>NC_081380.1:34949204-35549204 GCF_030684315.1 Stegostoma tigrinum
TGAGAGGAGGTGTAGTTGAGGTAGCTGTGGAAGTCAATGGGTTTGAAATGGATGTTGGTGCTAAGTCAGTTGCCAGAATCGGAGATGGAGAGGTCCAGGATGGGGAGGGAGGTGTCATTAATAGTCCAGGTGATTTTGAGGTCAGGGTGAAACGTGTTGGTGAGGTTAGGTAGAGTGAAACATTTCTCATTGGTGGAAGGTTCGAGAATCAGAGGGCAAAGATTTAAGGTAATTGGGAAAAAGAAACAAAAAGAAACACATGGAGGCAACATGTTTCTGTAGTGGGTGGTTGGGATCAAGAATGCACTAACAGAGAGTGGTGGTTGGGATCAGGAATGTACTGACTGAGATAGTGGTGGTTGGGATCAGGAATGTACTGACTGAGATAGTGGTGGTTGGGATCAGGAATGTACTGCCTGAGATAGTGGTGGTTGGGATCAGGAATGCACTAACTGAGAGAGTGGTGGAGGCAGATTCAATCACAGCTTAAAATAGGGATTTGGATCGTTACCTGAGAAAGAACAATGCGCTGGGCTATGGGGAAAAGGCAGGGAGTGACATGAGATCTACTGCTCATATGGAGGGTCAGCAATGGACATGACAGGCTGAATGGCCACCTTCTGTGCTGAAACAATTCTATAACTTGATAACAGGACACAAGAGTGTTTGCATTCTTTGATATACATGGGGGTGAAACAGAATTAAGCCTCAATTTGTAGAACCACAGCTAGCACACATCCAAAGGATCTGTCTGGATGTTTGATTAAACTACCTACGGCATTCTAGATGAGCAGAGTTGAGGCTGGCTAGGTGGGGGTTGGCAAGGGAGCGAAGGGGTGATCCAGTGGATTTAGCCTCCTGATCACTGGCTGTTGTTTAGGCAGGTGTGAATATCCTTTCTGCTGTTGCTAAAGTCAGCTCCATGCACCAATGCTCCCACCAGTGGAAATTCACCCTCAATTTGATTTTTTGATTTGATTTGATTTTGCCGTCACTTGTATTTGAGTACGAAAGTACAGGAGTTCAGTGAAAAGTGTACAATGTCACTACACAAGGCACTGTCCTAGGTGCAAGTACCTAGGTACAGAATGTTAACAACTAGAAGTAAGAAACAAAGTTCAAAGTTAAACAGTGCAGTGGTTATAGCATAGTGTAAAATGTATGAAATAGTGACGCATTGCAGACTTTCTACTTAAAAGTAGAAAATAAAGAAAATAAAGCTAAAAGTTCAAATGTTACAGTCTTTCTAAAGTGCTTAGCCACAGTGGGACTGCATTTTGAGGAATGACCTTGAGACTGGAGGTCCAGCCTAAAGCCAGGTCGGACTGAGAGACGTTCCCCCGGGAAATGGTCCACCTCCAGCTCAGGTCGGCTCACCCGAGAAAAGATCTCATTGCCCCAGAGACGGCGAAAAGCAGCCACCATTTCAACTGCTGACTGTTCATGAGCTCGAATGAAAGAAGCTGCAGTCGTTTTCTTTCAAAAAGAGATTTTTTTTCCTGCCATATCGGTTTAGTCAGGCTGCTGATAAAACGCAGAAAGGGAAAGAGGAGCTCTGTGGCAGCTTTTATATATCTGGAAGCACGAAATTAAAAAAAAAGATAGGAGCAGAATGGAAGCCAGATAGAGCTTCTCTTTTGACGAGAAGAGTATTGATGTTTTTGGTGATGTTCCCAGGAAAGGTTGACAGTGGAAGAGATACTCTCGCATTGTTACTCTGGAGGAGAAAGTGATTGAGTGATACGATGAGGAGCAGGCAGCTGATGGTAGAATCAATCAAGAAAGAAGCAGCTCCTAAAAACTTGTACAAAGTGAGGCGCTATCAAGGTCATCCTTAACTGTAAAATAGCCTGTCATCCCCGGAAATGGAGAATCTGGGGGGAGAAAAGTGAAGGTGCAAACCCTGAACGTCTTACACTGCCTATCACAATAACATGAAAGTCACTATCCATTGCATTTCTGACGGGTCTCGACCTGAAACATCCGCTTTCCTGCTCCGCTGATGCTGCTTGGCCTGCTGTGTTCATCCAGTCAATACCTTGTTATCTCAGATTCTCCAGCGTCGGCAGTTCCTACTGTCTTTATCCACTGGCTGTTGCCTTTACCAGAGTTTGAAGAGTCATTGGAAGGGAATTGAATTAATCTGGGCTGATACGCAACATGCACCCCTACTGCCATTCTCCCTTCCCTGTGCGCACTGTCTAGGGGGCAATCACCTAATGCCTGGCCACATCTGGGGATCAGCCGGTGAATGTTTGTCCAGGTTCCTCCCAGACTGCGTGAAGACACCCACCCCACTCCCTTCACCTTGTCCAGATTTTCAGGAACCAGAATATGTTCCCATTCTTTATGCTTCAGGGGAATCAGTGCGCTGGCTCCAGTTCTAGGTCAGGTCCCAGCTGAGCTCGGGAAGAGGTAATTCCAACTGTAGGGATTCTCTGACCCCTGGGACTACAAGAGTGTCATTTAAATGTGAGAAATAGGAGCAGGAGTAGACCATTCAGCCCCTCAAGCTTGCTTCCCCATACAACATGGCTAGCCTTGGGCTCAAACTCCACTGTCCCAACTGCTCCTCATTTCTCTTGATTGCCTGAGAAACCAAAAACCATACCTATCCCAACCTTAAAATGTGTTCAATGATAACACATCAACAGTTGTTTGTGATCGAAAATTCCATGGATTCTCAACCTTTTTGGGTGAAGTGATTTCTCCTCACTTCAGGTGACTGTGTCCCTGTGTTTTATCCAGTCTGATCTGCAGAATCAATCTCTTAGCATCTACCTCATGAAGCCCCTTCAGAACCTTGTCTCATTCCATGAGGTCATGTCTCCTACTTCTGAACCCCAGAGAACAATGGCCTGATCTACTTAGCCTCTTTTTTCATTCACTTGCCAAACGTGGGTATCGCCAGCTGCCCAGCAGTTCTTGCCCATCGCTAGTTGCCCCTTGAGAAGGTGCTGGTGAGCTGCCTTCTTGAATAAATGCAGTTAACATGCTGTAGGTTCACCCACAATGCCTTTTGGGAGGGAAATCCAGGATTTTGACCCAGCAACAGCAAAGGAACAGCAATATATTTCCAAGTCAGGATGGTGAACAATTTGGAGAGGAACTCGCAGATTCCCATGCCTTTGTCATTCTAGATGGAAGTGGTCATGTGTTTGTAAGGTGCTGCCTATGGATCTTTTAGTGAATTTCTGCAGCACATCTTGTAGACCGTACACATTGCTGCTGCTAAACCTCGATGGTGGAGGGAGAGGATGTAGTGCCATTCAAGCTGGCTGCTTTGGCATGGATGGTGCAAAGCTTCTTGAGTGTTGCTGGAGCTGCATCCATCCAGGCAAGTGGGGAGTATTCCATCACACCCCTGACTTCTGCCATGCAAATGGCGGGCAGGCATCGGAAAGTCAGGAAGTGAGTTACATCCCGCAGTATTTCTAGCCTCTGACCTGTTCTTGTAATCACTGTGTTTATGTGGCAGGTCCAGCTGAGTTTCTGGTCGATGGTAACTCGCAGTATGTTAATTGTGGAGTTTTGGTGATGGTAACACCATTGAAGTTCATGGGGCAGTGATTAGATTGCCTCTTATTGGAGATGGCCATTGCCTGGCATTTGTGTGGAGCAAATGTTACTTGCCACTTGTCTGCCCAAACTTGAATATTTTCCTGATCCTGTTGCATTTGAACATGGACTGCTTCAGCATCTGAGAAGTTGCAAATGGTGCTGAACATTGCGCAGTTATTGGTCAACATCCCCAACTTCTGACCTTATGATGGAGGGAAGGTCATTAATGAAGCAGCTGAAGATGGTTGGGCCTATGGCACTCCCCTGAAGAACTCCTGCAGTGATGTCCTGGAGCTGAGATGATTGACCTTCAACAGTCACAACCATCTTCCTCTGTGCCACGAAGACAGTATTGTCCAGTGATGCTAGGGCTCCTTGATGCCACAATCAGTCAAATTCAGCCTTGATAGCGAGGGCTGTCACATTCACCCCATCTCTGGAACTCAGCTCTTCTGTCCGTGTTTGAACCAAGGCTGTAGTGATGTCAGGAGCTGAGTGGCCCTGGCAGAACCCAAACTGGGTGTCACTGAGCAGGTTATTGCTGAGTAGGTGCTGCTTGATAGCACTGTTACTGACACCTTCCAGCACTTTACTGATGATTGAGAGTAGACTGTTGGGGCGGTTAGTGGACTGCCCAATAAGGGGCAAATAGGTATTCTGCCTCTTACAAAAGTCCTCTGGAAGATCTCAGAAACAGCAGAGAATGGCACATCAGGTATGTGAGATTTGTGATAACAAGGTGTAGAGCTGGATGAACACAACAGGCCAAGCAGCATCAGTGGAGCAGGAAAGATGACATTTTGGGCCTAGACTCTTCTGGTCCTTGCTGGAATTTTAGCAGAACCTTGGTGTATATTCACGACTCAAGTGCCGTTCCATTTACTCACCATGCAAATTCAGGTTATTGTTTCAGAAAGTGGTATGCTCTGGGAAGTGTCAACTTTTGTGACTCCCTATAGAGTTTCCAAACCCTGCCATGATGTGACGGCAGAAGTAAAGACATGAGGGTATTCTCCCTTAATAGCCCTCTGACAGGGCAGCTCGGGATCTCTGAAACTCTGGTTTGTCAGCCCCTTATGGGTTTTCAAGCCTCATCTGATGCAATTTTAACAGATGTGGAGAGAACCTGAGCAGAAGACTGTTGCATAAGGCAGCTGGCCTGAGAGGGTCAAACTGGGAGTGCTGAAATGGCTTCATCCATCATGGCTGTCTCCAGGAGGAGCTAGGCTGTTATTAGTAGTTAGTCAGTTCCACAGTCTGTAGCCATGTAGCATACAGCTTGTTATTATTTCATAGAAGATAACAATGTTTTTTACCTAGTGTTAATATTGTTAACTAATCTTGTGCGAATACAATATGTTTTGTCATCATTATGTAAAATACTTCCAGTTACTCAAAAATGTGCCTATTTGCTAAAGATCTATTCAAGGCTAATCCTTCATCAGCTCATTCCCAAAGCCCCCTAGATCAGTGGTACGAGAAGGGTTGGTGGTACCCAAGGAAGGTCCTATTAGAGCCAGGTGTCAACAACAGGCATCCCTTACAACAAAATAAATTCCCTCTAGAAAGGTCAGACTCCTTTGCAAATCAAACAAGATAAAGAAAGCGGTACAGAGCCTTCCCAATTACTTTTATTCCCCCCAGCCCCCAAAAGACTGGGACATAGTAATACCAATGGAGCAAACAGTGTTTGTCCCATTAAATTGTGATGCTTCATGGTGCAGAGAAAACACACTGGGCCAACAGATTCACAGTAAATAGGGGCAGGAGTAGGGTGTTCTGTCCTTTGGCCCTTTGAGCCTACACAGCCATTCAATGACCATGGCTGTATGCCATTTTCAGTATCTCACTCCCACTTTCTCTCCATACCCCTTGATTCCCCTTTAGCTGCAAGGGCCACATCCTGCTCCCTCTTGAATATATCAAATGGACTGGCCCAATAACTTCCTGTGTTTGAGAATTCCACAGGTTCGCAACTCTCTGAGTGAAGAAATTCTTACACATCTCAGCACTGAATGGCTTACCCTTTACTCTTAGACGTATAAAAATGCACAGAACATCTCCGTTCGGACCAAAGAGTTGATTGACTCAAATAAGTATTGATCTTCAACACATTTCACCTCATCTTTCTCAAATATGAATATAATTTTCTTAAAAGACCTCCAGTGTCATGGCCTAAAACCCCTTCGTGGACAGATTTTGAACAGAAGGCAAGGCAGTGATGTAGTGGTAAGATTGCAGCAGGAGTAATCCAGAACACTAGGTTAATATTCAGGCGACATGAATGGCACCACAGCAGATGGTTAAAATTTGAATTAAATACAAAGCCGGTTGATTGTTGCGAAGGCCCACGTGGCTCATCAACATACTTAGGAAGGAAATCTAACGTCCTTGCCTTACGTGTGACCCCAGACCTACTGCAATGTGGTTGACTCCCAGTGGGAAAGCAGGATTGACAATAACTGCTGTCCTCACCTGCAACATGCATATCCCATAAAGAAAGGACTTGTGTTGATGGGACAAGTGTTTTCGGAATGTGCACAGCAAACTCCCACAAATAGCACAGTGATCATGACCAGTTAATCTATCTTTTATTTTGATACTTGTTTAGGCTGAAACATTTTTTTCTTTGAAATAAGCGATGGCTTTAAAGCCTTAAATGAAAATGGCGACTGAGCAGAACACCTTTGTTTCTCTCTACAGAGGGATTCACCGCTCAGGGTGTCACCAACACTACCACTTCAAGGTGGGTAGAAGTTGGACAAATCTTTTTTGAAACATGCTGAGTTATGGATTACAGGCTTGGAGCAAGGGCTGTTCTAAAGGGATAAGTGACAAACTTTAGCTGCAGAGGAAGATGCAGCACCATAATAAACAGGGGAGTGGGATTCATTTTGCAAAGAGTTGGCACAGATAGCAATGGGTTCTGTGGTTTTTTTCGCTCTACATGCATATATGGTTGTATTGACCTACCTGCTGAGAGTCCCCTTCTGTAAATGGCAGCTTTGTAGAAACATGGAACATGATCTCTCTATCTTTGAAGACGGTGTAGACGGACTCCGAGCCTGTTTGACCATGGGCAACATCTAGACCTCCTCGGAAACTGTTTTGGAAGGTTATTATACGTCCACATTATACTTTTTCTTTGAATGAAAGCTTTCAAAGTCAGATACAACCTGTACTTTCTTTATTAAAGTTTATTTCTGCACATGTATAGGTCATAACATTAAAGGTGGAAAATGAGTGTAATCCTGGCTAAGAGACTGGTCCTAAGTTTCTACTTTGGCTGCAACTAGTGACCTGGAAGCAAGGTATGGCCTAAATTGTGATAGTTTTAACAGGATTCATTTTTTGGCTTAAATTTCCACTTGAAGCAATATCTTCCATGAGCCAATGCAATCTGGCAACATTTTGGAATGTAATCAATTTGCATTAGAAAAATATCATTTTTGATTGATAAGAGTGATTCTGCTTTGTAATGCACCTGGAAATGAAGATATCACCAAAATAAACATTTTTAATCAGAGTGGCCTGTTCACCATCTGTTCTCTAATAACTAAAACTAGCACTTAAAAATGGTTGGAACCATTCACTAGGTTATATTTACTAGGCAGTTCTCAACTAATGCGCTATTTATGTTCCTGAAATCACTGGCATGGACAATTACTGCTGGCCCAGTCGGCTACACACACCTCACCTTAGGAAAGGAGAAAGTAAAAGACCGGGGACAAGATTCAGGCTTGAGCTGGTAAGTGGCAAGTCACATCTGCACCACACGAGGCAATGTAATGACCATATCCAGCAGGAGAGAATCTAACCATCATCCCTTGACATTCAGTGCTATTGCCTCATCGAATCTCACCACTATCAGCACCCTAGGGGCTTATCAGTAATCAAAAACTGACTGGAATACCCATATTAATACTGTCTCTGAAAGGGGAGGGGATGGCCTAGTGTTTAATGCTGAACTATTAACCGAGAGACAAAAACAGAAATTGCTGGAAAAGCTCAGCAGGTCTGGCACAGGTCTGAAGAACTGAAAAGTTCCTCAGTTCCGAGGAAGGGTCACCGGACCCGAAACATTAACTCGGTTTTTATTTTACAGATGCTGCCAGACTTGCTGAGCTTTTCCAGAAATTTCTGTTTTTGTTCCTGATTTACAGCATTGGCAGTTCATTTGGTTTTATTCGAAATTAATCTAGAGACCCAGTCTGGGGACCTGGGTTCGAATCCTGCCACAGCAGATGGAGGAATTTAACTGCAATTAAAAAAGAAACTGGAATGAAGAGTCGAATAATGATCATGAAGCCGACTGTCAGAAAAATCCATATGTTTCACGAATGCCCTTTTGGGGAGGAAACTGCCTTCCTTACCTGGTCTGGCATACATGTAACTCCAGACCCACAGCAATGTGATTGGTTCTTAAATGCCCTGGGCAATTAGGGATGGGCAATAAATGCTGGCCTTGCCAGTGATGCCCTCATCCCGTAAATGAATGAAAGAAAGAGCAGGCAAGAGGTGGGAGTTCTGTGGCATATAAATTGCCTCTGGTCACCACAAAAGCCTATTTACTATCAACAACGCACATTGTCATGTGTATGATGGAATCCTCTCCACTTGGCTGGATGGATGCAGCTCTAATAGATCAACATTGTCCAGGGCAAAGCAACCCACCTGACTGGCATCCCATTCTCCACCTTAAACATTCACTCCCTTCAGCACCAATGCTCAGGAGCAGCAGTATAATCTACATGATGCACTGAAGAAATTGACGAAAGCTCCTTCAACAGCACTTCCTGAGCCCTTCTACCAATTAGAAGCACAAGGACAGTAGGTACATCGAAACCATCTTCAAAATGCCCCACAAGCAACTCACAATCCTGACCGGGAAATATAATCGCCGTGTTTTTACTGTCGCCGGGACAAAATCCTGGAAGCCTCTTCCTAACTGCATTGTGGAGGTGTCTACAACCCATCGACGCAGTGGTTAAGGAAAGTGGATCACCATAACCTTCCTCAGGATAATTGGGGATGGGTAATAAATTCTGACCTAGCCAGTCGTGTCCACATCCAATGAATACATTTTTAAAACTTAGAGCACAACAATTAGCTTCTTAACAAAGCAAAATAATTAACTTCTTTCAAAACATGTGCTTGAGTAACCTTGTGCCCAAAATAAACTGCTAAGTCCTACATAATTAATCTTTAAAATATGTGCTAACAAGCAAAGAATTTTACTTATCGCATAAAATAAAATTAATTAAATCAATGGTTTTGACTGTAGAGAAAGAGGTCTTTCGAATTATCAACAAGGGCAAGTTTTTGCTCACCCTTTAAAATCCTTGAGCACAATTGTGTTTCCGAGTAAATTCAAGAATTCCTTAAAAACAGGGCTTTCTTCACTGTTGCCAAATAATTCCGCTTCTGTCGTCTGCAACACAGGAGCAAACATACATAAATACTTAAGAATAGAACAAATGAAATGCGAGAATACAGGCTTGTTTCAATCACTTACAACAAGCTGTAGATGCATTGAATTACCCTTACCTGGATATATTCTAGGAAGCCTAAAAACAAGCTGACAAGGCATCTATTGTTCAACATATTGGGTGTTGTTGCAAAGTTACAGCAGAGAAACAGTCTTAGGAAGGGTCACAGGACCGTTAACTCTGCTTTCTCTCAACAGATGCAGCCAGACCTGCTGAGTTTTTCCAGCAATATTTGTTCATGGTCCATCCTGATGTTTAGATACTTTCAATCAATCTGTTCAGAAATGTTACGGAGCAACTCTGGAGCAGGTTGGACTTGAACCCAGGCCTCTTGGATCAAAGTTAGTGACACTGCTGCTGTTAATATGAGCATCTGTCAACACTTTTTCATCTAATCCGTTGCACATACCCTTCTGTTCCATTCTCCTACATGCTAACGTAACCTGGAAACTGTGCCAAAGTCTCTGTATCAAACCTTTGGACTCAGAGGTGACAGTGCTATCAACTCAGCTATAATTCTCATTAAACTGTGTGAGCATTATTGAGTCACCATATGTCAAATTTACGGAAACCTTGGGCTGAATATTACATCCTCGGCTAAGTGTCTGTTTGGCACAGAGACATGTAATGTGGGGACGGTGGCTAATCCATCATCATCCCACTCACTCCCAAGCTCACCCCGATTATGTGGAGGCTGGGCACACTCTGAAATAGGCAGCCTGGCCAATTAATGGCCAGTTGAGCTGATCAAATGACAAAACCAATGCTGAATTTCTATCTCGCAAACACATACTTCAGTGGTTTGCACTGCAACAGAAAGATTATGGCTACAACATTAAGACTTCTATCAATTACTTTTGGTGTTTCAAAAAGCAGTCTCCTTCTGAGTGCAGCCCACATTTACTCTGATATCTCTTCAGGTTAACCACCAGAAATGCATTAATTTAACATGGCGCAACTCCACAGAAATCTATTTTAGGTGACAAATTTTTACATGCAAATAAAACTGTGGGACTGCACATTTTTTTGTGTGTGAAATAGTTAACAGAGGATGAATTGAATGAAATTAACATTGAAGTTATGTCTTTATAAATGGATTAACTGGAAGCCCCTCTCATCTGCATGCGCAGCAGACCATAAATACCCCTGCGACTGATATGACTGTTACCTCAGGCCCTGTAACTACTCTGTCAGCCAGCTCACATTAACATTACAGAAAATTGCTTGGTATTAGCTCCAAGCTGTGACCAGAAGGTACCTAATAAAGATAAAGTGAAACTGTTTTGATGAATGCTGATATAAACAGAGATTGAATCTTATGTTTTTCTAGGATTGTCATTGCTCACCTGTCTGACCTTCTGATAAATGACGCCAAACTTGAAGTTGTTATTGATCTCATGTTCATCATATGCAACTATGAACTTGGATGCCTTGAAGAAAATAAAACAAATGGCAAATGGTAAGAATGTCTTTACAAAATTATTCTGTCTCACATTTTCCACTGGCTTCTGAGAAAAGTTGGGAGTTTGACCATGATTGGGATAACCATGTCCTAGTAAGAGCTCAATTTTACTTTGATAGAAAAAAAAATCTGGAATTAAGATTCTAACAATGACCATGAGCCCATTGTTGATTGCCAGAAAAGCCCATCTGATTCACTAATGAATTTAGGGAAGGAAATCTACCATCCTTACCTGGTCCAGCCTACATGTGGCTCCAGACACACAGCAACGTGGTTGACTCTTAACTGGTTTCTGGGTAATTAGGGATGGGCAATAAATGCTGGCCTAGCCAGCGACACCCTCATCCCATAAATGAATGAAAAAAAGGACAGGCTTGGTTTGCAATGGTTAGAAAAAATATATAGTGAATAGGGGAAAGTTGCTGGAGAGGGGGTTGGGGGGGAAGCTGTGGGTTGCCACATCTCATTGGGATTTCACTCCTGGGACTGGTGTAAATCCAATTCAGATTGAAGGGATGAAAGGCTCCTCTTTCTCTCTGTGACAGGGAGATCCTGTCTGGTTGGACTCTGGGTAGTCATAACGATGCCTAGCTGGTGTGGTTGCCCAGTACAAATCACTCCCAAACTCAACATTTTTGAGCACAAATTGCCAATGTCACTTTGAGAAGACACGGTGCCACCATCACAGTGACGTGGTATGGATTAAAGGGCATTGATAAGGGCAAACAGAGGGAGATTCACCATGTATCTGATGTCTCCAGCCTATCTGAGTTGACAGAAAACAACAAATTCTGAGTTGATGTTGCTTTCACAGCTGTCGAAGTTACTTTAACAATTAGCCGGCAGGATTTGTGAATTAGTTTGGATGCTTTCTTGGGCAGTTATTAAACATTTTTAAGCATGTTTGTCAGGTAAATCTGGTCAGTGATTTTAGACCCACTGAGGGTGCAACCAACCAGTTAGACATTTGGTGCTGGGAATGCAATGACGAGGTAAATGTTTTGGAACTTAGTGACATTTACAAACATTACACTTCAATCTGAAATATGCACTGTTTGGAAATAAATCCATCTCCCTGTAGACTTTGCTGAAAGGGATGGAATTTACAAGTGCATACCCAAAAAGTGCAACATTAAAGTCAAAAGTATAATACTTTTCTTTCCCTTGCTATTCCCTTGTAAATTTCTGCATCCAGAATTCAACTGTGAACAGCTTCAGTAAACAGGTAATTATGTCACATCCTCGGGCAGGCACTCTGCAGTAGCACTATTGGTTGTATGGTGCAATTACATCATGGAGAAATTATGTTGACTTTCATTGACAAAGTGCACAGAAGAATTTATAACGAAGGTATAACAGCAAATACAGAATATGTGACATTAACTGAATTACAGTTGCACATCCAATTCTCTTCCATCCTCCTGTCAAACTGCATCTGACGACTACACTTGGTCTTGACTCTTCCTGTGCAATTCTATTACCAACACCAGTGCATTCCGCTGTGTTTATTTTCTGCTGCTTCCACTGAAGAAAATGTCTCGGAAGACGTTTTGGGCATCCAAGAATAGCACAACTTTACAGAATACCTACCTTAGGATATAGTACAGGGGAGAATTTCACACAGGTCAGGTCATCACAGAGAAGCTGAGAAAGACAGAGAGAGGCAACGGTCCATTAGAACAATTAAATGTTCTGCTGCTGTTCAGTGTAAACACAGTTATAACAGCAAATTTACTTTCCACCATTCCAGGAAGGGTCACTTGACCTGAAACATTAACTCTGATTTCTCTCCACAGACCTGTTGATGCTTTCCAGCAATTTCTGTTTTGTTTTTGTTTCTGATTTACACCAGCAAGTCTTTCGGTTTTTATTGACCACTATGTCTGGTTATATTTCTTCCAGGGCCAAAGACATAAAATTCTAAAATAACTATTAAAGACTTGATACCATCCTATGAAGCATGCTAGTGTGTAAAGGCTGTTAAATGAAGGATTCCTATATCCTTATCAGAACTTATTTTAGTATCTTTCTTTGTAAGACATAGCAACAAGAACTGCATTCGTTACTTAATCAACTGCCATTTATGGTGCATCTTTTCATGGTCCCTAGTAGAGGTGAGAGGAAATCTGCTCTCGAGCTACAACTGATGTTGCTCAGAATAGAAACCACTGTCTACTGCGTAGCTTTACTCCTTAATCGCTTCCATTGCTGGTGTGGCCTCTGCAGTGATTCTGCAGGATGTCACGCTGGACTTGGAACGGTTCAGAACACACAGTAAGCATGAAGCCTTGCCCAGTTTTGCTGTGGAATAATACATTGTTGCTCCCATCCATCCAACAACAGCGCTGACCAACTCAAGCACAGTACAGCACCATATGGCAGCTAGACTCTCCTGTTTGGTGACAGGGTTGGTAACTCTAAGGTATAGAATGGTTAACGGTTTACAATGAACTCTTAAAAAAAAGACGCTTTTAAGCAAAATTATTTAAACAATGTTGTGACTTCACAGTTCATATTCTTTGAGGATGCATTTACTGAAATGATATCCCAGCCTCAAGGCCCTCAAAGTGAACCTCGGTGTGGTCTGGAGCCAGACCCTAGTGTGGGCTGGAGGCTGGGTCCCAGTGTGGTCTAGAGCCAGGACCTGGTGCAGGCTGGAGGCTGGGTCCCAGTGTGGTCTGGAGCCAGGGCCTGGTGCAAGCTGGAGGCTGGGTCCCAGTGCGGTCTGGAACCAGAGCCTAGTGCAGGCTGGAGGCTGGGTCCCAGTGCGGTCTGGAGCTAGGGCCTGGTGCAGGCTGGAGGCTGGGTCCCAGTGCTGTCTGGAGCCAGGGCCTGGTGCAGGCTGGAGGCTGGGCCCTATTGTGGTCTAGAGCCAGGGCCTGGTGTGGGCTGGAGGCTGGGTTCCAGTGTGGTCTAGTGCCAGGGCTGGTGTGGGCTGGAGGCTGGGTCCCAGTGCGGTCTTCAGCCAGACCTAGAGCGGGCTGGAAGCTGGGTCCCAGTATGGTTTGCGTTGGAAGGCAATTGTTCTGAACTTTATTTCCGCAATGCTGGCCTTTCTACTTCTCCATGTTCTAAGAACTTGTAACCAAAGAAGCTGTACATGGGTATCTTTGTACCTAAGTGGTGCGGTAAGTGGCGACGTATACTTTTGGCTGTACTCATTGAGCATATGTGACAGCAAAGGCTAACTCTAATTCAATTTAATTCTTGTTCTTTCTTGTTCTTTTGTTATCAGAATTTCTTATCTCTCACTGTTTGCTATGAGTTATTATGAGTTATTTATTTATTGCCTATAGAAAGATTAAGACAAAAAATTATTTATATCTCGAAAGATTTGGTGGCAAGTGTTCTGTCACCACATTACAGATAAAAGGCACTAGTTAGACTATCGCAGTTGGAATACTGTGAACAGTTTTGGGTTCCTTACCCAAAGAAAGATATAATGGCTTTGGAGGAAGCTCAGAGGTAGTTCACTAGGTTTATCCTGGGCGTGGAGATATTGTCTAATGAGGAGAGGCTGAGTAGGTTGGGCATCTACTCGCTGGAGTTCAGTAGAATTAGAGATGACCTTATTGAAACACTTAAGGTTCTTAGGGGACTTGACAATATAGTTGCTGACAGGTAGCTTCCCCTTGTGAGAGAGTCTAGAATCAGGGGGCATAATCTCAAAGGAAGAGGTCACCCACTGACAAAAATGAGGAGTAATTTCTTATACCACAGACTTGTGAATTCTTTCCCACAGTGAGCTGTCGAGGCTGCGTCATTGAGTATATCCAAGGGTGCAACAGACAGATTTTTAATCAATAAGAGGATCAAAGGCTGTTGTGAAAAGGCAGTGAATGGCAGTGGAGTGCCGATGGACTGAATGTTCTAACTCTGTTTCTATGCCTTTGGTCTATGCATCAGTAAATTTAAAAGTGGCACATCTGGCACCACGTCACTTCTTGGCATTTTTTGTCTGAATATTTCTAACAGTTTCTTTTCAGGTTGCTTGGTAAGAGAACCAGAGTGGGAAATGATTTAACTCAGGGGATTGCTGTGATAGAACACATGGAATGAGTGGTGGATGCCGATTCAACAATAACTCTCGAAAAGGGATGAGGATAGATAGATCTCGAAAGGAAAAAATAAATGCAGGCCATGAGTTTAAAGCAAAGAATTGAGACTAACAGAATGGGTCAGTCAAAGACAGACACAGTGGACTGGCAGGATGCTTTCTGTGCTTTAAGATTTAATAAATGTTTGTCAAATTGCATTAAAATAAAAGCAGACAAACTGCTCAGAAAGCAGACTCTGGTCATAAATCAATAGTGTGATAATGCTCCTGTGATGGATTGTGAAGGTTTGGTGGATGAGCCATTCTGGAGCTCATTCGGTTATACTAATGAACTAAACTACAGAGTTGTCCAACAGATTCCCAGCCAAGCTATGAAGACTTAGTTTTTGTGTTCCAGCTGTAACCACTCTAACTCCACACAGAGATCTATTGAACCAATGAAGAGACTATCTCAGATAGGGTTCTATCACATTTACAGCATAGAAACATGCCATTCAACAAAACTAGCCATTAACTAGCGATCAAGATATCCTTGTATTCCTTTCTTTCTACATTCCTCTGTAGCTTTCAATTAAGTTGCACTTCTGAAGCATGACACAACCTCTGTGATTGATGCATACCCAAAAAGACCACAGAAAAATAATGTTAGCTACTGAAGTTAATTCCAATTAATTGACAGCTCAAAAATAAAGCTCCTTAAAAGGGATGGGTTACAAAGGAAGATTACAGAAGCTTAAGCTATTTATTCAGGCAATGCAGAAGCTTAAGCCAAGCTATTTATTCAGGAAACATTGAGGCTAAGGGAATCACATGTAAAATATATTAAAGAGAACTCTCTTGTAGTATCATTCACAGATGATGTAATTTGCAATAAATTGCCTACCCTGAGCCCTTGTATCATGGTCAGTATTGAAAGGCCTGCTTGCTCTTTGAGATGAGGTTGGTTAATGTGTCAACTTTGTTTTACCCAACCCTTGGAAATAATTATAAACCGATAATAGATATCAATGGAGCAATTTATTAGCCTGACAAATGTATCAGTGGCTATAAATAAACATTGGAGTAAAGAAGAGAATGATTTAGTGCAATGACTCAGCTTACCTTTGCTATCAGTGGAATACTGGGAAGTCGTGATACTCCATCAAGTGGGAGCTGCTCATGAATTGTTTTCGATTTGGATCTGTAGAGAAACAAAAGTCTGAATGAAAGTTGTACATGGTTAAAATTGAAACATGCAACTTCTTCAGTGTCAACAGACAGGATAGCCCATTAGGGGTTGAATTGTTTAATACCAAATAACCTGTGACTGTCAGACCCCAATTTTCCAACTGATACAGATATCAAATATGCATAGGCTTTGGGATGGTTACAGATGGACTGCAAACCTGTTGCATAAAATTTGTGAGATGCTCAGACCCTGTCAGGATCATGGATTTGTCATCACTCAGAAATCTGTCAGTTTCTGCCACTTCTTCAACTTTTTAAAACTAAATCCTGGCATTCAGATGGACAATCGGCCAACACAGCTCAAGAACAGAAGCTCACAGGGTGTCACATCTCATATCATCGCTTGCTTCAGTAATAACACATGACTGCTTGCTACAACAAAGGTTAATGTTAATCTGGGTTAAAGAAACCATTCTGCAATAGTTTCTTACATCAAATTACAAACATGTAAATGCACGGTCCTTAAATGGAAAAGCCACAAAAATGCAGCTGCGCATTAATATCTAACTTAGAGAAAGGATTGCACTTATGTAGTGCTTTTCACAACTACAGCATCTCCCAAAGTGCATTAGAGCTAATGAAGCGCTTCTGAGAAATGTTCACTGTTATAGTGTCAGACACACGGCAACCAATTTGCACACAGCAAGCTCCCACAAACAGCAGTCTGACCTTTTGCTGGTGATGTTTATTCAGCGATATTAATCTAAACACCAGGTACAATTGCCCTGTCTCCTTTGAAATAATCAGATGCCCATGTCAGATGGCTAACAAAGCCTCTGTTTAATATCTCTTCCAAAAGACTTTCCGTTCAGTAATGCAGCACAACCTCAGCACTGCACAGGAGCATCTGCACTGAGTTCTCCTGGAATGGACCTTGAACTCACAACCTCCTGGCTTAGTGGCATAACTGCTCCTAAGCATGTCGAGCCTTGGCTCACTTGCAACCAGCTGACATGCTTAGTAGCATTACCTCATGTACGTGCGGAATAAAACAGTAGATCTGTTGGCTTATTCATTGGAGATCTGTTAGTGAATTAAAGGAAATGACATGGTCTTTTTGCACTTGTGTATCATACAGCAGAGCTTGTTTCTATTACCTGAGTATGATCCTCAAATACTCTTGCCCATCAGTGTCTTCATATTTGACTGAAATCACCAGACTTCCAATAACACTGCATGAAGTATAAAAATTCAAATGCTCCTAAAAGAATGAAAAGTGTTATTCATATCTTGCTAAAGAGTTTGTTCCTGTCTGAATTAAAGAGATCACCTCCCCAGATACGTATTACATTAAAGGATGTGCTTTTCATTCTTTCTAACCTCAAGATAAATATCTTTTGACTGACAACCAAAGATGGTTTGTGGTGGAAAAGCAGGGTTTTCCCAACAATCTGTTGGCTACTTGAGGTCACACAATTATATAGCAGGCCTGTGCAGCTGTCTTCGTGCACGCCTGCACACGTTTAATTGAGCTGATTTAATTTTTGTTTATCTACGTGGTGTGCAAAGATTTTCATCTCACATACGTCGCAAGGTTTTTATTTTTGGCACGTTATTGCGCAGGCATGATTTGGGGATCTCCCCTGGCATTGCTCATCGATGAGAAGGAATGGCTTCCAACACTGGCTTGGAGTACAGGAGTCATGCGATTGAGTGTACACTTGCGCAAATGCTTGAATGTAGCTGTTCACTTGGCTGCTTTGATCTGGAATGCACTGTCCAAAAGGGCGTTGGAAGCAGATTCCATAATACTTTCAAAATGCAGTTGGTATTTAACAGACCAATATCCATATGTTGAGTGAGGTAGCAAAAGACTTAGAGATTTAGAAGGATGTTGTTGTACAGCTATAGCTTTAGCATAAGCATCAGTTTCCACATTTCCCTGCTGGAGCCTTTCCCTGTCTAGAAGCAATTCCCCACTGGGGCAGAACTACTTTTTTGGGGCCCACACCTCAGGAAGGACATACTGGCCCTGGAGCGTGTCCAGCGGCGATTCACACGGATGATCCCTGGAATGGTAGGTTTAATGTATGATGAACGGGTGAGGATCCTGGGATTGTATTCATTAGGGTTTAGAAGGTTGAGGGGAGATCTAATACAAACTTACAAGATAATGTATGGCTTAGAAGGGGTGGACACTGGGAAGTTGTTTCCGTTAGGCGGGGAGACTAGGGCCCGTGGGCACAGCCTTAAAATTAGAGGGGGTAAATTTAAAATGGAAATGAGACAACATTTCTTCAGCCAGAGAGTGGCAGGCTTGTGGAATTCATTGCCATGGAGTGCAGTGGAGGCCGGGAAGTTAAATGCCTTCAAGGCAGAGATTGACAAATTCTTGATCTCACAAGGAATCAAGGGCTACGGGGAGAGTGCAGGGAGGTGGAGTTGAAATGCCCATCAGCCATGATTTAAATGGCAGAGTGGACTTGATGGGCTGAATGGCCTTACTTTCACTCCTATGTCTTATGGTCTTACTTTACTAGTCCTCACTTAACATCTCACCAGAAAGATGACAATTCCAACACTAATATTGCCTTAGTGCCTTCACTGGAGTTCCAGGCTAGCTTCTTCTTTGCTCAACTCTCTGATGTGAGACATAAATCCATAGCCTTCTTAACTAGGGAACCGGGGTGCTACCAATGAAGCCACAGCACAGAAGGAATAATCCATGGAGTTTCATCATAAATTACTTTTTGCCTGAGGACAACAACCTGATCTCATTACTCATTTCTTTTCCATTTATTGATTAATAGGATGTGGCACGACCAGGATTTATTGGCCATGGAAGTTTTTATTAATCATTCGTAGGCCGTAGGCGTTGCTGGGTGGGCCCAGCATTTATTGCCTGTCCCTAATTGCCCTTGAGAAGGTGGTGGTGAGCTGCCTTCTTGAAGTATTGCAGTCCATGTGTAGTGTTTGGACCCACAATGCTATCAGGGAGGGAATTCCAGGATGTTGACTTAGTAATAATGTAGGAACTGTGATATATTTCCAAGCCAGACTGGGCAGTGGCTTGGAGGGGAAATTGAAGGTGGTGATGTTTCCATCTATCTGCTGCTTTTCTCCATGTAGATGAAAGTGGTCAAGTTGGTGTCTAAGGACCTTTGGGGAATTTCTGCAGTGCATCTTGTAGACAGCACATACTGCTGCTGATGAGTGTGGTGGTGCAGGAAATGGATGCTTGTAGATGTGGTGCTAATCAAGTTGGCTGCTTTGTTCTGAATGGTGTCAAGCTCCTTAAGTGTTGTTGGAGCTGTGCCCATCCAGGCAAATGGAGAGTATTCCATCACACTCCTGAATTGTGCTTTGTAAATGGTGTACAAGCTTGGAGGGTCAGGAGGTGAGTTACTCGCCACAGTATTCCTGACTTCTGACCTGCTCTTTGTAGCCACTGTATTGATGTGGTGAGTCCAGTTGAGTTTCTAGTCAGTGCTAACCACCCCCAGAAAATTGATAGTAGGGGATTCAGTAATGGCAACACCATTGGATGTGAAAGGGTACTGGTTAGATAGTCTCTTATTGGATATGGTCATTGCCTGGCATTTGTGTGGGGCAAACGTTACTTGCCATTTGTCAGCCCAAGCCTGGATATTATCTAGATTGTAATGCACTTGGATGTGGATTGCTTCAGTATCTGAGGAGGCATGAATGGTGCTGAATACTGTACAGTCATCGGCGAACATCCCAGTTCTGACCTTATGATGGAGGGAAGGTCATTGATGAAGATGGTTGAACTGAGGACACTGCCCTGAGAAGCGGTGTTCTGCCTTCCTGAACCATTGCAATACATGTGGTGTAATTATTATTTGTCCAGTTGGATTCTAATGTTGACAAAAACTTGTATAGCTTTAAGATTGATTCATATTTCTGTTGTGCTTTTGTTAAGAAAGGAAGGATTTAACTTCATTGTTAAGATCTGTAAGTAGTGAGGGGTGTCTGGAAATGTGCTTGGATACATTTAAACAAATCTTTTAAGGACCCTTGAAGTGACTAGTTCAGTGCTTTTGAAAGTTAAGGATGGAAGAGAGGAAAAGATTACGCTGTTGTCCTATGGCACAGGGCGAAGATGCAGAAACAGATTCCTTTGGAAAGGAAGAACCATACATAGTCGCAATGAGTGTGCAGGTTTCTTTCAATAAGAGCAGGCCATTCAGGGAGAAAGAGCCAAGAGTGCAGCAGTGCAGATTCATGGTCTCCATAAGAGTAAGGACAAGAAACAAAGAAACATTTGGTATCAGTGATGAACGTCCAGAAATGTAAGGCTGTCGATGAGGTGCTCAAGGAATCGAGGTTAAGAACTAAGTCAGAGCAGCAGGAAAGTTGATGTTTCGGGTGAGGGCCCTTCTTCATTTCTGAAGAAGGGTCCCAACCCAAAACGTCAGCTTTCCTGCTCCTCTGATGCTGCCTGGTCTGCTGTGTTCATCCAGCTCCATACTGTGTTATCTCTGACTCCAGCATCTGCAGTTCTGGCTATCTCTTAAGAAATAAATCAGCTGTGTTAGCAATTTGTTCAAGTGTCTCATGAAGAGACATGAACAAAAGAAGATGTCATCGAGTGGATGTGGAGGTTTTCCAAGAAAAAAAACAATCCCTGCCCACTGAACAAGGAACTTTAAATTAGAAACTAGGTGATCTTTCACAGTGATAATGGGAACTGCAGATGCTGGAGAATCCAAGATAATGAAATGTGAGGCTGGATGAACACAGCAGGCCCAGCATCTCAGGAGCACAAAAGCTGACGTTTCGGGCCTAGGCCCTTCATCAGAGAGGGGGATGGGGTGGGGGTTCTGGAATAAATAGGGAGAGAGGGGGAGGTGGACCGAAGATGGAGAAAAGAAGATAGGTGGAGAGGAGAGTATAGGTGGGGAGGTAGGGAGGGGATAGGTCAGTCCAGGGAAGACAGACAGGTCAAGGAGGTGGGATGAGGTTAGTAGGTAGGAGATGGAGGTGCGGCTTGGGGTGGGAGGAAGGGATGGGTGAGAGGAAGAACAGGTTCGGGAGGCAGAGACAGGTTGGACTGGTTTTGGGATGCAGTGGGTGGAGGGGAAGAGCTGGGCTGGTTGTGTGGTGCACTGGGGGGAGGGGACAAACTGGGCTGGTTTAGGGATGCGGTGGGGGAAGGGGAGATTTTGAAGCTGGTGAAGTCCACATTGACACCATTGGGCTGCAGGGTTCTTTCACTGTGGTATTTGAGTTTCTCTGAGGTTGTTGTTGTGGGTAAATGAGTTAAACATTTATTGCCAATATTTGTATTATGTCTGGTTTCTTTTTCATCATGCTAATTTTCCCCTTCACATGCTTATTCAATTGCCTGTTGAAAGCACTTTTGAGATTGAATGGAGCAGGATGGCCAGGATGGAGCAGGAGCAGAACAGGGATGATTGTTTTAATGGGGATTGATGTGGGTGGTGACCGGCTAAGAGTCTGGTCAGACCACATGTAGAAGCCTCCCGCATTGATCTTCTCAAGTCCTTTATAGAAAAACTGTAATGTTCATCACTTTACCTTATTTCTTACATTTCTAACTTATACTGTAAATAACTGTAAGGTAATGTAACCTCCACTTTATTTCTCTATTTTATAGCTAAAATTTGTACTTAGGCACTTTGTACCTGAGATGGTGCTGTGTGGGGAAACTTTGTAAACTTTTCTGCTTATTTGATTACAACCAACAATAAACCTAATTCTGATTTCTACTTCTTCCATCCTGCAGGCAGCACATTCCAGAGCATTAAACAAAGAAACCTGAGCCTCATCAGGTCAAAGAGAGAACAAAAGGTTAAATGTACCCTATCAAATGTTTATGGGGAAAGGGAACTTTCAAAGTGCTATCATAGACATGGCCTGCTGTACACCGCATGAATTTAAGAAATTTTTTTACATTGCTTGGCTAGTATCCTTCAAATCATGGATGGACTCTGAACAAATATTTTGAGTGACAAGATCTGCGCTCAGGAATTTTTACAAGAAAAGGCTATAATTATGCATAGTTAGCTTAGGTACAATGCCAAAAATATAGTTCAGGAAAGGAATGGCGTGTAAAGAGATAATTAATTGTGTAGTTCTGGCGTAAACTATGCTGAGCTTGTGCTAAATGTTGTGCGGCATTTCGAGTAGCTCTACCTGTCTGAAATATGGTTGCTGTTGATGCAATGTGCTAAATGTTAACAATGCTCCATCCCTCATGTTGATGAAGTGAAAGCAATCATTTTGAATCAAACAAGATACAGCAATGTCATTTATATACATTCGATTTCAATTAACTGTTGCCAAGTAATTTCTTTAATACACACTCCACATAATGGAACTTCGCTTTCTGCTCCTAATATCGGGTAAGACAGCAGCAGAGTAGGATGCTCCAGCTCCAAAGTTTCTCTGTTCCGCCCATTCTTTTTCTCTTTTTCCACCTCTCTCCTCCCTTCCCCCACCCCGGTCCCAGCCTGCAACTTCTAGCCTCCGAAGGGGGACATGAGCGACCAGAGGCCTGGTACGGAGGGTACAGCAGTGGCCCAGTGCAGAGCGAGACACAGCCAATAGTCAGACCACATGGGCCCCTCCTGCTCAGGTCTGCTGTGGTGGGACCTTGGAGACAGACTCTGATGTTTGTTGCTTTAACTCTGCTTCTTGTTTTTTTCTGACTTATGGTCATACTGTGTATAGCTATAACGTAACACTTACTTCTCCATTTCTCTATTCAGTAACTAAGGAGTGTACTTAAGTACACTCGTACCTAAGGTGGAGCTGTAGGTGGCAACTTATACACTTCTCATTGTACTTGTTTGAGTACATGTGACAATAAAGCTAGTTGAACTCAATTCAATTCTTATGCATATCTATATGACTTTGGAAAAGGAGTAGGCCATTTGTTCTTTCAAGCCTAATATATGCATCATATACATTTCCTAATCCTGTGCTAGTTCCTGTCCAGCTGCTCATTCATTCCTCCTGCACCACAGAAATGACGCTTCACTGCAGATGGGATCATCTTACAAGACTTGCAAAGCAAAACTTGATAGCAATATTAACATCTAAGGCAATTGCCCTCAAAATGATTCCAAGAACTTTAACAAAACATGATTGGTACTGCTTGTTTTTTTTGATGGATAATTTCATTTTGTACAGCAGGCAAGCTGCATTACAATCCAATCACTTCCTGTTTCACTGACCTTATTGAGGAAATGCTTCCTGTAGGCTCTGGCGGTACTGTTGCATTCCAGCTTGTACCCAAAGGTGCTGGGACTCAGGTTCTCCACGGCGTCCTCTTCACAAAAACTACTCTCGGATGACGTTGGGGTAGTGACATTCTCCATTCCCTCAATCCAGTAGCCTCCAAACTGGGGGAGGATAATGGACTGATATGGTCCTTCTTTCTCGATGACCTGGAATAACATAGTGTTCATTCCATTCATTAATCCTCAGGCATCCTATCCAGAAGCTAGGTGTCCACAGATGGTTTAGCATTTTAATTCTCCTCTGAAGAGTTTCACTGAAGGATGTTTCAGGGACACATATGTTGGCTACCACTGCCTGGCCATTAACCTGATGAGGTGGACCCTTTATTCATTGTAGAAACCCACTGATTTTCTGAAAATAGGCAAGTGGCGTTTGATCTACACCACTATTTGGCCAACCAGGTGCAACCAGAATGGAATTTCTTTTGTATAGGGATGCCACCTTGACAGAAAAGTACACCTCAAGCTTCCCATTGCAAAGGGCAAATTTTCTAGACTGGCTGCAAAAGGCTGGGAGGAGGCAAGTGACCCTGTCCAGAAAGGAAACATTTCTGTGTCCACTGGGGGAAAATCATTGGGGCTTTGGTGAATTTTGATCATTTAAGTGTTTCTCATTCTGGTCTCATAATATGCGCCCTGCAACACCCAATGAGGGATATTTGGCAGGAAAATGAATTACAGTTGACCACTTTATGGCAAATACCAAAAATTGTGATTTGCTCAAAACCCAAAGACGGCAATCTTAATTGTGAAGAAAGAAATCAGTGGCGTAAGAGGCATTTGAAACTTTTGAGTGAGCTTAGGTCATAGGAACAGCAGTAGACATTTGGCCCATTGGATCTGCTGCACCATTCAATGAAGTCATATCTCGTCTGGTCAACCTCAACTCCACTTTCCTGTCTTATTCCCATAAACCTTAATTCCTTACTGACTAAGGGAGGGAATGAAATGGTAAAATCAATCAATGCCAAGATCGAGATATTATGAAATATCTATGAATTAGATAGTTGTAAATATTTCACGAGTTCCCTCATTTTCTAACAGCAAGCCTCTCTGAATATATTCTTAGATAGTTTAAGATAAACTTACCTCATCGATACTAGGATAGGGGATGTAATCATCCTGGTAAAAACAAGAACACATATGAAATTGTGTAAGTTGAAGGCACAATTATCTATTTAAATACAGTATGTGGTAAAATCTCCAACACGGACGGTATCCTTTTCCAATCAACCTGCAGAAAGGCTGTCAGCATTCATTGTTGGCTGGATATTTAAAACCTCTTGAGGCTTAATTCTGTGCAAGTCCCGCAACTAGCCCACGCATTAAAGCAAGAAGCTAGAGGTTATGAACATAACATAAACCTGGTAAGGAATTGAGACGAAGCGAAAAAGTGGGAGGACAGCTGTGTGGTAGCAGAAACACCAACTTTGGCCACCTTGACCAACTGGTCTGTCCCTGCATTCCAGACTCAGTAGAATGGATGTCCCATTTTGTATAAAACAACAGGTCACAACTGATTAATGTTAAATGGGTGACAAAATCTGCTGTTCTTCTGAACACCAGGCAACTGCTCCCTAATTACAGCTACAAACCAAATTCCAAGTTGGAGCATGTTGGAGCAAAAGGTGGCATTTAGCACCTCAAGCCTGTTCTGCCATTGATGGAAATTACGGACGTAACTCTACGTTCCTGCCTTTGCCACATATTCGTTAGGATTTGTGATTCTCCAAAATATGTTAATCCCGTATTTAAAGTTGCTAATTTGAGTAATTGCAGAATTGCCATTTGCAAGAAGGGAATTCCAAACTTTGTGTCGAGAATTATTTCCTAATACCACTCCTTGAAGAGGTTTGGCACTAATTTTTTAGACTATTCCTCCAGGCAATGCACAATAATAACTTCAATCCGAAATGGCCCAGCAAGCCACTGAGTTCAAGGGCAATTAGGGACAGGCAAGAAATGTTGCCCTCGTCAGTGATGCCTCTATGCCATGAAATAATCTTTTAAAAAAAAATTCCCTTTCTTATCTTGAACATTTCAATCAAATCACCTCTTAATCTTTTACATTCCCAGGAATACATCCTCAGTTTGAGTATTCTCTGATTGTAATTTAAACCCTTGAAGGTCAGGTATCATTCTGGTAAACAGAAACTGCAATTCCTCCAAGGCCAATATATCATTCTTAAAATGTGGTGCACCAGAACCTCACGGTATGCGCTCCCCAGTTGCTGCCCCACACAACCCAAACTGCATTAGTGGGAAACAGAAGCCCCTGGTATTGACCGCCCCCCACAGAACTGATTGGCTGGACTTTCCTCCATCACTCGGCAGGAAGTCCCACATCGCTGAGCTATCAGTGAAACTGATTAACACTAGGGAAGGCAGCGAAATCTGCTGTGGAGTTTGGACTGAGTTACGACTCTTATGTCCCACTGTAACAGACAGACCGCCCCATTTCCCCATCTCTCCTGTTCTTGAGGACACCCTTCCATCTCCCCTTTGCACCCCCCCTGTACCCCCTGGTCATCTCCACCACTGTTCTCATACAGTGGTCATGACAATTTTCAGGCCTTAAAATTGGATCACAGTGGGAAAAGCATTTGGAAAACACATCCTTTCCTGTTTGATGTTATTTTCTTTTGACAACAAGTTGGGTGGTGGAGGTGGATGGCAACAGTCTAGCGGTATTATCACTGGATTGTTAATTCTGACAACCAGGGAACGTTCTGGGGACTCAGGTTCAAATTCCCTCCACAGCAGACAGTTGAATTTGAATCTTTATTGAAATTGAATTCAATAACAAAAGAATCCATTGCTGATTGCCAGGAAAAGCCCACCTGGTTCACCATTGCCGTTTAGGGAAGGAAATTGCCATCCTTACTTGGTCTAAGCTACATGTAACTCCAGATGCAATGTGGTTGACTTGAACTGGCCTCTGGGCAATTGGGGATGGGTAATAAATGTTAGCCCAGCTAGAGGCACCCTCTTCCATGAATAAATAAAAAATAAATTGTTCTAATTGCTGTGATTTATTTGGGCTTCAATATTTTTTCAAACAATGTATTGCCTATTAGGGCCGCACAGTGGCTCAGTGGTTAGCACTACTGCCTCACAGAACCAGGGACTTGGGCTCGATTCCAGCCTCAGGCAACTGTCTGTGTGGAGTTTGCACAATCTCCCTGCATTTGTGTGGGTTTCCTCGGGTGCTCTGGCTTCCTCCCACAGTCCAAAAACGTGCAGCTTAGGTGGATTGGCCATGGGAAATTGCCCATAGTCACCAGGATTCGTGGGTTAGACATGGGAATTGTCGGGGAATTGGTCTGGGTGGGATGCTCTTCAGAGTGGCTTGCTGGCCAAATGGCCTGTTTCCACACTGTAGGGATTCTCTTAGAGTCTATAGGTGTGAGACTGAAGAACACAGCAAGTCTGACAGCATCAGAGGAGCAAGAAAGTCAATATTTCAGCTAGGGTTTCCTGTGGGGTACAGTGCCTAATAAAGGATTCCTGGAGTCAGATTAGTATCACCATATTTAATTAAGAGCTACAGTAAGTAACAAACCTTCTGCCTGTTGCTCTTGTCCTTCTGCTCATCAAATTTTATAGTCTGTTGGAATCAAAAGAAAGTTGAGGCTTGTTTGTAAGCAATAAAATGAGTTTACGGGTCACCAACAATGCATATTCTATCTTGTATCTCAAAACCATGAGAATTATCATAGGGAACAAACACAGTTTTCTAGATAGCAGTGTGGGTGCCCATTTCATAAATAATTCAGCAGAGGCAAATATTCCCTCATTTTCAGAGCATCACAGATCAGAAAGTGATGGAGTTTGGGAAAACCAGCGGCAACGTATAATGTGAGGCTGGTGTTGGTATCTTCACAACAATCAGTTCCCTGTTTCGTTGATGAGGTAGAAGAAGATGTCTGGGAAAGATAACTAGAGATAATAAAATGTGAGGCTGGATGAACACAGCAGGCCAAGCAGCATCTCAGGAGAACAAAAGCTGACGTTTCGGGCCTAGACCCTGAGAATGACGTGAAAAGGAAGGTGAAATTCCCAGGCCAAATCCAAGTGGTGCTCTACCAATGTTCCTCCTGGTTCCAGGAGCACTCATTTACTCTGTCACTGTGCTCACGTTCTGTTGACTCTTCACTCATTCACAGTGCCCGCTGGCACTACCCTCCCCTCAGATACTGTGCTGAAACAGCTGCAGGTGCAAGGAGGATGTGAATTAAATCAGATGCAATGCCCATTCAGGTATGTGAAAAATGTAAGTTAACTAACTGTACTTCAAATAGGCTTCTCCTGCATTATTGTGACAAACTGTGCTTAAAAGTATGACCTTAGGAAATTAGAGAAAAATCATAATGTTGGGGAGGTGGGAAATTTTTCCATAATCTGTCCAGTTTCTGTTCTGGGGAATGTGTTGACCCTCGTGAGGCCATATTTAATACCCATCCCTGGTTGCCCCAGAATGGTAGTTAATGGACCTTCTCTTTGAATCATTGCAATCTTGAAAGTTTGTGGAAGTGTACTGATAATAGTGTTAAGAAGAGAATTTCTCAAAATTAGCCCAATGATAATGAAGGAATGGCAATAAACGATTGAAGCAGGTTGGTACATGATATCAAGGGAACACTGGCCCTGATGGTATTCATTTGACACTTGCAACCCTGTTCAAATTCACAGGAACACAAGGTCCTATTGAATTAGTTATAATTTGAGTTTGGAAGCGCTGCTTAAGCTTATAGACCTGTTTTGTGGCACCTATAATCGTGAAAAACTTAGGTGATGAACTTATTATCGTAGTCAACATATTTGCCACATTAAGATGTGTTGATTTAACTGCGATTGATCCTAACTCCATCACATCCACTATAGTGAATGCTGGCAATATTTGGTCTTACATATTTCATGCATCGAAACCCAAGACAACACATTTCTCCCGGCATGAATTAAACATTTGCAGCTTCTCAACACCCAACAATACTCCAATTATAACATGTTCCTGGCCCCAGCTATTTTGGAGATTACTAAACGAAATGCCCCATTAATTAACAAATCCAAGCATATAGCATGATCCAGTTAGGTGATAGGTCATGGTGTTAAAGCAAAGATGGTTAATGGTCTGACACATTGCTGAGAGTTGTGTGTACAGTGCAGAATGGAGCCAAATCTCTTGGATAAAACCTGACCTTTTAACACTCAAGACTCTTAACAGTTGAACAATGCTCTACAAGACAGGATTGCCACAGTTAGTCACAATTTCTTAGAAAGCATTGATTTTGTTTAACAACTTATGTTAGATGATTAATTATAGTACAATGAGATGCTGCACTCAAGTCCTGGCACACGACCAATGTCACTCTTATCTACTGCTTTTCAACAGAAAGAGAAAGCTTGATCTCCTCCAGGGGTTTCATATTGGATTTCAGTCTTTGTTTTCACACAGCCAAGTGACAAAGTCAGGCTTTGTTCCCTTTCGACCTTACCTCACCCCTTCAGTCTTGAGTTACGTTTTGATTACTCAAACTGCTGCCTTCTCTCCAGTTCCTTATGCTGAGCAAAAAGGCAGGAGATGGTCAGGCTGAGGTAGAGAATGACCTTGTAAACTAAACTGCTGTCAGTGAAATCATTTAGGAGGTGTACATGTCGAAAACTAAAATGCATTGGGTGACTCTATGGCTTTCCCTATTTCTAGGTTTTGGCTAGAAGGAGAAATTCTATCCATAAAACTGTGGCTCAAGACTTAATTGTGCAAATGTAGGGATGGATAATTAACTTGGAGTGCTGTTGATTGCTTTTAGGAATTAAGGAATATTTTATCTGAATGTATCAAATGGAAGTCAATGACAGGGGAGATTGTATATAGTCTGTTAAAGGAGCTTTAGATAAAAGTTCTTGTTTGCTGTGTGACAAGATTTTGAAATTTCTTGTACAAATAAATTCTTATAATATATCCATACACAATACAATAGGTTTCTGCTTTGTGTATTATCAGTGATTCCAGGACAATTTGCACTTAAATCTGCATGTATTTTGAAAAGTGCTTCTGCCTTCTCGAATTCCACTCAAGTATATTTGCACATCAAGGCTAAAATCTGCAATTGGGCAGCTGTTTTAAATTTATGTTCTTTAACTATACTTCACATAATCCTTAGTTATATTTAAGTGATAACCTGGCAAAGGGTAACTGAAGCAGCTGGAAAAATAGCTGCAAAAATCCTTTTAAAGCAACTGCGAGCAACTCGATTTTCAATTCCTGAAAATTCCTTTAAAAAAAGCACAGCATTGTTTGTTAGACTGAGGCACAGTAGTCCATTGCTCAGTAAATTTTCGAAGAAATAATTCAAAATCTTTCGAAATGTACCCAATAGGAGCATTGTGCCGGATGGTTTGAGCTTAAATTTTTTTTGCCTACTCAAAGATCTGCAAATGTGTGCAATGGTGAAAACTCCTGACGGTGACTACTAGACAGAGATAGCTCTTCATATTCTACTTTCTTTCCTACCAGTATCGCAGGAATTGTATTGAAAAAGTTGTAACAGGAATGTCAGGTCACAATATAGGCAGAAATATTATCCAACATAAAGGTAACGTTTATTTATTTATTCACTTTATTTACTTATTTACATATTTATTCATTCATTAGATGTGAACATTGCTGGCTGGACTGCCATTTGTTGCTCATCCATAACTGCCCTGGAGAAGGTAATATTGAACTAAGATTTACAAGGATGTTACCGGGATTGGAGGGTATGAGCGATACAGAGAGGTCGAGTAGGCTGGGGCTATTTTCCCTGGAAGATCGGAGGCTGAGGGGTGCTGACCTTAAAAACATTTATAAAATCATCAGGGGTGTGGATAGGGTGAACAGCAAATGTCTTTTCCCCAGGTTAGATTCCCTACAGTACGGAAACAGGCCCTTCAGCCCAGCAAGTCCACACTGCCCCATGAAGCATTCCACCCAGATCCATCCCCCTATAAGCCACATGCCCCTGAACACTATGGGCAATTTAGCATGGCCAATCCACCTAACCTGCACATCTTTGGACTGTGGGAGGAAACCGGAGCACCCAGAGGAAACCCACGCAGATACAGGGAGAATGTGCAAACTCCACACAGGCAGTTACCTGAGGCTGGAATTGAGCCCGGGTCCCTGGTGCTGTGAGGCTGCAGTGCTAACCACTGAGCCACCGTGCCACCCAAATCCAAAACTAGAGGATGTAGGTTTAAGGTGAGAGGGAGAATTTAAAAGGAACCTAAGGTGCAACTTTTTCACGCAGAGGGTGGTGCGTGTATGGAATGAGTTGCCAGAGGAAGTGGTGGACTCTGGTGCAATTACAACATCTAAAAGGCATCTGGATGGGTACATGAATAGGAAGGGTTTAGAGGGATTTGGGCCAAATGCACATAAATGGGATTAGATTAATTTAGGGTATCTGGTTGGCATGGATAATTTGGACTGCAGAGTCTGTTTCCATGCTCTGTGACTCTATGACTCTAATGGAAAAGGCTTAGGTATGGGCCAAATGCAGACAAGTGGGAGCAGTTTGGTTTGGGAATCTTGGTTGGCGTGGACAAGTTGGACCAAAGGATCTGTTTCCATGCTGTATCACACTGAGACTATAACTATGACTAACTGCTGCAGTAGGACACCCACAATGCTGTCAGGGAGTATCACGATCTTGACCAAGTGACAGTGAAGGAAAGGGGATCCATTTTTACATCAGGATGGAGTGTTGTTTGAGGGGGAGTTTGTAGGTAGTGACGCTCCCTTGTATTTGCTTCCCTTGTGCTTCTAGTGGTAGTGATTCTGGGTTTAGAAGATGCTGCCAATGGATTCTTGGTGTGTTGCAGAAGAGCATCTTGTAGATGGTACACACACTGCTGCTACTGTGCATCGCTGGTGAAGGCAGTAAATATTGAAGGTGGTGGATTGGGTGCTAAGCACTCGAGCTGCTTCGTTACGAATGGCGTCAGGTCTCTTGAGTGTTGTTGGAGCTGCAGGCAAGAGTATTCCAACAACCCTTGAAAGGAATTTCTCCTCCAATCACATGGCCCTTCCTTCTCCCTGTTTACTGATGACAGGTGAACCGATGAGCCCATCAACAGGAAGACTCTGCCAATGGAGAGGCGGTGCTAATCTGAGCTGTGTTGGGGCATAAGGATGGAAATGTTCAGGGAGAGCACACTCTTGCCAGATGGGGATGTGGAGGGAGGCAGCACATTTGCCAGGTCAGGCTGGGCGAATCAAGTCTGCTGGGTGAGACTGGGGAGCAGCTAGTCTGCCAGGCTAGGAACAAAATGTGTGGCTGGAAAGAGGCTAGGGGAGAAGCAAGTGACTGTAAAGGTGGGGGAGAGAGGGCTATTGTCAAGGGGACCCTGTTAACAAAGAAATACATAGTTAACTGGGAGCCAGGATACCCTGAAACCACAGGTAATATATCATTGCAAATTATGTCCTTTTAATGCAGCGTACGTCAGTCACTGAAAGAAAATTTTTCATGCTAAGCCATGTTTGTTGTCTTGTTCTAATTTAAATACTGGTATCTAGGAAATATAAGCTTTCCTTGTCTGTCATGGCTTTATGTTTAATGTCAGGTCAATACTTACTGAGGATAGTGATTAATGTTTCTAGTTCGGCTTCTGAGTGAGTCTAAGTATCTCATTTGACAACACAAATGCAGAAATTAATTTCACTACATGATAGTATCTCACGTAATGAAGGAGTTAGTACAAACGGAAATGTAGATGCAAAAAATCAAAAATTAGCCAATGAGAAAACTCAAGGAGAGTCTGAGGGGGGAGAAAAACAATACTTTGACCCTGAATGACAGTAGAGGGCTCAGTGATGGTAATGCCATTGAAGTAATGGCTGGATTCTCTCTTGTTGGAAATGAATGTTTGCCTGGCACTTGTATTTTTCTTGGTACTTGTTGCTCCAAGCCTGGGTGCTGTCCAGATTTATACCACAAATGGACATGGACTGCTTTATTATCAAAGGTGTAATGAATGGTGCTGAACTATGTACAATCATTTGCAAATATCTTCACTTCTAACCTTATTCTAGAGCAAATTGGGTTGATGAAGCAGCTGCAGATATTTGGCTCTAGGACATTAACCTGAGGAACTTTTAATATATACAATATACTACTCCAAAAACAATATATCAATATATACCTTAATATGCAGCATCCCTTTTTCTATTCTTTACCAACATGTGGTGGCATATTTTTGCTGCATAATCAGCATATGGTTTTCCCTATACACGCATACCTATCTAGATTTTATCTCCAGATTTCAGTGGGTCAGCATAAAGGTTTCAGCAACAAGAAGAGGCCAGCAGGAAGCAATAGCACTCTATTAGAATAAAGAAAAATTCAAAGGAAAATAACTACAAAAACAAAAGTTACTGGAAAAGTTCAGCAGACCTGGCAGCATCTGTGAAGAACATACAGAGTTAACGTTTCAGGTCCAAACTGAGTAAGGGTCATCGGACCTGAAACGTTAACTCTGATTTTTCTTCACAGATGCTGCCAGGTCTGCTGAACTTTTCCAGCAACTTCTGTTTTGTTCCTGATGAAGAGCATCCACATTTCTTTCAGTTTTTATGAAGGAAAATAACTTTGATGTTTCCAAAATGACTGAACTGGACACAGAGATAGTAAGAACTGCCAATGCTGGAGTCAGAGATAACACAGTGTGGGGCTGAAGGAACACAGCAGGCCAGGTAGCATCAGAGGAGCAGGAAAGCTGATGTTTCAGATTGGGACCCTTCTTCAGCTTTGCTCCTCCCCTGATGCTGCCTGCGAACAGCTTGGGTATATAATGATTTGGATGTATTTGCTTTGCACTGCTATGGGGTTTAATCTCCTGATTGTAATACTGTAGAAATTGTCTCAAAGCTCAGGCAGAACACTTTTATGTGTCCCCAACTATTCTAAACTTCTGTTTAAAATGGATAAACTGTGAGAAGTACCTTCCCTTACTGTGCATTCTCTCCAGGAGATTATTGCTTATTAACTGATTACAAGCAAACAGTATAGGCAGTAGGCAGGGGAAGTGTCAGCTTTAGCCATCTGCTGGATATCTGTTACTTGTACATCTTAAAAGGAACAGCAACGCCTTGGAAGCTGAGGTACAGTGTATGGTTCTGAAAGGGTTAATACCTGATGACGTGTGGTAAACCCTTCTGACCGTGCTGACATTGTGGGGACTTGATCAGAGTAAGGAAGGAGCTGGTAGAAGACAAATCTGTGTGCTGTGCTAGCAGTCTGTTTAGCAATAAAGAACAAAGAAAATTACAGCACAGGAACAGGCCCTTCTGCCCTCAAAGCCTATGCCAGTCCAGATCCTCTCTCTAAATTTGTCACCTATTTTCCAAGGATCTGCATCCCTCTGTTCCCTGCCCATTCATGTATCTGTCTCGGTACATCTTAAATGACACTGTCGTGCCCACCTCTACCACCTCCACTGGCAATGTGCTCCAGGCACCCACCACCCTCTGCGTAAAGAATGTACCACGCATATTTCCCTTAAACTTTCCCCTCTCACCTTGAAATTGTGACCCCTAGTAATTGAGTCCCCCACTCTGGGAAAAAGCTTCTTGCTATCCACCCTGTCTATACCTCTCATGATTTTGTGGACCTCAATCAGGTACCCCCCCTCAATCTCCGTCTTTCTAATGTAAATAATCCTAATCTACTCAACCTCTCCTCATAGCTAGCACCCTCTATACCAGGCAACATCCTGGTGAACCTCCTCTGCACCCTCTCCAAAGCATCCATGTCCTTTTGGTAATGTGGCGACCAGAACTGCACGCAGTATTCCAAAAATGGTCAAACCAAAGTCCTATACAAGTGTAACGTGAATGTTGATTACATTCATGTAACCTGTAAATAGTTGCAGTAATGCAAAAATCTTCATATGTTTACTGGACAAGACTAGTAATACGAGAAAATGGCCATTTTACTGCTTTACTTCAGGCTTGAAGGAACCCATACACTATTCAGTGTAGAGCTGGAGAAACACAGCAGGCCAGGCAGTATCAGAGGAGCAGGAAAGGTGACATTTCAGATTCCTGCTGCCTGTCCTGCTTTGTTCCTCCAGCTCCACACTGTTGTTTCTGACTCTAGCATCTGCAGTTCTTGCTATCTCCTTGGCTATTAACAGGTGCAGTGACATGAATGTATCAGGATCTGTGAAAAATACATTGCAAATGAAAAGACAACAAATTCCTGCCGTATTTCTTTGATGAAAACTGAAACAGCAGCTCCTCATGGGCATCACTGTCTAACTCTGTTAGCTGATGTGTTAATTAACCTGACACACTTGGGAGCTCTGGCACTTGGGGTGTGGTCAGCTCACTGATCTCAGCTGGGGAGTCATTGAGGTGAACCAACCCTCTGAGCAGATACCAAGGGGAAGCAAAAAAAGAATAGAACAAGGGTTATAGCTGTTGCATAGTATTCAGAGCTCAAGAGCATATGTCAGTGAGAAATCTGTATGTGGTATATTTAAATGCATTTGTGAACATTTATATCTGTATAGATTTGGGTGCCTCTGTGTGTCTTTATGTACATTTGCATCTCTGTACATGAACCACGTGTGTTGTGGTGTTTGTACACGTTTCTGGATGTGCTTGTGAGCCTTTGTATCAGAGTGCTTATCTGTGTCCGTCCAATTACCGATACGAGGAGATGTATTTGTGACTAAGTGTATAGCTTGGGTTTCATATTAACACTCTAGTCCAGATTATTTTGTTGAGGGTTTGGTAATGACTGAAAAGGATCATTTAAGACAATTTCAGCCAAAAAGGTTAAAATAGAACACAATGGCCTGGGGCCCTCCAGATTATTTTTGTAGTATTTTTCAGTAGAGAATTTAAATTGTTGGAAAGAGTATGGGAGAAGCTGTATAAGCAGGAGTGAAGTCTTGACTAAACGCAAATTTGAAAAAAGTGGAAGGGTAATGTAGGGTACTCTGTGCAAGAAAGGGGTCATTTCAGGGATAAACTTTCTCCTGGGTTCTTTGTAATGTGCTGGCATGGTGGCTCAGTGGTTAGCACTGCTACCTCACAGTACCATGGTCTTGGGTTCAGCTCCAGCCTAGGCTACTGTCTAGTGGAATTTTCACCATTCTCCCTACATCGACAGGGCTTTGCTCCAGTCTCCTTCTGTAGTCCAAAGTTCTGCAGGGTAGGTGGGTTTGCCATGGGAAATCAGGGTTATGGGGATTGGGTGGAGTCTTTGGATAGTCTTGATGGGCTGAATGGCCTGCTTCCATGCCATAGGAATTCTAGGATTCTCTTGCTTCCTGCTTCTCTCCTTCACTTTAAAGATAGTCTTTAAGGCACACCTCTCTGACCAAACTTTTCATCATCTAATCAAGTACCTCCTTACATGGCTCAGTGTCACGTTTATTTTGCAATGTCCCTGGCAAACCACCTTGGATGTTTTATGATGTTAAATGCACTGCATACACACAAGTTGCTGTTATCTGAGCCGCCAGGGATTAGCCCTGCATTGCACCTTCAAGATCCAGTCTTACATTTGTGTCCTTTTTATCTTATGACCCAAAATACGGCCTATTACCATGGCAACAGTGCCCAGGTTTGGTGCGTTTGTTTGGTGCGTCAGCGTGGATGTATCTGAAGAATTGAAACCTGCTTCTCTGTACATTCTGAACGGCCTGATCAGAGATGTGAGGATTCTGTATTATTAAGCACATCTGGAACAGCGAGACTTAAACCTGGGGCCTCCTGGACAAACCTACTTCTTTACAGTTTGTGCCACACAGATCTACCATCTTTCAGTAATTGATCAGCTAATTTATTGGTCTGCTCTAATCACATTAGTTATATCTTTTTGCAATTATGACACTCCCTGATTAGATATGCCATTTTGCTGTGTAGTAGTGGCTCTTTAGTGCAAAGAATCACCTACCTGCATCTTATCCAGCATTTCAAAGAATTCTGCAGACTGTTGGGAGAGAAGAAAAGCACATTAATAGATGTCGGCTTCAAAGTATGGTTATTCATACTTGAACTGAATTGAAAATATTGAATAAAAAAAATCTAAATTAAAATCTATTGATGACCGTGAATCCATTGCCATTTATTGGAAAAACCCATCTGGTTCACCAATGCCCTTTAGGGAAGGAAACTGCCATCCTTACCTGGTTTGGTTGACATGTGACTCCACACCCACAGCAATGTGGTTGACTCTTAACTGCCCTCTGGGCAATTAGGGATGGGCAATAAACGTTGCCTGGCCAGCAACACCCTCATCTCATGAATGAATAAAGAAAAAACCTATCCCAGCAAGAAAAGTGCTGTTCTTCATCTTGTGAAGTGTCAAGCTTTCTTCATAACTTTAATAGAGAGAGTAGATACCCGCTTGTGTGTGTCTAATATCTGCACTAAATCAGAATTCTCCCATGCACTGAACAACAGAACATCTACTTTATATAATGGTAGCCTCCTCTTCATGAGCAGAACCTTGCTCCTGGAAATGCAGATATTCCCCTCAGAAAGTAATTACCGGGTGTTGGGTACCACTTTTTCTGCCAATCGCTGTGCTGAATGGTCACTCTCACATGTAGGCTGGGATTTGAGCTAAAATCACCCACATAGGCCCTGGACTAACGTTGTCTATATAGTTCCACTGCTCAACTGTCGACATGTTCTCTGGTCATCCATGTGTCATTACAAAGACACAATATTGGGGATACTCAAAATTTGTGTTTTAAAAAAAGCCCACAAAACTCTGCAGCATGTGCAGAGTGAGACAAAGAGCTAATGTTTCAGCTCAATGGCTTTCCTGTTGAAAACAAAGAGCTCTACAATCCTTAAACCAGAGAAATGGATTGGGTTTTGGGAAGTCTCATCCCACTGTTAAATGTCGTTGGTAAACCTTCCACAAATACCCCCGAGAGAGGGTTGAAAGGAAAAGGAAGGAAAAGGCCCCAGTAAAGCTGGCAAGTGAACTGCTTGGTATTGGGCTTCCAGTTATTATTGGGTGGCATGATGGCTCACTGTGTCAGGGATTAGGTATTGCATATTCTCCCCGCGTCTGCATATGCCTCCTCCAGGTACTGTATTTTCCTCTCACAGTCCAGGGATTGCAGAGTAGGTGGACTGGCCATGTTGAATTGCCTGTAGTGTCCAGGGGTATGTAGGTTGGGTGGATTAGACTGGGAAATGTCGGATTACAGGGAAAGGAATGGGAATGGCTCTGGGTGGGGGGCGTGGTGTGGACTTGTTGGGCCAAATGGCCTGTTTTTACACTGTAGGGTTTCTATGGTATTCAAGATTTATCAGATTTTTAGCAAATCCATCAAGGAAAGGATGCGGGATGGAACAGAAGAGAGGGCCCTGTGAGGGTGTGGAGGTCAGCAGGGATTACAATGCAGATTCCATGGATGTGGGCCCTGTCAGGAGGCATTTGAAAAAGGGGCAGGAATCATTGATCCTAATGCTGCTCCCAGTCAGTCAGAGAACCTGCTCTTGTCTGTGATCCTCAGTCTAATCAGTAGTGGGACCTCCATGGAAATCCAATCTCTGTGTGCTGGCCCCTGGTGAATCATCCCATTCTGGGGCCTGGGTGACACCAGCAATTCTGGCATATTCCCATCCCTCCATTCTAGTTTCTGGCAATTTCCGTTGGCATAGGATGAAGGTGAGGATAGCTCACCATCTCACAGCACTGTCACCCATTGTTCTTTTCATTCAATGCCCATTCAAATCCCACCCACTGCCCCCAAACCCCCAGCAATTTTGATGGGGTCGGGCCTACTCCATTAATAGAGGCATTTAGGGAAAATTATGATCGGAACTTTTAAATATTTATTTGGAAAGCAATGATTTTGCAAAATAACTATGAACATACGATGGATAACAGGCCTTGAGCGTGCAGTAATTTTCCATGAGATCAGGATCGCTGTATACTTTAACTCCATTTACCTGATGTACCTTTATATTTTCTCCTCACAAAAATGGATTGATCTCATTCATTAACATATTTAATTGACTCAGCATCAAGAATCGTTTGGGGAAAACTTTCCAGATTTTTGTGAAACTTACATAGAGAAAAGTAAGTAATGGCAGTGAGTGATGGCACTGTAGTTGGAATGCCCATTAGCAATGTTTGTGAGCACAGGGGATACAGTCAGGAGTCTTCAGTGATTCCCACTGAGCTCTACCTTGTGTAGAACAACTTTTCAAAGTGACAGGTTTGCAATGTTTTTATCTAGGTGAATTGCTTCCCTTTGAAGAAATACTTCAAAGTGTTGGAGCAGTCACTGTAGGGAAATCTGATCATTGGATTTCATGGTGGGGTCATCCACTTTTGAAAGATTAATCAGGGAATGTTCAAAATGTCCTTTTCCTTTATTCATTCATGGTATGAGAGCATCACTGGCTAGGCAGCATTTATTGCCCATCCCTAATTGCCCAGAGGGCAGTTAAGTGTTAACCACATTGCTACGGGTGTGGAGTGACATGTAGGCTAGACCAGGTATGGATGGCAGTTTCCTTCCCTAAGGGACATTAGCGAACCAGATACGTTTTTCTGGCAATCAACAATGGGTTCATGGTTATCATTAGACTCTTAATTCCAGCTATTTGCTGAACTCAAATTCTACCATCTACTCTGGAAGAATTCGAACCCAGGTCTCCAGAACATTGATAATAAAATGTGAGGCTGGATGAACACAGCAGGCCAAGCAGCATCTCAGGAGCACAAAAGCTGATGTTTCGGGCCTAGACCCTTCATCAGAGAGGGGGATGGGGAGAGGGTTCTGGAATAAATAGGGAGAGAGGGGGAGGTGGACCGAAGATGGAGAGAAAAGAAGATAGGTGGAGAAAGTATAGGTGGGGAGGTAGGGAGGGGATAGGTCAGTCCAGGGAAGACGGACAGGTCAAGGAGGTGGCATGAGGTTAGTAGGTAGATGGGGGTGTGGCTTGGGGTGGGAGGAAGGGATGGGTGAGAGGGAGAACAGGTTAGGGAGGCAGAGACAGGTTGGACTGGTTTTGGGATGCAGTGGGTGGAGGGGAAGAGCTGGGCTGGTTGTGTGGTGCAGTGGGGGGAGGGGACGAACTGGGCTGGTTTAGGGATGCGGTTGGGGAAGGGGAGATTTTGAAACTGGTGAAGTCCACATTAATACCATTAGGCTGCAGGGTTCCCAAGTGGAATATGAGTTGCTGTTCCTGCAACCTACGGGTGGCATCATTGTGGCACTGTAGGAGGCCCATGATGGACATGTCATCTAGAGAATGGGAGGGGGAGTGGAAATGGTTTGCAACTGGGAGGTGCAGTTGTTTGTTGCGAACTGAGCGGAGGTGTTCTGCAAAGCGGTCCCCAAGCCTCCGCTTGGTTTCCCCGATGTAGAGGAAGCCACACCGGGTACAGTGGATGCAGTATACCACATTGGCAGATGTGCAGGTGAACATCTGCTTGATGTGGAATGTAATCTTGGGGCCTGGGATAGGGGTGAGGGAGGAGGTGTGGGGGCAAGTGTAGCATTTCCTGTAGTTGCAGGGGAAGGTGCCGGGTGTGGTGGGGTTGGAGGGCAGTGTGGAGCGAACAAGGGAGTCACGGAGAGAGCGGTCTCTCCGGAAAGCAGACAGGGGTGGGGATGGAAAGATGTCTTGGGTGGTGGGGTCGGATAGTAGATGGCGCCAGTGTCGGAGGATGATGCATTGTATCCGGAGGTTGGTGGGGTGGTGTGTGAGAACGAGGGGGATCCTCTTTGGGCGGTTGTGGCGGGGGTGGGGTGTGAGGGATGTGTTGCGGGAAATATACCAATGTGGTATACTGCATCCACTGCACCCGGTGTGGCCTCCTCTACATTGGGGAAACCAAGCGGAGGCTTGGGGACCGCTTTGCAGAACACCTCCGCTCGGTTCGCAACAAACAACTGCACCTCCCAGTCGCAAACCATTTCCACTCCCCCTCCCATTCTTTAGATGACATGTCCATCATGGGCCTCCTGCAGTGCCACAATGATGCCACCCGAAGGTTGCAGGAACAGCAACTCATATTCCGCCTGGGAACCCTGCAGCCTAATGGTATTAATGTGGACTTCACCAGTTTCAAAATCTCCCCTTCCCCCACCGCATCCCTAAACCAGCCCAGTTCGTCCCCTCCCCCCACTGCACCACACAACCAGCCCAGCTCTTCCCCTCCACCCACTGCATCCCAAAACCAGTCCAACCTGTCTCTGCCTCCCTAACCTGTTCTTCCTCTCACCCATCCCTTCCTCCCACCCCAAGCCGCACCCCCATCTACCTACTAACCTCATGCCACCTCCTTGACCTGTCCGTCTTCCCTGGACTGACCTATCCCCTCCCTACCTCCCCACCTATACTCTCTCCACCTATCTTCTTTTCTCTCCATCTTCGGTCCACCTCCCCCTCTCTCCCTATTTATTCCAGAACCCTCACCCCATCCCCCTCTCTGATGAAGGGTCTAGGCCCGAAACATCAGCTTTTGTGCTCCTGAGATGCTGCTTAGCCTGCTGTGTTCATCCAGCCTCACACTTTGTTATCTTGGATTCTCCAGCATCTGCAGTTCCCATTATCTCCAGAACATTACCTGGTCTCTCTGGTTTAACACGCCAGCGATAATACAGCTCAGCGATTGCTTCCCCTAATGCTGATGAGGAATTGTGAAGGGACTGAAGGATTTTGGCATCGAGGAGCACATACCATAAAACACTAGTGCATGGGTACAAAGGGCAGTCACAAAACTTTCACTCCCTCCAACCAATCCTGTTATTGGATCATGGCTGATCTGTCTCTTAACTTCTTTTATCCATCTTTATTTTGTAACATTTGATGCCCTTGCCTAACAGGATTCCACTCATCTACGTTTTGAATCTTTCAATCAACCCCTGGTGTTTGGTGTTTTGGAGGGGGCAGAATGATAGTTACACATTTCCTACGCTTCAATGTGAGCAGGTGCTCCTGACGTCACCCATGATCGGGTTAGCTCTGATTGTCCTGTCCCCTTGTTCTGGATACTTGCACAAGGGAAATAATCTCTTCGGTCACTTCAAATCCATTAATAAAATGATTGCTTTCGCCACAGACGGTAGGAATTCACAAGGGAGGGTGAGATGCCTCAGTTGCACACAGTCCTGGTCAAATCCCACCTGAAGTTCTGCATTCAGTTTCAAACCCCGGAGCTCGGGGAACATGGGAAGCAGGGTAGATTCATTTTAATTACAGGATGGCTTAAAAAGTTAAATTATTGAGAGCAGGCTGCATATACTTGAAGGACAGCATCGTACTACAGTTACTGGAGATCTGAAATAAAGACAGCGTGCAGGAGAAACTTGGCTGCACCTGTAGGGACAGAAACAGAGTTAACATTTCAAGTCAAAGATTGGACATGGGATTTTTAAAATAAATCATTCATGGGATGAAGGCATTGCTGGCCATACCAGCATATATTTCCCATCCTTAATTGGTCAGAGGGCAGTTTAAGAGTCAATCATATTGCTGTGTGTTTGAAGTCACATGTAGGCCAGATCAGTTAGGGTCATGGATAACAAAGTGTGAAGCTGGATGAACACAGCAGTCCAAGCAGCATCTCAGGAGCACAAAAGCTGACGTTTCGGAGAGTCATATTGGACATTAACTTTGTTTTCTCTCCAAAGATGCTGCCTGACCATAAGACCATTAAATGTATGAGCAGGCGTAGTCCATTCAGCCCATCAATTCTGCTCCATTATTCAATAAGATCATGGCTGATCCGATAATTCTCAACTCCACTTTCCCCTGTAACCCCTGATTTCCTTATTGAATAAATATCTGTCTATGACTGCTGAATGTATTTAATGACCTAGCCTCAACAACCCTCAATAATTCCATAGATTCACTACCTTTGGAGAAGAAATTCCACCTCATCGCAATCTTAAATGTGTGACCACTTATTCTGAGACGAAGCCGCCTCATCTTACAGGGTACAACCCTTCCCTGTGTACCATTTCGAGTTTCCTGAGAATCTAGCATGCTCCAATAAGGTCGCCTCTCACTCTTCTAAATGGCTTGCTGATGCGTTTTCCAGCGGTTTCTGTTTTAATTACTGCGTATAATTGATTTGTGTTCCTGGAAGAGTTTTCTTTATAGTTTCTTGGGATGTAAGCATCATTGGAAAAGACAGCAGATTTTCCTCACCCTTCAGAACATTAGTGGCACACAAAGCCATTTCAGTGGGCAGTGAAAGGGTGACCACACTGTTCTGGGCCAGACTCACACCGGGTCATGATGCCAGACTTCCTTCCCTGAAGGGCATTGTGTGAACTGCACGAGCTTTTATAATTATCCGATAGCTTCAGTCACCATTACGAATAGTTTTTGTTGAACTGCAGATTAATTACTTATATTTTAAGGTGACCTGTTGCTTTGGTGGGATTTGAACACAATGAGATGAATTTTACTGTCCCACCCTGCTGTATTTGAAGGTGACTTGTCAGGCAGCCATTTTCCCATCCATCTTCAACCTGTCTCCGATATTCCAAGGGCGGGAAAGGTAAGAGGCAGCCTGGCTCCTTTAGGCTGATTGAAGCCTTTAAATGGACAATTAACTAAATGGCCTCATTTGCCTCCGACACAGTTTTTCAATCTGCTCGGGTTGCTGCGTAACAATGGGATACCTCTTTTGGCGGGGGGGGTCCATTTGGTGGAAGTAGGTGTGATGGACTGGAGGTATTATTGCTAAACTATTAATCCGGACTAGCTGGGTAATGTCCTGGGGACCTGGGTTCGAATCCCTTCGTGATTGAAGATGATGGAATTTGAATTCAATTTTTAAGAAAATCTGGAGTTAAGAGTCTAAGGATGACCATGAAACTGGTTGATTGCCAGGAAAAAAACCTCCATCTTGCTTTAAGGAAGGAAATTGCCATCCTTGCCCAGTCTGGTCTACACGTGACTCCAGACACGCAGCAATATGGCTGAGTCTCAACTGGTCCCTGGGCAACTGGGGATGAGAAATAAGTGACGGCCTAGCTAGTGATGCCCAGATCCTATGTATGGACTTTAAAAGATCCACTGTGTCCACCAGGGGCAGCCCCGCACAAGATGGCACCCCTTTGTTCAAAGCTCTCAGGTAGTTCCCCATTTCTGGCCTCCCGAACCTAGCTTTCCATTACCACCCCATGCCCTTCCCCTGCCCACTTGATAGCCAGGCCGTGCATAAAACTTCAGCTAACCTGTGTCCCGAAGGCAGTTCTCTTCTTTCTTGGAACTGACTGCAGTCCCAGCGATGACCACTATACTCTACTAGCGCTGTTAGGGCCATAGAGCTAGTGAGGTCCCAACCAGTTTTTTGCTCATACTCATTCCCCACTGTTCCCACACATTGGACACCCTGTAACATTCAATCTCCAGAAGATCAACCTTGGCCTCCAGATTTCTTACCCAGCTGTAGTACATAACTGTTCCTCTACCAGCTCCCAGAAAGGTCAGCTGATTGAGGTGTTTTTGAAATGGTGCTGGCTCAAAACAGAGGAGCCATCTCCTCTTACACACAAGGGGGCACAGGAATTTTATTGCAAGCTGGGGTGTTTAGAAATCAAGAAGAGCTTTTCATCAGAAACGAGGAATGATTTGGGCATTAGTGACATGTTGCTATGTGAGTCATGGGGTCATGACTTTGCAAAATGGCTGATGCCATCATTGTCCTTCAAACTATGATCAGCACTCAATTATGACATGAAGCACTCAGTGATCAGCTATTTAACATAGGGAACATTCCAGTTAAAATTAAAAGCCGAAATTGCTGGAGTATCTCCCTCTAGCTTCTCTTAGCGGCTTGTGCAGATTATGTTTGCACAGTTGCGCAAATGTTCAGCAAAACAATTTGTTGCTACCTCAGTATTGCACGAAAATAATTTAATGTGTCACGGAGAGTCTGTACAGTTGTGTTTTGACTGATACGCAACAACTCTGTGACGTTGGCAAAACGCTGCAGAAGCTGGAAACTTAGAATAAGAATAGAAAAAGCTGGAGAAACTCAGGATGTCAGTCAACATCTGTGGAGAGAGAAACTGAGTTACCATTTCAGTACTGTTGCTGCCAGAATTGGAAAAAAAGGTTGGAGATGAACAATTTCTAAGTCAGTGAAGAGGCAGGAAAAGGGAGAATAGACAGCTAGGGAATAAAAGGGTACAGTGGAAAGCCAGAGAGATTGTCTATGTAAAGGATGATGTGCAAGAGATTGATAATGAGTTAAGTAAATAACAGATGACAATTCCAATAAACAGTTGCAGCAGAGTAGCCATGACATTCCATGTTTACTTATCTCTCCATGGTGCTAAGAATATTCAGGTATTTTTGAAAGTTTGATTCACTGGGATTAATAAACAGTTTGTTTGCAATTGAAAATTCTTAATCATTACATTTATATTTATGTTTATTATATAAATATATATTTATATTATGTACAGTTATATTTATTGCTCTGCTGTTTGGGCTGGTTATTGCATCTCTTCCTTTCCAGAGACTTTGATAGTACATTCCTCACCTGCAACCAAAAGGTTGTAGACTCAAGTCCTGCACTAAGGTCTGAGCATTTAAGCAAAGTTCATATCCCAGTGCAGTACCGATTTAGGGTGATCAGTCTTGCACATGTCTAAACTGGAACACACTGACAGACTTGGAGAATCTTGGTTCCATAATGACTGACATAACAGTTGACCAATGGCAGAAGTCTAGGGGGACAGGCAAGATGAAGGTACCTACAAACAATGAATCATGTGAAAATATAAACTGGGAACATGGCTAGGCCATTCAGCCCCTCAAGCCTGCTCCACCACTCAATAAAATCATTGCAGATCTGACTGTAGCTTCACCTCTGGATTTCCACCTACCCCAGGTAACCTTTGATTCCCTTGGTAGTCATAGACCAATATACTTCCGCCTATAAGAAAATCCAATGACATCACCCCTCTCTCTCCCCACACCCCCACCCTCACCCCACTCCCCTATTCCCACCCCCACACCCACCAACCTCCCCCACCACTTCTGCTGGAGAAGACTTCACAATCCTCTCAGAGAAAAAGAAATCTAATCTCCACCTTGTATCAGTGATGGGAGACTCCTTGTTTTTAAACTATGGTCCCTGGCTCCTGTCAGGAGAAACATTTTTTCAGCCACCACTTTGTCATGACCGCTCAGGAACAGAAATGAGGCATCTCAGGGAGATCACCTCTCATTCTTTTAAAATCCATTGGATGCTGGCTCAGCCTGTTCGACTTTCTTCCATCATTCCCCCTCATGCCGTCCGCCCAATCCCAGTTATCAGCTGACCTCACCATCCCTGACCCGCATCTAACACATTTATATCCATCTTGATGAATGGGAGCAAAGTATACGCAGTTCTCCAGACATGGTTTTACCAACAATCTGTACAATTTTAGCAAAATACCCCTACTTTTACATTGCATTCCCCTTGAATTACATTTCAACATTCCATTTGCCTTCGTGTGATGCCATCTCCTGGAATATGATCAGCCATGTGAACTGCATTATTGTCTGCACATCCTCCCAATACCACAGCAAAATGATTCTCCCTTTCAAAACATAATATTCATTCTTACTAGATTGACACAAATTGATAGTTTAACTTCATAGATATGATGAATTTGCCTGGGTTATCATTGTGTTGATTTCCAGCAATTTTTAAGACTGACAAATGACTACACATCCCTTCCATTCCCACCATTGAATGTCTTACTTTTACAGCATCTTTTTTGTTAAAAAACATGCCTTTAGACTGTAAGTTTGGAATTTCCACCAGAACTTGTCTCAGGTTTCCAGCAGAGCCCTTAGCTAATACATGAAATGGATACAAGTTTCCCAAAAGCTTACTCACTATGCTAGAGGGGAGAAAAAAGTACCTTGGAGCTGTTCAAAATTGGACCTGGTCTCCGTTTTCCTGCCATATGAGTGATTTCTTCTTGTCAAGATTTACTCTGCTAAGTGACGGAAATTGAAATCCAGTGATAACAACTTTTTCCTTCTTAGTCTGACAGGCTATTGAGTGCATAAGTGTTCACAGTTCCTGTTAAAAGACTGATATGTATCCAATAGGATGAGCCCAAGCTGTAGCCTATTGTGAAAGTATTAGGTGAAATTGACTAAGCCTTACCCATTTGGTAGTTTACACTTTGTTGCTATGCAACCAGTGGACAGAAACTTTTCCAGTGAATCAGATTTATCAGTGCAGTGTAATCAAGTGGACGGTCAGTGCGGGACTAGGTGAGCAGGAAGGAGAGCACATGAGCATTAAATTACGACATCAGTCTCACATTTCACAGGCTTGGCCTTTTCAAAGGCCTGGAATGTCAACAGTATTGAAAATGTAATGAGGTACCTCTGAGTGAAACATGGTGTGTCGAGAAAGTTTACTTTTATTGCATTCTTGGTAATTTCCAATTTGAAATATTTTACCCTACGGCCATATACCTAATGTGAAATGCACAATGTAAATATTAAGACTATTACAATCATACCGGGTGGAACATGCTGTATGGAGACAAGTTGAATTTTATTAAAAATTCTGTAATACTCATGTTCTGTAAGTTTTAAAAAATAAATGTTATGAAAGAAGTATATTTTTGAGGAATAAAAACACCCAGAAGATAATCAGGTGTTTGAACACAAGGAGCAGGTTTAAGAGGGATTGCGGGGGGGGAGGGGGGGTGGGGGCTCTTCAGGAGAGCTGAAAACCTAAACATTTTGGGAATTTTCCACAACACTGTTGGGACACCAGGATACTTAGCGAAACAGTATGGGATGTCTGGTCACCCTAAGGTAATCTGATGATCTGTTCTAGGTGAGGAAGCGTTAATCTGATGATTTGTTTGTGGTAATATTAACAGTCACATCAAACATTCCTACTTAAATGTTCTCCTGGACTGGCAATGTCATTTGAGCTTCTGGAAGAGCAGGCACAATAGCAGCAGGGCAGGAGTAGCTCCGAGGAACCTGTTGGACCTGGAGTAATGGCTAATCAGCTTCCTGTAATCCAAGGGGGTCTGCACTCAGAATGGCCCTTGTGCTTCCAACATTGCAACATTGGGGAGGCGATGGCCTAGTGGTATTATCGCTGGACTGTTAATCCAGAGATCCAGATTAGGTTCTGGGGACCTGGGTTTGAATCGCACCACAGCAGATTGTGGAATCTGAATTCAATAAAATATTTGGAATTAAGAATCTAACGATGACCGTGAATTCATTGTCGATTGTTGGAAAAACCCATCTGGTTCACTAATGACCTTTAGGGAAGGAAATCTGCCGTCCCTTACCGGTCTGGCCTATATGTGACTCCAGACCCACAGCAATGTGGTTGACTGTTAACTGCCCTCTGGGCAATTAGGGACGGGCAATAAATGCTGCCTAACCAGCGATGCCCTTATCCCGTGAATGATAAAAGAATGAAAGACATTGAATGCGCTTGACACCAGCCCACTGCTCAAACAATGGTTGGCACATTTGAGAGTCACATTATGAGGTCTTATTTAGACACAAGTTCTTTATCTACAACACCAGGTTTTGGTCCCTCTAGTTCACATACCCCACAGGTGTTAGTTATTTGTTAACAGAATACCAAGCATTTCCTGGTGCATAGCTATTGAGAAGATGCAGTTCCAGATACCCACATGGAAAATGGAGGGTGATTCAACTGATGTTTCATATCAGATTGGAACATGAAATGTAAAAATCAATGTTACTGGATGGACTGAATGAAGAATTATGCATCAGGCAGTTTGATAAGTTCCTTCTTTAATGCTTTGCATGTGGTGATGGAAAAGCTTCAGGATAGATTACTGCCTTCATTATCTAGTTCTGATTTTCAAGAATGGATCACCTACAGCTGTTCAGTTTCCAAACTCTTAATTTCAACGTTCACAGGCATTGACAATGGAACAGTACAACACTGGAACAGGCCCTTCGGCCCTCCAAGTCTGTGTCGACCACATCACCGATCTAAACTAATCCCATCTTCCTGCACATGGTCCATGCCCTCTATTCCCTGCCTGTTCATGTGTCTGTTCAAATGCCTCTTAAATGTTGGTATTGTACCTGCTTCTACCACTTCTCCTGGCAGCACATTTCAGGCACCTACCACCCTCACTGTAAAAAAAAACTTGCCCCAAACATTTCCTTTAAACTTTCCCCCTATAAACTTTAAACATATGCCCCTAGTATTTGACATTTTTACGCTGGAAAAAGACTCTCCTACCCATACCTCACATAATTTTATATACTCCTATTAGATCACACCTCAGCTCTAGCAAAAACAATCCAAGTTTATCCAACCGCTCCTTACAGCTAATACATTCCAGTCTAGGCAACACCCTGGCAAACCTCTTTTGCACCCTCTCCAAAGCCTCCACATCCTTCCTACAGTGTGGCAACCAGAACTGTGCACAATATTCCAAATGTGGCCTGACCAAAGCAATGCAACTTGCCAGCTTTTATAGTCAATGCCCTCACCGATGAAGGCAAGGATACTGCATGCTTTCATTACCACCTTATCCACTTGCGTTGCCACTTTCAGGGAGCTGCACCACAAGATCTCGTGGAATATCTGAATGCTCCTAAGGGTCTTGCCATTTACTGTATACTGTCCAAAACAGTGATGTTAATTACGTCAATAGCACTGAGATGAAACAGGTTGCTAATTCAATGCCACGTCTCTCATTTACCCTGATAGCAGAATCAAAGCCCTTATGTCTAGATACAACAGGGTGCCTGATTATCCACTGAAATCTTATTTACAGAAACCCCAAGTGTCAACCCCACTTGTCACCCACATCTGACTCAACTGGATGAAAACATTTAGCTTCTTCCACTCTCAGCAAAAAACTGCCTGATTCTAAAAAGAACAAGGAACCTGATTGTTACATTCCAAATTAGGCAGGTTGAGAAAGATAGAACTGGAGCCTTTACACACTTACAATGTTTTATTTACAAAGACTATCCATAACGCACATGAACCTCTAATATTCAGCCAACCCAGTCCAGCCTGCACCTATATACATAGAAGCAAAAGTGAATCTCCAGGGAATGCTTACCATGTAGATACAATTAAAGTCCCAAATAAATTACAGTTAACACTGAGTTTTTAGGTGGGAGTGGTGAGCAGCAGATCTGACGTACATGAGCCCTGAAGCCGGGGCTGGGTGAGAAAATATGCTGGCAATACTATCTGTGTCACCGTTTACTCCAGACCTTATCCACAGTGAAAGGCAGACCGCCTTGACACAATGACTCAAACTATTCTCTTCCTGCCACCATCTTATTGATGGATGGTGCAGACTCAAGGGGCAGAATGGCCTTCTTCTGCTCCTATTTCATATGTTTCCAAAGCACTTGTGACAGGCTGCAATCCCTTTGGTTAGGCTACAGTCCTCAAGCTTGCCTCCTCTATCACTGGCAGTATTTAAAAGCAGAATCAACAGGTGGGTGCTAACTGTTGCTTTGCAAAAGAACAGTGTTACAGCTGGTGCTTGTGGTACAGCGTGGCATGGGGATCAACTGCCAACAGGAATTATTATATGCAGTGCTGTGTATTAGCGCTGCTAAGTAGTATTTTTATGCCTGGGTTGTCCTGCCAGTGTTACTCACAGCAGTAGAACAGGAATGAATCCTGTGCCCAGTACCAACAATGTAAAGTGTGGCAAGATTTAATCTGGGGAGATGAGCTGCCTGAGCTGTCATTCTGGGTGCCTGGGTCCCTGGCATTTTGGAAGTGGTGGAGCATGGTGAAGGTGGGAGGGATGGAGGTCCAGAGAGACAGAATTCCAGTTGTTGGAGTCCCTGAAAATCCCAGGCAGCGACCTGGTAATATACTCCTCTTTGAAGTTGGCAGCGTGACCATTCCGATCAAACCAAAGCAGGCGACCTGGTGCCAACCGGCAGCACAGATGGCACTGCACGCCACGTTCTCTAAAGTGAAATCTAGTTTGTTATTGTTTATTTACGTGAGACCTAACAGTTCCAATCCCAAAATAAGAGGAGGAGACCTCACTTTGCTCCGGAAACAATTAGTTATACAAATGCACTGCAGGTCCTGCATTAGGTCCTGTGAACAACCCAAGCACTAATACACAGTTCAGGTACTCACCACATTCCTCAACATAGGAAACATTTTCGAGTAAATCCAACCTTAGTGGAAAAACCAAGACTTCGCTCTGTCCTGTTGGTTTAAGCTGTGGCATGGAAGGGCAAAGCCAGGAGGCACACAAGTGGCACATCCAACCCTACTCCTTTCGGGTGCCCCCTAGCCCTGTGTCCACTTCTTTCCCTGAAGATAATGGTAGGCCTTGATTTTCATTGCAGCCACTCTCTGGCGAAGTAGAACTGCAACTTTACTTTGGAACAGGTTGGGCAGGAAGCAGAGGCTCGAGCTGCACATCTGCATTCTTTTTCTCCTCCTTGGCCTCAATCCAACAGCCACTGTGCGGTTGACACAAAGGATCTTGGCTATTAGGTGGAGGCAGGTTGTGTGCAGGAGTTATTTCGGGGTAAGTAAATTCCAACAGAGAGCATTAACAGAGCTTTGAAAATCAAACCACAACCTATTGAATAACAACAGGCAGGTCTGTGCATGTGCCGAATGTTAACACATATTAAGCTGACCCGCTTTCCTTCACATCACAGTCACAGCTCTAGTAATTCACTGCCATATATATCTGGGTCAGACGCTTAAATGGATAAAATGGAAAAGGATTGCCTTTCTTGTTCAAGGTGAAGATGACCATCCTTTCTCATCCTCGCTCTGCTACCTTCTCCCCATAACCCTTATCAACCTATCTAAGATAACAAAGTGTGGAGCTGGATGAACACAGCAGGCCAAGCAGCTATCTATCTCTGTCTTAAATACACTCAATGACTTCGCCTTCACAGTCCTCTGCAGCAATGAGTTCCACAGATTCACCAACCTCTGGCTGAAGAAATTCCGCCTCATCTTAGTTCTAACAGGTCTTCCCTTCAGTGTGTCATTGGGTCCTACTCTCTCCTGCTGGTGAAAACATATTCTCTACATCCATTCTATTCAGGCCTCTCAGTATTCTGTAAGTTTCAATGACATAATCTTCTATTCCATTTCAGAATCCCTTTAAATGCAGCAATGTTATTCCCCTCAACTTCTACTGCTGGTCATCTAACCTGAATATACCTCAATCCCAGCTCCGTGGGATATTTTCTCATTGACTGCTGGGAGCATAGATGGCCTTTGATTTTCTATCCATTATGGTTCGCCGGGATGGGTTTTGTGGGAATAACTGACGTGGCTTCCCCAGTGGGACTAATTCAACTCCAGATTAGGAACCGTACCACCTCCCCTACACCACCCCCCACCCCGCTCCCCCGCACCGTCACACTATATGCCCAAAGAAAATCAGTGCACAAAGCAAGAGCCACCGCACTATTAAAAAGTCAACAGGAAGTCAGGCTAGGGAGAGGGGATTGGTTCTGAGATCTATAAAGGGAATCCTGCACATCAGGAATGCCAAGGGATATTCAGGCAGCAAGCACCAGAGACACACATTTCAGAAAAATAATGTTTGCATTTATATTGCCGTATTTGTATATTTGCATTGCCAATAAAGGTGGAGTAGGGGGTGATAGATGGAGGGTTTTAGGACTGAGTTTTGAGGTCAATTTCAACTCCGGTACAGTATTCATAGAATCCCATTCGGCCCATCAAGTCCACGCCAACCCTCCGAAGAGCATCCAAACCGGAGCCACCGCCCTTACCCTATCCCTGCTATCCTGCATTTTCCGTGGCCAATCCACCTAATCTGCACATCTTTGGACTGTTGGTGGAAACCCACACAGGCACAGGGAGAATGTACAGACTCCACACAGGTAGTTGCCTGAGGGTGGAATCAAACCCAGGTCCCTGGTGCTGTGAGACAACAGTGCTAGCCACTGAGCCACCGTGCTCATTATGAAATCATGGACCTAAAGTGGCCATTCAGCACATCATGTCAGCATTTCAGAATCCCTTTAAAGGCAGCAATGTTATTCCTCTCAACTATTTCAGCATTTGAATGTAATTAAGTGAGGGAGATTGGTTCGGGGCATGCTGAAGGATCATGTGCAGATCTCTCAGGGAATTGCTCTCCAGGAGTCAGAGAAGAATGGTTGAGCGTTCAACTCAATAGCCTACTCCTGCTTTCGCCCCATAACCTTCGACATACAAAATCCTTCAAAAGTTGGACAGCCTGGTCCAAACAGAACAGTATTCATAATGAATGTTAAAACACTTGGCCGAACACGTGATGCAGTTGATGTTGTTAAAAAGCAGTGTCAAGTTAACACTTGTAATCAAGGCAGCAAACGCTGCAAAGTTGAGGAGTTAATTCCTCTCTGTGCTTTGCATTAGCACCTCTTGCAGTTTATTTTTGACGGACGTGAGTTAAATGTGTGAGATATAAAAACCTCCATCCCCCTGTGGAATGACTCAGCATCATACAATTATCCAATCACCATTCACACCATTGAGCCTGGGCTGACCGTCCGAAGGAGGTGCTCAATCCAGACGCCTATGATTACCCGGTAGCCTCGAAAGAATATGCTTTTAAAATTCCTTTTGAAAATATACATAGAATCTGACTGCCTCACCCCTCATATCATTGTAGAAAGTTTCTCTCCACTTAAATAGCAGTAGGATATCCAACTGTGTAACTGTGGCTTGCTAAACTGTGAGCAAAGTTCAGGATGGTGGGATTCAATTGTATAGTTCATCGGCAAACAGCATGGAGACAAAATGCTGAATGGCCCTTTCCAGTGTGATACATTTTACATGGAAACATAGAAGATAGGAGCAGGAGGAGGCCATTCAGCCCTTCGAGGCTGCTGCGCCATTCTTCACGATCATGGATGATCGTCCAACTCAATAGCTTAATCCTGCTTTCTCCACATAACCTTTGATCCCATTCATCCCAAGTGCTATATCTAGCCACCTCTTGAATACATTCAATGTTTTGGCATCAACTACTTCCTGTGGTAATAAATTCCACAGGCTCACCACTCTTTGGGTGAAGAAATGTCTCCTCATCTCCATCCTAAATTGTCTACCTCGAATCCTTAGACTCTGACCCCTGGTTCTGGACACACCCACCATCCGGAACATCCTCCCTGCATCTATCTTGTGCAGTCCTGTTATAATTTTATAAGTCTCTATGAGAACCCCCCTCATTCATCTGAACTCTAATGAAAACAATCTCAACCCAGTCAATCTCTCCTCAAATGTCAGACCTGCCATCCGCAGAATTAACCTGGTAAACCTTCGCTGCACTCCCTCGAGAGCAAGAGCATCCTTCCTCAGAAAAGGAGACCAAAAATGCACACAGTATTCCAGGTATGGTCTCACCAAGGCCCTATATAGCTGTAAACTTGGAGATGTTACATTTCATTCCCTAATCCAAATTACTAATGTACATTGTGAATAGCTGGGGTCCTGGCACTGACTCCTGTGGCACCCCATTAGTTACTGTCTGCCAGTTTGAAAAGGACCCATTAATTCCAACTTTTTGTTTCCTCCCTCTCAATACACTTCCCCCAGTCCCACGCGCTTTAATCTTTCACATTATGGGACTCTGTCAAAAGCTTTCTGCAAGTCTGAAAATACTACATAATCTGGCTCCCCCTTGTCAACCCTACTCGTTACATTTTCGTAGAATTCCAACAGATTTGTCGAGCATGATTTCCCCTTCATAAATCCATGCTGACTCTGTCTGATCCCTGCCACTGCTTTCTAAATGCTCTGCTATAAAATCCTTGACGATGGATTCAAGCATTTTTCCCACCACTGATGTTAGGCTTACCGATCTACAATTCCTTGTTTTCTCTCTACTTCCCTTATTCACTATTGGAGTGACATTAGCCACCCTCCAATCTGCAGGGACTGTTCCAGAGTCTTTAAAATCTGGAAGATGACCACCAATGTATCCACTCTTTCTACAGCTACTTCGTTAAGTACTCTGGGATGTAGGTTATCAGGCCCTGGGGATTCACCAGACTTCAATCCCAACAATTTTCCCAGCACCATTTCTCTACTAACATTGATCTGCCTCAGTTCTTCCCTGCCTTTAAATCTCTGCATTCTCCAACATTTCTGGTACCTGATTTGTATTTCTTTTTGTGAAGACAGAACCAAAGTATATATGCAGTTCCTTAGCCATTTTTTTTGTCCCTTATTATACATTCCCCCGTTTCTGTCTGTAGAGGGCCTACACTTGTCTTTACCAATCTCTTTCTCTTCATGTACCTATAGAAACTCACAGTGTCAGTCTTTATGTTCCTGCCAGCTTACTTTTGTACTCTATTTTCCCTTTCTTAATCAATCCCAACTGAGGAACGGAGTTCTGAGGAAGGGTCACCAGACCCAAAATGTTAACTCTGATTTTTTTCTTCACAGATGCTACCAGACCTGCTGAGGAATTGACAATTGTTTCAATTCCCCAATGTGTTCCCTGAATATTTGCCTTGCCTATCTACTGTCATCTTTTAAGTAACTCTCCCCAATCTATCAAGGCCAACTCATGCCTCATATCCACGTAGTTTCCTTTATTAAGGTTAAATACCCTAATCTCCAAATCAACGACCTCACTCTCCATTTTGATAAAAATATTATGGTCACTCTTCCCCTAGGGGTCATGCACAGCTAGATTGGCAGTGGTTCCCTTCTCATTATACAGCATGCACAGTTTAAGATGGCCTGCTCTCTAGTTGGTTCGTCCAAATATTGGTCAAGAAAACCATCCTATATACACTCCAAGAGTTCCTCCTCTACAACTTTGTGGCTAATTTGACTTGCCCAATCTATGTGCAGATTAAAATCACTCACGATCACTGAACATCCTTTATCACATGCATCTCTAATTTCTGGTTTAATGCCATTGTCAACATCACCACTGCAGTTTGGGGGCCTATATATTACACCAACTAATGCTTTTTGCCCTTTGGTATTTCTCAACTCTACCCATACAGACTCCACATTGTCAGAGCTAATATCCTTCCTCACTGTTGTGCTAATTCCATCAATAACCAGCAATGCTGCTCCGCCACCTTTTCCTTTCTGCCTGTCCTTCCTAAATACTGAATACCCTGAGACATTCAGTTCTTATCCCTGGTCACCCTGTAGCCATGTCTTTGTAATCCCAAATATATCATACTCGCTTACATCTATATGCGCGATTAGTTCACCTATTTTATTGTAGATGCTCCGCACATTAAGGCACAAAGCCTTTAAGCTTGTCTTTTTAACAGCGTTTGTCTCCTCCTTATTTTTCTCAGTAGCCCTGTTTGGATCTTGTTTCTGAGTCTGTCACTTTTCTTATTCCCTTTTGTTTTCTGTCCTTGCTGCCATCTTCTCTGACTCTTTACATAGGTTCCCATCCCCCTGGCATTTTAGTTTAAATCCTCCCTAAGTGCTCTAGCAAACGCTGCCCTGAGGACATCAGTCCCAGTCACCCCCCAGGTATAACCCACCCAATTTGTACAGATCCCACCTCCCCCAGAACCGGTGCCCAAGCATGCTTTCTATGCTTCCGGCTAACTGTTACTTTTTCTCCTGATAATAGGTTTAACTGAACAGATGCTGCTTTGTTTCCTCAGGCTGAAGGCTGACAGAGGGTGAGTACCTTCAGTAAGGTCTGTTAATATTCCTTTCAGCGTGGCATTCCTGAAGCTGTTGTGTAATATCAGAGACAGAAAGTTTGTCAGTCACACCTTGTATTCGACTTTGAGTGCCAACCTCTCACTTTTGCAACTTATCAACAAACATAATACAACCGCGGTACAATTTGTGGGGCAGGTGGGCTGTGCAGTGAGGAAGACAGGCACTTGACACCTTGTAGGAAACCAATTATTAAATAGGGACCTTTTTATTGATGACGTTCCAGCTCCATTATCATGTTCTAAAACACACTCCTGTCTGATATGTTAGCCAGACTAAAGTGCACTCTGATGATGAAATCATCCACAATTAAAACGGGTGACGGGAGAAGAAGCTTTAAGTAATTAGGAGAGAAAGTGCTGACATGTCTTGCTCAGGATGACCTTTATTACCTCCGATCTAATCTCTCAAATCACCGTGAGCCTCAAATTTTGTGTTCGTCACACGCCTGTGAAAGGCAGTAAATGCAGGGATAGTTTGCCTTCTGTGGAATCACATATCGCTTCAATTTGACCAAGAGAAATTGTTGATTTAAAGAATGGATGAATTTTGCCCTTTTAAAATTTAATGTGCTTTGCAGCTTTTAAAGTGTACACTTGTAGTTTCTAAGGCTGCACTTAAAGGCATGCTTTAAAAAGAACCAAATTCCGAGCTCGTCAAAATCTGGAATGTCAGCGCTGGGGATCAGAATGTTGCAACATGTGTGAGATATTATTAAAGCTCTCCTAAGCTGCATCTCTGAAAGGCTTAGCACACACTAAACCCCTGTGGCATCTTCAGCCCCATTACACGTTTCGTGCTTGAGACTGTCTGATTTAATCATTTTTAAAAAATTCTTTCATTGAGATGCGTGTGTCTCCATCATGCCCACCATTTGTTGTCTATAACTAATTTCCCCCAGAGAAAAAAAGGGCTCGTAGACAACTTCAGACGGCAGTTGAGAGCCAATGGCTTTGCTGAGAATCTAGAGTGACACTAAAAGATAGCAGATTTCCTTCCCTATAGAGCATTAGCTTTTACAACAGTTGATTATAGTTTTATGTCTACTATCATCAAGAATAGTTTTTAATTATTAATTGAATTTAAATTCCACCAACTGCTGTGATGGGATTTGAACTCATGTCCTCACAACATTCACCAGGCCTTCTAGGTTATTAACTAAAGGACATTACCAATACACCAGCACCTTGCCAAGCAGCCAGATCCTCATGTCCACTAGATACTTGGTTATAAATGGTTTGAGCCTCCAGAAATTAAACAATGACTTGGATCTGTACAGTGTCTTTAACATCCAATGGTGCTTCATAGGCAACATTTGGAATTGGGTCACACAGTGAGTTATTAGGGCAGGTGGCCAAACAATTGATTAAAGAGATAGGCTCTAAAGAAAAAGGCATCTGGATGGGTTTAGGAATAGGAAGGGTTTAGAGTGATATGGGCCAAATGATGGCAAATGGGACTAGATTTATACAGGATATCTGGTCAGCATGGACAAGTTGGACCAAAGGGTCTGTTTCCGGGCTGTAAATTTCAATGACTCTATGAGTGTTTTAGGTGGAGAAGCTTAGACAGGTATGGCCAAGACAGAACTTTCATCCAATTAGTCTGGAAAGTCTTTTTGACTGGTTTGGATTTTAATCTGAATATGAAGCAACACTGACCCAAACCAATATAAGCAGTCCATTCTATAGCTAAGATTCAAAACCCATGCAAGGAGTTATGTGACAGCACTTGCTCTCTCTTTTGACTAGTTCCCTTCTTAGCAAAACTTAAATTGATTTGTCATAAAGACTTGGACCCACATGGAGAGCTCATATCCTCTGGACTGAAGGAGGAAGGGACCAAATGTGGGCCTTGCAAAGTTCATGAGCAGCTTCAGCTGCAGACACCCTATAAGTGCAGGGCAGAGGGAATGCTGCAGGGCAGAGGGAATGTTGCAGTGCAGGGGGAGCACTGAGGTGCAGAGAGAGCATTGCAGTGCAGAAACAGTGCTGCACTGCTAGAGATGCCATCCTTGGGGATGTTGAGTTGACTCCCTGTCTGCTCTAGGGTGGACATAATGTGTTCTATAGCAAAAGTGTCTAGCAGAGGCAGTTCTGTCTGGTGTCTTCACCAGTATTAATCTCACAATCAGAAGAGAACAATATTCTATTCTAGTGGGTACTCTCTATGCTGCCATGTTTCTTATGACAGTGCACTTCAAAGGTAATTCATTGACTATAACACACTTCAGGATGGCCCGAGGTTGTGAAAGCTCATTAATACACATGTTCTCTCTGAAATATAAGGGAGAGCAATAAACAGGAAGAGGGCTAGTCACAGTACAGCAAAAAATAGCATCAATTAAGGGTGGTGGTGTTGAAGTGGGTTTGATCTCTTAATTTGATCTGGGGATATAAAGGTTTACATCACGAGATGCAAGACAAGGCAACGGGTTATCTAGAACTCTCAACAAGGAGCAGGTGGCATGTTACTTTACAACAGTAATACTTTGACAGATCTTATGGGGCAGTTTGGTTCACAGTGAAGACTGCTCGATACTTCCACTAGCCTTTGGTAACAGTGAACAGCTTATTAACCATAAATTCCTCAGGACTCTTAACCCTGATCTCCTGTGTTGCTATTTTAACTTAAGAGATCCCAAGAATTTTCACTGAAAACCTTTTGGAGCAGAATTCTGGCTACTGAATTTCTAAACATCTGATCCTACTGTCCACTCTGCGTCTCATTTTGTTGAGCAACTTTACACATTTTTCAAACACAAGTACCTGTACTGTTTATTAGTGTGTAGCTCAGCAAAAGCAAGCATTTGGTTAAGCTGGTATTTACCAGAGAACCACTGAGGGTCAAGTGAGATATTGGAATATTTTATTTGGACCACAAGTACAATTTAACATCTTATGGATGCACTGTGATTTAGTCGTTCAAAAAAGGTTGAAGAAAGATGCAAGAGCACAAAAAGTTGTTAAATATAGGCACATTTACACAGTATGCTAAGTGTGCAGCAGGATCTCGGAGAGGTGCTGTGTACAGTGCTACTCAATGAGGCCATTAACTTCAGAAGAACTCAGTGTCAGAGGAAACTACCTGCTCCATCACCACTCAAGGCAAGATCATCCCACTATCAGACAGAGGCAAGATTGGCTGCCTCTCCCTCAAAATGCTGTCTCACCCTGTTCTGTTCCTCTTGTGAAAGGCTGGTCCTCTCCCCTACTTCCTGCTGACAGGGACATTAGCAACAAGTTCCAAATTCTGATTGGTGGAGCAGCTGGGAGGCGAAGTGGCTGTAGTGAGCGAGTCGCTGGGGTTATTTCAGGGATAGCCACCAGGTGCATGGTCTTAGGAACACTGAAGACAGGCCCCAAGCCTTAGGTGGATTTCTGGGCCTAGCCCTGAGGGATTGCTGCTGGGAGTTGAGCCTGAGAGAGAACTGCTGCCAGGAGCCAGGTCTTACAAAGGAATGCTTTGGGGATCTGGGTCTTGGAGGCTTTTCTGCTGGGATTCAGGCCTTTGGGGTTTCTGGGAGCCAAGTATCGGGCTTCTGGTGGTTAGGTTCAGCGGATGCCTCCTCCTACCAAGGATGAAGGTGAATGAGAATAGGAGCCTACATGAAAAGTGGAAGAGCTGGGAGGGAGAAGGCTGAAATAGGTGTGAGGTATGAAATGCAGAAGTCTGTAAAGGTAGGGAAGGGAGGAGATGTCAAGAAGGGGTGGAGGGACAGCTTGAAGGAGGAGGCTACAACAGGAGGTGACATGGAAGGTGGAGAGTGGGGTAAATAGAGATAATAATGCTGGAGAGATATTCACTTGCTTCCAACCTCCTCAGCAACGAAGAGCTAGTGGGAAGTTCTAGGGTCCATAGTTTTGACTTGCTACTAATTAAGGCCCTGTAATGGCCAATTAATCTCCTTCTTAGGTCCTCCTGGCAGGTGTGAAAGATGACTTGGGTGACCTGGCTGCCAGAATCACAACATTCACCATGCCACGGGTGGTGTGTTGTATCCAGAAAGCTTTACTTTCGTCTCTCAGCTAATCAATACCATCCAGGACGAAGCAGTCTGCTTGATCGTCACCCAATCCACCGTCCCAACATTCACTTCCTTCAGATCTGCACAGTGCCCGCAGTGTGTATCATTTACAGTGTGCACTTCAGCAACTCACCATGGTTCATTCAACAACCTTCCAAACTCGCGACCTTTATCACCTGGAAAGTCAAGGGCAGCAGATACAAAGAAGCTCCACAACCTTCTAAGCCACACGCTCACCTAACTTAGGACCATATTGGTGTTACATCAATGCTGTGGGGTCAAAATCCTGCAATTACTTTCCCAACAGCAATATACCGCATTCGTTGCCGCTGCTGATGAGTACAATTCACTTTCTCGAGGGCAAGTAGGGATGGACAATAATTGTTAGCTTTGCCAGTGATGCTCACATCCATGAAAGAGTGAAGACATTTGAAAGAACTTGTATTTATATTTCATGATGAAAGGGGAGACAATGTCCTAGTGGTACTATCACTGGACTGTTAACCCAGAGAGCCAGGTAATGTTCTGGGGTTCTGGGTTTGAATCCAGCTTTGGTAGATGGTGGAATTTGAAATCAGTAAGTATCTGAATTTAAGAGTGTAATGATGACCGTGAATCAATCGATTGTTGGGGGGAAACACCCACCTGGTTCACTAATGTCCTTCAGGGAAGGAAAATGCTTCCTTACCTGGTCTGGCCTATATGTGACTCCAGGCCCTCAGCAATGTGGTTGACTTTTGCATCTTGGCAATTGGGGGTGGGCAATAAATACTGGCCTGGCCAGTGATGCCCACATCCTGTTAACGAATAAAGAAAGGATGTCCCGAAATGCTTCACAGCCAAAGCACTATAGGAAAGTAATCGTTGGCATAGTGCAGGAAATGCAACAGGGATTTAGCACCCAGTCCCACTAACAATGATGAACAATTAGTCAATAATATCTATCGATGGTAGCTGTGGAAGAAATGTTGATTTGGATTGTGCTCTTCTTTGAATAATATCATTAGATCTTTGCATTTATCTCAGGGAGCTACAGAATCTCACTTTAACGTCTCTTCAAAAAGGTTCAACCTCCAACAATGCAGCATTAATTCAATACTGCACTGCCAACATTATTCACTCTACTCTCTGAAGTATGACGTGAATCCACAACCTACTAATAGCTAACTAATGCTATTACCACTGAGTCAAGGCTGACTTCTATTCAGTTTAAAACGTGTTATATATTTATCTTGCAGGGGACACTAGATATAGAGAGTGGAATGTGATATAAGATTTAAAATCAGGTATGTGAAAGAAATTAAGCTTGCAGAAATCTTGCAGAGCTAGAGAGGGTTACAGGGATTGATAGATGTAAAGGGATGGGGTACTTGTAAATAAGTTGAGCTTCAATTTTTGTTTTAACAAAGGTCAGCCATTAAAATGAGGTCATTTGAACCAGCTAGAATTTATAGGAAAAATGCAATCTATGGTTGCTGCTATTTTTGGATATTGATGGTGACCCAAAATCATTGGCTTGGTGATGCCCAAAAGTTGGGAGAACAACAGTTTTGTAAAAATCTTTCATTTAAACTCCATTGGGAGAGAAAGAATTGTAAGACAGGGAAGAGAAAACAGCAGGACAATCACGTGAAAAGAAAAATGGTGGATGGGCCAGTCCCTCGGAATCCTCTCTCCAATGTGTAGCCCAGATGTGGAGGTGCTGGTGTTGGATTGGGTGGGGCCAAAGACCAAGCTCTGAAGGCTTGTGTTTTCAAATAAACCTGTTGGACTATGACCTGGTGCTGTGTGATTTCTAACTTTGAGTAGCCCAGATCTATCTTCTTGGTTAAGGCAGTTGAGAAACCCCGTTTATACCAATATACAGTGGACTTGAGTCGCTGAGCCTGGTGACTAGATGGTTAGCATTTTCTTTAGTCTGTTTGCCAACAGGGTTGTTTATTTAAGATTGTTTAATGCCTTTGGCATAATTAATTAATGCATCCCGTCATAAGAATTCAGACTCAAAAGCCAACATTTCAGCTCCTGTGGATCAGTGCTAGAATTAATATAGGGAGTGTGGGAAAGAAGTGAAGGAGACCATTTAGTTAAATCACAGTGTGGTGGAGAGTGAAGAAGAAATGAGAGTTTAACTTGACTGAACTCAGGTATGGTATTGACTGTGACCTTTTTTGCTCAAGGTTAAGAATTATATGACAGACATGCACATCGAGCCATTCTACAGCAAACATGAAGAGTTAATTTTTATGCTTAAACAAAAGTTCTTCGAAAATGAGCTTGAATAGGCAATTGATCTGCAATTTTCCTTTAAGTGAAGTTGGACAATGCTGTTATTGTAATCCTTACACAAGGAAAGGCTGGCTATCGTTGAATAAACTATAGCTGTTCTTCCATCAGTGTAACATAATACCCTGTGTGTTTTGTATATCAGTATATTACGTGATCTCAGGAGGTGTGCCCCCACTTTACACTGAGATCATCAAAACTCACTACTGGTTTGGTTCCGGTCAGATGGGAAAAAACCATGCACCTAGAACAAATTGTTCCACATGTTGATGATTCACAATTTTAGTTGATGCTGATATTGTTTCATGTACATCTTGCCTTTCAAAACCAGACCTAACAATGTGCCCAGTTTATGATCTAAGAGTTCGAACAGCTGTAATAGCCTGGCCGTGTATTTGTGTTTTCAAGTCATGGAGTCAGACAGTGTGGAAACAGGACCTTCGGCCCAACTCATCCATGCCAGCCAGGTTTCCTAAAGTAAATTAGTCTTCAGGATGTTACAACTGAAAACAGTGCCTTTGGCCATCTCATCTTCTCCTCTAGTATCAGAGATATTGGGAACTGCAGATGCTGGAGAATTCCAAGATAATAAAATGTGAGGCTGGATGAACACAGCAGGCCAAGCAGCATCTTGTGCTCCTGAGATGCTGCTTGGCCTGCTGTGTTCATCCAGCCTCACATTTTATTATCACCTCCTCCTCTACTCATGTTGTGCCCTACTGCCACCTAAAGGTAAAATCACCACAGTCCTACTGGACTGTAGCCTGACCTCTAATGACGATGACTGGGTTGATTTAACCTGAGGGTCACCATGCCTCAGTTGAGGGGAGAGATTGAGAAGGGGCCCTTTATAGTAACCTTAGCCAGTGTGGGAATTGAACCCATACTGTTGGTATCACTTTGCATTGCAGGCTGGCCATCCAGCCAATTGCACCAACCAATGCCCTCACTGCTACGTAGCTACCAAGTCATCCAGACTGAGAAAACATCAAACACTTAAGAGCAGTAACAGGCCAACTAGATCCTTGATGTGTATCAAGCCGTTTCTGCAATTGTCCCTCTCCCCGTGAACTAGGAGCCTGCAGCACTGTAATGAGCCACAATTTGCTCAGTTGATAACAGCAATGACAGAGATTTGTCTTATATTGGGATTGATCCTCTAGGAACAGAAATAAATACAATTCCTTTCAAAACTCCCAGACCATGAAAAGGTTAAACCTGCGGGTAAGGGAGACAAACCACAAAATAGAGAGTCCAATTTGAATTTGTAACAGGCAAGTCATGTCTCTTGAACCTAAATGAACCTTTTGAAGAATGAATGCAGGAACTGATCAAACAAGCTAAAGCAGAAAGTGCTGGAGAAACTCAGCAGTTTTGTTAGCATCTATAGGGAGATAACAGAGTCGATATTTTGAGCCCAGTTTGTTTCAGATTTATTTTAGAATATCAATGGATGAGTTTATATAGACTTCCAGAAGATATTTTGTAAGATTCCACATTGCTGAAGCTTAGGGAATTGCAGAAAATGTTTTGACTTGGTTAAGGAACAATCTGCACAGCAGGAGATGGAGGGTATGAATAAAGAGCAGCTACAATGTGATGAGAGTTGTCATATAAATTTCTGGTCAACACATTTATCAATTGCTTTAAAAAGCACAGCTGAAAATGATATAAGTTTGGCAATGGTGCTAGGATTGGTGGTACAGTATGTAATACTGATGAGATTTTTAAAAAATCAGTAAGTGAATCAAGGATCATATGAAAGGGAGGAAAGTGGAGTTGAGGATTGTCAGGTCAGCCATGGCCTCACTGAATGACACAACAGACTTGATGGGCTGAACGGCTGACTTCTGATCCTCTGTCTGATACGGTTATGATCTTACGTTCTTATAAAATTGCAAAGAGGCATTAATAGATTAAATAAGGGGCAAGACTATGGAGGATCGCTTACAATGTGGGTAAATACATGGTCATTTACTTTTGACAAGAAAAGGCTAAATTTGAGTATGATATAAATAATGAATAGCTAGGAAGAGTGGAGATCCAAAAGATGAGCCATGTTCAAAGATCACGAAAATGAAGAAATCAGGCACACAAACAAATTGAAAGGTTTAATGCAGCATTCAGCTTTGAAGCTAGAGGTGTAGAATATAAGAAAGTAAGTGTTGCTCCAGCCCATTTGAAGCCATGAGTAAATCACAGCTAAGTACTGTTTTTAGTGCTGGCCAGTGCACCATTAAAAGGATTGAGCAGACGGAAGGAGTAAAGTGCTCATTCATCAGAATGTTACCAGCATTCCTGCAGAGAGATTGCATACACTGCGCTTGACCTCTTGAAATACAGTAGGTTAAGGAGTGAATTTATTGAGGATTATACATTTTTGAAGGGAGTTGACAGATTAGATATAGAAAAACCACTTCAGTTCATTCGACTGTCCAGGAGAAGGGGACAGAACCGGGCCATTCTGTAAAGGAGTTAAGAAACATTTCAGACATAGATGTGGCATTCGCTCCCACAAAATGAGGGAGAAGCTATTTCAATTGTAAATTTGAGATTGACAGACTTCTGTTAACCAAGTCACTAAGCGATATGAAGCTGAGATAGGTCCATGGAATTAGGATACAAATCATCATGGTCTCACTGAGTTGTGAAATGACCATGAGTTACTAAAGGTCAACATGCAGGCGCAATGTGATTAGCAAGGTTAAAATATTTTAGGGAAAGTGGAGCATAAAAGTTCAGAGGTCTTGATAAACTATACAAAGCATTGGTGAGATTGCACCTAGAGTACTGTGTACAGCTTTGATCGCCTTAAAGAGGAACACACTGTGTGCCAGAACAGTTCGGGTAGGTCACTAGATGGATTCCTGTGATGAAAGGGTTTTAAAGGAAAGATTGAGCAGCTTGGGCCTATACTTACTGCAGCTTTGAAGAAGGAAGAATGATCTTTTTTAAAGAGACAGGATTCTGAGGGGTAGGTGCTGAGTGGATGTTTCCCTTCAAAGGGGGCTCTCAAGCAAGGGTGCATGGTTCTAAAATAAAGGGTCCCCTTCTTTGAATGGAGATGAGGAAGAATTTCTTCTTTCAGAGAGTCATTATTCTTAGGAATTCTCTTCCAAAGGGAGTTGAGTAATTCAAGGTTAAGTTAGATTTTTGATTGATTAGGGAGCGACTGGTTAATGGAGTGGGGGGGGGGGGGGGGGTGGCAAGCAGGTGTTGTTAAGGCTGCTGTCAGATTCATCATTGAATGACAGAGATAACTTAAGGGGCTGAATGGTTTCCTTCTCATTCTGTGCTTTACTGGCGCTCCACTGATAGGATCAATTGAGGACCATATGTGGTTCAATGATCCTTGTTTTTACACTGATGTTCACATTAAGAAACATGTTAATTTATTGGGAAGAACAATTCAACCCACTCTTATAGGCCTAACTATGTTTGCATATAAATGTTACCATGGTAATATATAACACATGGCTGCCAAGCATCCTCAGTGAATGACTGAACAAACTCAAGAGTAATCTATTTTGTTTGTCAATTGATATTGCATCACTCCTATTCTGAAAGTCAGTTACATCATAAATTGCTTGCAGATAAAATATTAGTGTCGTGTGGATTTTCAATCCCAGCCAATAACTAACATGCAGATAATTGTTTCTGGTCTCATTTACACATAGAATAAATTAGAATAGCGTCCTGAGAGAATTAATAATAAGGATGGTGAGGATACTTTATACTTTAACAATTAAAAAAATTATTTAGTAACTAAATCAATTGTAAAAAAAAACACAGCAGCAGGGCAGTTTTACTCAGTGATTTATGATTGCCAAGAGTGGTGTAAACAGATTTAATAATTTACAAATGGAATTGGATTTATGTTTCTAAAGGAAATATTTTAGAGGGATATGGGAATAGAACAATGAGGACACATTACTTGGGTATCTCTTTGAGAATGCAGATAGTGGCCGAGTGGCTTAAATGGTTTTGTCCTTCACTGTATCATTCTCTGAAAAGTATCCCTTAAAGGTCTTCGACCTGAAATGCCTACTCTATTCCTCTCCGCAGATGCTGTCCGACCTGGTGGGTTTTCTCAACTTATTTCCCTTTGCATTTCAGATTTCCAGTACCTGTGGTAGTTCACTTTTGTATTAGTTGGTAGCAAATTTGTCCCCTGAGTCTAAACATTCACAGGCAGTATTTACAACTTACAATCTTAACAAGTTAGGAACAGGAGTTAGGCTATTTGTCCCCTTGAGCCTGTGCTGCCATTCAATAAGATCATGACTGATCAGACTGCAACCTCAACTCCACCATTCCCACCTAATCCCTACCCATCTCCCCACTCCCCTGCCAGGAATAAGCTTTCACTCACTTGCTTACCATGAGCCTTTATTTTCTGCAACAATATTTGCCTGGGCACCTTATCAAACACCCTCCGGAAATCTCAGAACAGTACTTCCACTGCTTCACCTTTACTCACAGCATGTTACTCTTTCAAAAAACTACAAGAAATTTGTTTGACGTGATTTCCCATTCACAAACCACGTTGACTCTATCTGATTCCCAAGTGTCCTGCTATAACATCGTTAATAATAAAATTATAGGAAGGATACTATTAAGCTGGAGAGGGTTCAGAAGAGATTTATGGGGGTGTTGCTGGATATAGAAGGTACGAGTTATAAGAAAAGGCTGGATAGGCTAGGGCTTTCTTCATTGGAGTGTAGGAGGTCGAGATGCAACCTGATCGAAGTTTACAAAATAATGAGAGGTATAGATAGGGCTAATGGTATTTGTCCTTTCCCTAGGATAGGGGATTTCAAGACCAGGGGCCACATTTTTAAAGTGAGAGGAGAGAGATTTAAAAAAGACATGAGAGACATTTTTGTTTTTGCATAGAGGGTGGTTCATGTGTGGAATGAACTTCCTGATGAAGTAGTGGGCGCGGGTACAACTATCTTTAAAAGACTTTTAAATAGATACATGAATAAGAAAGGTTTCGAGGGATATGGGTCAGGAGCAGACTGGTGAAACTGGTTTAGTTTGGGATCATGTTTGGCATGGACTGGTTAGACCAAAGTGTCTGTTTGCATGCTGTATGAATCCAGTTTCTGACATTTATCAGTGAACTGGCTCGTATCTTCCTGTTCAAAGACAAAGTTGCTGGAAAAGCTCAGCAAGTGTGGCAGCATCTGTGAAGGTAAAAAAACAGAGTTAACGTTTCGGGTCTGGTTCTGAGGACGGGTCACCAGACCCCAAACGTTTACTCTGTTTTCTCCTTCACGGATGCTGCCAGACCTGCTGAGCCTTTCCAACAACTTTGTCTTTGTTCCTGATTTACAGCATCCGCAGTTCTTTCGGTTTTTATTTAGGATATGTCTGTTCTTTGGCTCCATCTGTTTCTGATTATGGGAATCGCATGCCATTATCCTATCTAATGAAATGTTCCCTGAATCTAGGGAATTTTGAAATATTTAAGCCATTGTGGCAACTGCTCCCTGGCCACTTCTTTTAAGATCCCTAGATGAAATATATAAGAACCTGGGAACTTGCCAATCTGTGGCCTAACAATTTATTCGGTACCACTTCCCTGGTGATTGTCATTTTTCTCAGTCATTTTCCTAATTTACAGCTATCTTTGGGATGTTATTTGTACTCTGTACAGCGAAGACTGATGCAAGGTAACTGTTCAATTCATCTGCCCACCTCCTTATTTTCCATTTTTAACTGCCCAGACTCATTTTCTGCAGCACCATGCTCACATTCCTATTTATAGAAACTCTGACTATCTCTTTGCATATTTCTAGCTAGCTTTGTCTTATACCCTGGTTTCCACCTCCTTTTCAGTCTTTCAATAATTTTTTACTGTTTTTAATATTTTGTCCAATCCTCTTGTCTGCCACCCATCTTTGTGCAATTGTATGCTTTTTCTTTATGTTTGATAGTACGGGTCTGCAACTTGGAAGTTTTTGTCTTGTTGGAATGCAACTGTACTTTGTATTATGAAATATCCTCTGAAGTAGAACAGCTAGAATCTCCACTGACCTATCTAATAACCTGATTTGCCAGTTCACTTGGAGCTGGCCCCTTGGCCTACAGCTGTATTCACGGATGTTCGATACAGGTGAACATTTAAAATGTAAGAGCTGGTTACAGTTTAGCTGGATGGTTACAAATAATCCAAGTATTTCAGGAGAAATGAATTTGACAATTTCATTAAAGGCGTTATTGCACTTTTCTGAGATTCATGCATCTTTAATTGAGTAGTAACGTCCATGTTATGAATAGTTCTTGAGGCATTTTGTATCTTATAAACTGGATGAATATAACTGAAGCTAGGGCAATCTGTAATGAGTGTGCTTTGTACAGTAATTGCCCATCTTCACAGCACTGATATTGTCAAAGTAAAACACTATATCTTGCTGTTTGCAAAAAGGGATCACCCAGTGTGTCAGATGAAGTAATGTACATCATCACAGAGCTGTCATCCCACGATCACTCTCTGTTTCCGAACTGGAGACAGTTTGCAATAATGGTAACAGATAGCCAAAGAAAAATTGGTGGGCACTGACGGTGCAGGTGAAAAGACATTGGCTATTCGCCTCAGCCGCCTGGGTGCAAAACCAGCCTCGATGGAGGGAATAAAAATCTCTCTGTCTTGTAATCGTACGGCTCTGAAATGGACTGAGAGTAGCATCAATCTTGCAGCTGCTCCAGAGATTCAGACTTATTTCCAGATGTACTTCTAGATTTTTTGCAGTTATTATATTTCAATAGTATAACATATTTATTTTGATTCATTTTTAGCTCTTTTATATGCAAAACACAAAAATAAAACACAAAATAAAACAAACAAGTGTGTTTTTTAAAAAACAAAATGAGTTCCAGTTCTGGGCCTGATAAAGGTATTGACTTCCTCTGCTGTTTGGATGAAGCCTGACCTGCTGTCCAGCTCTTTTCCAGCTCCACATTTATTGACTCTAGCTTCCAGCATCAGCAGTCCTTACTGTCTCTATCTCAGTCTCGCTGTTATAGGAAGAATATTATTAAGCTGATGTGGGTTCAGAAGAGATTTATCAGGACTTTGCCAGGAGTGGTGCGTTTGAGATATAAAGAGGTTAGAACTTTCTTCACTGGAGCATAGGAAGTTGAGAGGCGATCTTACGGTGGCTTTTAAAATCATGAGGGGTATAGTTAAGGTGAGTGGCAGGCTTCCTTCCCCTAGGGTGGGTATTTCAAGACTAGGAGTGCTTATTTTTAAGGCAAGAGGAGAAAGATTTCAAAAAGATACAAGGGGCATTTTCTTTGTACACACAGTGGTTTGCATGTGGAATGAACTGCTAGAGGAAATCGTGGATGCGGGTACAGTTACAACATTTAAAGTGGATAAGTACATGAATTAGAAGTGTTTGGAGGAATATGGGCCAAGCACAGACGGGTGGGATAATGGTTGGCAATGGATTGGTTAGACCGAAGGGTCTGCTTTCATGTTGTATGACTCTGTTACTATGACTCTCTGACTCCTATGTGAAACAAATTCGGACAGCATCTATTCAGCTTTGATCCTTCACAATTGCAATAATTGTTACAGAAGCAAAACACTGTGGATCCCATGTAGAAACAGGAAGCGCTGCAAACACTCAGTGCATCTGAAGCATCTGTGGTGGGAGAATCATAGTTAGTGTTTCACATCAGAGGCCTTTCACCTGACTGTGACTCAGTTTTGTCATGCAGTTCCCGTTTTCTCGATAGCACTGTGTGTCAGGAGGAGGTTACATTCTTAAGTACCTTTCTTGTAAGTAAACCCATACAGCAATTCTTTCATTTGAATTTCCAAACTAATCACATGCATTAACCATGTAAGCATTTACAGATGTTTCCTAACTCTAGTGTATCTTTCATATTGACACAAACATTTACAATCTCTTTCGAGTCAGGCTCTGAAAACGCTTTGGCTAAATGATCAATTTCAAACAGAGAGAACTGAATAGGATATTCAGTTTTAGAATATTGCGTACAATTCTGGTTGCCCTTGTATCGGAAGGACTTGAGACAGTACAGAAAAGCTTGACAAGGATTCTGGAAGATTTGAGTTATAAGGAGAGGCTGAATAGCCAGGGGGCTTTCTTCTCAGGAGCATTGGAAGCTGAGTGGTGACCTTAGCGAGGTTTGTAAAATCATGAGGGGTGTGGATAGGGTGAAGAGACAAGGTTTTTACCCTGAGGGTGGGGGAGTCCATAGGGCATAGGTTTAAGGTGAGAGGGGAAAGATTTAGAAAGGGCCTGATGGGCAACCTTTTCACCTGGGTTATAGAAATGAGCTGTCAGAGGAAGTGGTGGAGTCTGGTTCAATTTAAAAGGCATCTGGATGGGTATATCAGTAGGAAGAGTCTGGAGGGATAGGGGCCAAATGCTGGCAAGTGGGGCTAGGTCAAATTGGTATGTCTGGTCCGTGTGGATAAGTTGGACCGAAGCATCAGTTTCCCTGCTGCACAACTCTATCACTCCACGATACTGGAACCTGTGAGCCGAGATTAACTCGATAGACATTGAGCAAATAATACTGCTTCATTTCTTATAACTCTCAGTTAATCTGGGATTACAAAGTGTAAAAATGTAATTAAGATGCTTATGTTATTACACCCAGAACGCCAAGTCCCCTCTGATAACAGATCATTTCACAGAAACATTCTGACACCTTTGGACACATTTTCCTGGGTTTTGTGGAAATATTAATAATTTGTGGAAATATTAATAGCTTGAACAAAAAAATTTTCTTAAAAGTATGACAGACTGAGATATTTATCATTACCTTTGGAAAACTCAGAGGAGTTGTCAAAATAATGAAGGACAGGATTTTAAATGGTGGTGGGGCTTCCCAATACCATCTAACATCCTGAAGAGTTTTTGTAACTGGGCTTCTACCCCAGCTAGGGAGGAGGTATGCCTTTAATATTTTTTTAAGAATCATTTATGAGATGAGGATGTTGCTCTCCAGCAGCATTTATTGCCCATCCCTAATTGCCCAAAGGGCTGTTCAGAATTAACCACATTGCTGTGTGTCTGGAGTCACACACAGGCCTCACCAGACAACGATAGCAGCTTCCTTCTCTAAAGGACATAAGTGAACTAGATGGGTTTCTCCTGACAATTGACAATGGATTCATGGTCATCATTAGATTGTGAATTCCAGATATTTATTGAATTCAAATTCCACCATCTACTGTGGCAGGATTCAAACCTGAATCCCCTGAACATTATCTGGGTCTCTGAATTAACAGTCCAGTGATAATACCACTAGGCCATTGCCTCCCCTCAAATACTAGTCTCTGGTCTTCGAAACACCACCAGAGGCAGTGGTCACTGCTGAAATTGCACTCAATCGCACGGAGAAAGAGCCAGGACTAGAGAAACAGGTACATTAGTGGGGATATGGTGGGGGTGGTCGGGTGCAGGTTTCACTGTGGAGTCCGGTTTGGAGTATAAGGGCCAGGGGTAAAGGGGACATATCGGGGGTGGGGGGGCTTGTTGAGGGGTGAGTTGGTGGGAGCATATCTTTGGTGGGGGGGGGGCTCCACTTGGAAAGGGGGGCCATGAAGGAGGCATCTCTTTGTTTCCTGTTTGAGACCCAGGCAGCAGGGCTTCCTGATCTCTACCCAATAGTTGAATAAAGGAAGCCGAATGGGAGTGGAATTAATGGCTCCTTGACAGAGTTCTTGCCCACTTCCCTTAAATCACAGCACCCATGGAATTTTACAAACCTCCCTGTCTCCAAATCTGCTCACAGGGAAGTGTAAAATATTACCTAAGGAGCCAACTGTTCCAACAACACCATAATCAACTTCTCTTTGATTATTTTAAATCTTTCATGGGATATGACTGTCATTGACTAGGTCAGCATTTGCTTCCCATCCCTAATGGCTCTCAAGAACATAATGATGAACTGCTGCAGTTTCATCTGTTACTGGAACACCCATAGATGCTGATAGGGACCGAGCTCTCAGTCTCTGACCCAATGACAATGATAATTGCTAATCAGAGATAATTTGTCAGTGATTTGAAATGAGACAAGCCTACAATGGTATAGAATAACAATCTTGTGGTGGAGTAGCAATGTCCCTACCCCTGGGAGGGGTCTTGTGATGCAGTGGTAGTGTCCTTACCTCTGGGACAGAAGGTCCTGTTCTACGTCCTACCTGCTACAATAATGTGTTACATTGCTTAAGTACAACACCATGTGAACAATACTGTGAGAGATCTGTTAGAACACTACAGTGCTCAAAGGGAAGGGTTTCCATCTTAGCTACCAAGCTCTATTGGCTCAGAATGGAAATTGTGCTTAAAATATTGCAGTCTTGCGATCTGGCACTGTTTTCACCAATTTTGAATTAATTACTTTGAAAGAAAAAAATCAATTGCATAAAAACTCCTGGCCCAGATTTGTGTAGTTTTCATACTGGAAGAAGATCATTGGAATGTAATGCCTATGAATTCTGGTCTCCTTGTTACATGAAGATGGAGACACAGGAGAAGACACCGCACAGCTTTACAAAGATGGGACCAGAGTAAGAGAGTTTAACAACTGACAAGAGTCAACACGTTAGTTCTTTTTATTCCAGAAAAGAGAAACCTTTGGGGTGTTCTCACTGCCCTTCAAAAATTATTCCCTTTCCATATCGTCCACGATCTGTTTAAAAGGCAGAGCTGGCTTGAGAGAGCAAATACCCTCCCCCTGCTCCTAATGCTTATTCTCTAATGAAGGGATTTGATACGGCCAATGAAGAGAATATGTCTCCAATTGTGAGGAAGAGCAAATCTACGGGCCACAAATGTAAGATTGTTGCTAAGGCAATCCCATCGGGAATTCACGAGAAACACTGAATGCAGAAAATGATTAGAATGTGGAACTTACACCCAAAGGAATTGTTGGGGTGAAGAGTGTAGATGCACTCAGAATGGATAAATCTATAAGGGAGAGAAGAAGAGAAGGTGTAGAATAGAATATGTAGATAGGTGTAAGATGGGAGAGAGTTGCAGAAGGGCTGCGTAGAGTATAAACATCAGCAAAGGCCAAATCACCAGTTTCTGTGTTGTCAGTCCTATATACTCAATCTAAACAGTGCATGCTTAGGTGAGCTTTTATTGACTCTCTGATTAAGACCTATACAAATAAAATAAAATATACAGTTAGCACACAGTTCATTCTGATGGTGCGTTCTACATACCCGTGTGGATGGCGGAGCAGTGTGTGGTGGTGATAAGTGTGGCTCGAGCACGCTCGTATTTGACCCATTTGCCATCTCTTGTTTCCTGTCAAAGTAAAGGAAAGTTGTTCAGAGTGTGTGAAAGCACAAAATACGAAGAGACCATTTGGTCCATCAAGCCTTCTGTTTGCACAGACTGAAGGTAACCAAGTGAAACTGTGGGATATTTATCCCATCCCATGATATCCATGTCATCAATCCCTGAGTGACTCTTTCTCCCTCCCCTCCGCTGACACCCCCATATCCTCACCATCAGCTGAACAGCCTTGATCCCTTATGAAGGAGGAACTTGCATTTATAGAGAACTCTCATGACCTCAACATGATCCTGCTTTTTAAAAAATTCATTCATGGGGTGAGAGTGCTATTGCCAGCATTTATTGTCAATTTATTGTGGGTCTGGAGTCACATCTAGTCCAGACCCTGTATGGTGGTTTCCTTCCCTAAAGGGCATTAGTGAACCCTATGGGTTTTCCCTAATAATTGACAATGGATTCACGATCATCATTCAACTCTTAATTCCAGATTTTTTACAAATTGAATTCTAATTCCACCATCTGCCTTGGCAGCATTTGGACATTAGCCAGGTCTTTGGATTAACAATCCAGTTATAATTCATCTATGCCAACACCTCCCCACACAGCCAATAAAGTACATTGTCTTGAAGTCAGATCACAGATGAAACATAGCAACCAATTTGTACACAGCAAACTCCCAGAATTAGCTGTATGATAATGTCTAGGTAATGTGTCCTTTACACCTGTTGACCTGGACACTACAATTCCCTCTGCTTGCCTTTGAAATTGTGAGTGGAATTGTTTATATTCAATTGAGTTTTGGTTTAACATCAAAAAGGCAGCATTTCCTGACAGTGCAGTGGGAGCCTGAAACTTTTTCTTGAGTGGGACATGAACCAGTAACCTTTAGCTTCAGAGGCAAGAAAGCTGCCAACTGAGCTGTAGTCACTACGTACTTGTGAGATATAAAAATATGACGAGTACGGTATATAAACTGTATAATGTCTTGCATTAAGACATTTCCCAAACTCTTTTGTGCAAAAAGCTGCTGATTGTTGGTATAGCTCTTAGCAACAAAGCTAATCATTCATGAAAGAATGACCCATTAACAAGCACATAAACCAGCTGATTACTTGCTATTTGTTTCACACCTGGAAATCACACGGCTCATAAGCTCTCATTCCAAGCAATTTACCCAGCTACTGTTGCGAAGAGACGTGGAAACAAACGGTCCGTTTCTAGGGCAATCTCATTAGGGCCAGTTTAAGGTTGGCTCATCGATTATCCACTATTTGTCTGCTTGTTAAACAAGCTTTTCGCATTCATTTCCACATCCCAAATTTATGTCAGAAGGAAGAATGAACTATCCCGGCCAACGTAGCTGCAACACACCACTTAAGGCTGTGGTTTAGGACATACTTTGCGCAACGTGGAGATCCAATGTGGCGTTCTGCTAAGACCTATAAAAATAGGAACAGGGTAGTTTTAAAGGAAATTCCATGTTTGGCCCGATTTTCCATCTGCCCCAGTGTTGATGGGAGGTCCACACTGGGCAATGTCAAATCTGAGTTTTCAGGTGTTTGGAAATGTTATGGAGTCGAGTGCAATCAAAGAGCACCACCTCCTGGTACCAATAGGTAATGCTGCGTGTCTGGCAGGATACTTCCTCATGCTGAAGCCTGGTCTATGTTACGATTCAACAAAGTGTCGGCCTGGATGAACACAGCAGGCTAAGCAGCATCTTAGGAGCACAAAAGCTGACGTTTCGGGCCTATGAAGGGTCTAGGTCAGCTTTTGTGCTCCTGAGATGCTGCTTGGCCTGCTGTGTTCATCCAGCTTCACACTTTGTTGTCTTGGATTCTCCAGCATCTGCAGTTCCCATTATCTATGTTACAATTCTCTGGGTCCCGACCACGGTATCCCTCTGTTCCTGCTATCCTGTCCCCTGACGGAGAGGTCTGCTGCAACTGGGAAAACTGGTTGGAATTCTGTAATTCCTCAGTGAGGCTTTGAGGATATCACTGAAGCATCATTTCAAAGCAGTTAGTAGAGCATCAGCCTGGCGAGTCTCATGTTGGTCATGTGGATGATGTGCCCAGCCCATCATGGCTGATCAAGGGTGGTGAGTTCTTCGATGCTAAGGATAGCGGCCTGGTCGAGAATGTTGGTGTTGGTGCATCTTCCTTCCCAGCAGTTTCGCAGGATCTTGTGCATGACGTGTTGGGAGTACTGCTCCAGCACCTTGAGGTATTTGCTGTAGACCGGGAAAATTGCTGGCCCAAGACTGTCCAAAGTGGAGAATGAGCATCCAGGAAGGCATCAAGCTCCTGCAGACTTGCAGTCGGGGAATAAAAATGGGAGCAGGTGAAAACAGCAAAAGGAGCACGCTGCCACACTAGTGCCCCACCTACCCCTTCCCGTGACCACCAAGTGTAACAGAGCCTGTGGTTCAGCCACCTACTGACTTACCCTGAGAGTGGAAGGGTGTCATCCTCATTTGTGAGGGACTGTCAATGGTGATGATAGACAGAAAGAAGCCATTCAACCCAAGTAGAGTGTGCTGGCACCAGTGCTCCACCTGGGACACCTCTATCCCAACTGATCTGCTGAAACTTTTTTCTCAAAAGTTTGTTTTGACCATCCAAAGTGGAGCTGTAAAGCACACGTCAGGACTCTTCAGTACCAGACATTCAGCATGGAAGCACTGTTTGACAATAAATTATTCAATTCAATTCTTTTCAGTGTATGGGACAGCGAATCAACAGCCAGCCACGGTACGATCTTCAGATGAGGTCAGATGCTAACCGAGGGCCCACAGTGTCACTTTCAGCAGAACACAGAAGTTTATTCCACTGCCCAGGTGAATCTTTATCCCTCAACCAACATCACCAAGACAGATGCTCTGATCAATCCCCCAGTACTGCCTGTGGGGACTTGCTGTGTTTACATTTGCCTGCCACAATCTTACATTACAGCAGCAGCTATACTTCAAAAGTACTTTGTGATGCACTGATGTCACTCAAGTTGTTTGCCCTGCTCTGAAATCAGATTGTCCATGAACTCTGAAGAAGTGCAGCATAGTTGTGAAATGGATTTGATTAGTGTTCAAATGCAGACTGAGATCATGCAATAGATGTGATGAGAAAGGCCTTTCAAAAACAGCTCAGTTCCTCCATCATGAGCTAGCCCTTGTTCATCCCTTCACATCAACTAGTCTTTGTTTTTCCATTTCGTCCGATCACTAATGTGGACATTGAACCAAGTTATTGTAGGAATATAAGGACTGATCATTTTACAGAAAAAAGGCTGAAGTATATCTGGTTATTCTTCTACCATTCTGCTGGAGGCATGATACAACAATAATGGAATTGCTGTTTGATCAGAGCACTCAATCTTTATTAATTAATCTACACCAGACCCGGACATGATATGAAGAAAATTCCCAGGGGTGCAGAGCATTTGGAACACAACTTATCGAATGTCATATCACAGATGAGTCATGTATTCTTTTCCAAAACGTGATCTTCTGAAGGAAGTCTATTTAATTTTAATTTGAATGAATCAACACTAACTACATCTATTGTCTCCCCAAGGAGTCAGCAAATGTACCAGAAATGAAAAAACAAACTCAATTAATGAGATAAACCAGAAAGGAATAAAGATAGGGTTTTTAGCCTCCTAGCAGACACATAAAAACAAAATCATCCATTAACTTGCAGAATCCATCAGGAAACCCTCTGGCATTCCTCATTGTTGGGGATTTGGACTCATCTCCCACATCTGTATTGTAGCCCATGTCACATTGCAGACTGAACAAAGCAACAATATAATTCAAGACATCAGAACTCAGCTCTGACAATCTGCAGTCTGAGGTCTGGGACCCTGAGGAACTTTAACCTGATACATATTGATTACATTTTTGAGAAGGGTGAAATATCACAGTTGTTTTAAATATGAGCTGCGTCTTCAGGATTTATGTAAAAAAATTAAGAATAGCGCTTGCAAAACTGAAGTCAATGGGAATCATGGGGAAAGCTCCACACCAGTTGCAGTCACAGGGAGCACAAATGAAGATGGTTCCAGTTGTAGAAGGTCAATCATTTCAGTTCCGGGGCATTTCTTTGGGAGTTCCTCAGGGTAGAGTCTAAGGCTCAAACATCTCCTGCTTCATCAAAAACTCTCCCGCATCATAAGGTCAGAAGTGGGAATGTTCGCCCATAATTGTACAATGTTCAGCACAATTCCTCAGATACTGAAGCAGTCCACGTCCAAATGATTTGGACAACAATCAGGTTTGGGCTGCCAGCTGGCACGTAACATTCGCGCTACGCAGTGTCATGCATTGACCATGATAAACCAGAGACAATCTAATCATCCCCCCTTGACAATCAATGGCCTTACCATCGCTGAATTCCCCACAATCAACATCAATGGTGTTTACCATTGACCAGCAACAGAACTAGACAATCCATATATATATTGTTGCTATGAGAGTGGATCAGGGCTAGATTTTCTGTGGTAAGTAATGGATCTTCTGACTTCCTAAAGCCTTTCCAATGTCTACCAGGCACAAGACAAACACCCTGCCTACCTGGATAAATGTAGCTCTAACAAGACTTGAGTGGTTCAACAGTTACTGGGACAGGAGGTCTGCTTGATTGGCAGACACTATATACTACCTGTAACATTCACTCCCTTCAATGCCAATGTACAGTGGCAGTAGTTTGTGCCATTTAGAAGATGCACTGCAAGAACACGCCTTTGACAGCATCTTCTAGACCTGTAATCTCTATCACCTAGGAAGACAAGGGTAGTAGACGCATGAGAATGCCACTACATCAGTTCCCCTTCAGGTCACGCATCATCCTGACTTACAATTGCATCGCTGTTTCCTCACACTGTCTAGGATAATAACCCAGAACTTTCTCCCTAACTGGGCTGTGGATGTATCTACAAATCACATGGGTCACCGTGGTTCAAGAAGGAAGTTCACCATCTCTTCCTCAAAGGCAATTAGGGATAGGTGCCTAGCCGGTGACATCTGAACTAATAAGCAAACAAAACTACAAGGATATATTTGGTGTTCTCAGATACAATGTGTGGAATCTTGCCACTTTAGGTTTTGCGCCAATTGTGAGGTGAATTCCAGATCAGGAGCTTGGCCACATCAGAACCTTCCAAGTGAACTTTCCGGAAGATGCCAATTAAGAACCCATTTCAGGGATAATTACTCAGTTAGGGGGAGGTGGTCAGGATGAACCACTCAGGATTGTGATTCAATCCACTAAATTTGAGGAGCCATTGGTAGCCTTCACAATGGCTGCACAGAGATATGTGTTGTAGTATCTTGGATGAGGTGCTCCTGAGGAAGGGTCGCTGGACCCAGAACCTTAACTCTGATTTTTTTCTTCACAGATTGCTGCCAGACCTGCTGAGCTTTTCCAGTAACTTCTGTTTTTGTTCCTAATGTTCTAAGGATCTAGATTTAAGTCCCACCATGACAAATAGTGAAATTTGGGTTTAATTTTAAAAATTCTGGAATAAAAAGCTAGGTACGTAACCATTGTTGATTGTTGTAAAAACTATCTGGTTTACTAATGGCCTTTAGGGAAGGAAATCTGCTAACCTTACCCAGTCTGGCCTACACATCACTCCAGGCCGACAGCAATGTGATTGGCTCTCGACTGCCCTCTGGGCAATTAGGGATAGGCAATAAATGCTACGCCCTCATTCTATGAATAGGTTTTAAAAAACTCCCTCGTATGACATTCCATTCCATCACCAGCGTCTGACTTTGGGTGATGTTAGGCTTGTTCCTATGCCTGGTTCACAATGTTGAGTGCCATCAAATTACAGACATCAACAATTCCCAAAGAGCACTTGCCTTCTCTAAGCCCAAAGCTGGGAACAGGGTAACTTTTTTTTCTTTATTCAATCACAGGATGAGGACATTGCTGGCTAGGCAGCATTTATTGCCCATTCTTAATTTCCCAGAGGACAGTTATGAGTCAGCCACATTGCTGTGGGTCTGGAGTCACATGTAGGCCAGACCAGGTAAGCATGGCGGTTCCATTAGTGAACGAGGTAGGTCTTTCCCCCAACAAGTGGGAATGGATTCATGGTCATCGTTAGATTCTTAATTCCAGATATTTACTGAATTCAGATTCCACCATCTGCCGTGGTGGGATTCAAACTGGGGTTCCCAGAATATTGGATAATAAAATGTGAGGTTGGATGAACACAGCAGGCCCAGCAGCATCTCAGGAGCACAAAAGCTGACGTTTCGGGCCTAGACCCTTCATCAGAGAGGTGGATGGGGTGAGGGTTCTGGAATAAATAGGGAGAGAGGGGGAGGCGGACCGAAGATGGAGAGAAAAGAAGATAGGTGGAGAGGAGAGTATAGGTGGGGAGGTAGGGAGAGGATAGGTCAGTCCAGGGAAGACGGACAGGTCAAGGAGGTGGGATGAGGTTAGTAGGTGGGAGATGGAGGTGCGGCTTGGGGTGGGAGGAAGGGATGGGTGAGAGGAAGAACAGGTTAGGGAGGCAGAGACAGGCTGGACTGGTTTTGGGATGCAGTGGGTGGAGGGGAAGAGCTGGGCTGGTTGTGTGGTGCAGTGGGGGGAGGGGATGAACTGGGCTGCGGTGGGGGAAAGGGAGATTTTGAAGCTGGTGAAGTCCACATTGATACCATTGGGCTGTAGGGTTCCCAAGCGGAATATGAGTTACTGTTCCTGCAACCTTCGGGTGGCATCATAATCCAGCATCCCAGAATATTGTCTGGTTTCTGGATTAACAGCCCAGTGATAATACCACTAGGCCATCACCTCCCCTTCTGGTAATGTCACTGGAAAAGTAATCCAGAGACCTGGTAACCATACTTTGGAGACAGAGATTCAAATTCCATCACTGCAGCTGGTAGTATTCAAATTCAATTAACCCATTAAAAATTTTGGAATTGAAAACTAGCCTCTGTAATGATAATAGTGAAAGAACTATTGATTGTTGTAAAGGCTCATTTGTATCACTACTGTCCTTTGGGGAAGGGAAATCTGCTGTCCCTGCCTGGTATGGTCTACATCAGGCTGCAAATCCAATGATTGTCCCTTAACTGCTCTCAAGGGCAGTTAAGGGTTTGGCTGCAAATACTAGCCTTGTCAGTGATGCCACATCCCATAAAGGATTAAAAGACGATTTGCCATGTTCCAGATGGTGAGTGTCTCCAATGTTGGCAAATATAACAATAGCACACAATGTGGTAAACATATGAACCAGTTCACTCAGCAACCAGGGATAGGTGTGAGGTTACCCACAAACTATTCTCCCCTCTTCGGGCACCAATTACCTGCAGTGTTCTTCTGTTTCTATTTCAGATGTGCGTTGTTTAAAAATTTCTTCTTTTGTGTAGGTAAAACCTTTCATTAGTATGTCTGATACTTCTAAAAAGCAAAAGTATCATTCCAAATTGTTACATATCAGCACACATTAAGGTGGGAGAAGTCTTTACCTCAAGTCACTGTTCCTTTCTAGGTCTATGTTAAAGTTAAAAACACTGACTTGTAGAAGGACGCCAGATAGACTTAAACGCCAATGCTCCAAGTCCTTTGCTCTTGACCTGGTGTGTGGCATCTCATCTTTAGTCTCCTGGTCCTATGGATTCTGCTAAGAATTGCAACCATGGATATTTGCCGATAGCTTTAAGCTGGTTTGTGATCTTTCCCTGTCATTGAGTAGTTGGCATTAGGGCCAGTACTTTGTATCTGCCAACTGGTTCCTTCTTTGCACATATTTCCCTTTAATGGGTAGAAAACTGACTCTATGAGTCTAAAACTATGGATGTTGGAAAATTACCTTCTCCCCCAAATCAGTTGTATTGTGACAAGGAGTATAGTTACATATGGGAGGAAATGGGAGGGGATGTCCAAGACACCAGGATAACTCCCTTGCTTTTCCTGAAAGACTAGTATGAAGTCTTTTACATTCCACTGGAACAGACAAACACAGATTCAGTTTAATGTCTTATCCGCAAGAAGGCACCTCTCACTAAGCAGTACCCTCCTCAGTAGTACACTGCAGCAGTAGCCTATAAATGACATGGCCCAGGGGCTAGAATCCAAAAGCTTCTGACTCAGAGATGAGAGTCTTACCGAGAAGGCGAGGTTGGAAATTTCCTCGCATTTCAATGTCGTGTACAGCATAATGATTCCATAGTCAAAGACTAATGGGTGTAAACAGTCAACTCTAATACAACACAAACCAGGGGGCCACTTGGTAGATTTCGAATCATCTATCTTAATAGAGTCACATCCTCTTTAGACCCCTGACTGGAAGTAAATTGGGCCTGTGGGCATATCTTGGCACATGTAATGTGCTCTGTGTGTAATCTTTTACTTTAACTGCTTCCAAATGCAGTGCTATTGCTGAGGGAAGTACATATAGTCTGATCATCATTATCCAGTCTCTCAAATGCATCATGAAACTATTAGAGAAAATGAAATATTTCCAGGAATGGAAGTAAGCAATCCATTTGTTGAAAAATGAGACAGAAACCATCCACTCAGAGAGTTGGTTAACTAATGTTTTGTATTGAATTGCATTCTGGAAAACGAACACATTCTCCCTTTGAAATATTTTGTGTCAGTGTGATTTTATTTATCTTTCTCTGAGCCAAGAAGCTGTAATGGTATCAATTAGTTTGTTTGTATAGATTATGTAAACAGGTTCCTCAGTTGGGTGTCCATTACATCTGCCCCATTAAAAGCAGAGAGATAGCAAAAAATTCAGGTCAAAAGCAAGCATTGACTATTTGTTATAAAAACTGAAAATGCCCACACTGTGTTTGTAGATGAAGGAAGAGTTTGCTCTACGTTGGTGAATGGATTTTCGTTTTTGTTTTGGTGCCTGAATGTCATGTGCAAATTAAGCAATGATATTTCCAAGAATGCCCTCTGAGTCCTGCTCAGAGGTTGTCATTTCGAGGCCCCTTGTCCAAAGTGAGCTGGCGTGATGGGAGTGAATGAAAAGGTGGGGCAGTGAAGCAATAGCTATTGGTTTGATTAGCTCCTTGAAAAGACTGAGACTGGGATTAGATTGGGCATTTGACAAAACGAGTGGCATCTTCATTTGCATAGGTCAATCATTGCGGTAATTGCAGACAATTGAATGATGTTGTCCCTGGGACATTGACATTGACTCCCTGGCTCATTGGCTTGGGTTTCAGATTGGACAGTAGGCAAACTCAAATGATCACAGCGCTTTTCAGAGCCTAAGAGGTAACAGCTAGTGGGACAGCTGACTGCAGATCACTGACCTGGTTTTGAATTACAATTCCAGTCTATTTTTTAAAAATTCATTTATGTGATATTGCTGGCTAGACCTATGTTTATTGCCCATTCCTAGTTGCCCAGCGGGCAGTTAACAATCAACCACATTATATGGTGTGGAGTCACATGTAGGTCAGACCAGGTAAGGATGACAGATTTCCATTCCTAGTGGACATTGGTGAACCAGATGGGATTTTATGACAGCAGTTGCACACGTGCCATTCCTTAAATTCCAACTTTAATTTTTAAATTAAAAAAAACTTTACTAAACAGCCCTGTTGAATTTAATTTTTTTTAATGGAATTCACATTTCACCATTGATTACAGTGGGATTTGTATCCATCTCCCCCAAACTAGGTTGAAGTTCTGCATTGCTGGCCCAATGACATGACCACTACGACACTGCCTCCCCAAATTTATTTGGGTCTGTTTCCATCTAATCTATTTCCACCACTCGCAACATTTTCAGATTTAGTTGGGCCTATTTATCATCATGAAGCAAACCTGCTAAGTTTCTGCAAGAGAACACCTTGATTTAGAATTGCTGCATTGGATCAACTCAGCATGACAAGTGTGGGGCATTATTTGTTTTGCGTCATCCATCCCTTTCCCTGCTATTAATAGTGATTTAGTTGTTGCTTCCTCTAATAAGCTTTTATAAAGAGTGCCTTTGTTTTCTGTAACTATCAGCTGTTCCTCTCAGAGGCACTCAAAAGCATCACTTAAGTCAAAATAAAACCCGAAAGAACTGCGGATGCTGGAAATCAAAAACACAAAGCAACGGCTTTAGCAGGTCTGGGAGCGTCACTGCAGAAAAATCAGAGTTAACGTTTCAGGTTGAGTGACCTTCCTCCGAACCACTTAATAAGTCAATGCACATCTTTTCCAACTGCTGTTGTTATTGCTGTGCAATAATTCGCCGACAACCAGCAATTTTTATTTGCCGTACAACCCATTCCTGGTATATGTTGGGTAAACATAAATTTATTGTCACTTCAGCAATTATAAAGTCATAGAGATGGTCACACGGAAACAGACCCTTAGGTCCAATTCATCTGTGCCAACTAGGTATCCTAATTTACTTTTTAAAACATGTAATTGTCTGCTAACACTTATTTAAACCATAATGTCCACAACTTAAAAGCCTACTCTGCAAGAATTCACTGGCTAACATTTTAACTGCAGAAGACTGATCTCATTGTCTCATTTCGTTCTCACAACATGAAAACAGTATGCCATCTCAATTTCGGAGAATTGTTCAGGTCATCCAAAACTGAAATGAACCCTTCAGAAACACTGGCTCAGGGGATTGCACACGGACCATTCAAAAAAGTGTAGCCACTGGATACAGCAATCCGAGCCTGTCCCAGAACCACTTGCAACTTGTAAAAGTTCTCATTACAGGGTTACCTTGACTCAATGTTCTATTTTTTACAGTTCTATCAATAAATAAACTCAAACGGTAACAAGATCAGAAAGAAAACTTTATAGCAGACAAACCCAGATATCATTTTACATTGTGCACAGCGTAATGCCTCCTCCTCCTCCTTGTATTTCACCATATTATTGACATTGCCCTTATTGATCATTCTTTTATCATATTCATGTTGTTCAAGAGCAGCAAGTTATTTCCATTCACTGCCACTAAGAGGCTCTGATTCTTGTTTCAGTGGGCATCTCAGAAAGAAAACTAGGTTGAACAATGTCAAATTCATATATTAATTGAATTTTACCACACTAATAGAGGATGTGCATTAATGATTCCTTTCTCCTCTTCAAATTTTCAACCCTTGCTGCTCCTTACATTCTCTCTGCTCCTTTCTATTAATGATCTTCATTGTTTTTTTTCCAATGAAGATTACTCATCCCAGCACCCAGTTTTTGTATTGTTAATCTTTCCCCCCTATTACAATGACTACATATCTAAAATACTTTATTGGGTGTGAAGAGCTTTGAGGCGTCTTGAAATTGTGAAAGGCGGCAGGTTAATGCAAATTCCTCCTTTTTCTTAATTGCACATTGCTGCTTGTGTGCTTTTTATCAACAGGAAGAGCACCTTTGTCTTTGGAATAATATTAGATTGACAATCTGATTCCAGAACTATTTATGCAGCAGTTACATACATTGGTGCACAACTGGCAGTATTAATCTGGCCTGCTATAGTTCAGCCACGGAGCGATTGTTTCCAAGGCAGTCTGGGTGGCTTCTGCTCCTTCCCTGTGGAATCAAACTGGGTCATCCATCTAAATGAAATCTACTGTATTTCCATGCAGATGCAAACAGATTTTCATTGCACTGAGAAGACATCATAGATCATTGATTACAATGTGTCTGTGGGCAAGATGAAACTCTCCAGCTTTCCTCCAGCTAAAAAAATGCAAGAGATTTGAGTCCCACCATGCCAATGCATGTGGCATACCAGCATCTTTTTATTCATGCTGGTCATTGGCTAGGCCAGCATTTCTTGCCTATCCTTAATTGGCCAGAGTCAACCACATTGCTGTTGGTCTGGAGTCACAGCTGGGACAGGCCAGGTAAGGATGTCAGATTTCCTTTCTTAAAGGATGTTAGTGAACCAGATGGGTTTTACGACAATTGCCAATGGTTCCATTGTCACCATTATTCCAGTTTTTTGATTGACTCAAAAAACAATCCCTCTGAGGGCAGATGACGGCCTAGTGGCATTATTGTTGGCCTGTTAATCTGCGGACCCAGGTATTGTTCCAGGGATCCTGGCTCAAATTCCACCACGGCAGATGGTGGTATTAGAATTCAATATATATCTGGAATTGACAGAGTAATGATGACCATGAATCCATTGTCAATTGTCCAAAAAACTAGGGAGGAGGTGGCAGAGCCTTTGGCCTTGAACTTTGAGTCCTCATTGTCTACAGGTTTAGTACCTGAGGACTGGAGGGTTACAAATGTTGTGCCCTTGTTCAAGAAGGGCAGTAGAGATGACCCAGGTAATTATAGAGCTGCGAGCCTTACGTCTGTTGCAGGAAAAGTTTTGGAAAGGATTATGGGAGGTAGGATTTATAATCATCTAGGAAGCAACTATTTGATTGGAGATAGTCAACATGGATTCGTCAAGGGCAGGTCATGTCTCACAAACCTCATTGAGTTTTTTGAGAAGGTGACCAAGCACGTGGATGAGGGAAGGGCAGTTGACGTAGTGTACATGGACTTCAGCAAAGCCTTTGATAAGGTTCCACATGGTAGGCTATTGGAGAAAATAGGGAGGCACAGGATTGAGGGAGATTTAGCAGTTTGGATTAGAAACTGGCTTTCTGTAAGAAGGCAACTAGTGGTGGTTGATGGAAAATATTTACCCTGGAGTTGGGTTACTAGTGGTGTGCCTCAAGGATCTGTTTTGGGACCACTGCTGTTTGTCATTTTTATAAATGACTTGGTCGCAGGCATAGGTGGATAGGTTAGTAAGTTTGCAGATGACACTAAAGTCGGTGGAGTGGTGGACAGTGTGGAAGAATGTTGCAGGTTGCAGGGAGACTTGGATAAACTGCAGAATTGGGTGGAAAGGTGGCAAATGGAGTTCAATCCGGATAAATGTGAGGTGATTCACTTTGGGAAGAATAATAGGAAACTGGTTCAATGGAAAGATTCTTGGTGGTGTGGATGTGCAGAGGGATCTTGGTGTCCATGTACATAGATCCCTGAAAGTTGCCACCCAGGTTGATAGTGCTGTTAAGAAGGCTTATGGTGTGTTAGGCTTTATTGCGAGAGGGATTGAGTTCCGGAGCCGTGATGTCATGCTGCAACTGTACAAAACGCTAGTGCGACCTCACTTGGAATATTGCATGCCATTCTGGTCGCCCCATTACAGGAAGGATATGGAAGTATTGCAAAAGGTGCAGAGGAGATTTACCAGGATGTTGCCTGGCCTGGAGCGAATGCCTTATGAAGAAAGGCTGAGGGACTTGGGTATGTTCTCATTGGAGAGAAGGAGGCTAAGAGGGGATTTAATAGAGACATACAAGATGATCAGAGGACTAGATAGGGTGGACAGTGAGAGTCTTTTTCCGAGGATGATGATGTCAGCTTGTACGAGGGGGCATAGCTACAAATTGAGGGGTGATAGATTTAAGACAGATGTCAGAGGCAGATTCTTTATTCAGAGAGTGGTAAGGGAGTGGAATGCCCTGCCTGCCAATGTCGTTAACTCAGCCACATTAGGGGCATTTAAACAGTCCTTGGATAAGCAGATGGATAATGATGGGATAGTGTAGGGGGATGAGCTTGGATTAGTTCACAGGTTGGCGCAACATCGAGGGCCGAAGGGCCTGTTCTGCGCTGTATTGTTCTATGTTCTATGTTCTAAATCACCTGGTTTACTAATGTCCTTTCGGGAAGGAAACTGCCACCCTTACTTGGTCTGACCTACATGTGACTCCAGACCCAAAGCAAAATGGTTGGCTGTTAACTGCCTTCTGGGCAATTAGGATGGGCAATAAATGCTGCCTGGCCAGTGACGCCCTCCATCCATGAATGAATAAAAAGTAATGTCCCCAAATAGTTTGCTGAGGGTTCTGGGTTATTGGGTCATTGCATTACTGCTACGCCATCACCTCTCCATTAGCCACAACCCTTCCTGAGGGGCAAGTAGTATTGTGCAAAGAGTTCATTATATAGACTCTGGCATGCTGCAGAATAGGTCCACAGCCTTGGGAATTTAATTCAGTTTTAACATTCAGTGTTCCTGTAGCAAAGCCTTAGAGGAGGAGGGATGGAAATAAATGGCAAGGAATAGTTCATAGGAGAGTCACTGTGGGGAGGCTAGGAGTCAACACTGTAGCAAACTGAAACAGCAAGGAAACGCAAAGAATAAACCAAGCCGTGAGGAGTCCAACTTAAGGGAAGGCTTTCCAAGTGGGACGGCAAGGTCAAGCTTTGGGGTCATGAGCTCAGAAGCAGTAATGGCCACTGTTTGGCTCTTCTCACTCCTCTCCTCCACACTCTCAAGTCTTCTGTTCCCTACCCTTTGCTCCCATGCGACTACTCACAACCCCCAGCCCACTCTCACAGAGAGGCCATGACACCTTTTACCCTCTGATTGGGGTCAATGGGAAAAAAGGTTGGGAAACACTGAATTAAGGGAGCAATTGTGGCTTAAAAGGCGCAAACACAACCTGTTTCATCCGAACACCATTCATGACCCTCTATTTCAACTGGCTACCAACACCGGGCCCGTTTGCAGGGAGCTTAGACAGGCAGTGTACTTGACTGTCCTAAAACTGACATTCAGTTCCCGATCATGTCATAGTTTGCAGCTTTAAATATTGCAATGAAGTTTTGCTGTATTTTGCAAACAGCTCGGCCACATAGTCAAAAGGCATGAGAAGCACAGTCCAGGAAAACATAAATAAAGAATTTTCATTGGGAATATCGATCTCAAAGGAATGTCAAAAGTCGAAAGTGTATCGACAGTTTGTGGTCATGTTGGGGGCATTCCGGAGATTCTGGCTGGTAGGGCTTGAATATTGCTACGGTACAGGTTAATGGGAATTCTGCTGTATCTAGAGGCACATTCCATGGGGAAGCAGACAGTGTGGGCTTTATTTTGGCAGTGACACTCTTTGAGAATCGCAGTTTGTACCACAGCGGTGATGCAGTTAGTGCAAATGATGCAGGAATTTGGTTAAAGAGGCACTGACCTCGGCATCTGAAAAAAAAAATTGATGGTGACTGGATGGGTTTCTCAGTCCTGGACCTTCTCAACTGAGTCAATCTGATATTCTTGTGTAGCATAACGACATCAGAGAGTGTGACATTCATTTCCACCTGTTAACATTTCCATTTGCAATTTTTCATGGTGGATTTTGAAAGAAAAACAGTCAACTGAAGAAAATTTCATGGTTATACAACCATGAAACTTGTTTTAATTTGATTACTATCTGCTTACAGTTTGGATGTTGGGGAAAGACTGGCATTTAGTGAAAATTAAATAGTGTACGTTGGTAAACTTCCATCAGTACTTGAGCAGGGAGCTTAGTTACCCATTGATGAAGTGATTGAAACGGGCCACTTGTGTGGAGGTAGCTCACTCTGAAAGTGAAGCCCCCTCAGTAAAGAGAGTGAAAGGAAAGAGTATTTGTTTAGCAGCTCGGTAGAAAATGGGCTCAGTCCTATCAATGAGAACGACTTAAGTGTCATCACCTTGCTTGTCGATTGCTGCTCCACCCTTAAGTTTTCATTCTGAAACATTGGGAGATACAAATAAATGTGGCCAGACTCTATTTCTATCAAACTAACTGAAGTGGGAAGTGGCGGTGGGAGGGGTGGTAATGCTGCTTGGAGATATTGGCATAAGGGTGGAGATGTTGGCATGTGACTGGAGGTGGTATAATGCAGGGGCTGTTGGTATAGTGCTGGGAGTTTTTGGTATAGACAAGTGTTGTCAGCATAGGGCATGGCGTTGACAAGACATAATAAAAAAACACTGTGTGAGTGAAGTATTTATATCCCGCCATGAGTCTGTCAGCTTTTGGAATTGGCAAACTGCCACCTTACCATGTGCACCCAGTTGACTACAGTTGCTGACTAAATAAATGGTCTTTAACAGATTAATGAGGATATTTTGCAAAACTGCTCTCTTCACGAGAATTTCTATGATTCCAACAGCATGCACCTTGATGCCAACGTGGTGCCCATTGACCCATATTGCAGGGGAGAAGCAGCTTGATCAAGTGGTACTGAATTCAAGGCCTGGATTTACACAGGCTCCAGATGTTTGAGCTGCAAGAGCAAAACAAGATTGAATTACCAACTTCAAAGCACTTCAGTGGGTTGGAGCCCCTCATTAACAGGCTGCTAATTGGAATTGGCTAATGTAATCAATTGGGATCTATCCTCCTGTGCACTTTATTTAGGGATGTGTGCTAATATTCTCAAGAAAACATACGCATGAGTGTAACTTGATCAAGCAATTATTCAAATATATCAATAATCGTAAAAACGTACACAGGACAGTTTGTGCACCTGTGTGTAATAGTGGGATAACCAGTATGTAATAGTGGGATACTATTCCTTGATCTTTACAATCCCTCTGGAGATTGATGACATTAGTAACTTAATACAACTATGGAGGTGATAACTGCAATCTTATCACTATGACTTTATTAAGGAGTAATTTAGAAACAGATCTATGAAATTTGGTGGTGTACATACATCATACAGATTGATTGGCCATTTCAATTTGTTCAAAGAGGCTCTCAAAATACAAGGGACTACACGGTCACTCGATAAACAGAGCTTTCCATCAGGACAGTGAAAGAGAGATGCTGCCATAACCACTTTATATGTAATATGCTTGACATTGTTCACACTTCACTGGCACCTTCAGTCACAGAGGAGGACAATTTTGGCAGATGTTGTGCTGTCTGCCTTTTGAAAAATACCGCATTCACAAGAAAAATTTAAAATGAGAACTCATTTTTACTTGTACAATATAGAACAAACTTTGCCAGGCCAACTCTCAGACTCCCCTGATGTACCTGTATTGCCTGACGTTCATCTATGATCAAATATTTCCTTTCAGAGGCATATTGGCTTGAATTTATCCTTTGACCAAATCCAGAAAATAACACTACTTATTGGGCTATTATCATGTGACAGTTTATGGGAACTTGGTGCGTGCAAATTGATGGCTATGTTACCTATGTTGCAACAGTATCTGTGTTCCTCGAGTATATCCTTGACTGAAAAAGGATTCTGGGATGTTGAGAAAGGTACAAGATAAACGCCAGCTTTCCTTTCCTTTTTTAACATGGAAAGAAGGTCCCAGACAGTTAGGTTCTAAGCTCAGTCAATGTATGAACATACGTATAATGACAGGCAGGAAAGCCACTGCAAAGCCGTATGTTGTCTTCCCAAGGCCATCAATGTTCCCTTTAATCTGTGTGACCATGCTTGGAGGGTCTCACACACCAACTGATGTGCAGACACACAGGCTTCCAATTCTGGAAGTCACTGTCGCACATGGACCTCCCAGGTCTGCACAGCAGCAAGAAAACGAGGGGAACTTAGCTGTCCGTTGTCAACAAGTCACAAGTCAGGAGGACAATGGGATACTCTGTGCTTGCCTAGATGGATGGAGCTCCAATCACATTCAAGAAGCTTGGTATCATCTGGGAGAAAGCACTCCCATTGACTGGCACCCTACCCACAATCCTAAACATTCGCTCCCTCACTAATGCACAAAATGGACAGCAGTAACTCATCAAAGCTTCTTTGACAACACTTTTCAAATTTGGAACCTCTACCATCTGGAAGGACAAGAGAAGCAAATACTTAGGAGCATCGTTACCTGCAAGAACCCCCACAAAAACCACAGGGCCCTCCAAATCCTAGAATGCCCTTCCTAACAGCACTCTGGAGGTGTCTACGACCCATGGGCTACAGCTGTTCAAGAAGACAGCTCACCACCAGCTTCTCAAGTTAAATTCCCCCCTCCAATCGTCTGAAGCATTGAAACCAAGAGAGCATGGGTTGAGGATGGAGGGGGAAAGAGGGAACGGGGGAGGAAACCCGGCCTGCAATGATGTCCCTGCCTGAGTGAAGAGGTTGGATGGATGCAAGATTACTTTCCATGGGGATGTGTCCCACCGTCGAATAGCATAAACAATAGTTGGTTGAGTAAAGCGGAGCAGAAAAGTGGCTACCCAGCCTTCTCTATCAGTGCTCTCCACAAAGAAAGAAAGAAAAAACTGTCGCTGTGGACTTGCAAGAGGTAGCTCCCTTGTTTTCCAACTAACATGCCGGCTCATTCTTCTTTGTAATTTTTTAATTTTTAAAAATTCATTCACAGTATATAAGTGTTGCTGGCCAGGGGAGAATTTATGGCCCAGTCTTAATTGCCCAAGGACCAGTCAAGAGTCAACCCTAATGCTGTGGATCTGGACTCACCTGTAGGCCAGACTAGATAAGGAAGGCAGTTTCCGTCCCTTATGGACATCAGTGAAACGGATGGGTTTTCTCCAAAAATTGGTAATCATTTTCATGGCCTTCATTAGACTTTTAATTGCTGGCTATTTTTTTTAAAAATTGAATTCATATTCCATCACCTTCCATGGTCAGCAAGAGTCCCTCTTTTCATCTTTGGTGAAGGTTGGCTGAACGACACCACAATCAGGTAGTGGGGATGTCTCTGAGCCAGGAGACTGAGATTCGAGTCTCACCCACTCCAGAGCAGTGTAATAACATCTCTGAACAGGTTGATTAGAAAATATTGACTGGAGTCTGACTTGATTAAGCTTTCCTGCAGCAGGAAAACAGCAAAGAGCCTAGGTAACCAGTCATTCCTGGTGATAATGTTGTCATGTTGAAAGGGTTCAAAAAGGATTTATAATCACGTTGCCAGGATTGAAGGGTTTGAGCTACAGGAAAAGGCTGCATTGGCTGAGATAACAAAGTGTGGAGCTGGATGAACACAGCAGGCCAAGCAGCATCTTCGGAGCACAAAAGCTGATGTTTCGGGCCTGGACTGTTCATCAGAAAAAAAGTCCATTTGGATTGGCTGAGGTTTTCTTTACCTCCTTGGAGCATTAGAGGCTGAGAGGTGACCTTACCGAGGTTTTTTTTAAATCGCGAGGGGCAAGCATAGGGTCAATGTCTTTTTCGCCAGGGCAGGGGAGTCCAAAAACGCGAGGGATTAGGTTTAAGGTGAGGGGGGAAAGATTTAAAAGGGACCCAAGGGGCAAGTTTTTCATGCAGAGGGTGGTGCGTGCATGGAATGAGCTGCCAGAGGAAGTGGTGGAGGCTGGTGCAATTACAACATTTAAAAGGCATCTGGATGGATATATGAATAGGAAGAGTTTAGAGAGATATGGACCAAATGTTGGAAAATGGGTCTAGGTTAATTTAGGATATCTGATCAGCATGGACAAGTTGGACCGAAGGGTCTGTTTCCATGATCTACTTCCCTACGGCTCCACGTTCAGTGACAGTGGCAGATGTTGCAGCATGATTCAGATACAGGGTCTGAAATCAATTCTCAATCACTGCTGTCAAGTTAATCTCAGCAAATAACAAAAGAAAATCCATTCCTACTGCCATATCTTAAATCATACAGAGACAGCTGACTGCAGGTTTCCACAGAAACAAATACTTACGGACCCAGACTTAGAATGGCCTAAATTGCCTGGTTTATCATGACAGCCGTTCAGAGCTACACATTGGGCAGATGACAAACCACTGCTGATATTCCCCAGAGGCTGAATTCACTTCAAAGACAATGTTGGGGGTGAATCTGCCTCCTCTTAGCTCCCTCCCTTCAACCCCACTGCTCGTATTAACTTCTCAGGTAATACGAGTAGGACTTCCATCCATCCCCAGGAGGAGGGCTTCATTGGAAGGTAACAGTAGCTGCAGGTAGACTAGGAAGTGGTAGCATTTAGTGTCATTGAGATACACCTGATATCTCACTGGGGTCTGGCACATGGGGCCCAGCAAGATGGAGTAAAGGGCAAGGTGGCAAGGCATTGGTGGGGTGGTGGTCCAGTTAGTTGGGTGGTCACAGTATGGACAGGGGCCTCCAGCTGGGATTGGGACTTGGGTACAGGGAACACCCCCTTTCCCAGCTACCTGTTACCTGCTGATAAACAAGAGCACTGGCAGGATGGGCCCTGCAATTGGGCACTAATTGCCCACCTTAGAGCCAAGAGTGGGAGACCCACCCAATGCATCTCACATAATGTTTCATGGGATAGATGGTAGGGTACCATTGGCGGCACAACACCCTCACTTACAGGTTCATCCATTAGCCTTCTTTGGCGTTTTTTAAAACCGAGGTCCACTGGGCTGGTCGTGAAGAGAAGAAGGTATTTTCTGGCCTTGACCTGGAGTTCACAGGTGCCCTAGCAAGGAACATTCTACATCCTGAGCAAGTAGCAGTAACGCCACAACTAAGACTGCTGGTCGGACTCTTGTGGGTCAGAAATCAGCAAACGTTTACACCTGCATTCCAAAGTGAAAAGGCAATGTGAACTTGCCACTTTAGAAGTGGCACAACTTCTTCATCTGTGCAAGCTTTCAGCACAATATCATTCACAGGACATACTGGGCCCTTATCCAAGCACCAAGCAGACTCCTAAAATAGGTGTTGGCACTCTTAAATATGTGACTCAGAAGCCGAAATCCCAGAACCAGATCCACCTGCATTGGGTTTCTTCATCCTGGCTGATGATCACCGTGGAGTCAAGTGGGGCAAGGATAATTAGCAACGGGAATCAAAACCACCCCTGTGCTCGTGCTGTGAATAGTTGGCTTCCAGAGTTTTAAAAAAAATGTATTCTCTTGTGTGACATGTGCTTCCCTGGCTGGCCAACACATATTTCCCATCCCTAGTTGCCTTTGAGATGGTAGCAGTGAGCTGCCTTCTTGAACCTCTGCAGTCCTCTCCCAGTCCAACCAATGGATAGACCTGTGATGCCGCTAGGGAGGGAATTCCAGGATTTTGACCGAGTGATAGCGAAGGATAGCGATATGTTTCCAAGTCAAGATGGCGAGTGGGGATTTCTCTCAAGTACATCACCAAAGGAATTTATTTGGGTTTGTCAGAACGCCCGAATGTTAATGTGCACAAGTGTGCTTGCATTCACAGAAAAAGAATTGGAAAATAGTGTTCAGGAATGGAGAGGTTCTGAAGAAGGGTCATCTTAGACTTGAAACATTAACTCTGTTTCTCTCGCCACAGATGCTGCCAGACCTGCTGCATTTCTCCAGTGTTCCCTTTCTTTGTTTCAGGCTCCTTAACCAGCTCTTTAAGGCGATCGCCATTAATTGGCAGCAAGTATATTTCCAGCTCCCTCCTGCAACCCCATCCTTAATGACACCATGAAAATTCCACACTGTTCCAGAGGCACTAGAATCCGGAGGCTAGTTCCAGGAGTGCATTTTGGAATGCCTGCCTCTACCAGGTTCTAAGCCTAAGAATCCTGACTGCATCATGCACATGTACATATCTAATAAGTCCATGCTTTAATTTTCTGGCTTGATCTTAAGTATAGGGCTGGTTAGCTCAGTCAGCTGAAGTGTGGTGCAGAGAGACGCCAATAATGTGAGTTTGATTCCCATACTGACTGAGGTCACCTTGGCTTTTGCATGAGAATCGATGACCGTCAGGAAAAGCTCACCACCAAGACTTCTCTCTCTAATGATTTAGCTGACTATGGTGACTTTCATTTTTAACTACCAGGCTCACCCAGAACAGAGGTCACTTTGACAGGGTATTGGCTGCCTGCAGTAGCTACAGTCCCATTGCCCAGCGAGGAGTCAGGGGAAGAGATGGGAAATTGGGGGAGGGGGAGGGGGGGGGGAAGAAGCAGAATGGAAAAGGAGGGGTAGGAATCGACAGAAATACCCTCACGGCCCTAGTGTGAATTCCAGTTCAACGTGTCATTTTTTTGAAATACTATTAAAAGTGGATACTTGTCCTGCTTACACACAAGATTTTCCCACTTTTGAAATGTGAGATCAGTGAAAATGAGAAACACTGTTACATTCTCAATCCAAAGCGGCACACCCAGAAACTTCACTTTGCTGCATCATCTGTTACATGTTAGCAAAAGGGGCTCTCGCTGGAAAAATCTTAAAGCGGCAGCCAATAATCTGTGCTTTTGTGGTGACGTGTGATTGAGGGAAGAAATATTGGTCTGGAAATCTCAAGGCCAATGGTTAAGTAGGGGAGCCTATAAGGTACTCCCCGAAAAGGTGCTTTCAGGTTTATCTGAAGGAATCCATTTCTACCACTGAGCACCTGCTCTGCGCTGCATTGAAGGTGTATCTTAGATTAAGACCCAAACCAGCCATTGAACCAACAAGGCTTCAAACTATCAAGATTGAAATTTAAATGGCCATTAAATTAATATAGAACATGGGCAATTTTGTGACTGCAAGATTTATTTCCAGTGGGATTTCATGGAGCTCAGTACTTGGTCCTCTGGCCCATCATGTTAAATATCAATGTCTTAGGCTTAATTGTAGGAGACATAGTTAAGAAGTTGAAAATGGTACGAAAACTTAATGTTAGTGAGAAGAAGGGGGTGTTACTTGGCCCATGTCTGTGTCAGCTAAAAAAAGAGCTATTTAGTTTAAACCCTACCTTCTGGATCTACGGCCCTGAAGATACGTCACTTGAGCTCATAACCAAGTCTTTTTGGAATGGTTTTGGGTTGTTGTCTTTGTCACACTTTCAGACAGAGAGTTCCAGGCTTTCATCACACTCGTGCTGAAAAGCCCAACCTTTCCTGTAATCCTTCTGTCAATTATAGGACATAGTTAAGAAGTTGAAAATGGTACAAAAACTTAATGATAATGAGAAGAAAATGTCAAAGACTGTTGTCAACAGGCAGGGAGAAAAGTAGTGAATGGAAATGTGTGGTAATGTACTTGCTGAGGGCAGATAATGGCACGGAATCTGTCATCTCTGTGCCTCCTCACTCTGTGAGCGGAACAGGTTTCTATTTGGGTCCTCAATTACTTTTACATGGCAAGTAAATCTTCGCTTCACTGCCTCTTTTTGAAAGAAAACCACCCCAACTTTTTCAATCTTCTCTTGCAGCTAAAATTCTCCATGTTTAGCAACATCTTTGGAAATCTCTTCTGGCCCACTCTAATGCAATCACACCCTTCCAGTAATAGCGACCAGAACTGTGCACAGCCCTCCAGATGGGGTCTAACTACAGTTTGAATGGTCCAGCATAATTTTGCTGCATCTGCTGCCTATTAGAGAAACACATTCTGCATGCCTGCTTAACCAACTATTTACCTTTAGGAATCCGTAGGCATGTGGTTCAAGACTTCTTGGTTCCCGTTCTCAGCATTTGATCTCTGATTCCGTGCCATTATCTGCCCTCGGCAAATACATTACCACACATTTCCATTCACTACTTTTCTCCCTGCCTGTTGACAACAGTCTTTGACATTTTCTTCTCATTATCATTAAGTTTTTGTACCATTTTCAACTTCTTAACTGTATCTCCAACAATTAAGTCTAAATCATTGATATTTATTATGATGGGCCAAAGGACCTAGCACTGAGCCCTAGGAAATCCCACTGGAAATAATCTTCCAGTCACAAAAACACCCGTCAATTTCAATGCTTTGACCAACTTACCTTTTGGAACCTTTTCTAAATCCTTGTAGGTCAAATCCATTGTACTAACCCCATCATTCTACTTGTTACCTCCTCAAAATAGTCAGTCAATCGGTTTGTCAGAGACAACCTTCCTTTATCCGTATCAAGGTGTGGAGCTGGGGAGACATGGCAGGCCAGGCAGCATCAGAGGAGCAGGAAAGCTGACATTTCGGATCGGGTGAAGAAGGGTCCCAGCCCGAAATGTCAACTTTCCTGCTCCTCTGATGCGGCCTGGCCTGCCGTGTCCCTCCAGCTCCACACCTTGTTATCTCATACTCCAACATCGGCAGTTCCTACTGCCTCTTCCTTTATCCATGTTCGCTGCCCTTGATTAACCTGTATCTTGCAAATTCATGACTTATTATGCCTCTCAGAATCTTTTCTAATAATTTGCCTGTTGACTGGTCTGTAAGTTAATCAGTCCATCCTTCCTCGCTACAGTATTAAACAGTCCATAAGGAAACAGGTTATTCACTAAACAGGGATAACAAAGTGTGGGGCTGGATGAACACAGCAGGCCAAGCAGCATCTTAGGAGCACAAAAGCTGATGTTTTGGGCCTAGATCCTTCATCAGAGGGGGGGATGGGGAGAGGGAACTGGAATAAATAGGGAGAGAGGAGAGGATAGGTGGAGAGGAGAGTATAGGTGGGGAGATAAGGAGGGAATAGGTCAGTCTGGGGAGGACGGACAGGTCAAGGAGGCGGGATGAGGTTAGTAGGTAGAAAATGGAGGTGCAGCTTGAGATGGGAGAAGGGGATGGGTGAGAGGAAGAACAGATTAGGGAGGTGGAGACGAGCTGGGCTGGCTTTGGGATGCAGTGGGGGAAGGCGAGATTTTGAAGCTTGTGAAATCCACATTGATACCATTGGGCTGCAGGGTTTCCAAGCAGAATATGAGTTGCTGTTCCTGCAACCTCCGGATACAACGCATCATCCGCCGACACTTCCGCTATCTACAATCCGACCCCACCACTCAAGACATTTTTCCATCCCCACCCTTGTCTGCCTTCCAGAGAGACCACTCTCTTCGGGACTCCCTTGTCCCCTCCACAATCCCCTCCAACTCCACCACACCCGGCACCTTCCCCTGCAACTGCAGGAAGTGCTACACTTGCCCCCAACACCTCCTCCCTCACCCCCATCCCAGGCCCCAAGCTGACTTTCCACATCAAGCAGATGTTTACCTGCACATCTGCCAATGTGGTATACTGTATCCACTGTACCCATTGTGGCTTCCTCTACATTGGGGAAACCAAGCGGAGGCTGGGGACCACTTTGCAGAACACCTCTGCTCGATTCGCAATAAACAACTGCACCTCCCAGTCGCAAACCATTTTAAGTCCCCCCCCCATTCCTTAGACGACATGTCCATCCTGGGCCTCCTGCAGTGCCATAATGATGCCACCCAAAGGTTGCAGGAACAGCAACTCATATTCCATGCAGACTAGGTGGATTAGCAAGGGGAAATGGTGGGGGGATAGGTCTAGGTGGGATGCTCTTTGGAGGGTTGGTGTGGACTCAATAGGCCAAATGGCCTGCCTCCACACTGCAAGGGTTCTAATCTATGAATACCTTCATAAATGAGACTTGTAAGTGACGATATCTTGAATGGAATTGTGCCTATCTCCGGACAAGAAGTATTAAATATTTATCAATGGGAATAGTTAAAAAAAAAGTTATTGTTAATCAACCTTTTCACACATGCTACAAGACACCTCAGGGGCATGCAGGTCTGGAACCCAGATATTTTCTAATCAGCTGTTTAAAGATGCTATTACACAGCTCTGGGGCAGGCAGAATGTGAGCACAGGTCTCCCAGGTCAAGGGGAGGGATGCTGCATCACATTTGTCAATTCAAATCAGTTTCACATTTTGTTATGTTCACAGATATGCAACAAATGCTGTTCAGACAACAGTGGAAAGTGTGAAATATCAATGAAGCTGACATGGCTACCTCAATCTCATTGAGGTCGAACTACTCGGGAAGACGGATTTGTACGTCTTCTGGAAGATAAGGCTGAATATTCAGGAGTCTACATATTTTTGCATTACTGACTCATTGGGAAAGGTCCAACTAGCAGAAATCCTGCACTTTGCTCATTGCCTGTGAATCTTGAACCCTGAACAATTGGTTTAGGTGTTTTCAATACTTATCAAACAGTGCCTCAGTCTCTGGCTGCCAATTTGGAGCAGAAATCGAGTCTCAGAGGTTGGCAGCCAGAAACACAGCCCTTCACCTTTGTTGTTTTGGTCTATTTTCCTCTCTAATGTGTCCTAGTACACTGAACCCAGGGCAGAATATGCTGGTACAAAAACAAGTTTCTGGAAAAGCTCAGCAGATCTGGTAGCATCTGTGAAGAAAAAAAATAGAGTTAATGTTTCAGGTCTGGTGACCCTTCCTCAGAATGCAGAAATTGCTGGTGTTCCACTGGGTGCACTGTTTATATGCAGTGCTGAGTTAGAAGGACAGAGTGGGTGTTTTGGAGTGGGGCTGTTGGTCAAGGTGGCCATGGAGATGTTAGTTTAACATTTGATTAGGTTGGATAGATACGTATGTATTTCTGGAAGGTTGTGGCTTGGCTGGAACATTTAATAATTTCAGGATTGCAGCATGTTTCTCTCCTGTGAGGATTGCTCATGGGTATGGGTTCCCTCATCAACAAGACCTGCAAACCCTCTCCCCTCCTGGGATCATTGCAGGGTCACCTGTGGTATAACCGCCCCTCCTCATGGCTCCTAAAATCTCAGGCACCATCGTCCTTGCCAATTCTCTTTGCTAACCCTCAAACACTTACAAAGTTCACATCCATCTTTGCACGGCACCCCATTTCCTGTTTGTAGTACCAGCAGTGGCCACTGCTCTTGCTAGTGCTATTGATGTATCATGAGATCAGTTTTGATTCCAGATGTTCACAGTTCTGATGGAAGATGATCGACCTGAAACATTAACTTTTCCTCTCCTCAGAGTAACTGCGTGATACAAATCCTTTTACCACTACTCAAAGTACACAGCAATGCGATACAACATACAAAAAATCAGGACAAACAGAATGCTGAAGAAACTCAGCAAGTGTGGCAGTATTTGTAGGGAGAGAAATGCAATTAACATTTTGAGTCTAATAGAACTTCTTCAGAACTGTGCTCATTTCAGATTACTAGCATCTGCAGTTTTTTTGCATACATAGAAAAATCTGTTTGTGTTTTGAGCATTTCTCCTGATTCATTTCAACAGCATTGACGTCCATAATAAAAAAAATTGTGATACGCTTATTAAGTTTTATCCTGTTTTCCTTTCCCCTTGGTAATGAAAAACAGGAATACTTTGCCTTAGTCTGTGACTAATAACCTGGTAATGAAGTCACTAGAACACCTAATCTCAAAGTGAGCTATTTCTGAGAACTGAGATTCTATTAGTGATCTGTTAAACATGGAGAAAAACAGACACACTTTTATTTTTGAGTGATAATGGGAACTGAAGATGCTGGAGAATCCAAGATAACAAAGTGTGAAGCTGGATGAACACAGCAGGCCAAGCAGCATCTCAGGAGCACAAAAGCTGACGTTTTGGGCCTAGACCCTTCATCAGAGCTTTTATTCAGACACTTTTATTTTTCATTAGAGGAGGGATTTCAGACTCCGGGATCTTTCCACGGAAAGGGTTTTACTCCAGGTCGAAGAAAGAAATAACTGACTTCCAGTCCAAAGAAGCATTTAGACATTCCCTTGCTCCCTCCCTCATTGTGTGAGGAAACCCAAGCTTCAGGATTAATGGGATTGTAGGGGTAGGAGCTGCCAAGGGGAGGAGGGGGTTTGGGGTGGGGAGGGTGGACAGTCGAAATGAGCAATAAGCTTTCACGGACGTATGGAGAGAATGGGGTGTGGGGATGCAGTGGGAGGTTGCGTCTCACGATGTGGTTAGGGGCATGGTTGGGTAGAGTTGGCAATGGGATCACACAGTCCTTTTACCCCCTAGATCTCAATCAAGTATTGGATTTTTTTTTCTGTGCATGCTGTAGCCTTGGATCTTTTGCTGAGTCCAGGCATCCATCTTCTCCAATCCACAAGGAAACCAATAACTAAAGATCACAATTTCAAGGTGAGAGGGGAAAAATTTAAGGGAGATATGCATGGAAAGGTTCTTTACGTAGAAGGTGGTGGGTGCCTGGAACGCGTTGCCATCGGAGGTGGTAGAGGCGGGCATGATAGCATCATTTAAGATGTATCTAGACAGATACATGAATGGGCAGAGAGCAGAGGGATACAGATCCTTGGAAAGTAGGCGACATGTTTAGATAGAGGATTTGGATTGGTGCAGGCTTGGAGGGCCGAAGGGCCTGTTCCTATGCTGTAATTTTATTTGTTCTTTGTTCACAAAGTTCTCCAGCTGGGTCTTTTCCAACCCAGAGACCATTCTCTGCTAACTTGCGTGACACTTTCAGCAACTTGGCCAGAGTTGCGTGACCTGGGGGTTAAAGTCATGACCAGAAACCAAATGATAAAACTGGACCCGATATTTCAATATCTATTTGAACATTTCCCATCCCCGTTCTCTCATATTAAGCTCTATCATACCACCCTTGAGATATGTCCTTCCTAAACTAGAGATTCCAATAGTTTCTAGTTTGGCCTCATAATACAGATTGGTAACAGTGGAGGAGCAGCCTTATGAGGGTCCATTGCACTGTTTCCAGCTCTTGTTTCTTGGCTACCAAAAATGAACATAAATGTTTGCTTATTACACCCTCCGACCTGTAGTCTACTAGTTTCAGATGCCCAGTCCAACATTGTACTAGTGCTGGTCATTGCTCCTCTGTACTGATTGGTATTTGTAAAGTGAATGCCTATAATCACCAGAACTATGAATGGCAAATTAACTGTGGTCAACTGGAAACTGCTTTAAAGTTTATTTCTTTGACAAAAACACAACTTGATGCCCATAACATAAATTCTTGACAAGATCTTACTGACACAACAAAATTCCTAACCTTTTCCCTAATTGGCTTTTAAAAGATGCATTGATGTAACTAACTAAATGTGCTGTGATAGCAGCATCGCCATGACTTATACAGAATTTACAGCACAGGAAACTCAACATCCTTCTCTTTTGTTTTAAAGAGAAAAGAGCAATGAGCTCAGATGTTTTCTTGGAGAAATTTTTGACTGAACGTTTGTTACGGTTGAGTCAATGCAGGTTCCCGACAAATAGGATGAGGATTGGGCACTGTATTTATGAAGACTGGCAGGTAATAGCACTGGTAGTCAGGGAGCCGAACAACCCTCTGAGGACACTTTAGAGGCTGTGCTCTGGCAGAAGTAAAAGGGAAGCAGGAACATTGTGAGACCCGTGCAAAGGGCTGGAAGACCTGGGGCACTGTAAAGGCAGGCGATTAGGATTAATCAAGAGGACAGCACTTGGCAGAGAGTCTGGCAGTTGGATGATGGAAGAGCTTGCAGCTTTGGGAGAACCTAGGAAAGAATCTGGGTCATGCACAAGGGGGTTGAGGTCCTTGTGGGGATGGGTGATGTGGAACCAGCTGCTCAACTGTTTTGGGATGAACCATGCTGCACAAAGACTACAAATAGGTCCAGTGAAGAAAGACTGTGTTGGGGAGTGGGTGTTGGAGGGCAAAAGCGATGATGGTGCATGGAAGCAGCAAAAATAGATGCTGAATTTGCTTGTCCAACTGCACATTTTCATTGCTGAAAGTACTCTAACTTACATTCTGACTGGATGAATTTGAATTCTTCCCATTCTGTGTTTAAATTCACTTCATGACATTGCACCAGTTCGGCTGAAGTACTTTTCCTGACGCTCCCAAAGGATGAAACCCCACCTTTCGACACGTCTAATTGTCTATTTATTAACTGAGCTAATGTGTGACAGAGGGAGCAATCCTGTTATTGATTACAGTTACTGAGTCGTATGCTCCACAGTAAATCTCAACAAAGAGTTAACGGTGAATGCAATGATACAGGACAGAAGTTCAGGTTGTGTCTGTACCTTGAAAAAAGATAACATAATGAGATTCAGGAGACACCAGCTGCATTCAGCACTGTAATCACTGTTGGTTAATCATTCAGGCATGATTGCAGTATGACGCCCAAATCACTTGTCTTCCCATCCAAATCCAACAATTTCACAGTTTCCTGGAGTTTTCTAGACCTGCAAATTGAGATTTCTAATGGAGACTCACTTTTTTTTTAATTTCCAGGGACATCAGCAGTAAGACAAATGCTATAAGAACAGAATGAGATTGACTTATTGACTGCAGCAGCAAATATTGCAATAAGTTCAGTTCAGTTCAAAGCTAGCCATACTCACTGGGTTTGACTCAACTGTAGGGATGAGAAACATCAGTTATGAGGGTAGGCTGAGAATATGCGTCTGTAGGCACCCTCTTCTCCTTCAAAGGAAAGTGACCATTGCCTGAGCTAAATTATTTCCCTTTAATTCTTGCAAACATTTAAGCAGAATTCTTTGCTCTTTATTCTTTACTCTCACTTCCCTGCAATTGTTCTATCATTTTCCAACAAGAAGGACTGGACAGTCCTGGGCCCACAGCTTTGCGGCAGACTTTCCCAGGCTCAGTGGGACCATCAGTGGGACATTGCATGCAGCTTATAAGGGTATTGCAGCTGTCTTGCAAACCCTTCTCTGGTTGTAGCAACAGATGAAAATTCAAGGGTAAAGCACCCATGAGTTTCCAAAGAGTTGCAGACGGTTGGAAGGGCCCCCACCAGCAACACAAATCTTTGGAGTGCTGCCCAAATCTACTGGTGGCTATTTGTGGAACATTTCAGAGAGCTGCCTCAATGGGTAGGATGTTCCTTGTTGGGTTGGGACAGGCCCACATCCAGATTTTGACCAGATGTTTCACATAGCTATGGCACTACATCTTGAACAGACTAGGAAAATGAAGGGAAGAAACAAAATTGCTGAGTGAGACAACATGACACATTTCGGATCTGCTGATAAAAGGGCTGCAGGTAATGAATTTGAAAGGAAATTCTGAACACATAGTGGCAATATACAAATCTTGACTTACAGTACTAGAGGGCATGACTATACAATATGTGGGAACCATCTGGGATAGGTGTCTGACAATGCTTCCTCTCTCAGAGAATTGCCAATGTATGGAGCGAAGTGTAAATGTGGCGATACTTCAGACCCTACAGAAGGCACAGAATGGAAAGGCATCTCTCCATATCACAGGTCTACGCCTGGAGAAGTTCATCCAATAATAAGTCATGGACAACTGGAATCCTGTGGACCTTCCTCAATTGTCTTGTAAAATCAGGGACTAATTCACCAGTTTTAAGCAGAAGTATTTCCTTCTTCTTCAGTGTTTCTGTCAGAGGAAGGAAAACGCAAAGAGGCTGCAAAATGTAACATGAGATAACAAGGTGTAGAGCTGGATGGACACAGCAGGCCAAGCAGCACCAGCGGAGCAGGAAAGCGGATGCTTCGGGCCTAGACCTTTCTTACGTCAGCCTTCCTGCTCCTCTGATGCTGCTTGGCCTGCTGTGTCCATCCAGCCCTACACCTTGTTATCTCAGGTTTTTCAGCATCTGCAGTTCCTACTATCTCTGAAGCAAAATGTAACAGTTAGTTACTAATAACTCGGTTGTCAGAATCCTATTTATCTTCAAAACCATTTTGCTGAAGATTTCTTTTTATTAAATTGTGGGGATTATGAAGGAGCTTAAGGGTAGTCATCAACGGTCATTTCTCACCCTTCTCTTATGTTCCTGCAAACACAAAACAGAAAATATATCTTTAACTTTTTTGTTGCCACAACAACTTCATCAAACTCACTAGATCTGTCCCAGAGACTGAATAAAGGAGATGAGAAGCCAACGTCACTAATTATAGGTAGCTTAAATCTTAAATAGGTCGCGATAAGAATTCTTTATAGATTATTTTCTTTGCTCACCCATTGATGGAATTTAGGTAGCAGAATGAATATAAAGCTTCCAGGTCACTTTGCCTGTTTAAGGGAATAAGCCTTGCAATACCCTTGCTGTAATTCATTCAATAAAACCAAAATTAGCTGCCGTTTACGGGAATGCTATTATTAGGAAGCAGTCTATAGTGGACTCATTGCTGGGCAAGTTCATAATATTCACAATGAATTTTGAGAGGCAATTTTTCACTAGGGGCACTAGACCTCTAGGTTTAGCCTCAGGCTAAAGTTCTGTATAAGTGCGCATACAGCATAAGCACTGAATGTACATTCATAGAGTCATTCCCATACAGAACCACACTCTCCATAGTTATGGTACAACATGTGCAGGCTTCTCAAGCCTTTCACTGAGTGGCTTACTAGGCTATCGGAGAATTAGGAGCACCACATTACTGTGGATCTGGAATTACAAGTTTTTCAGACGCCTAAGGATGGCAGATTCTCTTCTTAAAAGGACAATACAGAATCACAGAATTGTTATGGCGCATAAGGAGGCCATTCAGCCCATCATGCCTGCACCAGCCCTTCAAACAGGGGGAGGTGATGGTCTATTGGTATTATCACTGGGCTGTTAATCCAGAGACCGAGATAATGTACCTGGGAACCCGGGTTCAAAACCTGCCATGGTAGATGGTGGAATTTGAATGATGACGGTGAATCCATTGTCAGGAAAGAAACCAATCCGGTTCACTAGTGTCTTTTAGGAAAGGAAGCTGCCATCATTACCTGGTCTGGCCTGCATGTGACTCTGGACCCATGGCAATGTGGTTGACTCTTAGCTGCTCTCTGGGCAATTAGGGATGGGCAGAAAGCGCTACCTAGCCTGTGACACCCTCATCTTGTGAATGAGTAAACCTCCTGCCTTTTCCCGACATCGTTGCTCATATTTCCACCCAATACCGAACTGAACTGATGCCCTCTTGAATAGAACCTGTCTCCTCCGTATGTCCAGGCAGTGCATTCCATATCCTAATTATTTGCTGTGTGAAGGCATCAGTGAAACAGGGACATTTTATAGTTCATGATCATTACTAAGGTCACCGTTAGCACTTTGATATTGCTGATTTATTAATTTAAATTAAATCACAGCAACTACCATGGTGTGATTGGAGCCCTCATACTCAGAGCCTGGGGCTTGTGTCATTAATCCAGTGTCATTATCACTACATCATCTCCTGTCTGCACACAACCAAAAAACTCTACATGGAGTTTATAAATTATATTGGCCTTTTATCTTTGGTTGTCAGAGTGACCAAAAAATTCAATTTAGGACCTTAAACACGTGATAACAAAGTGTGAAGCTGGATGAATACAGCAGGCCAAGCAGCATCTCAGGTGCACAAAAGCTGATGTTTCGGGCCTAGACCCTTCAGCAGAGAGCCTCTCTTAACCGGCCCAGTTCTTCCCCTCCACCCACTCCATCCCAAAACCAGCCCAGCCTGTCTCCGCTTCCCTAACCTGTTCTTCCTCTCACCCATCCCTTCCTCCCACCTCAAGCCGCACCTCCATTTCCTACCTACTAACCTCATCCCGCCTCCTTGACCTGTCCGTCTTCCCTGGACTGACCTATCCCCTCCCTACCTCCTCACCTATACTCTCCTCTCTACCTATCTTCTTTTCTCTCCATCTTCGGTCCACCTCCCCCTCTCTCCCTATTTATTCCAGTTCCCTCTCCCCATCCCCCTCTCTGATGAAGGGCCTAGGCCCGAAACGTCAGCTTTTGTGCTCCTGAGATGCTGCTTGGCCTGCTGTTCATCCAGCTTCACACTTTGTTATCTTGGATTCTCCAGCATCTGCAGTTCCCATTATCCCTAAACATGTGATCTAGGTTGACAATTAATGCCTCAACCACCAATACCAAAACTGGATTAATCGGTTAATCATTCATTCGCTATTACAGACCCTAAGTGGTTGCAAATTGGCTGATGCATTCCTCTGTATTAACTAGTGTGTCCTCACTTCAAAAGTAATTTCTTTGCTGTGAAAAGCTTTGGAATGTTCTGTATGTATGTATGAAGCAAAAATATTGTTTATCCCTCAATCAACATCATTAAAACATCTGTGATAATGGGAACTGCAGATGCTGGAGAATCCCATTATCACAGATGTTTAGGCCCGAAACGTCAGCTTTTGTGCTCCTGAGATGCTGCTGGGCCTGCTGTGTTCATCCAGCCTCACATTTTATTATCATTAAAACATCTTAACTGATTATTATCACTTTGTCTTTATGGGAGCTTGTTCTGCGTAAATTGCCACATTTTTGGAATTGCAGCAGCAATAGCACTTTACAAGTAGTGGGAGCTCTTGTGGTGTAGTGGTAGTGTTCCCACCTCTGGACCAGGAGGCCTACGTCCATGTCTCACCTATTCTGAAGATGTGTAATAACATATCCAAGCAGATTGCTTAGAAAATATCCACTTTACAAGTAATTTATTTGCTTTTGTATCTCCTGGCATAATGAAAGGCACTAGACAAATGCAAATTGTTAAGCTCTTTCTCCTTTTACATAAATGACCATTGCAATATATTTATCTTGTTTACCAATGGTGGAATTCAAGCTCATAAAAAGCGCAAAAGATGTATGTGAATGAGAGGGAGGACAGATTATAAAAACCGTAAGGTTTGAGGACATAACACTAGCTCCACACAAGCCTCACTTTCGCTTCGGCATCATCAGATGAACAAAAATCATACAATTCCAGACCATTGCCTCTATTAACCTGAGGTCAGGAGGAGTAATAGCTGGAGCTCAGCATTACTTTCTTCATTCTCACAGAATCATTTCTACTTTGACTGAGCCGTTGTGGTCCCCTTGTAAGATCTAGAAACATGAGTACACAAAATAATGTCACAAAATTTCATGGCATCAGTACAGAAGGAGGCCATTTGGCCCATCATGTCTGTACCAACTCTTTGAAAGTGCTGTCCAAAAAACCCCACTTTGCTTTCTTTTTTGAATCAAAACTCTACAATTTATTCCCCTCAAGTGCATCTGCTTCAACTGTCCTTTTGGTCAGCAACGTTTGGATCCCAAAACCTTGGTACAGGAAAAAAAAAGGTTGCCTCTGGGCCTTTTGCCAAATTACTAAGAAATAAAATAAAATGGAATGAATCAGAAAAACCTCAAATCACTTTGCTTTCTTATAGAAGTCTATGACATCAGATGCCTAAATTCTTTCATACAATATAAATTTGTTAGAGTGCAGTGAGTATGGTCACAGAGACAAAGACAAATAAATGTCTTCCCTCTATGTTGATGCTGTCACCATCAATTTCAATTTGTTAGATATGGGATTGGGTTTATAAAATGTCTTAATGCAGATAGCCCTGTCACTTTCAATTACTCACTGACCATGTAATGATCATATACTTGCTCTTTTTTAAATGTCATCCTCTCGCGCATCTTTCACAACAGGACTCTTAGAACAAGGACAGAAAATCACGTTTCCCTTGCAGTCTCACATCAGGTTTATGACAAGGTGTAATTGATATACCAGCCTCGTATCTGACCGCTGTGTCCCATGGCCTCAGAGCTGTCTCACACTTGGATCTGCGTGCTACACCTGCGATAGATTTTGTCTGCTCTCAGCTGCGTCATGGTCGCTTTTCATGCAGCCTCTCTCATGGGACAGGAAGACAAATGCAGGCAACCTCGCTTCATTACTGCCAGAGTCACAGCAATAGCTACCATCCCCTTAACTCCTCTGCAACTCAGTTCAAGGAAGGGAAGAAACACTGGTACATAAAGCATGTCCTCTTATCTAAATTAAATGGCAAAAGGATTTGGATTAATATAACACTGCTTCACATCCCCACAGCTACACCTCAAAGCTCCAAACTGATAACTATTTTGACCTCTAATTGCTGTTATCTGGATAAATGCAGCTGCCAGGCTGCACACAGCCAGACCGCGGGCTTGAGGTGATGGAGTAATTAATCTGCTTCTAACGGCTTTGGCCAAGTTTGTAATGTTGGCCGACGGGACTTCCTGCTCCACTTCAAATAATGGATAGTTAACATGAAACCTAACTACCAGAACAGGATTTACATCTCGTGTGAAAAAAAAGACATTTCTGAGAAGAGATAACGGGAACTGCAGATGCTGGAGAATCCAAGATAACGAAGGGTCTAGGCCCAAAAGGTCAGCTTTTGTGCTCTTGAGATGCTGCTTGGCCTGCTGTGTTCATCCAGCTCCACACTTTGCTATCTTACATTTCTGAGAAGGCAATGTTTTCCCTCACAAAGTAAACAATAGTCCAGCCATTGAATCAAGATGTCCGTCAATGTAAATAACTTTGACTAAAATGTCCTGGCTTAATTCTTCCTTCTTTTAATCATACACATAGTCACATCAACTCACTCACGCATCAATGCTTCCAGTTTGGTCATTTTTTAGGATGTGATGAAACAGGAGCAGCAGTAGGCCACATGCAGCCTGCTCCATCCTTCAGCAGGATCATGGCTGAACCTCTACATTGATCATCACTGGGAAGGCAATGGCCGAGTGGTATCATTGCTAGACAACTAATCCAGGAACTTAGCTAATGATCTGGGGACCCCAGTCTGAATCCTGCCATGGCTGATTGTGGAATTTGAATTCATTTTAAAAAATCTACAATTAACAATCTGTTGATGACCATGAACCCATTGACAATTGTTGGGAAAACCCATCTGGCTCACTAATGTCCCTCAGTGAAGGAAATCTGCCACCCTTACCAGGTATGGCCTACATGTGACACCAGATCCCGATCAATGTGGTTGGACGGCAGTTTCCCTCACTAAGGACATTTAATTAACAAACGGACTTTTGCAGACAATCATCAGTACTTGTCATTAGACTCTGAATTCCAGACTTTCATGGAATTCAAATTCTACCATTTGCTCCGTTGGGATTTAAACCCAGGGTTCCAGAACATTACCTGGATCTCTAGATTTATAAAACAGTGATATTTCCACTAGGCTGGCATCACCCCCTCAAGATCGAAGCCCTGCGGTCCTGCCACATCCGGTCACAAATGATGGTGGGGAATTAAACCACTCACTGGGTGGGTGGGGGGTCTCCACAAATATCCCCATCTTCAATGATGAAAGAGCCCAACACATCAATGCTAAAGATAAGGCATATGCAGCAACCTTCAGCCAGAAGCGCCGAGTGGATGATCCATCTCAGCCTCCTCCATTGGTCCCCACCTCAGGGATACCAGTCTTTAGCCAATATGATTCACTTCACATGATATCAAGAAAGGGTTGGAGGCACTGGATGCTTCAAAGTCTATGGACCTTGATATCATTCTGGTAATAGGACTGAAGACTTGTGCTCCAGAACGTGCAACTCCTCTAGCCAAACTGTTCTAGTACAGTTACAACACCTGTATCTACCCAGCAATGTGGAAAATTGCCCAGGTATACCCTATACGCAAAAAACAGGACAACTCCAAACCAATCAATTATCACCCTATCAGTAAAGTGATGGGAGGTGTCATCAACAGTGCTATCAAACAGTACCCGCTCAGCAATAACTTGCTCAGTGTCGCCCAGTTTGCGTTCCGCCACGGCCACCCAGCCCCTGACCTCATTCCAATCTTGGGGGTTGAAATGTGGACAAAAGAGTTGAATTCTAGAGGTCAGGTGAGAGTGACAGTCTTTGACATCAAGGCTGCATTTGATAAGAGTGTAGCATCAAGGAGCCCTAGCAAAACTGGAATCAACGGGTATCGGAGGCAAACTCTCCACCAGTTGGAGTCATGTCTGGTGCGTAGGAAGATGGTTGTGGTTGTTGGAGATCAGTCATCTCAGCTCCAGGACATCTCTGCAGGAGTTCCTCAGGGTAGTGTACTAGACCCAACCATCTTCAGCTGCTTCATCAATAACCTTCTCTCTAACATAATGTCAGAAGTGGGGATATTCACTGATGATTGTACAATGCTTAGTACCAGCTGAGACTCCTCAGATACTGAAGCAGTCTGTGTTCAACTGCAACAAGATCTGGCCAATTTCCAGGCTTGGGCTGACAAGTGGCAGCTAATATTTGTACCACACAAATGCTAGGCAATGATTATCTCTAATAAGAGACAATCAAATGACTGCCCCTCGATATCCAATGGTGTTACTATCACCTAATCTCCCACTATCAACTTCTGGGGGGGCTGGGGGGAGGTTACCATTGACCAGGAACTCACCACATAAACACAATGGGTACAAGAGCAGGCTCGAGGTTAGGAATACTGCAGCAAATAACTCACATCCTGATTCTCCAGCACTTGTCCACTATCTATAAAGCTCAAATCAGGAGTGTGGTGGAATACACCCCACTTGCCTGGATGGGGGCAGCCCCAACAACACTCAAGAAGCCATCCAGGACAAAGCAGCCTGCTCGATTGGCACTACATCCACAAGCATCCATTCCCTTCACCACTGACACTCAGTAGCAGCAGTGTGCACTATTTACAGGATGTACTGCAAAAATTCACCAAAGATTCTTAGACAGTACCTTCGAAAATCATGGCCATTTCCATCTAGAAGGACAAGAGCAGCAGATCCATGGGAATACCAAAACCTGCAAGTTCCGCTCCAAACCTGTCAACATAGTGACTCAGAAATGTATTGTCATTCCTTTGGTGTTGCCGGGTCAAAATCATTGGACTCCAAGCCTAATGGCATTGACGGTCAAACTACAGCACACGGCCTGCAGTGCTTCAATTTGGCAGCTCACCACTGCCTTCTTGAGGGCAACTATGATGGCCCTTCACTGTCACAGGAATTCCGTCTCCAGGGGCATTGTGGGTCAACTTACGGCAAGTGGACTCCAGCGGTTCAAGAAGACAGCACACCACTACCTTCTCAAGGGCAACTAGGGACGGGCAACAAATAACTGGACGGCCAGCGGTGCCCACGTCCTCAACAAAAAGCTCACCACCACCTTCTCAAGGGCAGTTAGGAACTGGCAATAAATGCTGGGCGGCCAGTGGCACTCACATCCTGAAAAATGAATAAGGAAAGCTTTTTGGCTCTAGCTGCATTCTCACATCTGGGTTCAAGAGTTCAAAGGAAATAAAAAGCGGGTGAGATGTACTTGGGACGACTCACTACTGCCCATTTCACGTCAACGCATAAGGGCAAGGCCTCGTCCCAAGTGGCTGTTGATGAGTTTGTCACCTTTGAGGCAGATGGCTGTAGGTTACAGATGCAATCAGCTTCAATAGTGCAGTGTGGTACCGACAGATTATCACATTTCGAGCTGTCGTACCTGTCCTTACGGTGACTCCTGTCTGTGGTGGCCCAACCCCATTGAAAGAATTTGGTGGATGGGTTGGGTGGAGGGGGAGGGTTGGTGGCTATGTCATAAGGAATTGAGGACTTGCTGTGATGAAAAATAGGGTATAACCATTGAGAGGGGTGAAGTTTGAAAGAAGTCTTCACTCTCCTCCATCCCCACCTATGTGACTGTATCGGGGAAATGAAAGCAGTCCCATTGCACAACTGAGATTGAGTGCAACCAGCAGAAGAAGCTCGTGAGCTAGCCATCCAGCTGCCTCCTGAAGCAAAGATTGGAGATTCTCTACTGGGCTGTTGAGACACTCAGGACCCACTAACCCTGGAGTGGGAGAAAGTCAGCCTGAGCTACGAGGGACTGCCTAAGAAGAAGATGACACAATTCAAATATTACGGCATTCTCCCACCTAAGTTTACACTCCCGTCTGTCAATGCCCCCAAAACACAGGATGGCTGTCTGTAAAACTGGCTGCTGTTTGTGGGATATCACTGGGCAGTTTTCATGTTACGGTCTTCAAAGTAAGTCACTGCACTTCAACCAGTAACTTAACCGTGAAGTGCTTTGATGCTTCCCATTATGCTGGTGTACCATATGAATGTATTCTTACCGTGTTACCTTTGGGACTGTCACTACTGAAACAAATGCTTGTGCCTGCATGTGCTGACCTTCTCATATTCCCTCTCTCCCAGGATGTGCTACCCCTACTGATTGGTTCTCTCACTGAAGTATGGGAGATTAGTAAACCTGAGCACCACTCCTAACTAGGTGCTGAAGCAACACACAACATGGCCATTCCAGCCAATCTAGGGAACAAAGCACAGAACTGTGATAAGCTATTTATATGTCTTATTCAGCAGCTGGTCAATGTGTTTTGTTGGCAAATACCAACAGCTTTACTTCAACGTAGTGCAAAGTACAGTAGATAAATTGGATGTAACTTTAGCAAGGAGACATCAGCTGTCAAATAACGAGCACTAATACTGCTGTCATGGTGTGAAAATAGCCTTGAGAAAGAAGCTATAGGTCATGGAATAAAAGGGGCAGGAGTAATGCGGATAGAAAATCGGCTGAGTGAAAGCCGATGGAAGTTTTTTGAGTTGGAGGAAGTTTTGTTGTGTTGTTCTCCGGGACTCGCTACTAGGGCACTTGCCTTTCCTGTTTTCACAGTAATGATCTCAATTTTGAAGTGCAGGCAACAAGTCAAAGTTTGCAAATCATATAAAATTTGGAAACATTGTAAATTGTGAGGGGGAACGACACTGAAACCCAGAAGATATGAAAACGTCAGTGCAGCACACAAAGGAGTGTGACGAAATGCATTTTAGTAGGAAGAATATAGACAGCTAGTAACAAAGTAGGGGTTTAAGGTTAGAACTTAAGAGGTTTCAGGAGCAGAGGGAACTAAATTTATATGTGCATAGACCACTGAGGGTAGCAGGATAAGTGGAGGGAACACTTGATGAAGCACACAGTATCCCTGGCCTTAATTAACGGGGCATAGAACACAAAAGCAAGGAGGCTGTGCTAAATTTATATAGGATACTTGTTAGACCTCAGGTGGATGCTATAAGAGGGATATGACACTTTGGAGTGAGTGCAAAAAAGGTTGGCAAAATTGATTTCAGGGATGAGAAACATCAGTTATGAGGGTAGACTGGGGAGTGTGTGCCTATTCTCCTTGGAATGAAGAAGCGATCTGCTAGAAATCTTGAAAACCGTGAAAGGCCCTCATCGGATAGATTGGGAGAAACTGTTCCCACTCCTGATAGGATCATGCGCAAGACGGCACAGATTTAAAGTGATCAAGAAAGTTGATGCGAGAAATAGTCTTTTCACGCAATGAGTGATTTGTGTCTGGATCGCACTGCCTGGGAATGTGGTGGAGCGAAGTTAATTGAATCTTTTGGAATGGGAACAATGAGCAGGGATATTGGAAAAAGGGAGGTGAATGACACCAAGTCACAATGCTCATCAGAGACCCAGTACAGACGCAAGAGGCCAAATAGCCTTCTTCTGCAAATTCCGAGATTCAGGTTTAATTGCTGATGTTACATGTTTTTTCATTAACTGCCTGGACATTTATTTGGCATTTTCCCCAACTTGTTGATAAAGAAATGACAGCAGTTAGCTGCAAGTAGTGAACAGGATATTTTGCTCAAAGGATAATTCCTTTGAAATTTACATCCAATGACATTTCAGTGGTTACACATGTTAGCCCAGGCAGTAAGCTGCTTTCTTCGAGTAAGATATTGCAATGTGGTTAGTTGTGTTGGGTTAGGAGATCATTATTAACCAGTTATTAATATAAATGGCTTTTCTTTTTTGATTCTGACACACTTGTGAGCCTCTTGAAGAGCAAAGATTGAGCAACAGAAGCTTGTATTTATATAGTAGTTTTAATTAACTATCCCAAGTTGCTTCAGAACACTGTTAACAAATTAAAATTGACACTGAGCCATGTAAGGAGATGTATGGACTGAGATAAGACCTGTATCAAATTGAAGGATGTTAGAAAGAGAGCATTTGGCCCCTCAAGCCAGCCCTACCATTCAACAAGATCATGGCTGATCGACTCCAAAGCATCAATTTCTCTTTCATGCCAGGTCCTTTTAGTCCTCAACGCCCCAGTATTTCAAAAATCTTTCTACCTTTTCTGTAAATACTTTCAGTGATCTAGCCTCCACAACCCTCTGGGGTAGAAAATTCCAAACATTCACTCCCCTCATAGAGAAGACATTCCTTTGTATCTCAGTTTTAAGAAGTGAGCATCCCTTATTCAGGAACTACATCCCCTAGTTTGAGATTTCCCCACAGGGTAAACATCTTCTCAACATCTACCAGGTCAAGCCATCCGGAATCTTTTATGTTTCAATAAAATCATTCTCCATTCTTCTTTGGGGTGGCACGGTTGCTCAGTGGTTAGCACTGCAGCCTCACAGCGCCAGGGACCCAGGTTCGATTCTAGCCTCGGGTGACTGTCTGAGTGGAGTTTGCACGTTCTCCCCGTGTCTGCGTGGGTTTCCTTCGGGTGCTCCGGTTTCCTCCCACGGTCCAAAGATGTGCAAGTTAGGTGTATTGGCCATGCTAAATTGCCCATAGTGTTCAGGGGTGTGTGGGTTATAGGGGGATGGGTCTGGGTGGGATGCTTCAGGGGGCGGTGTGGACTTGTTGGGCCGAACGGCCTGTTTCCACACTGTAGGGAATCTAAACTCTGATAAATAAAGGCTTGACCTGTTGAGCTGTTCTTCATAAGTCAAAACACCTTCATCCCAGGAATCAGCCTGGTATGGAGGAGCACCTTAAAGGGATGACAGAAAAGTAGAAAGGGTTAGGATGGAGATTCTGCAGTTTAGATACATTCGCTAATGATGGAGTGTTCCAAATTGGAATATGGCTCAATCCTGGGATTGAACAGGGCAGAGATCTCAGATGATTGAAGGGCTAAAGGAGGTTGCAGAGGTAAGGATTTAGAGAGTGCATGAAATTATATCTAAGTAGAAAAATAGAAAGAAAAGCCGAACATTAACCTCCTTCAGATGTTGACTGAATTGCAATGTAATTGATAATCTCCTGCCTTTCTGTTAAATTTGTGGTCATTCACTTTTTCCAATCTAAAATTCTGCACCCTCTCCTTTGTCTTTGTGCAAGAGAAAGCAAATGTCTCCTAGCATTGGAAGGCCACTTTAGTACAATACCTTAATAAACATGGCTAGGCTGGAATTCTATGAATACTGAAAAGTTTGGCTTTCTTTTTCCATTTCCAACCATTATGCCTATGAATATTTATGAGGAAGCAACATCTGTAAACAGTATGGTTTCAAAGCCATTATGCTGCAGATTAAATTGTTGTAAAAGAAGCACAGAATTAAAAGCAACAGTTCAGTGAGGTTTTCAGATGTCTGAATCAATAGAAGTGGAAAAAGAATAGGTCTGACATATGTTCTGTTACAACACTGACTGCAGTGCTGAAATCTGTGACACAAACTCCCAGATATACAGGGCATTAGTGAGACCAAAACTCCAATACTGTATGCAGTTTTGGTCTCCTTATTTGGAGAAGCAGGCACATACATTGGAGGCAGTTCAGAAGAGGCTTACTAGATTGATACTGGAATGAGTGGGTTGTTTTATGAGGATAGATTATCTTGCTTTCACTTGACTGAGGGATGATGACCTAAGTTCATGAGCTTGAGTAGTCTTGACAAGATGAACACAGGATAGTTACATCGAGAACTACAGGAAATTATTTTAAAATTTAGTATCACCCTTTTTGGATTGGGATGCAGGGATTTTGCTTCTCTCAGAATTCTCTGCCTGCAAAGATAGTGGAGGCAAAGTTGCTGTGTATTTTTGTGGAAGAGGTAGATAGATTCGTGTTACGATGGGAGTCAGGTTATTTTGGATCAATGGGAATGTGGAATTTGAAACACAAACAGACGAATCTGTTCTGATTGAATAGCAGGACAGTTTGAGGGGCCGAATGGCCTACTCCCGCTTGTAATTTCTATGTATCGAGAAAGAAAACAGGAATTTATTAACCAGGAATCAGCAAAGGTATTTATTATGTCATTCCGTCTCTCAAACTGGTCTCGCCCATTGATATTTTCACTTGCCCATTCTCTTGACCTCTGTCACTTCACTTGTTCTTTCTTTGTCTGACAACTGTTTTGAGATATCGAAGGAAAAATCTTTCGGAAGACATTACCGGGCCTTTTGCCTTTATAGGCATCAGCTGTGCCTCAGTTGATAGCATTCTTGAGTCATAAGGTTGCCAGTTCAAGTCTCACTTGAGCACAAAAACCAAGGGCTGACAGACCATGTAATGCTGAGAAAGTGACGCACTATTGGAGATGGTATCTTTCAGTAAGATGTTTGCCCACTCAGTTCTCATGGTAGCGCTTCAAATAAAAACAGGGGAATGTCCCCAGAGACCTGGCCGCATCTCAATCACAGACTTTCTTGACATTGTATTGCTGTTTTCTGGGAACTTGCTGCATGAAAATTGTCGCTACGTTTATATGTAGCAAACTCTCATAAAGAGCAAAGTGATAATCACCAGATTGAGATGTTGATTAAGGGTTAAATTTTGGCCAGGATACCAGGGAAAATCTCCTCAGCAAACAGCACAATGGGGTCTTTCACGTTCATCTAAGACAGTGAACAGAGCAATGGTTTAACGTCCCATCAAAAAGAGCACCTCAAACAATGCAATACTCACTCAGCCCAGCACTGGAATGCTAACCTGGAATTGTGTGCTTACGTTTGACTAAAATCTGAAAAGAACTGGATTAGCCATAACAATGCATTGCTAAAAGAGGCAGAGGCTAGGAATTCTGCACTGATTAACTCATCTCCTGACTCCCCAGAACCTGTCTGTCAGCTACAAGCCACAAGCCAGCTGTGTGATGGAATACTCCCCATTTGCTTGGATGGGTGCAGCTCCAACAACATTCATGAAGCTTGACACCATCCAGGTCAAAGCAGCCACTTGACTGGCACCACATCCACAAATGTCTACTTTTCCATCACTGATGGTCAGGAGCAGCAGGATGTACCAACTACAAGATGCACTGCAGAAATTCACCAATGATTCTTAGACAGCCCCTTCCAAATGCACAACCACTTCCATTTAGAATGACAAGGGCAGCAGATACATAGGAGCCCTACCACCACCTGCAGGTTTCCCTCCAAGTCACTCACCATCCTGCTTTGAAAATATATCACCGTTCCTTCAGTGTCGCTGGGGCAAAATTGTCAGACTCCAGGCCTAACAGCATGTCGGTCTACCACACAGACTGCAGTGGTCGAAGAAGGCAGCTCACCACCACCTTCTCAAGGGTGACTAGGGACGGGCAATAAATGCAGCCTACATCTCAGGAGTGAATAAAAAGGTCTTGAGCATGCAACCTTCTGACTCAGAGATCAGAAAGTTACCAACTGAGCAAAGGTTGAGACTAATATCAACCAAATGAAATCAAAACAAGTTGCTTTACACCCAACTAACACCATTCACACAGGGATGAGTGTATTGGTCACAATTATTTACAACATAGATTAACGACTTGGATGAGGAAGCTGAATGTACTATAGTCAAACTTGTAGATGACGCAGAAGTAGATGGGACAGCAAGTGCTGAGCATAACATAGAGAGGCTGCAAGGGAGATAAGCAAATGGGCAAGAACTTTGCAGATAGAACAGGTAGGGCAGCTCAGTGGCTTAGTGGTTAGCACTGCAGGCTCATAGCATCGGGGACCCAGGTTCAATTCCAGCCTCAGGCAACTGTCTGTGTAGAGTTTGCACATTCTTCCTGTGTCTGTGTGAGTTTCTTCCCACAGTCCATAGGTGGTCTCAGAATAAAGGGTTACCCATTTAAGACAGAGATGAGGAGAAATTTCTTCTCTCAGAGGGTAATGAATCCATGGAATTCTTTACTTCAGATGGCTCTAGAGGTTGGGTCATTGAGTATGTTCAAGGCTGAGATATTCAGATTTTTAATCAAGAAGGGAATCAAAGCGTTGGGGAAAAAGGCTGGAAGATGGAATTGAGGATGATCAGGTTAACCATGAATGGTGAAGCAGACTGTGCTCTTCCATATTATGGTCTCCCGTCACAAGAATGTGCACTGAAATATTCTGGAAAAGGTTAAAGAGTGAAACTTATTCATTTTCGTGCAGAAAATTCAACAGATGCTAAAAGTTTGGACATTTTTTGTCAAAAATTATTAAAGGAGTCCTCGCGGTGATCCCTTAAAGGAAGTAAAAAACTTTTAACCAACCCTTAAACATCCAACAGTTGGTAGTTCCATTCATTCATAGCATCCCGTTTGCTCAGGGTAACTGTTCAATCATTCAGTCTAGCTGCCACATATATCTCAATTTTGAAGGTAACAGAAAGGGCTGAGTGGATGCAAATTGGAAAGGGTGAACTGCAGTGATAATATCAATTGGGAGTGAGAAATTGCTAGTGCTCCACATGAGTGAATATCAAATCCAATACAAAAGAATTTATTGCAAAGAATCAGAAAGGTTCCAGTGAGCGGCAAACCAAAGGCCAAACTTTATCAGGCTGTCAGGAGCTCCCTCCTGCCAAACACTGAGCAATACTTGAAATGGGCCTTTTAACAGGGTAATAACTCCAAAACAGTTAGTCTGTCTGATGGAGTCTCAGCAGATCCTTTTGCGTCCATTTATTTTGTGAAACTTTTCTTTTTTGATTAACACTTGTAACAACTGGTATGGCACCGAGATGCTTTTGACATTGGATTGCGATGGGCTTTGTTTTGGTGTTTATACATGGTACTTATCTCTAGATTTAGAGGACTGCTTTGCACACCATTGGAATTAGATATGTAAAAAAGTACTTTCCATTCCAAATAATTCCAAATGGGTCCTTGTAGAAATAGAGACCTAATATTTTCAGATTCTTTTCCCTCCAAGGTTTATCCTTTGATATCCATTAATGTTGAGAAACCAGCTTCAAGAAGTTCTTATGTAGCACCACATCATGGCGAAATGGCTTTAAACTCACTGCCGGGTCTGAATCTTCCTTTTTTGAGGATGTTGAGCAGACAAATTCATGGTGCTGAGGGAAGGGGATGAGTTCGTACTCCTGGAAGTGTTGCAGGTGGATCGTAAAATCTAGCCTTACAGGGCAGAGTAAAGGCACTGCAATATTAACAGGTCAGGCACTGTAGGCTATTACCACTCTCAGATTCAGAGTGACAGCTACATTGTCCATCCACCTCACTGCAGATAGGGGGCCTGCTCTATTGTGAGTGGGATGTGAGAACAGACAGCATTAACATATGGAAGAGATTATCGCTCTTTACATCATGAATTATTGAACATGATTTGCACTTTTACTTCGCTTTTACTTGAAGGTGGTTGCAAGTAACATCAGAACGAAGTCCTGGTGACAAACGGAAGTTGAAAAGTAGACAGCCACCTGCATTGTCCAAGGGCAAATGTGGGGCTGGAGATAGGGGATGGAGGATGGTTCTGAAAATGTTTAAGGAATAGCCAAAAATCTCATGTTTTACAGTGCAAAGTGCACCCAAACGTATTGGTGCTGTGACATGATGTTACATCAGTGCCGTATAATCACTGGGCGATAGTGAGAAAAGAACTAGTTCTGATGTATGTAGGAGTCGAAGCTCCATCTCGATCACTTCGGTGCTTCCGATGAGCTCTGTTCCTTATTCCAACGGGGGACCTGGATTCAAGCTAGATATTCCCCTAAATCTTTTAAGCAGAGGAATTCGGTTTGGCATATGATCTAAAGTGGAACACATACAGTATGCAACATGGAAGAAAACAACAGATCAATTTGCACAGTGTACTCTAAAAGGGTTCAAAAACCAGATTAAGGAATTACAGGCAGACACCTGTTGTTTACGATATCTTAACTTTAATTCTCTCAGATGTGTCGACGTTTTCGGCAAAATATCCTGATGGACAACCTTGTGTAAGATATACAGATGCGGCTTTATTTCCTACTGGTCAGTCTGTTTGCATAAAATATTGTTGTTATGTAGACAAACATATCAGTCAGTCTGTGCACAGTGACATTCCACAAACAGCACAGAGATGAATAACCTTGATGTTTATGGTAGTGTTTGTTGGATGGTAACTATTAGGCAGGATCTTTTACATTCACCTGACTGAATAGACGGGAATTCAGTTTAATCGTAAAACCACAAAAGTCAGCAGCTTCAGCAATATCACATATCCTCACAGAGATTCCTATTTAGATTATGAGTCCAAATTGCCCCAGGCACAACTTTCAGTCAATTGTGGCTCAGTTGGTAGATCTCTCCCCTCCAAAACACAGGATTCAAAGTTCAAATCCCATCCTATCCCTTCAGTACAATGATTAAAGCTGACACTCTGGTGCAACACTGAGGGAGTGCAGCATTGTCGGAGATACTGTCTTCCACAGATGACTGTCAAACCAAAGCTCGTACTGCTACTTTGATGGAGAGTAACTGAGTTATCCCTGATGTTCTGAACAGTATTTATTCCTCAAATAACATCACCAAAAATCAATTACTTGCTCACTATCACATTGCTGCATGTGGGGTTTTGCTGAGTGCAAATTGGCAGCTGTGTTTCCTACATAACAGCAGCAGCTACATTTGAAGATTACTTCACTGTAAAGCGCTTTGAGATGTCCAAAGGTCCTGGAAAAGTGCTATGTAAATGCAAGACTTCCTTTTCTTGCTGACACAAAAGTGACACGGCTGGTACATGATTAGATTCTAATTGTCACAGCAATGAAGGTCAGTGCTCTTCTGCAGCTTCCTGTTGCAGCAGTCTCACATCTGTACCTGCAGGGACTATGACTCAGACAGACACAGCTAGATAAAACCTGAGTTAATGAGGATAGCTTAGCGCTCTGCTTGGAAGTGCTAGTGAGAAAAGACAACAAATGTTTTCAGGTAATGCCTCGAGGTGGACCCCTAATAGCTCACTATCTAGTACCTGGGGCATCCATCTCAGAGTTCAGAAAGCCTTTTATTCCTCCACTACTGGCCTACAAATGGTCTTGTTCAAACACCTCCATTACAAAATTCTGGGATTACGTTAGGAGGTGACTGGTAGTCACAGTTTAACAAAGAGGGAAGTAACATCTCTCCCTATTTATTCCAGAACCCTCACCCCATTCCCCTCTCTGATGAAGGGTCTAGGCCCGAAACGTCAGCTTTTGTGCTCCTGAGATGCTGCTTGGCCTGCTGTGTTCATCCAGCCTCTCATTTTATTATCTTGTAACTACAGTCAACTTAGTCACAAACTGTAGATTCTTTTGAATGAATTGAGGGAATGCCTCATTAGGTTATTTAGGACAGACACAAACCTCTCCATTTCCACCTACTCCTATCACCACCAGTTTAATCACTCACTGTCTCTCTTCTGCCTCCCAGTCCATTAAGAGAGCATCTCCATTGTGAATGGATGGCAAGAGAACTTTACACCTTTCGGGGTTTGACAGGTTTTAGTGATACATATGCCGCATAAGTGTTATTTTGTGCACCTTCCAACAATCATACATCCGATAATCAGTTAACATTATCGGTTTGCCAATTTATTCCAAGCAGCTGGAAAACGCAGAAAAGCCATCTGGTTCCATCCATCCCCAAAGTTACACTACACCACAAACACACCGTTATTATACGAGCCTTTCTTCCAATTTGACATATATATACTCTGAAGAGGCTCTGCTAGAAATGCTATTCTGCTAGAAAGCTTCACCCTCCAGCCTGCGATGCTGCACACTTGCACCAAAAGTTGCTATATAAATGCAAGCTGTTGTCAATTCTGTCTCCCTGTTTAAATGTGTTAATGAATGCTAATACTGTCGCATGTCATTAAAAGTCGTGTGACCAGGTTGAGCGGCTTCCTGAAAGAATCCCTCATGAAATGGAATCAAATTTATGCAGCACAGTCTGTCTGAAGGGGAGCGAGCAAACTTCAACCCCTCCCCGTCATTTGTTTATCAACATCAATCCAACGGCGTGAATGTTGCTGAAACTCAGCAGTGTCCAACGTGCAGATATCACACTGATGATGGTGACCCGTATCTCGTCTAACAAAGGAGAGACTTTCCAATCATTCACATCAGCAATGCATTAAATCTTGATACTGAACAAAGATCAAGTCTGACATGATGAGTTGCAATGATAATACAGCATGTAGTTAACGAATGCAATCCTGTTTTGCTGTGCACTTCTTCACTGCACTTTACACACACAACGTCATTTCACTAAGTTTCCCTGAACTGCCACCCACAGCATCAATACGAACACTGGCACTCAAACAGTTACGCAATTGGTAAGGGAAGGATTCTGCTGAAAAGCAGACCATACCGTCTGTCCTTTTCCTTTCGGGATCTGTGCAGTAACCCTATCAGGACCACTGCTGCTCGAAGGCCTGCCTTTTTCGAGGGCACCTTCTCACTTTTCTCAGCCATGGTGTGTGAGCGTACAGAACCCCGTCGCAGCTCCTGTTCCTGGCAGCAGGACCCTGCGAGTGAACAAGCCTCTCGCGTCCGACAGCTGCCCGCTGGCACTGGCCCCGGACTCCTCTGCTCGTCAGGTGTTATGATATATTTCTCTCTCTCTCTCTCTTTCCTCCACCTCCAGTGACCTTCAAGTCACCTGGCTGGCTACCCGACAACTGCAGCTCCCTTTTCTTTTCGCCAAAGGTTTCCCTGCCCAGAGTAGGCTATGTGATCTCCTTCCTTATTCCTTCCTCGGTAGATTTTAATATGTCAGCAAGTCGCACATGATCCCTGGCTGCTGCTATCGGCTGAAACATCCCTCACACACGTTTGCTCAGGCAGGTGAAGTTCATCCTGAACAAACTGTACACCTCTGCCCCACGCCCTCTCGCAGAAGTTGTCAGCATTTGAGGACGTAAACACTGCAAACTGCTCAGCAGCTCCTGTCTAGTTGCTCGAATTGCTGGACCTTCAGGCTTTTCCCAATCTTATCTCCGATGTACTTTTCCGCCTGTGTGTGTTGCCGTGGAGACGTGACAACTGTGGCGGCTCCACCTTCCCCTCAGTGCGATTCCTTCCCAGGGCTGCGAGCTCTTCCCTTCATTAACTCTTTACGGGGGGGGCGGGTCTGGGAAAAGTGGAATTCTTCCCCCACCCAGCCGGATCATAAGGGGCAATAGGAGCTGAACATCAGCTGAAACTCAGTCTGAAAACGGAGATTGCTAGATTTCTAGGGTTGAAAAGTTACGAAAACAAGGCAGGCAAACAGAATTCAGAGACGGATCAGCCAAGATCTTAGTGATTGGTAGAATGGCCTTCAAGATCTGAATGACCTTTCCCGTCTTTGACGTAAAAAGGGGCTGAATGGCCCACTCCTGTTGTGAGCAGGTTGTCAAATCTAAGTAGAGCTTGGGCTCTAACCATTAGTAACCGCTCATGGGTGTGTCACAACTGGTAAAGTGGGAATTCAGAAAATGGAAAGATCCCTGGGCTAGTGATAATGGGAACTGCAGATGCTGGAGAATCCAAGATAATAAAATGAGGCTGGATGAACACAGCAGGCCAAGCAGCATCTCAGGAGCACAAAAGCTGACGTTTCGGATCCCTGGGCTAACTTGTCAAGAAGACAGCACTCGGGAAAGAGCGAACCCAAACTGGGCACTTGCTGGCAAATTGAGCCTTTGTAGCTTTGAGGTGACAGAGCGAGAGGAGTACTCCCTCAGCGCTGACCATTATTGGCCTGATTCGACTTACAGAAGCAATGAGAAGGTAGCCATTCAATGTGCTGTAGTGGCTGTAGTGCTTAGTAAGTCTCCTTCAGGAGAACAACACACATGGGGCTAAGTGAACACAATGGCAGAAAAATAAAAGCGGAGATTCTGCAAGATGTGCAACAAAGGTGTGTCACCACGTATTTCACCTTGGATCTGATACAATACATCGAAGTAATTAGTCTGCTTAAAGACCTACTTGTCAGGGACTCTCTCTTTGACTCGAAAGAACTGCGGATGCTGTAAATCAGGAACAAAAACAAAGTTGCTGGAAAAGCTCAGCAGGTCTGGCAGCATCTGTGGAGGAGAAAACAGAGTTAACGTTTCGGGTCCGGTGACCCTTCCTCAGAACTGGAGGAAGTTCGGACGAAGGGTCTCGGGACACGAAATGGTAACTCTGTTTTTTCCTTCTCAGACGCTGCCAGACCTGCTGAGCTTTTCCAGCAACTTTGTTTTTGTTCTCTCTTGGACTTGTTCTGCCAGGTAGATGGAAGCTCCCCCTGGGGTTCCAGCATGGCACTGATTTTCCAGCTGACCTCATAATGTTGGATCCTCCACCCTGCACTTACACCACCCTCCCCTGCTCCTATATCATTATCTGTCTGCATCTACAAACCTCTCACATCTTCAAGCGTCTTTTTCTCAAACTGCCACAACGCCCCTCCCTCTAGCCATCTACACAAAGCTCCACATTAATGCAAGACTGTGCCTGTCACTGCCTCTAATAATCCCTGTCTCCACAAAACTATATCCACAAAGGTCACACCCCAATGCCCACAAAATGCATTGACTGCAGCAAACCCTTCCCACTGGTCACACAAGTCCCAACTACTGCTCACAATGTGCCTCCCACCACACCCACATTCAAAAACACCACCCCAATGCCCACATGATCCCCCACACACCCTGCACACAAGCTCCTACCCCACAGCTGCACTTCCTCCCAACAGGGATTGTCTGGATTGAGAGTTCTAATAACCAGGATCCAACATTGTGTTGGTGGAGCTAGGTTTAATCCCAAACTGTTTTGAGAAGAACAGACACAACCTCTTCACAGGATTTCAATAGTTATAGAGCTGTACAGCACAGAGACAGACCTGTTGGTCCAAATCATCCATGTCAACCAGATATCCAAAATAAATCTAGTCCCATTTGCTAGCATTTGGCCCATATCCCTCTAAATATTCATCCAGATGTCTTTTAAATGTAATTGTACCAGTCTCCACTTTCTGCCTGTGTGAAAAAGTTGCCCCTTAGGTCCCCCTTATATCTTTCCCCTCTCACCTTAAACCTATGCCCTCTAGTTTTGGACTCCCCTACCGTGGAGAAAAGATCTCAGCTGTCCATTCTGTCCATGCCCCTCAGGATGTTATAAACCTCTATCGGGTCACTCCTTAGCCTCCAACGCACCAGGGAAAATAGCCCCAGCCTATTCAGCCTCTCCCTATAGCTCAAACCCTCTAAACTTGGCAATAGCCTTGTAAACCTTTTCTGAACACCTTCAAGTTTCACAACATCCTTCCTGTGGCAGAGAGATCAGAACTGAATGCAGTATTCCAATGGTGGACTAAACGGTGTTCTGTACAGTCGCAACGTGACCTGCCAACTCCTATATTCAATGCACTGACCAATAAAAGCAGGCGTACCAAACACCTTCTCCAATGCCCTGTCCGTGTGGGACTCCACACTTTCAAGGAACTATGAACTTGCACTCCAAGGCCTCTTTGTTCAGCAACACTCCCCAGGGCCTTACCATTATGTGAATAAGTCCTGCCCTGATTTGCCTCTCCAAAACGCAGCACCTCACATTTATCCAAATTAAACTCCATCTGCCACTTCAGAGGAAAGGGACAAATTAGGTAATTTGTAAAATTAAGTTTTTAAGATGATCCCCCTTTCATAAGGCATAAGTCTAATGCTCACACACTAAATCTAACATCTGGTCGAACATGATCAATTTCTCAAACTCAGTTTAACAGGTACAAATCTGCAAAACAAGCTCATACAGCTTTGTCAGTGATGCAGTTGTGGGTTACATGTTTCAGTCCAGGGAGGGAGGAGCAGCTTGTGTGAGATCTGAATTAATGGGAGGAAAAAGACAGACCTGTTGTGTCAACTTAAACCACACAAAGACGAAGATACCTGGGTACAATAATGAGGAAATCCTCGTCAAACTGGAATGGCTGGTGAGTGGTGCTTTCCTTCATTTCAATCAGTCAAGCGTTGAGATTACAAACTCTGCCGAGGTATTTAGTATAGCATAAAGGGACTAAAGTGTCACATCAAGTCAAATTGGCGTTAGGCAGATTCATAAACCAGACTAGAACCCTGAACCCTCAATTCTGTTCATTTTCTCCTGGGCACAGAGGAACCTATGCTCAACGTTAGCCAGGCCTCATTGCCACATCTTACTCACCCTTCTAATCAGTTCTGTGCTGACTAGTAAATCAACTCCTTGTGTTCCATCGCTGTAGTGTTACAGGTTGAAGAGCGAAACTAGGTTGGCATTTATATATCATCTTTATGTACTGGCAAGGTACTTCACAGGATTGTTTGGGACATGTCTATTTTCGAAATCTCAGAGGGAGCTCAGATCTTTTCTGGTTTGATGTTTGTTAATAGGGATGGAGTTGGGGAAGAGGATAAAAGACCATATGCTCAGCATTAGTTCACTCGCCTCTGAGGCTTGTGAGGTTACTCCCTGCTTGGGAAGCCTCAGCACTAAATCCTTCCAGTGCAGTACTGACAGAGTGCTACACTGCCAGAAAGGTGGCATTTGAAGAACCGCAGTACAGTGATCTCTGGGAGTCTCGACATTAGCAGGAAACAGATCACTTTGTCACATGTTTCATTGATATTTGGGGTCCTCGCTGTGTACAAGGTGATTGAAACTCTCCCATCGTGGCAATAATAATTCTTTTCTAGAAGTGTTTCAATAGTAATACAGTCCTTTGGCACATTGCCAAAGGTGCTCTATAAATTCAAGTCCTTTCTGTCTTTATCAGTATCCAGAAGAATTAAAGCTTGCCACTAACTCTCTAAGTGTTGGGTTTGACACAATCCCTCAGCAAGCTTTCTGTGAAGTTAATGACAGCATATTATGTGCAAGAGCTGTTCATTGGAACAATATATTTCTGTTCTTTCCCAGTTGCACATGAACTGGGAGCCCTCAGCTTCAGACTTACCCAATCTAAATTGTGACCAGGGTACAGAACAACATTGGGATGGTAGCAAAATTTTCAGTCATAGGTTTTGTTCCGAGCCTCAATTTCTTCACTATTGAGAGACAGAGTGGGTGCTAATGTAGAAGAGAAATAATTGGAAATGGCTCTCTTAATTTTTGCTTTAATTTGCAGAAGAGAGATGCTGAGGCTCCTGGTTATCAGCTTGTACTTGTAACAGATGTAGAGGCACCAGAAAAAATGTTTTTAAAAAAGCCTGGCTAAAAAAAACCTGGTGGCACGGTGGTTCAGTGGTTAGCACTGCTACCTCATAGCACTGGGGACCTGGGTTTGATTTCATCCTTGGGCAACTGTCTGTATGGAATTTGTACATTCTCGCTGTGTCCATGTGAGTTCCTGCTGGGTGTTCCAGTTTCGTCCCACAGCCCAAGGATGTGCAGCCTAGAGTGGATTGACCATGCTAAATTGCCCATAGAGTCCAGGGGTGTGTAAGTTAGTTGAATGGGAAATACAGGGTCGTATGGAAAAGGTAGACGGATGGGTCTGGGTGGGATGCTCTTCGAAAGGGCAGTGTGGACTTGTTGGGCTGAATGGCCTGTTTTCACACTGTAGGGGGCCTATGACAATTATAACAGAACAGAGAGGCTATAAGTAAGCAGGACAATTGAACAGGCTACAGTCATAGAGATGTACAGCACAGAAACAGATCCTTTGGTCCAACTCATCCAAGCCAACCAGATATCCTAAATAAATTCATATACTCATCCAGATGCCTTTTAAAGGTTGCAATTATACCAGTCTCCACTACTTCCTGTGGCAGCTCATTCCACACATGCAGCACCCTCTGTGTGAAAATGTTGCCCTTAAATCCCTTTTAAAGCTTTCTCCCTCACTTAAAACCTATGCCCTCTAGTTTTGTACTCCCCCACCTGGGGGAAAAGACCATGTCTATTTACCCTAATCATGCCCGTCATGATTTTATAAACCTCTATAAGGTCACACCTCAGCCTCCAATGCTCCAGGGGAAATAACCCCAGTTTATGCCGCCTCTACCTGTAGCTCAAACCCTCCAACTGCAGCAACATCCTTGTAAATCTTTTCTGAATCCTTTCAAATTTCACAATGTCCTTCCTACAGCAGGGAGACCAGAATTGCTTGCAGTATTCTAAAAGTGGCCTAACTGATGCCCTGTACAGTCGTAACATGAGCTCCCAACTCCTATACTCAATGCACTGCCCAATAAAGGCAAGCAAACCAACCACCTTCTTCACTATCCTATCCCCGTGGGACTCCACATTCAAGGAACTATGAACCTGCACTCATTGTTCAGCAACACTCCCCAGGACCTTCTCAAAGGAAAAGATGAAGGGGTGATCTGATAAGAGTTTTCAATTACGAAAGGGTCAACAAAGATATTTCCACTGGAGAGAAGGCAAAACCTAGGGACCATAAATGTCAGAGTAATGTAATAGGGAATTCAGAAGAATCATCTTCTCCAGTGAGAGGTCAGAATGGGGAACTTGCTCCAAGGAGTCATTGAGGCAAACAGAATTGATACATTTAAATTGAAGCTAGATAGACCCATGAAGGAGAAAGGAGTAGAAGAAGATGCTAATAAAATGAAAATAAGGAGCTCAAATAGAGCATAAACATGAACATGGACCTGGTGAGCTAAATCTCTTTGTCCGTGCCAGAAATACTATATAAAAGATGCTTGTTGCTTCTGGATTTTCACAACTGATATGGTTTCTTCATGAAACACAGTAATATTGGGTATCTACGACTTGTAGGCTCTACTTTATTTGTTGCCTGTTTACAGAAGGTCCAGCATGGAGTGAATTTCTACTGAGACAGATTTGCCATTTTCCAGTAAATAAAAGAAACCAACAATTTAACTAGGTGTGAGTATAGTGGTTAGGGAACTTCTGTCTTTTTCCCCTGGGTTATAGGAGGCCAAGGGGTGACCTTATAGAGGTTGATAAAATCATGAGGGGCATGGGTAGGGTGAATAGTCAAGGTCTGTTTCTTAGGGAGAGTAAGTCCAAAACCAGAGGGCATAGGTTTAAGGTGAGAGGGGAAAGACTTATCAGGGACTTCAGGAGCAGCTTTTTCACACATATGTAGATATGGAGCGAGCTGCCACAGGAAGTGGTAGAGGCAGTTACGATTTCAACAGTTAAAAGACATTTAGGTAGGTACGTGGGTAGGGAAGGTTTAAAGGGATATGGGTCAAATGCAGGCAAACAGGGCTCGGTCAGTTTTGGATACCTGGTTAGGATGGACAAATTGCACTGAAGGGTCTGTTTCTATGCTGTACAGCTCTACAACTCTATCTCGAACCTGATTAGGTCTGGAGCGGGAGGCCTTGCTGTGTTGCTCCAACACTGTCATGCTGTCCATCCAGTCAATTGAGGCCCTTACATGGACAATTAATGCACACTTTAGGCCTTCATTCCATTCTTCAGACCCATTTCTGAAGAAGGGTCCTGACCCGAACGTCAGCTTTCCTGCTCCTCTGATGCTGCCTGGCCTGCTGTGTTCCTCCAGCTCCACACTGTGTTATCTCTGACTCCAGCATTGGCAGTTCTTACTGTCTCTGAGTGTTATTTGGAATTCTGATTTGGGGTTTATGCATCAATGAGGCACAGTATAAAGAGAAGTCCGGGTGGAGCAGCCAGGTTCTACAATATTCAAAAAGGACAAGCAAAACAAGTGAAATAGAAAATCTTCAAAGGCTTAAGTACAAAGTTTGACTAATACTGAAAAGGATGGAATGGGAAGTGGAAACATAGTGTCCATATCGATACACTTCTGGGGATAAGACTGTTGAATGGAATATGGCTCTACATTTGAACCAAGCCATTTTCAACTTCAATGCACTTAATGCTAAACCATTGAGCAAAAAGTGGCACTAAATATTCTCTCCCAACCTGCCCTCTTGCTGACCCATGAGTTGGTTTGAAAAAGATGAAAAGATGGTGGTGCTAAAGCAGTCAGCAGCTTTGTCTTTCCACCTGCTAAAATTTGAAAAGCAGCACAGTTGGATCGACTGGACGGTCAAACCCGAGGCTGATCTGATTATCACCGCAACCAAGCAGAAGGCTGCAAGGGTAATATTACAGGCCATCTCCAGAGTTATTTAATCAAAATTCATAACCATTTCTGACACAGTAAATAGAATTAAACCTGGTGCTTTCTATTAAACTGCAGGTGTTTCGATAACAAAAATAATGATATTAATAAAGCAACTCCAGTATACGCTGCTGATTTCCCAATAAACCGTTTGTTACTGATGTCAACAAAGCACAGGCTTGAGCAGGAAGGAACCTTTATACCAATGTTTCTTTGCAATTGTGTTTTTTAAAAAGTTCAACGTTAACTTTTTGCATATTTTATAACGCCTTAACAACCATTCGACAATATAGATTGTTAGCAAAATACTATGACATGGAACATTTTGTGCTCACACTGAACATAATGCCTTAAAACAGCTGATAAAAAAGATATTTCTTCAACTCTTTAAACAAGAGATGGTTGCTGTCAACCAAAATATTCAAGACTGTAGCAATTAACTGCTTTTAAAGATGCTGAATGCAATTTTCCGCTCTGTAATGTTCATCATTCTAATAGTGCAGCACCCAATTAACATCCATTTTATTATTTGTGACTTTTCTGTCTTAGATTACAGTTAGTCAGAGAAAATGGTTTGCCTTTTAGATATGTTTGTTATACGCAGGTCGAGAGTAGTAAACACAAACACAGCTAGAAGGTAATAACCAGAGCATTTACTGTTACTGCCTTACTCATTAATATCAATGACCTAGGGTCAGATAGCTTGATGTATTGATTTTACAGGATGGAGAGCATGACAGTGTTGGAACACACGGACCTAAGAAATGGACACAGAACACGACCACTTGGCTTATCAAACCTGCTTTACCACTCAATATATAATCACCTTACTACACCAATGCCTCATTGCTCAGCAACCAAAAACCTATCAAATTCCATCTTGAATATACTGAATTATTAAGCGTGCACTGCTTACTAGGGTAGAGAACAAGAAAGTTGAACAACCCTTTCTGTGCATGTGTTATGGACCAGACCAAACCCCCTAGAAAGATATTCAGAAGATAGTCTAGACTCTAACATTTTCTTATTTTAAAGGTAAGTGTAAGGCGTTGCATTCTAGATGCAATTTGATTTGTCAAACTACTCAATATTAAGCAACACACACTTTATTTATACTGTGTAGTTAAAATAAAACAAAAGAAAGAAGAAATTGGAATAACTTACCTCTGTTGGAAAACTTAACAGAATTATAGATTATTAACTACTATTACTTAGCTGTTCCAAAATAGTAATGTCCCATAAATACACCCTTAGCAAAGGCAAGTTCAGAGAAATTGATTGTCTCAGAGGCAGTTCTCTAGACCAGGAGGAAAATATCAAGAGAAAACTCTACGAGAAAATGTAGCAGGTGGAGAGGTATTGCAGCTTCCAAACCCAGCTTCAAGACCCCAGCAACAACTACTACCCAATCACTAAAACAAAAATTCTGGTAGAGCCAGCCCCCACCCATTCAGGCTGCCTCTATTGTTCCAACTTGAAAAATAAACCCAAGGCCTTGCAAGCTGTTTACTTTATAAGATTTCAACAGACAACTCTTTACCTCTGTATTAAAACCTCTCTTCAAATAAAAACAGGGCAAAGTACACCTGTTAAAGCCATTGTATCGTCATGCATGTATGTGAGTGTGTGTTTCTCAATATGAGCAAGTGGAAGAGTTAGAATGGGAGAAGATGCCCCATAACCAAACAACACCATAACATTAGTTTCCGGACTCCCATGTGGCAAGTTTGGTGGCGGGGTAATTAAATCAGATGCTGGGTGGGTATTGGCTGCTTTTCCACATCCATATGTCCATGGGTAGAAGGCTTATAGATGGCATTCTTGCTCTTGCTGCCAGCTGAGGTTCTTAAGTGGGCAATCAAAGCTTGTATAAGCTCATAAAGTCTGTGTGTGTGTGTGTGTGTGTGTGTGTGTGTGTGTGTGGGGTGTTGGGGCTGGGGGTGTGAATCACCGTACAAGAAGCATGACAAGCAAACCATGGTGTGTTTTGATGTGGACTCCCGGAGGGGAGAGGGGCCGATGCGTGTCCTTTGTTCCGAGGTAGTCAGTGTCTGTCAAGGATTCTGAACCTGGCAAAGGGGTGGGGGTAGGTGTTGCCCACAGAGAGCCATTCCACTCCTCTTGCTGCTGGCCCTGTGCTCCTCCACAATCCCCTCAACCGGTGACATCCTTCTTGCCATGAACTCCCTCAAAAGGCCTTGATTGGCACGGAGTACCTGAGGCAACCACCAATTCCCTGATGGTGCAGGTGAATGCAGAAGGACTGCTGCCCCTGAATGTCCAGCAGCTCGCGGTAGGCATTCTATTCCCTGGCCCCCAACGCGTTTCCTCCAGGTCCATCACCCAGGGTTCGGCTAAACAGCTGAGTGGATGCAGCAAACCTCCCTGCAAAGAGGCAATACTGGGGTCATGCCAGCCCCCCAATATGGTGGCTGATGCCCATGGTGCCTCTGTAAGAATCTGCCCTTTGAAAGAAGCACAGGAGGATGGACAGTACCTGACAAATATATTGCTTCAGGAGTGAAGGAAACAGAATTGGAATTGTAATTATAGGAAACAAAATACATCAAGCCTTTGGAATTTCATCTCACTGATTTCTGCAGAACAAATTTCACCAGAAGCAGGTGCAGAATAAACAGGCTGAGCTCCGTGCTGTACAAGTACAACATGTACCTGTACACGAGGGCCTGGTATTATAGATAATGTAAAGCGCCACTTACATAATTTATTGGCAGCCGGGGAACACTTCCCACAATACGCTTGGAGCAAGATGGCTTTGACAGTCAGTGACTGGTTGGTGGCTGTATGTAACGTGCCAGGGTAACATTCCTGGTTTGGGTGGGTATCACTGACTACAAGGAAAAGACACCCAATTGTCGTTAATGGGCTAAAAGCAACAACATCTTCATGTGATGCAACTCACATCAATACTCAGGACCTGTTTTATGTAAGCAACTGGAAACTGTGCAGACATTGCCATTTTTTTTCCCCTAAAAGAACAGGTCATGGAGACAAACTCTGCTGCCTCCCCATGGCAATCCCCTGACCAATCAGAATCTCTCTGCCTGGTTTGAGAATTAAGATTGACAATTCACTGTTCTTGCTGCATCTCCGTGTCAACTGTTATTTGAACCAATCAGCACCCTCTTCTTCTTCTGTATCGATGATGTCTCCTCTTTCCAGTGTATTTTACAAGATAACTGGAAGGCAAAAAAATCTCAATGTTGAGTCTCTATCTGGCAAAATTTCAGTTCTGTATTATAGAGGCGGTTGTTATAATCATATCATTAGATTTGCTGTAATGTTCTGGGAACTGTTCAGAAGTCAAAGTGAAACAGATACTTGCCATCTTCTGAACTTCCTGATGGAACTGGAATGCCAACTATTGTGCTTTAAGCTGCTATCGAGACAATTGTCTCACCTGCGCAATAGAATTGCAAGCTGTGCCCATCCTACACAAAGAAGTGTTAGTAACTTTCCATGTAGCCTCCAGGATGGCCATAGAGAGTAGGTTATCTGCAATACAAGACATTGTCTCACAGTAGCTGTCGCCTTGCACCCCTCACCCTGAGGAGGCTTGGTCATGTGACTCCCAGAGGGCCAAACCCAACTGCCTTTTAACCAGAGATAGTGGGAACTGCAGGTGCTGGAGAATCCGAGATAACAAAGTGTGGAGCTGGATGAACACAGCAGGCCAAGCAGCATCTTAGGAGCACAAAAGTTGACGTTTCGGGCCTAGACCCCTTTTAATCATATAATTTCAAAATAGTAGGCAGTCATGACCACATCAAAATCCCTAAATCTGAGCTGCAAGGGAAAACGCTTCTGGCCTTGGAAAGCAGCCACGAAACAATATTTGAGTTTTCAGCAAATAATCAAAGCTGCAGAAGACCTTCAAAGAGTTGTTTCTTTGAAAAGAGAAGAATCCAACAACAACTTCTCAATTGCTGGTCAGCCAACTGACCCAGCCTCACAGAGGAAGTCCAGGCTGCTAACTACAGCTTTGAACTTTTGTTTTCCATCTTAAAAGCAAGGGCATTGATAACCTGAAGCCCCTCAACTATCTGTACATAAATTGTTGCTAATCTCTTTATAATTTCTGGCTAAATCTCTCCTTGTAAGTCTTGCAAAGTATTTCCCTTCACCAGGTCTAACAGTCTGTGGTGAAACCCTTCTAGTTCAACTTCACAAGAGTGTTGATAGCCAGAGACTATTTCCCAGGGCAGAAATGGCTAGCACGAGGGGTCATAGTTTTAAGCTGGTTGGTGGAAAGTATCGAGGGGATGTCAGAGGCAGGTTCTTTACGCAGAGAGTTGTGAGAGCATGGAATGCGTTGCCAGCAGCAGTTGTGGAAGCAAGGTCATTGGAGTCATTTAAGAGACTGCTGGACTTGTATATGGTCACAGAAATTTGAGGGTGCATACATGAGGATCAATGGTCGGCACAACATTGTGGGCTGAAGGGCCTGTTCTGTGCTGTACTGTTCTATGTTCTATGTTCTATGTTATTGTGGATCTCGCCAAGTAAGTGTCTACAAACAGGGGGATTGGGAAAATACACCAGTACTATTTGAAAAGGGGAACAATTAAATCCTAATCTATTACAGAGAGATGTAAGAATAAGAAAATATATTTGTTTTAAAACACAAACTGTCATAACACATATAAAAGAAATCTAGAGATAGTAGGGACTGCCGATAACAAGATGTGGAGCTGGATGAACACAGCAGACCAGGCAGCATGACAGGTGCAGGAAAGCTGATGTTTCAGGTCTGGACCCTTCTTCAGAAATAAAAGAAATCTATATTTTGAATTGCCAGATATTCTTCTGCTCATGTTTCAAATAGTCACTGTGCAACCTGACATAACACAGTGTGGAGCTGGAGGAACACAGCAGGCCAGGCAGCATCAGAGGAGCAGGAAAGTTGACGTTTCGGGTCAGGACCTAAAGAAGTGTCCTGACCCAAAACATCAACTTTCCTGCTCCTCTGATGCTGCCTGGCCTGCTGTGTTCCACCAGCTCCACACTGTGTTATCTCTGACTCCAGCATCTGCAGTTCTTACTTTATCTGTGCAGCCTGAACTACTTAGTGTTCCTGTGCATCGTAGGGCAGCAGCTTGATTATCACTGGAGCTGGAAGCCTCATGAATGTGGTCTACTGTTTATGCAGAGAGTGTCCGTCCCGGGGTGGAACCTGTGGGCTTGCCACCTACAATGTGGCATGTAGGACAGACCACAGGCTTCATACCCAATTGTCTGGGGGTAGGTTTGGCTAACCATATCTTTTACTAGGAGTAACAATGTCACCTGTCCCTTCTGTTCCTGTAAGCTCGTGTTTTCAGTTTTGTCACATGTGCCACTCAGATGCTTAAAGGACACAACAGCCAATTATCCCAGAGTAAGTGAATTTCAGTGACAGACAGACGAACCTATCTACCATAGAGGTGTGATTCCCCATTCATTGTTCAATGATGTAGAATATATCTGATAGATGTCTCACTGTAGAGGGAATGAAGTGAAGGTTTACCAGACTGATTCCTGGGATGGCAGGACTGATATATCAGGAAACGTTGATTACTTTGGGATTATGTTCACTAGAGTTCAGAAAAGTTAGTTGAGGGGGGGGGGGGGCGTTCTCATTACCTATAAACTTCTAACAGGACCAAACAGGGTAGACCCAGGAAGGATGTTCCCAATGACCAGGAGTCCAGAATCTTGGGTCAGAGTTTAAGGAAATGGGGTAAACTATTTAGGACTGAGAGGAGGAGAAATTTCTTCAAATAAAGATTGGTGAGCCTAAAAATAAAGAATTTGCATTTACATTGAGCCTTTCATGATCTCAGAATATCACAAAGTGCTTCACAACTAATTAAGTCCTTTTGAAGTGTAGTTCCTGTTATTGCCCTGGAAACATGGCCAGCAACGTTTACACAGCAGGGTCTCATGTGTGTCATAGAAGGTAGTCAAGGCCAAAACATTATATGATTTCAAAAAGGAATTGGATGTAGCACTTTGTGCTATAGGAATCATGGGATCTGGGGGAAAGCAGAAACAGGCAATGAGTTGGACAATCAGCTGCCATTGTACTGATTGGTAGAGCAAGTTCAAAGGGTTCCTGCCCTTTTCTGTCTCTCTCATGTCATCAGTTTCAATGTGATCAGTTTCAAGCTCCCCATTAAAAATGGACTTTCTGTCAATATGTTTGGTCATGGGCTGCTCTTTCTACAAATGGAGGCTTCAAATGACAAAAACAGTTGTTGCCTTATTTTGTGGTCGAAAAGTGACCTGGCTACCAGATTCGATGCCGTGGCTCAGTTGATAGCACTCCAGTCTCTGAATTGGAAGGTAAACGCAGTGTTGTACTTATTAAAGGTGCCATCAGTCATGTGGATGACAAAAAGATCCCGCGGCATCGCAGTATTGTCACTGTACAGAAGGTGACCACTCGGGCCAGTGAGTCTACACTAGCTCAGTTTAATCAATATTCTCTCTGTACAGAATAGCGGGTTCTTCCTTTTGAATGCTTTAATGGAAAATATCTCTGTTGCAATCTCAGGCAACACATTTCAGAGCTGAACCTCTCATTTCACATAGAAGCTTTTCCTCACGTCAGTTTTGATTCTTTCACCAATTACTTTAAATGCTGCCCTCTTGTGTCCTTGATCCTTTCATGAGTAAGGATCACTCATCTGAAGAAAAGGAGGGATTCTCCTTAGCGTCCTGGCCCAATAGTTATGCCTTGATCAGCATCACACAAATGATGATCTGGACATTAATCACAGCAATACACAGGAGGCTCTGTTGTATGAAAGTTGTTTGCCATGCTTCTTGGGATGTAGCAGTAACTACACTTCAAGAGGACTCAATTGGTTGTGAAGCATTTTGTGACATTCTGAGAGCAAGAAAGGCTCTATGTAAATGCAAATTTTTTATTTTTAGCATGGAAATTTACACACAGCAGATTTATGCTTCCATCCACCCCTCCTGCTACTTAATTATTCATTTGCTCTTCTGTTAGCAACCCAGAAAAGAATCAGGGAAAATTCAGACATGGAGGTAGTAGATTAGTGTATCAACCACTGCTAGCCCAGGGCAAGAACGTGCCATTTGTGGTCTGTGAAGCCAGCTTTTTCCCAATCAGCTCAGAATATATTAGTAATATGTTTCTCAGTAGCAAAGACTTTCCCAAATCTGTCGGCCAAATCGTAAAATCAAAGTACTGCAATAAATAGCTCTCAGTTTTCCGTTAACTCTTTAAAAACAGTACAGTACAGCTTGCGATTTTTTTATAGCCCTTTCCAGTAAGGTGTTTCACTTACCACTGCATAAAATGCATGAACAGGACATCAGCCCAATGGTTTTGTCACTGAGATTTATGCTACATTTCTGTCCATGGAGACCTATTAAAACACCCTTCATGTCCTTTCTTCCTCATGTACTTATCTCAATTGCCCACGAATGCATCAACAATATCTTCCTCTACCCGCCCTGTGGTGGTAAGGTCTAAATTTTCATCAGTCTTTGGGGTAAAGAGGCTTATCCTGTGTTCCCTATTTGATTTATTGTGACTGTCTTGTATCTGTAGCCTTTAGTTTTGGACTCCCCTACAAGTGGAAACATGTGCTGTATAGTTATAGGTGCTGGATAATTTCAGGTATCTCTAAGAGTCACCCTTTTCTTAACTTACTTATGGGATCTGGGTTTCTTTCTATTCATTTGTGGGATGTGGGCATCACTGCCTGGGCAAGCATTTCTTGCTCAACCCTAGTTGCCCTTGAGAAGGTGGTGGTGAGCTGGTTTTTTGAACAGCTGCAGTTCGCCTGTTGTGAGTTGACCCACTCTGCCATTCGGGAGGGAATTCCAAAATTTTAACTCAGTGAAAGCAAAGGAATGGTGATATATTTCCAGATCAGGATGGTGGGTGGTTTGCAGGGAAACTTGAAAGTGGTGGCCTTCCCATGGATCTGCAACCTTTGTCATTCTAGATGGAAGTGATTGTGGGTTTGCCTGATGGTCTTTGGTGAATTTCTGCAGGGCAAATTGTACATAATAAACACTGCTGCTACTGAGCATCAGTGGTGGAGGGAGTGGATGATTTTGGCTGTGATGTCAAACAAGTGGGCTACTTAGTCCTGGATGGTGTCAAGCCACTTGAGCGTTGTTAGGACTGCAATCATCCAGTCAAGTAGAGAGTATTCTATCACACTCCTGACTTGTGCCTGGTAGATGGTGGACAGGCTTTGAGGAGTTAGGAGATGAGTTATTTACCGCAGTATTCCTGGCTTCTGACTTGTTCTCGTAGCCACTGCACTTATGTGGTGAGTCCATTTGAGTTTCTGGTCAATGATAACCCCCAGGAAGTTGATAATGGGGTATTCAGTGATGGTAACACCATTGGATGTCAAGTGGGTAGAATGTCTCTTATTGGTGATGGTCGTTGCTTGTCATATGTGTGGCATGAATGTTAATTGCCACTTGTCAGCCCAAGCCTGGAAGTTGTCCAGATCTTGTTGCATTTGAACATGGACTGTTTCAGTATCTGAGGAGTTGCGAATGGTGCTGAACATTGTGCAAACATCAGCGAATATCCCCACATCTGACCTTATGATGGAGGGAAGGTCATTGATGAAGCAGCTGAAAATGGTTGGGCCTAGTACACTACCCTGAGGAACTCCTGCAGAGATGTCATGGACCTGAAATGACTGACCTCCAACAACCGCAACCATCTTCCTACGTGCCAGGTATGACACTGACCAGCAGAGAGTTTGCACCTTGATATCCATTGATTTCAGTTTTGCTAGGATTCCTTGCTGTCACACTCAGTTGAGTGCCAAGGGCTGTCACTCTCATCTCTGGCCAGGCCAGCATTTATTGCCCATCTCAAATTTCCCCAAGGAGAGTTAAGACTCAACCACATTGCTGTGGGTCTGAACAGGTCGGGATGGTGGATTTCCTGGCCCAAGGACGTTAGTGAACCAACTGGGTTTTTCCCCATCAATAGTTTCACAGTTATCATTAGATCCTTGATTCCAGATTCTTCATCTACCATAGTGGGGTTTGAACCTCGGACCCCAGAACATTAGCTGAGTTTCTGGATTAATGTGTAATGATAATACCACTAGGCCACTGCCTCCCCAGCCTTCTCACTTCTAAACAGCCCATCCTGTTCAGTTTCTTTTTCTGATGGGTAGCATGATGTATATCTAGGAAGGGAACAAAGTGGGGTTAGAGATATTTAGGTCAGGGTGGGGGCATGAGAATGGGAGCCTTGGATGTAACTGGAAATACTTTTTCACTGGCTCTATATTTTTGCTGTAAAGCTCTTCATCTCTTGTGACCTCCAATTCTGCTGAAAGATTAATGGCCTGAAACGTTTCACTCTCCACAGATGCTGCTAAATCTGCTCAGTGTTTCCATAGGTTTCTGTGGTTATTTGCAATTTTCAGGAACTGCAGCATTTTGCTTTGATTTAGAATTTCTTCTGGCCCCAACGCACTTTTTTTTTTCTTCTTCTTCCCTTTTGCTGGAGATGGTGACACAGACCTGGCAGGGAGGTCAGTTAGCCTGAAGGTTGGTTTGTAATGCAGACTGAAGCCAATAGTACAGCTTCAATTCCCTTGCCAGCTGAGGTCAGCATGCAGGTCCTGGCTTCTCAACCTCATCCCTTGTCTGTAGCATGGTGACCAACAGGTTAAACCACTACCAGTCATGTTTCTCTGATGAAAGAGTAGTCCTCTAGGACTTTGTCTCTATGATTCCAAAAGAGTACCCTTCTGTTCCTCTTGCGTAATTAACCAAAGACTGAAGTTTTCAACTTGGTGGGAGCCTTATTTTCAAAATCCCTTTTGAATATACATATTAGATACTGCACCCAGCTCTGTATTTTAATGTCATGGACGTTGACATTTGGTATCACAAGATTAAGTGTGAATTACTCTTTACTTCTCCATTCAGAATTAAAGATGGAGTGTTTGACTGAATCATAAATTCTGTGAGAGACAAGTAAGCCAAGAAAAAATTCCAAAAGGAGCTGCGATTGTCATTTAAATAAGACATTTTGTTTGGTGACTTTGTCATAGCATGCAATTTATGTTGTCAGACCAAGATGGTACAGGGACCATTCTGAATGGCACCTTCAAAGCCGAAGATAAAGAGAGCTGCATTTCACACTGAGCAAGGTCACTGCACACTTGTCCCAAAGGATTAAAAACAGGTGAACGAAAAATATAATTCTTGGCAGCTCTTCTGGGCATGAGTTTTTCATTCTGAGCTTCTTAAAACAGAGTCTTTGCCTCCACCCCCCATTGTTACAAGTCACATATAGGTCACACCAGGTAAGGATGGCAGATTTCTTTCCTCAAAGGACATTAGTGAACCAGATGGGTTTTTGATGATGACTGGCAGCAGTGACACAGTCACTGCTGGACTAGCTTCTGTTCAAAGATTTCCAGAACTTTCTTGAATTCAATCTTTACCACTTGCTATGATGGGATTTGAACTTAGCTCCCCAGGACATTCATCCAGGTTTCTGGATTGCTGGTCCCCAGTGACATTACCACCACATCATTGCCTCAATCAAGGAGTTATTGTTCTGATAGGGGGATTGGTCATGATATATTTCAGTGGGCTATTCATCCTTGGAATTCTTCCAATGGTTCCTACTATCCCCTAAACAGGAAAAATGTGCGTGAAGTTATGCTCAAAGAAAACAGATTTCTAATATCTGAGCAGTGTAACTTCTCTTGTGTTAGGGTTTCTTTTTCCCTCGCAATGAAATCTAAATATTAAAATTAGAAGTAACTGGCCCAGGGTTCCGGTAATTGTCAGGTGCTACAGGTTAAAGGAAAGAAACAGAGACTAAGGAAGTTATAACAAAAACAAAGTTGCTGGAAAAGCTCAGCAGTCTTGCAACATCTGTGAGGTAGAAAACAGAGTTAAAGTTTCGCGTCCGGTACCTTCCTCAGAACTAAGGAAGTTATGTTCTGCTTCTTTACTGGAGACTTTTAGATAACAACCCAGCAAAGACTTGTTGGAGAGCAATAACAGAAAATATCTGGATGTGAATTGACCTTTCTAATATAGGGTCGGATCTGTATTGAACATAAAGAGCAACACCTCTTCCTGCTTTATTCCCAGTCAGATCTCTTGGACAAGACAGGGCTCTTAATAACTTGTGCACCTGTTGGCACCTTATCTAGCACGATAGACAGTGCAGCAATGTGAGAATGAAAAGCATTGTTTAAGATGATAAAAATAACATATAAATATAGTCCAGAAGTTCTCAGCATCACAGACGTCAGTCTTCAGCCAATTCAATTCACTCTGTGTGATATTACAAAAGGCTGAAAACACTGGATACTGCACTGGCTACTATCCATTGTGACAGTAACAGCACTAATGATTTGTGCCACAGTGCTAGCTGTGCCCCCAACCAACCTGTTCCAGTGCAGCTAAAACACTGGTGTCAACCCGCCAATGTGGAAAGTTGCTTAGATATGTACTGTACACAAAAAGCACTAAAACAGCCAATTGTCACCTGTCAGTCTACTTTCCATCATAAACAAAATGATGGAAGATGACATGAACAGTGCTAGCAAGCAGCACTTCACAAAAATAGTAGGCTCACTGATTTTCAGTTTGGGTTTTGCCAGGGCTTTTGACACCATTGCAGCCTTGATCCAAGCTTGGAGAAAAGAGCTGAGCTCCAGGTGTGAGAACGACTGGTCCTGTCATCAAGGTAGCAGTTCACCTAGTATAGCACCTCGGAGCTCTAGCAAAGCTACTGTCAATGAGAACTGGGGGGGAACTCTCTGCTGGTTATTATCAGACCTGGCACAAAGCAAAATGGTTATGGCTATTAGCAGTCTGAGTTCCAGGACATCACTTTAGTAGTTCCTCAGGGTAGGTATTTTCCTAGTCAACTTATTCAAAGATATTATAACACCTCTGGAACGGGTGGAACTTGAATCCGGGCCTCCCAGCTCAGAGGTAGGGATATTACCACAGTGCCACAACAGCCCCTTAGATTAGTGTCCTAGGCCTAACCATCCTGCTTCATCAATAACCTTCTCTCTGTCACACAGCCAGAAGTGGGATTGTTTGCTGATTTTTGTGCAATTTTCAGCATCAATTGTGACTCCACAAATAAAAAGAAATCACTGTGTTTGTCCACTGCAACACCTGGACAGCATCCAGGCTTGCGCCGATAAGTGGTACGTAAGGTTTGCACGGGTAGCAAGTGCCAGGCAATGACCACCTCCAACAAGAGGGAATCTAACCATTGTCCCTTTGTCTTCGAAGGTGCTAACCATCTCTGAATCACTGCCAATGCAGAATGGCAGGCATGTGGTCCATCTACAAGATACATTGCAATTACTCAGCAAGGCTTATCCGACAGCATCTTCTAATGCTGCCACCTCTAATGCTGAGAAGGGCAAGGACACCGGATGCACGGGAACACCACCAACTGCAGGTTTCCCTCTAAGTCACTCATACTGCTGCTCTTTCAATGTTCCTGAGTCAAAATCCCGGAAATCTCTTCCTAACTGCATTGCAGCTCTCCCTACACTCCAAGGTCTACAGTGGTTCAAGAAACCTGCTCACCACCACCTTCTCGAGGGCAATTAGGAATGGGCAATAAAAGCTGGTCTAGGCATCCCATAAATGAATAACAAAAAACAAAATAGCCTGATAATTTGGGCGGCACAGTGGCTCAGTGGTTAGCACTGCAGCCTCACAGCACCAGCGACTCCGGTTTGATTCCAGCCTTGGGTGACCATCTGTGTGGAGTTTGCACATTCTCCCTGTGTCTGCATGGGTTACCCCCACAGTCCAAAGATGTGCAGGTTAGGTGGATTGGCCAGGCTAAATTACCCATAGTGTCCAGGGATGTGTAGCTTAGGTGGGCTACTGGGGGACAGGCCTAGGTTGGGTGCTCTGAGATTCAGTGTGGACTTGTTGGGCCAAAGGGCCTGTTTCCACACTGTAGGGATTCAATGATATAGTTTTCCCATCAGTTTTACTGTATTAGAGATACAGAAGCACTCCATCTGTATGTTCTTCCATAGACAGAACATTGACATTCAAAATAATTGCATTTTCTCTCTGTGCATTAGGATTTTCTCCTGATTGGACAGTCGAATCTGACCAATGAACTCTTTTGCTGACACTCTAGATTACTTAATGTCCTGTAAGTATTTTGACTCATATTTCAAAGTACAGTATACAATATATTCAAACAAATGAATTTCAATATTAGCCCTGTACCATTGTTCAGCCTGGTAACAGTTTTCTGTTGAGTTAGGGTTTTATCAACTATTCCCAAAGTTTTAGGTCTCAGCATCCTGAAAATAGAAACTTTGAAAGCACAGATGGAGATTGTTTGGCCCATCATGCTTGGGACAGAGTTACACAGCATGACCCCACTTTCCAACTCATTATCTGTAGCCCTATTGGTTGTAGCATTTCAGGTCCCACCCAATTTCTTTTAATGCAATGAGGGTTTTTCCCTCAATCACCACATCAGACATGCCCCCTTCTCTCAGAGTGAAATAAATTCTCCTCAGCACCACTTTATTCCTTTTACCTGTTACTTATTTTTAGTAGCTGATCTATTGTGATTAATGGGCCTTGTAAAAGCTTCCTTAAATCCATTTATCTCTGCTTGAAAGCTTTGATCTGGTCCAAAGCTTCCCTGAACTGGGGATCTTCACAAAAAGTATTGCAGGCACCAGATTTTTCTGCAAAAAGTCATACCCAAGAATCTCATAAGATGGGGAGCTTAGAAGCCATTTGTCAATACTGATAGAGCCCAGTAGAAATATCTTTTGGATAGTCTTCAGTGACTACCATTTTACAGTAAGGCTTGTGAAATATCTCCATGCCCAAGTTCTGCTATGGATTGAATTAGTGTGGTTGTCCTTCATACTATGGCACTCAATAAAATTGGGGCATATCCTAACGCCCTTCGAGAAACCTCTGTGCAGAATAGTATCTGAGCCACATGAGGGCACATCCACTGATGCACAAGCCCTGATTTTTACCAAGGGGCTGATTCCTTCTGTATTGAAGTCAACAGGATATTCTCAAGCACAATCCTCTAAGAATGTGAGCTGAAATAATTGGGGGAAGGGGGGAAGATGGAGGGGTCGGGGAAGGTCGGGTCACTGCTATGGTCCCGCAGATATAGTATTGCCAAGGCAAGTGAGAGCTCGGCAAGATTGGGGAGGATGGCAGGGTTAGTGTGGTAATTAGAGAACTTCAGGTCGTCAGGATGTCGCTATGCCAACGTTAGTTGGCAGGCCTGAGACTTCACTCGCTCCGACCGACTGCTGGTGAAAATGGGGACAGTAAGGACTGCAAGATAACAAAGTGTGGAGCCGGATGAACACAGCAGGTCAAGCAGCACCTCAGGAGCACAAAAGCTGACGTTTCAGGCCTAGACTCTTCATCAGAGAGTAAATGAAGGGTCTAGGCCCGAAAAGTCAGCTTTTGTGCTCCTGAGATGCTGCTTGGCCTGCTGTGTTCATCCGGCTCCACACTTTGTTATCTTGGATTCTCCAGCATCTGCAGTTCCCATTATCACAGTAAGGACTGCAGATGCTGGAAGCTAGAGTAATAAATATGGAGCATGTCAGACAGCTTCCAAGGAGCAGGAAAGTCAACATTTTGGGCCAAAACCCTTTGTCGGGACATTTCAGCCCGAAATGTTAACTGTCCTGATCCTCCAATGTTGTCTGACCTTTTGTGCTTTTCCAACTTCAAATTTGCTGGTGAAATTGGCCTGTTGATAGCATGCTATCTCTAGTGCAGTTCCTGGTTAATATGGCCAATGACATAACCCTGACACAAGCTAGTATTTCAAATTACGCAAAAGCAAACTGCTAGAAATCTGAATTAAAAGCAAATGGTCTGGAGACATGCAGCAGTTCGGGGAGCATCCATGGTGATGCAAGAAACAAAGTTAGCATTTCTTATGTGACCCTCTCATCAGGGGTTGCCTTTTTATTGCTTCTGTTGATTTACCTTCATTGCTTTGAATATTCCTCTATATGCTTGATTGAGTTCTGGTAAAAAGTCACATAATAACTCCAATATTTCTGGCAGTTTCTGTCTGTTTAAATTAGGGCCCTGGGAGGCAGGCCCTTCGTTTCCTTAACAAAATTTGGAAATGGTGGTGAGGTGACAGCAAGGCACCTCCCATGATCATCAGTTTAACCGTTTCCATCTTAAACAGACCACCCCGTTTCATCCTATGGCTGCTGAAAGACTTTAAATTCAAATTAATAAATACACCTGGAAATGAAAGCCAGTCACAATAATGGCGGTCATGCAACTATTGGATTGCTGCAAAATAAAAACTGTTGGTCTACTGTACCCTGGAGGGAAGCAAATCTGCTCTCCTTGCTCAGTATTGCCTACATGTTATTTCATACCCACAGCAGCAATATGATGAACTCTTAACTGGTCTCTCAAATGGCCTATCAAGTCATTCACTTGTGCCAAACTGCTACGGAAAAAGTCAAAAGGGAATAAAACTGTACCTAATGGACTGCAATGGTACAATGGCTCACCATCACTTTCTCGTGGCCAATGGGGCATGTGCAACAAACGACAGCTTTGCAAGCCATGGTCAGATGCTACATAAAAACACACGCATGCACACATACACATACACATACACACGCACACACACGCACACACACATGCACACATGTGTGAACACACACGTACCCAGACACAGGCATAGACAGGTGAACGCACACACACGTGCACGCACACACACACACACAGGCACAGACTCAGACACCCTGACGCACACACAAAGACACACGCGCGCGCGCCCACACACACACACACACACACACACACACACACACACACACACACACACACACAGAGACATAGACACACACACGGACACACAGACAGACACACAGGCGTACACACACACACACACACACACAGACACACACATACAGACATAGACACACACACTGACACGCGCGCGCGCGCACACACACACACACACACACACACACACACACACACACACACACACACACACGGAGACACACACACACACTGACGCAGACACATACACATCTCTTGCTGACATCTGAATGCATCCTCTCTTTTGAGATCACACGACATCTTTATGGGTCAAGCCCTCATTTAATCTGTTTGTTTCGGCTCTATGCTTTGTTTGAGAGATTTCTCAAAAGTTTAAGCTTCTCTGGCATGGATTGTGGAAGCCGACTGATTTACTATTCCATGACAGCAACATCTCAATCATATTCATTGGCAGGTACAACTTAAAGATAGCCCTTGCCTTCCGCAAAAATCAGTCACAAAATAAAATTCAAATTCCTGTAAGTCAGAACTAAATGATAGAAATTAATTCTTTCTATTGCTATTTCTACTACACAGCCCTGAGATGCCTGTTATGTTCTGATAGAGTGACTCCTTATAATACACTATACATAATCTCTTTGATTTTTTTTCTGAGATGATTAATAACAATCTGAACCACAAGTGCGGATACGATGTCAATTGACCATTGTTTTATTTCAAAGTGTCTGTCAATTGTTGTGAACAGAACATATTCTATGACCAAGAAATGGTTACACTGGCAATAGACATGACATATAATTTGCGACTTGTTTACTCAACACACAATAGTATTACATGTAGTCATATCTACACAAATTTGAGCAGAGCTCTTCAGCCTCTGGATCATCAGTTCCAAAGAACATGTGAATTGTTATAACCCACTGTTGTCGTGGGCCATAAACTAAGACCCACTTTCCCAGAGTCACGTCAAATGTTAAGATCACTATTTGTCTCGCACTTTATTTCAAATTTCAGCATCTGCCTTTATAGGATTTGATCCCATATCTTCTGAACAGTAGCCTCAGGTTCTGGATTGCTAGCCCAGTGACATAATCGTTATACCACCAATCCCCCATAACTTTAAGAACTCGAGGTTCTGGTCTATTTCTGGGCATGATGATGTTATGGGGAGGAGCAAATTTTCACCATTGTATTTTGGGCAGTGATCTGATCACCATCCCACTGTTATGTTGGATTTCAATGACGATACTGTCAGACATGAGACACATGATGAGCTTGTAGAGGCTTCTTTTGCAGTCTGTGCAAATCTGCTGTGCTTGGTGCTTTATTCCTCATCCTGTTCCGAACTTCTATCCTCTAGGAGTGCTCCCCCATGACCAGTCATCTTGACCTTTTATTATGCTACACTTAATTACTTTGTAAACTCATGAAATAAATAACTAACACACAAGTTTAATCTCATTTTAGTATCATGCTTGAATGATCCAGTAATTCAGAATATTGGGAACATGCAGGAAGATGTTGTGTTTTGACTGATAATTTGACTGATTTATGCTGAATTAGAGTTACTGAGGTAACAATTAGTGCATGTGAGTCATCCTGGTTTACTCATGTGAAAATTGACTGTCTTACTTACCGTAGATGTGTTAATATTGGTGCTATTCTAATCACTTATGTTGGGGTGCAAACATGAGATTGAAGAGAAGATTGCAATCCCGGTGACTCATAGTTACAACGAACATTCCCAGCCAATGCTATATAGCAATGAATATGTCAATGTTAATATTTAATAATCAATAAATGATTGTATAAAAACAAAAAAGGCATTCCCAGTTCAGGTGAGACCCATCCTTTTAGAATAGATCTTTTCTGTAGCAGAAGAGGATCCAAGAAACTGAATCCTTGCACATTGCACCACCTCTTCAGTCATTGATTTAATTATCTTTTTATTCTTTTAATATAGGATATGTTTTAACATATTTAAATTTAATACATATTTTAATATAGAATATAGGAGGCATGGATGTTAAGCTGGCAGACGGCACCAACATTTGTGGCTTAGTAGGCAGTGAAGAAGGTTATCTAGAATTATGAAGAGATCTTGGTCAATTGGGTCAATGGACTGGGAAGTGGCAGATGGACTTTAATTTCGATAAATGTGAGGTATTGCATTTTGGTAATACGAACATGGACAGGACTTATGCAGTGCCCTGGGTAGTGTTGTAAAACAGGCAGACCTAGGGGTTCAGGTACATAATTCTTTGAAATTTGCACCACATGTAGACAGGGTGGTTAAGAAGACCCATAGCATGTTTGCCTTCATTGCTCACACATTTGAGTATAGTTGTTGGGATGTCATGTTGAGGTTGTACGGGACATTGGTGAGGCCTTTTCTAGGAGTTCTGTGTTCAGTTCTGGTCACCCTGTTCTGGGAAGGATATTGCTAAACTGGAAAGGGTTCAGGGAGGGCTTACCAGGATATCGCTGAGAATGGAGAGTTTGAGGAAAAGAAGAATACACTGGAAAGACTGGGACCTTTTTCATTGGAGAGTAGGAGATTGAGTGGTGACCTTATTGACGTTTATATTATCATGAGGGGCAAGACAAGGTGAGTGTCAAGGGTCATTTCTCTAGGGTGGGGGGCGGGGAGGGAATTCAAAACTAAAGGGCATACCTGTCACGTGAGGGGAGAAAGATTTAAAAAGCACAAGAGAGGCAACTTTTTCACACTGAGAGTGGTTCATGTCTGGAATGAACTTCCAGAGGAAGTGATGGATGCAGACACAGTTACAATGTTTAAAAGACATTTGGATAAGCTTATGAAGAGGAAAGGTTTGGAGGGATATGGGCCAAGCACAGGCACGTGGTTCTAGTTTCATTCTGGAACATGGTAGGCATGGACTGGTTGGACTGAAGGGTCTGTTTCTGTGCTGTATGACTCCATGACCCTACGGCTCAATGTGCACATCTACAGATTCTGGGCACCAGTTATTATTCCTTCAGGGTAAGCTTACTCTAAATAACCTCTGCATTTCAGAATGATCTTCCAGGTAAATATCTACAAAGTAAGAAACTGAATGCATATCTATATCATGTATCATTCCTGGTAATTCCTCCCTTGTCCAGACAGTGATAACATCACACTTGACAACAGCAAAATAAGCTGGAAATGTTCAGCAGGTTTGGCAGCAGCTGTGGATTAAGAAACAGAATTAATGAGAGAGATTTTTGTGGAGCAAGGCCAACTCTAGAGACCATTATAAATGGTGGCCAGGCATTAGATACAGAAATTCTGTTTTCACTTCTGACAGATCCCATTTTAGTCGGTGCAGGAGGGGTTGGTGGGTCGTTGGGGTGGGGGGGGGGGGGGGGGGGCGTGGACGTGCATAACATACAGGTATGAAATCTGAACATAGAAGGGCTATTTGAAAATAGTGATAAAGTCAAATTTATATGTGATTTTATCATCAAAGGCTTCAACCAGCAGTATGAGAATCACAAATTTATGGAGTAAATGCGAACACTTTTAAAAGGTGAATAAGAGCTGTCTAAATGTTATGATATGAAGTTATTTAAATCTCCAGTCCTTAAGAAAAACACTGAATCTCAGTTTTAAACAAAACACCTGGTGCAGGTTAGAAAAACAAACTATCATCTGTTCTTTTACTTTTAATACAGTCACTTTCTAATATCTCCCAAAGGCTGTTGTTATTGTTGAGGTCATTACGAATGCTTGAGTAAGTATCAAATGACTTATCAAATCCAGGGGAAGGAAGGAACTGAGCTCACATTGTGACTGACAGTTAGTTGAGGCTGTTAAAGGATTAGGTTGTATTGATGGAATAGATTTCTTTTATTTTTAGAAGCGGTAGATCACTTGAGAGGATTTAACATCTTTCAATGTGTGGCAATGTGTATGAGTGTCAGCCCTATTAGAGTGCTAAAGTTTATTTTCATTTTCCTCCCTCCCATAGCTCCTGAAATATGCCAATAGTGGACACTAAATGCATGACTATGGGGGTGGCATAAGGATATAAGACGGAGCGAGGAGTGTATCAGCAGTCATAAGTTAACATGGAGAGAGTGTGTGTGGGGTGACAAGGTGTGCTGAATGAGGTCCAGAGGTCCAACAGCATCCACAATAACTGGGGCTGAGTCACAAAGAAAGTCTTCTAACCAACACGCTGTGGTACTTGCCCAACTCTGTGGCCATCTCTGCTTCCTGTGATGATGGGTCTTATTCTACACCACCAGTATACCCCAGGAACTAAACTGGGTGTAAAGGGGCCCTTTTAAACCAAGGTGGATTTGCTAGATGTCCTGACTTGAGTTCCCAGCCTTGTTAGTAACAATCAGATTAACAACAGTTCTGGCAAAAGGTGGTCAAGCTGAAACATTAACTATGTTTCTCTCCCCACTATTGGTGGCTGAACTGCTGAATCTCGTGAGTATTTTCTGATTCTATTATGCACAGCATGCAAGACTTTGATTCCAGTTATAAAGGATAAACAGAGAAAGTTAGGTGTGTATTAACAGAACTAATGTTTTCATAGTATTTAAGCTATGTAACTCTTCATGTCATAGAAAATAAAAATGTCTTGTTCTTTGCAGACAAATAAAACATTTATGTAAATTGTGCCTGTTTCAACCGAGCAAAAAAGTGCTAGCTTTTTTTTGATTCATTTCTCAGGGCAATGTCTTAACCAATTAGAGTCAATCTGCCTGGTTTAAAATTGAAAGAAAAATTGACAGTTAATTGTCAGTCACCACTAACTGATGCATTATCCATGGCAATGCTTCTTCCAGAGTCAACATGCCAACCAATCAGCACTCTCTTCTAATTTATTACAAATGTTGTTTTCCCCTCCTGTGGTAACTGCAAATTATCCTGATGAATGCAAGTCAAACTGTTTTGACAAAATGTATCTTTTACAGCAAAAGCAAGTTCTGTACCACCAAAGGACGATCAGTAGTAAATCACAAAATTAAAACAAAAGATTGAGTTGCAAAGAAAAGGATCAGAATCAGGTGAATAGCTCGGGTCTTTTTGTCAGGTGGGGGAGTCTAAAACTAGGGGGCATAGGTTTAAGATGAAAGGGGTAAAATTTAGGAAGGACTTGAGGGGCAACTTTTTTCAGGCAGAAGGTGGCACGTGTATGGAATGAGCTGCCAGGAAAGGTGGTGGAGCCAGATATAATTACAACATTTGAAATGCATCTGGATGGGTATGTGAATAGGAAGGGTTTAGAGGGATATGGGACAAATACTGGCAAATGGAATTAGGTCAGATTGGAATGTCTGGTTAGTGTAGATGAGTTGGACCGAAAGGTCTGCTTCCTTGCTGTACGACTTTATAACTGCCTTTTGGTCCTAATTGTTACATAATTTATAATCTGTGCAATTGAGTTGAAGTACAATATGAATAATATTCTTCATTCACCATTTATGAAAGCTATCTGGTGTATCTCTTTGTGAACGTTAAAGATTTTGTAATTTGGCAAAGGCAGGCTGATAAAAGCAGATCAGTGTGCTGTAAATGGAAGTAATTGTCTGTTAAAGTCAAGAAGAGTTGACAATCTGAAGTCACACCAGATGTTTGCGTCTGAATTGAATCACTTGGCTGGTTTTCTAGGCACTTAACCAAAACAGCAGCCACTACAGTTGGACATTTCTTCAATGAATGGAGCTAGTTTGGACCAATTAGGAACTGTGACAGGATGAAGAGAACCTATTCAGGTTTCTGTTCCAATGAATCTTTGCTGGTAGGAGAGTGTGTGGATTCCCTACAAGTACACAATGGGCATTTGGACAGGTGGGCTGGTATTCAAAGCACAAACTCAAGGTCAAAACAGATTATGCTTGCTGCTTCTTGCATCGTCTGACACAGTTAACTGTTCGCATGCTGATAATGTTTCACTTTTACTGAAATCAGGGAAGGCATAATTAAAGCCATTGTCCACAGGTCGGAGCTGTTCCAGTCTGAAGCCTACCAGTCAGTATGCTTGAAACAAAATGTTAGGAGCTCTCATAGCACATTGTAGTGTCCTACTTCTGGGCTAGGAGACCACCTACTCCAACTGTGAGCAATAACATCTCTGAACAGGTTAACTAGGAAAATGTTATTTATTTCATTTGTAAATATTTTTAGCTCAGTACCCGCTTTGATAAGGCATACAAGGTCACAAGCTACCTGCTTTGCAACACATGGCTGTGTGAGACCATAATAGACACTCCCACATTCTGTGATACTTGATAGGTAATATTCAAAACTAACTCCAAAGCCCCTGGAAAAACATTCCTTGCACTGATAAATGTTCAGTGTGATGTGTAAGACTCTATTTGAAAAGACTCGCTCAAAACCACAGAAAGTTTCCATAGAGCTGTTCGTTAATGTAAAAACTAAACGAACAGAAATGTGTATTGAAGTCTAACATTGCTTGTTGTCATGTATTTCCTGAGTAAACCGATGCTAGTAACTGATTTACTCAGACACTATTCCTAGCAAATATGGTGCTCATTTGTCAATCAAACTGTCTGCTGCAGCTTCAGTGATTCTCACGTGCTACTTCACCATGCTTCTATATTCTTGAGACTGATTCAAAAGAAATAAATAAAGACCATATGGAAAATCAGGGAGGAAAGGATCCTTAAAGCCCTGAATTAAATACCACCCCAGTAAATGGAGGAATGTACTCCAAAAACCACATTATTCCTGAGATAGAGATTTCAACGCTAACAGCGCAGAAAATCAGGCAGTAGGGGCCCTTTAATTCTGTGCAATCATCAGCATGTTCAAGTGTTAATAAATTGTAGACTTGTTAATTAATGAGATAACAAGGTGTAGAGCCAGATGAACACAACAGGCCAAGCGGCATCAGAGGAGCAGGAAAGCTGACGTTTCGGGTCTGGACTCTTCTTCAGACCCTTTTCCTGAAGGAGGGTCCAGACCCAAAACGTCAGCCTTCCTGCTCCACTGATGCTGCTTGGCTTGCTGTGTTCATCCAGCTCCGCACCTTGTTATCTCAGATTCTCCAGCATCGGCAGTTCCTACTATCTCTTGTTAATTAATGCCTACTTTCATGAGATGATTCAAGTAACATCCCAGAAATAACAGTAAATTAGAAAGTGGAAGGGAGAGAGGAGATCATATAATTTACCAGCACCAGGGTAGTGGTATTGAGCAAATTCCTACAGCTGTGGGCTTACAAGTCCCTGGGTCAAGATGGACTTAATCCTAGGGTCTTAAAAGAAATGGCTAGTCAGATAAGGTAATGTACTTCTACTTATGCTTTTCCAAAATTTCCTAGTTTCCAGTAGGTTTCCATTAGAACGGAAAATTGCAAACATAACTCCTTGATTCAAAAAGCGAGAGAGCAGGAAACTGAAAGCCAACTAATTTAACATCTGTCACACGGATGATGTTTGAAGCTGTGGTGTGCCACAGAGTTTGGTGCTGGGGCCTTAGCTATTTACTACTTATATAAATGATTTGGATAAAGGGACCAAAGGTATAGTTGTTAAATATTTAAGTTGTTAAATGACACAAAGATAGACAGTAAAGCTGTGAAAAGGACATAGGAAGAGGTGTTAATGCTATTTGTGCTATGGCTAAAATAGGAAATAATAATGATCCAACAAATTGCACTAAGCCATCACCATGTCCAACAAATGTTCTGATATAAAACAAACTTGTGAGACATTTTGAGCGTGTGGCAACGCCTCCAGTTTGCCAGTGGTTTTCTCTATTAATAACCTTGGTCTGCAGCTATGCTTCAAGCCCAAATCTGCCTGTACACATACATCCCAAAACGATAAACATCAGGAGGAATAATCTATGCTGATATACTATACTTTTCTCTGCTTGAATTGTTGAGGATTGAAGTGAACTGCTGTGTCTGGATTGAGGTCAGCTAAATCAGCATAGATCAGGGGTTGGAGCTGGCCTTCAGAAGACTCCTAAACATTTGATGAGGACCCTTGGAGGAACAGTGTATTGACATTGCCAACATTGCTGCAGAATCTCTGTTGATCTTCCACCAATGTCACAGGACATTGATGAGGAATCTGTGGATGTTTTACCCTGGGATCTACTTTCAGGCTTAATGCTCCATTGACCAATGAATGGCCCATGTAGACCTTGAGAAACATGGATTGTGAGGATCAATTGAGATAAAAAGTCTAAATATCAAATAATACTCACAAATATCAAATTGCATTAATGTGGAAAAGGCCAGACAAAATGCTGATGACTGATTCCAACATTATCAGGAGCAGAAATGGGGCCTTTGTATTTTCAGAAGTTAGATTCTGTTAGGGTTGTACATGGAAGTTCAACTGAGCTTGGAACAACTTGGGGGTGGGAGGTGGAAATCAAATATGACAACTGAGAGACACATTTGAAAAGGTCAGTGGATATAGATAATGGCTTAGGACAAATGTTTGATGGAGATCACAATGCATGGCCTGATAGATATATATCTGACTCTGCTGCTTACCATTCAAAGCATTGTTCATTTTATCTTCAGGTAAAAATCTCAAATGGCATTTGCTTTATGGTATCTTTAATCATGGCCCACACACAGTAGACACACATTTAATCTTTCTGTTCTAATAATGGTACAGGCTCTTTCAACCTATCTACGTGCTCAGCTATTTATATCCTATTTGTTATATACTTACAACTATTTCTATTGATTCTCAGAATTTCCTCCATGCATTTTGAATTAAATTTATCTGCTATTTTAGCATCATTTCCTATAGTCTTATATAGAAATTCCAAAATGGGAAAAATAGCAATATTCTCCTTTTAATTATTTCCATGGAATTGATTTCTCTTCTCAAAGAATCTCTTGCCCTAATATTAATATGTTTAGAAAGCCTTTTAAAAAAACACTTTGATACAATGCATTAAGACTAACAAAATCAATGCAGCATTCAGAATTGGCCTTTCAGAAGCAAGGGAACAGGATCCTGCTCCTGTCAGAATGTACTGTAGGAACAGCATTGATGACTTGACAGAGGATATCCCTTTATAGGTATGGGATTATCGCTCTTATACTGCTTTTAGTTATGTGTTGTGGAGGATAATGTTTCAGCCTTTCTTTTCCAAAACTAACTGGTTTGATTCCTGAGGTTATAAACTTCAGATTATGGGTGCAGATAATCCCAATTCAATTTTAAGCAACATGGTAAGTGCATACACTTTTCCCACACACCAGTTCTTGCATTCTTCTCACAATTTTGTTTTAACCAATTAAAAGACTGAACAAACAATAAATGTACGTTGTATAAAGCACAAGTACCAAACATTGCAGTTGAAAGATGAAGCGAAGGAGCCTCAGTCAAAGTGCAAATACCACTTTAAATCTCAAAGATCAAGATGCTGTCAGTTTGTGAGCACAACATAAGCTGATTAGCAGTGTTCAGAGCTGGTTATATTATCAAAACGGTATGTGACTAGACTGCACATAGACACATTTATTGGTGATGAAAAGACTTTGGTTTGACAGGTCTCTGCAAGGGACAGTTAATAGTCCCGCAACGTAAATTACGAATGGTAAACATGTTAACATCTGACATGATTAGAATAGGGAGTTCAACTGTGCTGGAAAGCATCATCTAATAGTTTCATCTCTGGGGTATCAATCATTTTCCTTCAAATACTGAAAAGTTTTAGTTTTACTTTAAATGTTTGCTAAGGCAGATAGCTGTTCTGTAAGTTCTCTCCTAAAGTGCATGCTTACATTAAAATTCTGATTAGTAAAGCCCTCAAGAGTGTGTTATGAATATTGGACTTAATAAAATAGTTCTGTTTTAAATTGTCTTCTGTATCTTAAGATGAAATGGTGTCCTGAATAGGAGGATGATGATAACTGTGAATGTATCCTGGAAACAGTGATCAGTAACTGAAGCCTATTGACAATCAAATTGCTATGGGTTGTCAATTTGGGAATATTCAGGACACTGAGTGGAATGACTTTTAAAGCACACTGGAACACTTGCCTTGACATAACAGAGGTGAGAATGTGTGGAAAAGTTGGGAAGAGTTTGGAACTTAATATTCAAGGCTCCATACCTACTGAGAAAGTGGTGTGAAGTAAATTTGTTTCATAATGCATTTTGGTTATAATAGTTATTGGGGAAGTACCTTTTCTATCTGTATTATTTGCTTGTTAGGTAACATTCAGTCAATATTGAGATTAGCTTGTTTGTAATTATGTGAAATCTTGTCTGTTGATTATTTCTGTAAGTCACTGGGAAACTCATCCCTATTTTTAAAAGGTTATTGGGCACTATATGGACCATAATAAATGCTTGAGGGGGTAGTAATTGTTGACCTATCGTTACTAGTACCAGCTACCGGCATTTGACATCTTAACTTCTATAAAATGACTAACTCTTCTCCCCTTACTGGGAATATATTTAATTATGCTGAGAAGATTGTGTTCAGAGGATTTTGTTTACAAAGACCCTGGTGGGATGGGGAGAAGGGGCAGGAGGATCTTAGAACTTTAAACATAAGATTACATTCCTGCTAATGGTGTGGTGCAAAGTATTAAACATCATAGAGAGTTTTTGACTGTTTTAAGAAGTTAATAGGCAATAACTTTTCTGTAGTTTGATATATTAGTTAACCATTAAGTAATGTTTAGTCAATGTTGATTTTTGTTTGCTGCAGTATAGATCTTAAAACATTTTCCAAAATTTTCCATGAAATTGAACCCATCTGACCACTGTTTAGTTGAAACAATACACATCCCTGAGGCCATTCCAAAGTGCTTCAAAACCAATGCATAACTTTTGAAGTGTAGTCACTGTGGTAATGTAGGTCAACAAAAGTTGCTAATATATGTGACTATAATATAGAACATAGAACATAGAACAGTACAGCACAGAACAGGCCCTTCAGCCCACAATGTTGTGCCGACCATTGATCCTCATGGATGCACCCTCAAATTTCTGTGACCATATACATGTCCAGCAGTCTCTTAAATGACCCCAATGACCTTGCTTCCACAACTGCTGCTGGCAACGCATTCCATGCTCTCACAACTCTCTGCGTAAAGAACCTGCCTCTGACATCCCCTCTATACTTTCCACCAACCAGCTTAAAACTATGACCCCTCGTGCTAGCCATTTCAGCCCTGGGAAATAGTCTCTGGCTATCAACTCTATCTATGCCTCTCATTATCTTGTATACCTCAATTAGGTCCCCTCTCCTCCTCCTTTTCTCCAATGAAAAGAGACCGAGCTCAGTCAACCTCTCTTCATAAGATAAGCCCTCCAGTCCAGGCAACATCCTGGTAAACCTCCTCTGAACCCTCTATATGCAACAAAATACTCAGCATGATTCACTAGGCTTTTCAAAGCAGAAGCAACAAACTTATAGAAATTTGATTTCCTGCCCACAAAACTCGCTTCTTCTTGTTACAATTTTGTTTGCACTTTTATGATAACATTTACCAGTGTAAGTTGCTCTCATGCCACTTACTATTCAAAGCCTCCATGTCAACTGTCACAGTTGTATACCAGCTTTATCCACCTGGGGTCTCTATGGAGCAAACTTTTGAAGTCTCCCTCCTAAATTTATTGAGATTTTGATGTTAAAAAATATTAATCAACCCATATAGATTGATACCACAGGCAATACATTAGTGAAAACAGGAACACTGTGGTTTTAGTTTTTATACAAACAGTAATTTGTTGACAAATTTTAATTCGGGGGTCTGTCCTGAAGTGGAGAACAGAGGAACACGGATAATCTCCTGGCAACATTCTTGCTCAGCAAATTCTGTTCTTGGTTAGCAAAGGCCATCAATTTGTGGGTGAGCTTGAAAGGTTAACAGCTGGTTCTTGAAAGATCAGAGGGTTTTATGTGAACAACACAAACACACGGGGATGAATGAAGAAGCAGTAATGTCACTTCCTCATTTTGTACCCTGCCTGATTTTTGTACTCTTTGAGCTCAATAGTTCACTGCAGCCGTTTGCCACGTGACAGGAAAAGTGAGAGTCACCACACTGTGCGCATCAGTGCAAAACTTTGTATGAACAGCAGGCTTTTCCTCGCAAGCGTAAATCCACTTGCCACTCATCTCATGTCATGGTTCATGAAAAGGCACCAAACACAAAATATTTGAAAGAACACAGCTACTGTTTATACAGAACCTATTCTTTTACAGTGTCTTGTTTGTTGAATCTATAAAACACTGAATCAATTCATATCAAAACATGTCATCATGTGAATGAAAAAACCCCTACTCACACAGACCTCTTTTCTATACTCAGTACATATATAGAGTCATAGAATCTTTACAGCATGGGAAAAACTGCCCGTTGGCTCATTGTGTCTTCACTAGCCATCAAACACTTGTCTAGTCTGATTCCACTTCTCAGCATTTAGTTGGTGGTTTGTGTCATATGCAGTTCAAAGATATATTTTGCGTCATGTGGAGATGCCTCAACTTAGCACTGATGCGATAATGTGCGGGATAACTCATGAATGTAGGTCTGCATGCATACTGTACTTGGTTTCTCCAGAGAGAAAAAAATAGAACAAGCAGAATGGTTTGGATACACCAGATCTACAGTGTTATCAGTGGTGAGAGATCTCAAATTAGGCACTGTAACAATAACAACATTGCTCAACGGAGACACAAGATCACGCTTTTACTCTTGCTCTCATCAAGATGAGGATGCAAGAAACCTACTTGAAAGAGGGACACCAAATTTATATAGCATGAGAAGACAGTACTTCTGTGTGTCATCATTTGTATGGAGCTGCAATGGGATTGATCAGGATGCTGCCAGTTGACGGCAGAAATTGGCAGTCTCCATGACCCAACTTCACTCTGGTGTAAAAAGTACAAAATAGGTATGAGTTCCTTTTGCCTTCATAAATCAGGGTCTTGTGCATTGACGTCTGTTGCTTCTAGAATATGCAAATTCATCATACTGCGGTCACAACAGGTAATCTTAAATTGGTTTCTGGTGTAATCTTTAGCAAAGTCTGAAATGTTTAATAAATGTTGTTTAGCAGCAGAATCACATCTAATAGTGATATGAGGCTTGCAAAGCACAGGCTGGTTGAGCACAAGCAACAGGATGGGTCACTGAGGATGGTCAATGCAGTGCACCAATCATTGGGACTTATGACCTACATATTTGGCACCACTCTTGCACTGAAACTCATATACCATTTTGTGTGATGTGAGAGGCAAAATGTCTTTTTGGTTTGACTGCAGCATCTTGTTCATCTCTCATGGGCTTATTGCAAAGTAAGAGCACGAGGCGGCTAGCTTCAATAAGTTTGGTCACCTATATGACCAAGGACATGGTGCACCGAATCCAGGATCCTAGATAACTCCAACAGCAACAACAACAACACTATCTTTGTCAGGGGGACTGGGCAATAGGATTTCTTCAAGCAGATCCATGTGATCAAGGTCAACAAGAGATTCAAATTGTTCAAATTTATGAGACATCTTCTCCTTCAAAGCTAATCTGAGGTTGACTGGACAATGCTCAGGTATAAAACTCCACACATGAGTTTGCACAATATACAGCAAGTGATAAATGGCAACATCTATATAATATCTCTATTGTAGCAAACTGCCAAAAGAACTTTGCAGGGCAAGGGAGAGAAGATAGAAATTATAGGAAAGGAATAAGACCCTGCCCAGAACAGTAAGAAACTACAGAGAGTTGTGAACAGAGCCTAGACTACCATGGAAGCCAGCCTTCCATCCACCGACTCCATCTACATTTCTCGCTGCCTTGGAAAGGCCGCCAACATCATCAAAGGTCCCTCTGAAATCCAGCTATAATCTCATCTAACACATTCTGTCAAGCCAAAGACAAAAAAGCTTAAACACACAAACTAACAGGCTCAAGAATATAGCTTCTTTCCCCGCTGTTGTTAGACTTCTGAATGGATCTCTCAAATTTCAGATCTAATGTTGATCTTATTTTTTGTGGACCTTCTTTGCAGTCTCTCTCTGTTCTGTCACCCTACGATCTTTGTATGTTATAATCCATCTGTACCGCATACAAAACAAAACTTTTCACTGTACCTAGGTATATGTGACAATAATAAATCAAATCAAATAAAAGAGCTGGCAATGAGCTAGTCTGTGAGACTCGGGGAGAGGCAACTGAAAGCTTATTTAAAATGATCTACAAAAGGCTTCAATGGTAGAAGAAGGAATGGAGAAATGATGAGGCTCAAGCAGAAGGAATCAACCTAGATGACAGAAAGTTCGGCATCCAATGATAATAACACCTTTAGCCATATAATATCTAACTCCCAACATTTACGTGTATTCATCATTTCAAACAAAGTGAACAAATAGATTAACCTAGCAACTGTTACCAGAAGGTTTGGAGAAGTTAATAGGTTTTTGACATCAGATAGTATCATTGCTTTGTCTGCTGCTCCCTTAAGCGCAGATCTTAAGTTGTTGTTTTGCAAGTCTTTTCCTTCGTATAGTGTAGCCATTAAGGCACACATGCATTTCAATTCGCCATGGGAAAAATACATTTATTTTTAATTAAACCTAGTTTTAAAAGAATTTCAGCTGCTGTTCCCAGTTATAATTGGAAGCAGCAACAGGATATAAGTCTAGCTGCTAAAGATCAATTTAAAGGGTCAGTCATAATTCTTCTGGACATGATCATTTAGGAAGGGAAAAGATCTGTTTGGGCTCTTTTATGTCTTTATGTCATGAGTAAGCACCCCTCCAGGCTATATCTGCTGTGGAACAGCAAGACCTGTGTCATGGTTCAGTCCCAAGGGGACTGCTTTCTTAAGACTTGAACAATCCATGTTCTTCTGTTGCACATTGATGTTACTCAACTTTGGACGACATAAACTCGGAAGTGCCTTTGTAATGGAGACTCACATGATATTTCTTAAAAGGCACCCTGTAAGATGGCTTGCAGTGAGCCCATCCTATCCTCACCACAACTGCACATTATCACAGAATCACGCTACAGAATGAGGCCATTCAGCCCGTGATGTCCGCGCCAGTTCTATTATCGAGCGCCAATCTTCCGCCTTTTCCCCATATCCCTGCGCACCTTTTTCATCCAAAATACCACCCAATGCCCTCTTGAATGCCTCAACTGAAACTACCTCCGGCACATTTCTAGGCAGTGCATTCCAGATCCAAACTACCCCCTGAGCGTATTCTTTCTCTCATATCACTTTTGTTTTATAAGAACTTCATTTTAAATGTATGCCTCTTGCTCTCTTTCTTTATTATGAGCAAGAATAGATGCTTCTCCCTATCTAATTGTAGCATCCTCTGAAGGTCAAAGCTGAAATCTAACACTCAGACACATCCGAAAATCCAGATTGGGCTACTGTGAAATTGTTTGAGCCAGGAGAGTGGTTGGCAATCCAGCAAAATAAATCTGACATCCACAGCCGGTAGCCTGAGGGGTCACTTTCAAGATATTTTCCAATCAACTTGTTGAGAGATGTTATTACACATCTCTGGAGCAGGTGAGACTTGGACCCACGCCTCCTGGCTCAGAAGTAGAGACACTATCACTGCACCACAAGAGTCTTGGTGACACGTTCAATTGTTCAGAGTTTGATAATGTGAATATGTTTACAACTGATGCTCACCGTGCTTGATTAGTTAAGCCTGGGTGCGGACTCAGAGAACATGTACAGAGCCATAAGCCAGAGTTGAAACATGGAGTAGGCATTGTATGTAAAACCTGTTACATACATAGAAACTAGTGTCACCACTGCATAAATCTGAGATTTTAAAAAGTACAATATATAACATACAACACAGAAATATTCCTTCCTGAATATTTCTCTTCCTAACCCTAGGACATTAGATCTGACTGTACAACAACTACTTCCAATTCTATAGTACTTCTAACAGAGTTAAACATGTCAAGACACTTTATTAAGTCCAAATTGACACTATGCTACATAAAGAGTTATCAAGACAGATTGATCAGTGCCCAATCCACCAGCTTCAGAACCCATTTCCTCCACTGGTGACGTCCACTGGCAGCAGCGTACACAATCTACAAGATGCTTTGCAACACTCACCAAGGATCCTTCACAACACTTTCCTAACCCCTCACCTTCACGACCTAGAAGGCCAGGGCAGCCAATCATAGGCGCACCATGACATGCAAGTTACCCTGCAAACCAACCACCATTTTGAGATTAACTATATTGCCATCACCATCGTTGGATTGAAATCCTGGTATGTCCTCCCTAACAGCATTGCGGCAGTACCCACCATGGCTCAAGAAGGCAGTGTACCACTCAGTTCTAAAAGGTATTACGGATGTCCCTAAATCAAATGGACTTTAAGTGATTTCAGAAGGCAGCTCACCACTACTTTGTCAAGGGTAATTAGGGATGGACAATAAATGATGGCCCATCTAATGACACCCATGTCCCATGAATGAATAAAAAAGAAGTTAGGAACAAAAACAGAAGTTGCTGGAAAAGCTCAGCAGATCTGGCAGCATTTGTAAAAAAAATTCAGATTTAACATTTCAGGTCTGGTGACCCTTCCTCAGAAGGACCCGAAATGTTAATTCTGATTTCTCTTCACAGTTGCTACCGGACCTGCTGAGCTTTTCCAGCGACTTCTGTGGTTTGTTCTTGATTTACGGCATCCGCAGTTCTTTCGATTGTTTAAAAATAGTTGGGAATGGGTAGTAAATGCTGGCCTCGCTAGACACAGTCACATCCTACAAGCAAATGTAAAAATAGTAACTGTCGCACTGAAATTAATCACAATTTCAGGACATTAGGCATATGCAAGGAAATCTTGATGTTGCAGTCTTTCACTGGGGGCTCGATCAGAGGGTGGGTCATGGAGACTGAGTCCATCAGAATTGATTTGGCCAAGGCTCAAGGTAGACAGGGAAAGCTGGAAAAATTGAGACAATAAACAGTTAAGCCACAATCATATTGAATTGGACAGCAAGCTCAATAGGCTGAATGGTCTACTCCTACTTTTTTTCTCTAATGACCTTTACATGATCAATCAGATCCATCAGATTGTTGACAAACAACCTGGTTAATAATATTGGGTTAACAATAGAATTGGTGTTGATAAATTGATTTCCTAAATGTGGGATGCAGATAAATGACCAATTAATAAATGTTTTAAACTAAATTTTTTAAAGTCTAGTTTCTTTAGCATATTTTACTTTGTACTTTCACCACATGTGTGTGTCCCAAACTTTGACTTGCTCCTTGTAATTTATTTTTAGAACTGATTTTGATTCTAGTGTTCCGGGATTGGGGTGAAGGGCAGCCTGTGAAAATCCTTTAATCCGATTGGTTGCTTGGATATCCCTGTTGTTCAATGCTGCAAATCCCCAGTAGAGAATGCTCCTACCCACTTCAGCATTAGGGCCATGCAGCACTCAGCTGAGATTCTCAAAAGATCCCTTAACAAGTCTTACATTGTGAAGAGTGGAAAGGCCCAAAACTGAGTCAATGTTGGACCTGATCACGTCATTTCACCTAATGGGTAGATTATTTTAAAATCAGACCCTTGGGTTTCTTTGGGCAATGTTCCAGAACATAGTGATAAGCCTAATTCCACATTTTTTCAAGGCACCAACCTTAATAAATATCCAACAATACATTCAGAACTGAATTGATTCCTTGCTGTGTTTGTAGATTTGTAGATTTTGCTCTTTGCTTCATTTCAAAGTCAAGGGGAACAGAACATGCTTCTGGTTCTCTTCATTGATCATCCATTTAAATGTATTTTCCAGAGCTTTAGGCACAGATTGGGCATATTCTAATTGAAAATGCTGATAGGCATTAAATGGAGGCAGTTTTCCGTTTCAAGTGCTCTTTCCGAGCAATAGATTGTGCTCGGATCTAAAAATAAAATTAAATGGAGAGTGCAAAGGTGGTTTCGGGTATGTCTTTGACATCTACATCTCTCAAATTAAAGGAAAAACAAAACAATTATTTTAAAGGGATAATTTATCTGTAAGACATCCTCAGGGCACTGGTTGGAAGTAAGAGGTCTCCTTTTTACAAGTTAGAGATGAGGAGAAACATTTTCTTTCAATAGTGTTTGATATTCCCTTCCCCACAAAATATGAGAGGCTGACTCTTTAAATTTATTCAAGGTTGAATTGGATAGGCTTTGGATAGAGAAGGGAATCAAGGGCTATAGGCAGTGTTCCAGCTAATTTTCTTTCTGGCTGCATTGTCCTTGGACGTCCATGTGGAGCAGTGATTTCCGGAATCAGATGCCAATGCCACAGTTGGCGCGATGATGCCAATGGCCATGCATGGAACCTTGATGCACCTGCAGCTTAGAGGAGACGTTGGTTATGGGATGTAAGCAGGAAAGTACAGCTGAGACCTCAACAAGGTGTACCACGATCTTATTGAATCATGAACCAGGTTTGAAGGGGCCAAACTCATGCTCCTAAGTCATATCGAGTTATCGAGTCGTACAGCATGGAAACAGAGCCTTCACTTCAACTCGACCTCCCCAACACAAGCCATGCTGACAATCTCTAACAAGTCAATTCTTATCCAAATGACACTAAATCCTGCCCCTAAGAATCTTCTCCTATAATTTCCCTACCTTGATGTAAAATTCACTGGCCTACAATTTGCTGGATTATCTCTGTTGCCTTTCTTAAATAAGGGAACAATATTGGCTACTTGCCAGACTTCTGAGACCTTGAGTGTGGCTATAGAAGATACAAAGTTCTTTGTCAAGGCTGCAACAATCTCCTCCTTTGTCCCCTTCAGTATCCTGGGATGGATTTATCTACCTGGGGATTTATCTACCTTAATGTTTTGCAAGCAACCAACACATCCTCTTTCTTAACATCAACAATGCTCAAGAATATCACTTTACACCTCCATAATCTTACATCATCCATGTCTTTATCTGTAGTGAACACCAATGCAATGTAGATATTAGGAATCCACTTCCTCTGGCTCCATGCATAAATTCCCTCCTTTGTCCCTGGGTGGACCTAACCTTTCCCTAGCTACTGTCTTGCTCCTAATATATGTATAAAATACCTTGGGATTCTCCTTAATCCTATAAGTCAAGGACATTTCATGTCCCCTTTTGACAGAGGATAACTTAAAGAAAACAATGAGAGGGGATGGATGGATGAGGTGAAATTTGGCAGTGATATAGCTGGTACTACAAAGAAGATTGTGAGAGTTTCTGTTTAGAATATATAAATGGTAAGAGAGACAAGAGTGGATATCGGACCGCTGGGAAATGAGTCTGGAGAAGCAGTAATGGGGAACAAATAAATAGCAGAGGAACTGAACAGATACTTTGCAAAAGTTTACACGGTGTGAGACACCAGCAGCATGCTAGAATGTCAAGAGAGTCAGGGAGCAGAGGTGAGTGCAGTGGCCATCACTAAGGAGAAGGTGCTGGGGAAGATGAAAGGTCTGAAGGTGAGCAAGTCTCCTGGACCAGGTGGACTACATCCCAGAGGTATGAAGGAGACAGCTGAGGAGATTGCGGAAGCCTTGGTGGCGATCTTTCAGGAATCACTGGATGTTTCAACTGTTGGAACTAGTTATCACTCTCATTGAAGGGGGAAGCAGAAACACTTAGTTCAAACTAGCACGGTTGGTAGGTTGGCTTTGTCAATCTTTGGCAGGCAAAGTCAACAGCCCATTTCATTATTTTAGAGATATGTAGTTTTTAATATTAAGCAGCAGCATGTGTAGCTTATCCTTTGTGATATATTTAATTTTTAAAAAATTATGCAAGGTATCACATTTTTGAGTCAGATAAGTTAGATGGAATAGGAAAGGGAGATTTTGGGTAATCCTTCAATGTGAGCCTCTCTTGGAAGGGTTGAGGAAGAGAACTATTCTTTCAAAAGTGCCAACAGGATAGCTTTCAACTTTTGTGCAATAGCATGAATATGGGAGACATTTTTTTACTACTTAGCCCTTTGAAAGATGCCCATGATGAGGTCAGTTGTCCATGCTCTGTGCAGAAGCAGGCTTGATGGGCCAACTTCGTACTTGCTATGTCTTAATTAATTCTCCAATCAAGCCAACGATTATCCAGAGTCAACAGTCCGAAACTGGGAAAGGTTATTACTTTGCTGCTGCAAAGACTACAAGATAATGCGTCAGGTCTCTGGGAGACATTGTCAGCTCTAATGGAGCTTGTGTCAAGACAAACAGGGGACATTTTCCTATTTGAAGACTTAACTTCCATGAGGAGGCAGTGGTATAGCAAAAGACACTTCATTGCATTTTAATGAATTAGATTTTAAAGCAAGTGATACAGAAGTTCTAATCCAATGTAATATTTGAAGTCTGAATCAACTCCTTGACCTTGAAGCATAGGGCACAGTGAATTGGTAAGAATAAATGTTCAGCTGATCATTGTAATTCATGGCAAATAAATCAGCACCACGATACTGTCTACAAGACTTCAGACAGATTTACATCAGTTCTCTCAACTCTATTTTTGGATTCCTAATCTTTCTTGAAGAGAACTTCTCATCTTCTCAAATTAACAATTTAAGTTCTGAGTTACGTGTGCGAAGCCGCATTTCATATCAGTGGGCTTAATAGTTCTAAAAGTAAAGTTTGGTAACATTAAAAAAAGTGCTAATTTTTAAAATTATACCAGCACTGAGCTGCATCATAGCACTTTTTTTTAAACATTTCCTTTTCCATTTGACATCATTTCAAGTGAACTTACATTGAGCAACTCCATTCTGGTTGTTATGGTCTAGCATGTGGGTGGCTCTGTGGTTAGCACTGCTGCTTGACAGCGCCAGGGATCAGGTGACGGTCTGTGTGGAGTTTGCACATTCTCTGCATGGGCTTCCTCCGGGTGCTCCAATTTTCTCCCACAGTCCAAAGATGTGCAGTATAGGTGGATTAGCCATGCTAAATTGCCCATAGTGCCAAGGGATGTTGGGATTAGACATGGGAAATGGGTCTGGGTGGGATGCTCTTCAGAGAGGCAGTGTGGACTTGTTGGGCCAAATGGTCTGTTTCCACACTGTAGGGATTCTATGTGCAGTGGTGAAAGCAGATTAAACAGTAATTTTTAAACAGTACTGGATCAGTATCTAAAGGGAAGAAAAGAAAAAAAAAACACAGAACATTGAGAAAGGACAGGGAGATGGGATCAATAGCATATCTTCTCGAAAGAGTTAGCATTGACAAAACAGGAAACAATTTCTATTGGAGTTGGAAGGAAGGCTTATATGGAAATTTTTCATTCTGGGCAGTATTTGCAATCTTTTACCCCCTGTAACTGTTCAAATTTATTTCCTCCTCAATTGGTCTGTGTTTTTTGCTGGGGTGTTTTTCTTGCTTCCCTTAGTGATTCCTGGGCATACGAGTACCTATCACAGGTGCATCAGGCACCAAGACCCTTTTTAGACAGGCTCAGTGGACCAGTTGGTCTTTCCCTTCCTACTGTGTATGCGCATGATTCAATTGCTGAAAGGCCCATTTAAACTATAATAATACTGTGAGCATTTTATGAAGCACATTCATTTCTAATTACTGAACATTTTGTATTCCTGCACTGCAATTATTAATTTTGCATTAGCATGCTAATGATTTGTTAAAATTCTAATAGGACTGGGACAAAGCACAATGATGTATAGTGGTTATGAATGGTTATGAACAATTTATGCCATATAATAATCAAGGGTGTAATTGTACTAAGACAAAGCCACAATTCTGGACTTAAAATAGCTGTTAATTGGTAAATGAAAATATACTCAGTGGACAAAATGTACACGCTAAGTCGCGAGAGCTGGGTGAGTAGTGGCACAGAGAAAGCTTGAAAATTCTGGTGCTACAATTGGCAATGTTAGGCTCCTTTAGTCTCTGGGATATGCGTTCAATTCAGTTTAAATTAAAGAATGTAAATATCTTTCCTTTTCTCTCTGTTTTCACATACGTGAAGAGAAATTGTGCAGTCCGAGCCCATCTGCTTATGGATGAAGTCTGCTCATACACTGGGAATAATTGTCACAATCTAGCCCAGTTAAGCTGGATATAGAGTGAGATAGAAAAGGAAAAACACGCTGGTGCAATACAGAATGTAATTGGGAAAAAGTTGAATGAGTTTTGTTCTGTGTCTGACCTTTGAGATGAGCTCTGGAGCAAAGATTTACTACATGGCTTTGTTTTATCAGAGGTGGCAATCCATTTAAGATGAAAGAACTAAAATAACACTGATAGAAAAATTCAGGCTTGGGCATCAACATTGAGAAAAAAGCATTTACATCTCTCACACTATTAAGAGAAATACTGCATGATAAAATCACATACATATTCACACCCAGGAACTAGAGGACATGGTGTTCCCTGACAGTCTGGTGCAATATTTAGGGTATGCTACTTGGTTGGAAGTGCTGTCTTTCAGATAGAATATAAACACCAATAATTTACATTCATGTAGCAGCTTTAATGTTGTAATGCATCCCAAGATGCTGCTCTGGAGCACTATTAAACAAAATTTGACACTTCAAAATCCCTCGTAAAGAATGGCTCATTAGCACCACTACTAACTGAGTTGGCTAAATCTTAAAGGACATAGCTGCGAGACTGGGTCCATGGCTGATTGTGAGGGGACTAACAAGAGGAAAAAACATGTGACTTCAACCTCACCCATCAGCCTGACCCAGATGCACATTATCAGTACTAGAGACTCCAGCACAAACCTAGTGGAGACAAAATCCTGTCTTCACATTGAGGATATCTGTTTATGTACACAACAGGATCACTGTGTTTAATGAGGCAGATTTCAAACAGATCTAGCAACTGGGAACCCAAGAGGCTCTGTGGCATCATCATCAGCAGCAGAACATACTCCAACACAATCTACAACCTACGGCACTATGCCATTACCATCAAGCCAGAGGATCAACCCTGGTTGAATGAAGACTGCAGGATGGCATGCCAGGGACTTCACCACGGAGACTGAAAAGTGAGCTGTCAATCTGGGTGATGCTATGAAACAGGACTACTTTGCATGCCAAAGAATATAAGCAGCAAGTGAGAGGCACAGCTAAGCAACTCCACAACCATCTGATCAGATCTAAGCTCTGGAGTCCTGCCACATCTAGTTGTGAATGGTGATGGACAATTAAACAACTCACTGGAGGAGCAGGCTCCACAAATATCTGCATCTTTAATAATGGGTAGGCTCAGTATGTTGTTGGGAAGACAAGGCTGAAGCATTAGCCACCACAATCTTCAGCCACAAGTGCTGAGTTCATGATCTATTTCAGTGACCTCTGGACATCGCCAGATGCTAGTCTTTAGCCAATTTGATCCACTACATGTGATACTAAGAAAAGGATAAAGGCACTGGATACTTCAAAGGCTTTCACCCTGACAACATTCTGGCAATTGTACTGAAGACTGCATGCCAAAACCATGCTGCACCCCTGGCAAAGCTGTTCCATTATAGTTACAGCACTGGCATCTACCTGACAATGCGGAGAATGCCCCAGGTATGTGATGAATGCAGAAAGCAGGACAAATTCACCCCAGCCAATTGCCCATCAATCAACACTTGATTATCAGTAAAGTGATTGAAGGGGATCAATGACAGAGCTAACGAGCAGTACCTGCTGAGCAATAACTGCTCATTGATGTTCGCTTTCGGGTCCACCTGGGCCACTCAGCTCCTGACCTCATTATGGCTTTCATAGAGATAAAACAACTGATCTCTAGAGGTGAGGCAAGAATGACTGTGGTTCGTGTCAAGGCTACAACTGATAAAGCGTGGCATCAAAGTGGCCTGGAAGATCTTGAATCATTGGGAATCAAGTCATACCTAGCACATAAGATGGATGTGGCTGTTGGGGAATAGTCACCTCAGCTCCAGGACATCTGTGGAGGAGTTCCTCATTGGAGAGTCCTATGCTCAAACCATTTTCAGCAACTTCATCAATGACCTTCCCTCCATCATATGGTCAGAAGTGGGAATGTTCATTGATAATGGCACAATGTTCAGCATCATCAATGAACCCTCAGATACTGAGGCAGTCCATGGCCAAATGCAACAAGATCTGAACAATATCAAGGCTTGGACTGACAAGTGGCAAGTAACATTCATGCCACACAAGTGCCTGACACAGTTTATCTGGATAGCATGATGTCAAGGAATTAAGAGGGCTAAGAGACGACATGAGATATTGCTGGCAAACGTGGTTAAGGAAAATCTGGATAAACATGGATAGCACGTTTAGCAATTTGGTCACACCGCAGATTAGGATTGCTGAGGGAAATAGCGAATGGGTGACCAAAAGGCAGAGGAAGAGCAGGAAGGCAGTGCAGGTGCCCCCTGCGGTCATCTCCCTCCAAAACAGGTATTCCGTTTTGAATACTGTTGAGGGAGATGGCTCACCAGAGGAAGGCAGCAGTAGCCAGGTTCATGGCACCATGGCTGGCTCTGCTGTACAGAAGGGCGGGAAAAAGAGTGGAAGGGCGTTAGTCATTGGGGATTCAATTGTAAGGGGAGTAGATAGGCGGTTCTGCGGTCGAAAACGGGACTCCCGAATGGTATGTTGCCTCCCAGGTGCATGGGCCAGGGATGTCTCCGATCAGCTGCAGGACATTCTGAAGGGGGAGGGCGAACAGCCAGTTATCAGGGTGCATATAGGCACCAACAATATAGGCAGAAAACGGGATGAAATCCTATAAGCAGAATTTAGGGAGTTAGGAGCCAAGTTAAAAAGTAGGACCTCAAAGGTAGTAATCTCAGGATTGCTACCAGTGCCACGTGCTAGTCAGTGCAGAAATGAAAGAATAGCTAGGATGAATGCGTGGCTTGAGATTTGGTGTAGGAGGGAGGGGTTCAGATTTTTGGGACATTGGAACTGGTTCTGGGGAAGGTGGGACTATTACAAATTGGACAGTCTACCTGAACCGGACTGGAACCAATGTCCTTGGGGGTGCTTTTGCTAATGCTGTGGGGGACGGTTTAAACTAATGTAGCAGGGGGATGGGAACCAAATATTGGACTGAAAAGAGGTAGAAATGAAAGCCTGTAGGGAACTAGGTAATGGAGTCAGTGTGACTAAAGGGAATAGTAGTCGGGGAGCAGATGATGAACACAAAGGGACAGGTGGTCTGAGGTGCATTTGTTTTAATGCGAGAAGTGTAGTAGACAAGGCAAATGAGCTTAGGGCTTGGATAGGTACCTGGAGGTATGATGTTATTGCTATTACTGAGACTTGGTTGAGGGAAGGGCATGACTGGCCACTAGTTGTCCCAGGATATCGATACTTCAGGCGGGATAGAGAGGGAGGTAAAAGGGGTGGAGGAGTTGCGGTAATGGTCAAAGACGATACCACAGCCGCACTGAAGGAGGGCCCCATGGAGGACTCGAGCAGTGAGGCAATATGGGTAGAACTCAGATATAGGAAGGATGCAGTAACAACGCTGGAGCTGTACTACAGGCCTCCCTACAGCGAGCGTGAGATAGAGGTACAAATATGTAAACAGATAATGGAAAGGTGTAGGAGAAACAGGGTGGTGGTGATGGGAGATTTTAATTTTCCCAACATTGACTGGGATTCACTGTGTTAGAGGTCAAGATGGAGCAGAATTTTTAAGGTGTGTCCAGGAGGGTTTTCTAGAGCAGTATGTATGTAGTCCAACTCCGGAAAGGGCCATACTGGACCTGATGCTGGAGAATGAACCCAGCCAGGTGGTTGATGTTACAGTAGGGGACTACTTCGGAAATAGCGACCACAATTCCGTAGGTTTCACGATACTCATGGACAGGGATAGGAGTGGTCCTAAAGGAAGAGTACTAAACTGGGGGAAGGCCGACTATACCAAGATTCGGCAGGATCTGAGGAATGTAGATTGGGAGAAACTGTTTGAAGGTAAATCACATTTGATATGTGGGAGGCTTTTAAGGAGAGGTTGATTAGCGTGCAGGAGAGACATGTTCCTGTGAAAATGGGGAATAGAAATGGCAAGATTAAGGAACCATGGATGACAGGTGAAATTGAGAGACTAGCCAAGAGAAAAAAGGAAGCATACGTGAGGTCTAGGTGACTGAAGACAGACGAAGCTTTGCAAGAATATCGGGAATGTGGAGCAAACCTGAAAAAAGGGATTAAGAGGGCTAAGAGAGGACTTGATATATTGCTGGCAAACATGATTAAGGAAAATCCCAAAGCCTTTTATTCACATATAAAGAGCAAGAGGGTAACTAGAGAAATGATTGGCCTACTTAAGGACAAAGAAGGAAAGTTATGCGCTGAGTCAGAGAAAATGGGTGACATTCTTAACGAGTACTTTGCATCGGTATTCACCAAGGAGAGGGACATGACGGATGTTGAGGTTAGGGATAGATGTTTGCTTAGTCTAGGTCAAGTTGACATAAGGAAGGAGGAAGTGTTAGGTATCCTAAAAGACATTAAGGTGGACAAGTCCCCAGGTCCGGATGGGATCTATCCCAGGTTGCTGAGGGAAGCGAGAGAGGAAATAGCCAGGGCCCTAACAGAAATCTTTGCAGTGTCCTTAGACACGGGTGAGGTCCCAGAGGACTGGAGACTTGCTAATGTTGTCCCCTTGTTTAATAAGGGCAGCAAGGATAATCCAGGTAATTATTGACCGGTGAGCCTGACATCAGTGGTAGGGAAGCTACTGGAGAAGATACGGAGGGATAAGATCTATTCCCATTTGGAAGAAAATGGGCTTATCAGTGACAGGCAATATGGTTTTGTACAGGGAAGGTCATGTCTTACCAACTTAATAGAATTCTTGAGGACGTGACAAAAATGATTGATGAGGGAAAGGCTGTAGATGTCATATACATGGACTTCAGTAAGGCGTTTGATAAGGTTCCCCATGGTAGGCTGATGGAGAAAGTGAAGTCACATGGGGTCCAGGGTGTGCTAGCTAGATTGATTAAAAACTGGCTGGGCAACAGGAGACAGAGGGTAGTAGTAGAAGGGAGTTTCTCAAATTGGAGACCTGTAACCAGCGGTGTTCCACAGGGATCTGTGCTGGGACCACCGTTGTTTGTAATATATGTAAATGATCTGGAGGAAGGTGTAGGTGGTCTGATCAGCAAGTTTGCTGATGACACTAAGATTGGTGGAGTAGCTGATAGTGAAGGGGACTGTCAGAAACTACAGCAGAATATAGATAGACTGGAGAGTTGGGCAGATAAATGGCAGATGGAGTTCAACCCAGGCAAATGCGAGGTGATGCATTTTGGAAGATCAAATTCAAGGGCGAACTATACAGTAAATGGCAAAGTCCTAGGGAAAATTGATGAACAGAGAGATCTGGGTGTTCAGGTCCATTGTTCCCTGAAGGTGACAACGCAGATCAATAGGGTGGTCAAGAAGGCATATGGCATGCTTTCCTTCATTGGGCGGGGTATTGACTATAAGAGTTGGCAGTTCATGTTGCAGTTGTATAGGACTTTGGTTCGGCCACATTTGGAGTACTGTGTGCAGTTCTGGTCGCCACATTACAAAAAGGATGTGGATGCTTTGGAGAGGGTGCAGAGGAGGTTCACCAGGATGTTGCCTGGTATGGAGGGTGCTAGCTATGAAGAGAGGTTGAATAGATTAGGATTATTTTCATTAGAAATACGGAGATTGAGGGGGGACCTGATTGGGGTCTACAAAATCATGATGGGTATAGACAGGGTGGATAGCAAAAAGCTTTTTCCCAGAATGGGGGACTCAATTACTAGGGGTCATGAGTTCAAAGTGGGAGGAGGAAAGTTTAAGGGAGTTATGCGTGGAAAGTTCTTTACACAGAGGGTGGCGCCTGAAACGCGTTGCCAGCGGAGGTGGTAGACGCAGACACGTTAGTGTCTTTTAAGATATATTTGGACAGGTACATGGATGGGCAGGGAGCAAATGGACACAGGCCGTTAGAAAATAGATGACAGGTTAGACAGAGGATCTCGATCGGCGCAGGCTTGGAGGGCCGAAGGGCCTGTTCCTATGCTGTAGGTTTCTTTGTTTCTTTGTTTCTTATCTCCAGAAGACCTATCTAGCCACCTCCTTTTGACATTCAATGGTAATGAAACGCCCACTATTAACATTTTGGGGCTTACCATTGGTAAGAAATTTAATTGGGTGTGGCATATAAATTCCATGGCTACAAGAGCAGGTTAGAGGCTAAGGATCCTATACCTTCTACAAGAAACAAGTCAGCAGTTTGATGGAAAACTCCCCACTTGCCTGCATGAGTGAAACTCCTGCAACACTCAAGAAGCATGACACTATCAGGTCAAAAACATCCAACTGATTAACACCACACCCACAAACATTCACTTCCTCTGCCACTGATGGTCAGTGGAGTGTATGTACCACCTACAAGATACGCTGCAGATCTTCATCAAGGCTCTTAAGACAGCACCTTCCAAACCCACAACCACTTCTATCTAGAAGGCTGGCAGGTACATGGAAGCACAATCAACTGCAGGCTCCCCTCCAAATCGCTGCCCAATCAGACTTGGAAAAATATTGCCAATCCTTCAATATTACTGGGTCAAAAGCCTGGATTTCCCTTCCCAATGGCATTGTGGGTCTGCCTACAGCAAATGGACTGCACTGATTTGAGAAGGCAGCTCAACCCAACCTTCTCAAGGGCAACTAGGGATTGGTCAACAATAGTTGGCCCAGCCAGCAATCTCACTTCCCCTGAATGAATAACAAAAGATGATAAACTTTGAAATTTCTGTTGATAGACTCACTAAGTAAAAATTCAGTGTTACTTTTCCTACAATACAACATGTTAAAAGGTTTCTCATTGGTTGTAAATTGCTTTAACTGCTATGGGAACTATACAAAGCCTTTGTTTTATAGACACACATGCAGAACACAAACAGTTAACCACTTAAGTAGAGCATAAACTCTACTGTTCCCACTGTAATATTAAAAAATTCCCTACATTCGCTAAAGGTCATACAATAACGGGCTTGCAAACACAGAAGCATAACAATCCAAACGAACTGTCTGCTTTACTCAATTATCTACCATACTTGTAAGACAGAAATGTGAGTGAAATATCAGCTCTAACAATAGAAGCATCAGTGATCCGTGTATAATGAGAAATGTACTTATATTCATTTCCCTGCCTCAGGTTTAGTTGTATCAGCTTGTCACCAAGCTTTGAAGAATTGCAATTATACATCAACATCCATTATTCATCTAATTTACCACAGCAGAGGATTCACTGTCTTTGACGTTACATTTTCCGCAAGTTTTTTTTATATAAATTTGAACCACTCGTATTTTCACTCCTCACCTTTGATAAACGTTCGGAAATTTGGAACAATATGGGGAATGAACTAAAATGCCAATAAGTTAGATCTATTTACTACTGCAGGTTTTTAATGATCTTTTACATTGAATTTAGACTTATTTCACCTCAGATTGGGCTCCACATACTGACATTATGTTGATTGTGATGTTCAAATCACATTCTTTTTCTTCAGTGGGCATGCTTAATATTTCCTCATATTAATAAGTAAACTCATCTGCTAAGAAACTGAATAATATTCACTAATGAAACTGGTAGATGCTTCAGGGTAGCTTGTTTAAAAACTAATTTGCAGTGATTTTTAATCAGGTTACTCACAAGATGTTTATTCATGAAATTAGCTTCTTTTAATCAATAACCCCTTCTTTCAGTTGTGTTAATAAAATTGCGCCAGATTTGAAACCTGTAAATATATTCAGGAATCATTTACAATGGGAAGAAAAGTAAATCCTTTACACTCTTTTGCACTGTCAAGTTTACAGTTCTTTTGAAGATTTCGTCTTTGTAATGATACAAGTGAATTTTAATGGAAACTTATTTCAATTACACTTTATGTTGAGAGATTTTATTACAAATATATTGCAAAGCAACTAAACACTGATTGTCATGCATTATGGTCATCTAAGGCAGACAATTTAAAATAGCTGAATTAATCAGCAAATTAAAGTCATATATGTGATTTGGCAATATTATTATTGTATTCTCATTGTATTGTGCTAGAATTGCACTTTATTGCCTTGTGCCTCAATTCCACCCTACCCTCAAAGGCCTACTTTATTAGAAACTGAAGATTGATGATAAAGGTGCATAGATTATAAGAAAGCTGCAACAGGTAAGGATGAGGAAGCTAATGTATTTAAAATGGCACTGAATTCATAAAGTAAACAGATATTAATTGATGATGCAGAAGTTGAAATGACTCTATTTGTGATATTACCAGAGGTTACAATAGCCTGTCAAGATTAAAGGCTAACGGAGGTTGTCAGAAATTCCATGAGAAATATGAAAATTAGCGGGAAGTCCAAATTTAGTTCATCATCATTAACTATGAAAGAGATTTCTGTCTATCTTCAATGGAGGCCACTTACAGAATTAGTGCATCTAAAAATCTTGTGTGGTTGAAGGGAGTTGTTGGTTATGGACATACTTACCAATTCCAGCCTGAGAAGGGAGTCCGACTGGAGTATCTTTTGTTATGCATGCTCTGGCAGGGAAGAACATCCGCCAATCATACATGGTCTGGCCTATATGTGATTCTAAACGCAAGCAATGTGTTTGAATCTTAACTTCTGACTGGAATAGCATGGTTTCAGTTAAAGAGCGTATATGCATGGCCAACTAACATTGGTATTGCAAGCGTCATTCACCATCTATAAATGAATAATTGAAAATCCCTTCCCTGGCACCAATGGATCCACTCATAAAAGAATTGAGGATATTGGACACAAGGCAATGACATTGATTGAAAGATTTAGCAAACAGTTTCAATTCCTCGGGTGAGTAAATTTCAAACATACAAATTTGCACATTCTCCCCGTGTCTGTGTGGGTTTCCTCTGGGTGCTCCAGTTTCCTCCCACAGTCCAGGTAGATTGGCCATGCTAAATTGTCCATTGTGTCCAGGGGTGTTTACATTAGGTGGGTTAGACATGGGAAATGCAGGGGTAAGGAAATGGATCTGGGTGGGAGCCTCTTCAGAGGGACAGTGTGGACTTGTTGGACCGAACGGCCTGTTTCCACACTGTAGGGATTCTGTGATTGAAGATAAAATCTGCTCCCCCAGGAACCATAAGAGCAGTTTCACAAATTGCTACTTTGAGAGGTAATGATTGAGAATAGCACTTGTACAAATTATGTTGTATGTACTCCAATAAAGAATAGTGGTGAACATTTCAGAACTGTCACTACATATGTATGAAAGAATCCCCACAGTAATTATAGCTGCTGACTGTGGGTATTCAACATTCACTAGCCAGATCTGAGCCATCAAACACTTTGACAGAACCAAACTGAAGCTCGCTAGGGAATTATAAAAATAAATAGTGCCGAGTGTCTGAGAAACAGGATTTTGTTTCCTGCTGAAAGTAAACGGCAGTTGTAAAGAAATATCAAATGAATAGTTTCAGTCTTTTTATGAATGGATTAGTATGAGGCAATTTTCAGCACTCTGGGTCAGTTAATTCATTTCAATAATGACTATGTTTCTCAGTGGTCCCATTACCACTCCATGCATAAGGTGGGAGGCGAATGCACTCACAGAGTGCTAAAGGGCAACTGAAGTTTTCCCATATATAGAAAAAATCCAATGCCTACTGTGATGTGAGGAAAGGGGGCAGTTTATGAAATTCAACAAGTAGGACAATTTCTGGGAAGAAACAAATCTTGTGACTGAAAAAATTACTGAAGGGCCCTGAAGGTATTTGTGGCTCTGGACTGTTACAGAGACCACATGCCCTGGTCAGTGCAGAGCCTGCACCACTGATTGGCATACGCTGCCAGTGCCATTCTAGATAGCCATGAACTTGAACTTATTTGCTGGTGAGTCCTTTGTGGGGTCGGCTGGAGTCTCTCCATGGCACGCCACAGCTGGTTCTTGTAAATCTGGACAAGGTTTCAGATTTACATGTCAAAGGCTGATTCATTTTTTAAAAAACTGCTACCTTATGGACTTGCCTCTCATTTCTAAACTCTCTGTTTGTGTGTTGTGTTTTATTGCCTTGCCCTGCATTTTAGTAGCCTTTAAAATCATCTTACCTTAAGCCAAGAATGCCTGGTTAACATCATCGCCTTTTACAACACAAATATATTTGAGCCGGAAGAAGGTATCCACAGGGAAGAGAGACTTCTTAAATTTACCATAATGTGACCTAGTGAGAGTAAAGGTTGAGTAAAGAAGGTGGAGGGGCCAGGGCTCAGTGGTTAGCATGGCTGTCTCTTAAAGCCAGGGACCTGGGTTCAATTCCAGCCTCAGGCAACTGTCTGTGTGGAGTCTGCATATTCTTTCTATGTCTGCACGGGTTTCCTCCCACAGTTCCAAAAAAGATATATAGGTTAAGTGGATTGCCTATGCTATAGTGTCCATGAATGTGCAGGCGAGGCAGATTAGCCATGGGAAATGCAGGGATGGGGTGGGATACTCTTTGGAGGATCAGTATGTGCGGAATAGCCTGCTTCTACACTGTAGGGATTCAATGCTCCCCTCCTTCCCCTGGAGCATAGCCATTCCAGAAATTCTATCTGGAGAACAGCCATTGCAAGGTCTACTGGAAGAAACTATTATGCAAGATGCCATTTTGATTTATAAAACATCAAGAGACCATTTAACAAAGGTGTCTGTTTGTGGGGAGTGGTGATGAATACAATAGCAAAAATTGTATTTACACTGGGCCTTCAATATATTAAAACATCTCAAGGATTTAAACTTGACTGTCTCTTCATCTGACATCCATACATTGTGCAATCATAGTGGGGTTTGTTAGTTCATGATCAGAGACAGGATCCCTGGCTGATTCATTTTACCTCCAACCCAGGTGTGTTAAGATAATTGCAGAAACCCTGCAGCCCCCTTAATTGAGATCAATAGATGCTGCAGTGACAGGGAAGTGAAGCTGGGAGATTCCTGGCCAAGTGTTCACTGCTCCAAACAGCAGGGTGTACAGGGCAAGCTTTTTAATGAAGCCTGGGCTTGTTGCAGCAAGGGCACTATCTAGCTATACATGCGCCAATGAATGGGAATTTATAACCATAATACAACATCTTCCAAGAATGCAATGCTTGACTGCATGTGAGTAACAGAAAGAGGAGGAAAAGACACAAATCTTAAATTTTAAGAAAGATGGAAACTGAAAGAACTGCAGATGCTGTAAATCAGAAACAAAAATAGAAACTGAGGAAGGGTTCTGAAGATGGGTCACTCGACCTGAAACGTTAACTCTGCTTTCTCTCCACAGATGATGCCAAACCTGCAGAGCTTTTCCAGCAATTTCTGTTTTTGTTGAAGGAAGATAGATTGAGTGGAATGGACTAGGCGCAGCAGTTTATAGGCAGGTGTTCACCACCCTAACAGCTGCATGTCTTTGACCTGTTTGATAAACTGAGAGATGGGGTAAATCACACCATAGGAGGAAATTGCACAATATTTATGACGTCCACTCTTGCCTCCAATTTGGAAGGTTTTGAGTTCACGACCTGTGACGGAAACCTAAGCACAAAGTGTAAGCGGATACTCCAGTATAGTCCCGAAGGAAGGCAGACACTCCAGTGTAGTGCTGAGGGAAGGCACATACTCCAGTGTGGTCCTGAGGGAAGGCACATACTCCAGTGTTATCCTGAGGGAAGGCACATACTCCAGTGTGGTCCCGAGGGAAGGCACATACTCCAGTGTGGTCCCGAGGGAAGGCACATACTCCAGTGTGGTCCCGAGGGAAGGCACATACTCCAATGTAGTGCTGAGGGAAGGCACATACTCCAGTGTCGTGCTGAGGGAAGGCTGACCTGTCAGAGGTTCCAGCTTTCAGGCAAGACATTAAACCGAGACAGAATTCTACCCTTTCAGGCGGATTGCTGTTTGTGGGACCCTGATGAGTGCAAATTGGTTCTTTTACTAGAACAGTGGCTACCCTTAAAGAAAAAATGTAATTGGTTGTAAACAGCTCCATGAATATGGATTAGGCCATTGAGGGCTGACATTTCTTCACCCCCAAAGCAGAAAGCAGAAGGTGAACAAAGCCAAAACACTGAATATTTTCAAGAAGCAGTTAGATGTATTTCTCAGGGCTAAATAGCTTAAAGCATATGGGGAGAAAGCAGGAACATGGTGTGGAGTTGGATGATAAAACAAGTGGACCAAACTTGAAGAGCCAAATGACTTCTTCGCGATCTCATTTTCCATGTTTCTATGAGATGTTCAGAGGCCCTGAAAGGTAGTAGGCAGGGGAAGGTTTTTTCTCTTTGCTAACTGAGCATTACAGCTTATCCACTGTGAATCCCGTTCACACGGATCACTTTAAACAGGTGACATGAATCAATAACCAACAGTGTGGATGCCAAGGGGAGAATGCAGATATCTTGTATATCTTCAAGGTGACAAAGTTGAGATTTCAAAAGGTCATATCACAGAAAAAAAGAAGCTTCAGAAGCCATCGCCTTGACCTTCTCTGAGATTTTCACTGGTGGTGAATCCAGTCACTTTATTTTTTATGAGTTTTATCCTGCTAAACTGCGACTAAATTGGAGCATTGTTTCCTGAGTTCTGTCTGCTGCAAAGTCATCAACACATCTGTCGATGTGCCTTTCTCTAAATTAACCACTAAAACTCAAATCTAGCTGCAGACTACACTGGAACACACTGGATTCCTGCTGGCAAGTGGCAAGAACTGGCATAATTAGCCTGGATGCAGTCAATTTTCTTCGAAAGATGGATGCACAAGTTCAACTTCAAAGCTGTCCAAACAACAGGAGCTGAAGAGGTACAAAAACCTGAACTGGAACCATATACTGGATCAACCCTGGTTCAATGGAGAGTGCAGGAGGGCATGCCAGGAGCAGCACCAGGCAGACCTGAAAATGAGGTGTTAACCTGGTGAAGCCACCAAACAGGACTACTTGCATCCCAAACAGTGAAAGCAGCAAGTGATAGACAGAGCTAAGTGATCTCACAACCAACGGATCTGATCTAGGCTCTACAGTCCTGCCACATCCGGTTGTGAATGGTGGTGGACAATTAAACAACTCATTGGAGGAGGACGCTCCACAAATATCCCCATTCTCAATGATGGAAGACCCCACCACATCAGTGCAAAAGATAAGGCTGGAGCTTTCACATCAGTTCTCAGCCACAAGTGCTGAGTGGATGATCCATCTCAGCCTCTTCCACTGATCCCTAGCAACACAGGTACCCGTCTTCAGCCAATTCAATTCACTCCACATGATATCAAGATATGGTTAGAGACACTGGATACCGCAAAGGTTATGGGCCCTGACAGCATTCCAGCAACAGTACTCAAGACTTGTGCTCCAGAACTTGCCACTCCCCTTGCCAAGCTGTTCCTGTACAGTTACAATGTGGAAAATTGCCCAAGTATGTCCTGTGCATAAAAAGTAGGACAAACCCAACTCAGCCAATTACTTTTCCATCAGTCTACTCTTGATCATCATTAAAGTGATGGAAGGTGTCAGTAACAGAGCTATCAAGCAGCACCTGCTCAGCAATAACCTGCTCAGTGACACCCAGTTTGGGTTCCACCAGGGCCACTCAGCTCCTGACCTCATTACAGCCTTGGTTCCAACATGGACAAAAGAGCTGAATTCCAGAGGTGAGGTGAGACTGACAGCCCTTGATATCAAGGCTGCATTCAACCCAGTGTAGGATCAAGAAGTCCTAGCAAAGCTGGAATCAATGGGTATTGGGGGCAAACTCTCCGCTGGTTGCAGTCATGTCTGGCAGGTAGGAAGATGGTCGTGGTTGTTGGAGATCAATCATCTCAGCTCCAGGACATCTCTGCAGGAGTTCCTCAGGGTAGTGTTCTGGGCTCAAACTTCTTCAGTTGCTTCATGAATAACTTTCCCTCCATCATAAGATTGGAAGTGGGGATATTTGCTGATGATAGTCAACCCAAGCCTGGATATTATCTGGAATTCTTGCATTTGAACGTGGGCAGTTTCAGTATGTGAGGAGTTGTGAATGGCACTGAACAGTGTGCATCAAACAGTGATGTCCACATCCAAAAAATAAATTTTAAAGAATAGTTTTAAGCTGTTAAGACCCTCAAGGAGACAAACAGTTGAGCTGGGTCCTGGGTTTATAACACTAGGCTATCCTGCATCAACTGATGGAGGTTTGTGTTCCGGAAGAAGTGGAAAGGGAAGAAGGAAGTGGAAGCTTTAGCCAGGACCTTGCTCCTGACTGACTTTCATTGATCTCTGCTTGAAATGCACATGCATGGCTTGTAAAGAAGAATAGGACTAAAATTAACAAGCATCAATCCCCATGCTTGAATTAACCCCTTGCTAATCTCTGCATTTCAAGCAGATATCAGCGGATTGTGATCAGAGATAACGGGAACTGCAGATGCTGGAGAATCCGAGTTAACAAAGTGTAGAGCTGGATGAACACAGCAGGCCAAGTAGCATCTTAGGAGCACAAAAGCTGACGTTTCGGGCCTAGACCCTTCATCAGAAAAGCTGATGAAGGGTCTAGGCCCAAAACGTTAGCTTTTGTGCTCCTAAGATGCTGCTTGGCCTGCTGTGTCCATCCAGCTCCACACTTTGTTATCAATGGATTGTGATCACGAACAGAATCTCAGCCGAAATTTCTATTCCTCAGTCCAGGTACACTCAGTTTTCTTCGATGACCTGGAATTGTGTGGAGGCCAGATTGGGTAAGGATGGCAGATTTCCTTCCTGAGTGAACCAGATGGGTTTTTATGACAGTCAATTATGTTATGTTGGTCACCATTTCTGAGACTGGGTTTTTTTTGTATTCCAGATTTATTACTTAATCCTAAACTCCACCATCCACAGTGGTGAAATTTGAATCCACAACACCAGAAGATTCGCCAAAGTTGCGAGATTACCAGTAAATTAAGTTACCACTGTGCCAGGCATTGATGAATTAGACTGCAGGGTCTGTTTCTGTGCTGTATAACTCAATGTCAAAGCGTGTTTTGATAATGAAGGACATCCAGCTCCAATTCAAGACGCTGTATGACTTGGAAGTGATGTATCTGCCTCTATCCTTGAGGGTGATGAAAGCAGAAAGTCTGGTAAGTACTTAATGGTCAAATTATGGTAATGTTACTGATCCACAGGGATGGACTCACACATTGGCAGATGGGGAAGTATAGATTCAGCTGAATGATTATATCTGGGATCAAAAAAGTTAGCAGTCACATGTGAAGCTACTGAATTGTTGTTAAAAATTAATCTGGTTCATTAAATCCTTTGAAGAAGAAAACCTGCCAACCTTATTTCATTTGTCTTAATAAGTGACTCCAGACCCGCAACAATGCAGTTGATTGTTTGAATAGAATGGCCAACAATTCAGTAGCAATTAGGGATGGGCAATAAATCTCAATAATGGCCACATCTTGTGAGTGAATAAAGGTAAAGGATTGTTGAATTTCATATGAAGTCGTATTTCATTGTGAGTCGTATGCATTGCAGCAACAATACCCCAGTGAAGGGACTGGATATGTCAGCTGGTGGATTGGCACCTGTAGCATGTTGAGCTCAAATCTGGATAGCGATGAGCTTCTTAAATGTGATTCCAAATGCTTCCAACAAGACAGGTTCAGTCATATTCCTGATTTCCACCTTAGAGGTGGTAGAAATCCTAAGTCTTTCTTTAGGTTTTGCAACAGGGCCTCTTTATAAAGAGTATCAGAGATAATGGGAACTGCAGATACTGGAGAATTCCAAGATAATAAAATGTGAGGCTGGATGAACACAGCAGGCCAAGCAGAATTTGTCTTAGTCCAAACATGGACAGAAGAACTAACCTTAAGGTGTAGTGAGACTGCCTGCCCTTGGCAACAAGGCACCCTTTGACTGAGAGTGAAATCAAGGGAAAGAATGCTCCCTGGCTAAAGCACAAAGGAAGATGACTATGATTATTGGAAGCCAATCATCTCGGTCCTAAGACGTAGCTACAGGAGATTGTCAATGCAGAGTCAAGAACAAAGAGTAAAGAACAAAGAAAATTACAGCACAGGAATAGGCCTTTTGGATCTCCAAGCCTGCACTGATCCAGATCCTCTATCTAAACCTATCGCCTATTTTCCAAGGATCTGTATCCCTCTGTTCCGTGCCCATTCATGGACATGTCTAGATACATCTTAAATGATGCTATCGTGCCAGCCTCTACCAGCTCCACTGGCAACGCATACCACCCTCTGCATGAAGAACTTCCCATGCATATCTCCCTTCAACTTTTCCCCTCTCACCCTGAAATTGTGACCCCTAGTAATTGAGTCCCCCACTCTGGGAAAAAGCTTCTTGCTGTCCACCCTGTCTATACCTCTTATGATTTTGTGGACCTCAATCAGGTCCCCTCCTCAACTTCCGTCTTTCTCATGTAAATAGTCCTAATCTACTCAACCTCTCTTCATAACTAGCACTCTCCATACCAGACAACATCCTGGTGAACCTCCTCTGCACCCTCTCCGAAGCATCCACATCCTTTTGGTAATGTGGCGACCAGAACTGTACACAGTATTCCAAATGTGGTCGAATCAAAGTCTTATACAACTGTAACATGACCTGCCAACTCTTGTACTCAATACCCCATCCAATGAATGAAAGCATGCCGTATGCCTTCTTGACCACTCTATTGACCTGCGTTGCCACCTTCAGGGTACAATAGACCTGAACACCCAGATCTCTCTGTGCATCAATTTTCCCCAGGCTTTTCCATTTACCGTTTAGTTCGCTCTTGAACTGGATCTTCCAAAATGCATCACCTCGCATTTTCCTGGATTGAATTCCATCTGCCATTTCTCAAATCTACCTATATTCTGCTGCATTCTCCGACAGTCCCTTCACTATCTGCTACTCCACCAATCTTAGTGTCATCCGCAAACTTACTAATAAGACCATCTAAACTTTCCTCCAGATCTTTTATGTATATCACAAACAACAGTGGTCCCAACACGGATCGCTGTGGAACACCACTGGTTACAGTTCTCCATTTGGATAAACTCCCTTCCACTACAACTTGCTGTCTCCTGTTGCCCAGCCAATTCTCTATCCATCTAGCTAGTACACCCTGGACCCCATACGACTTCACTTTCTCCATCTGCCTATCATGGGGAACCTTATCAAACGCCTTACTGAAGTCCATGTATATGACATCTACAGCCCTACACTCATCTATCAACTTTGTCACTTCGTCAAAGAATTCTATCAAGTTGGAAAGACATGACCTTCCCTGCATAAAACCATGCTGCCTATCACTAATAAGCTCATTTTCTTCCGAATGTAAATAGATCCTATCCCTCAGTATCTTCTCCAGCAACTCCCTACCACTGACATCAGGCTCACCAGTGTATAATTACCTGGATTATCCTTGCTACCTTTCTTAAACAAGGGGACAACATTAACAATTCTCCAGTCCTCCGGGACCTCACCCGTGTTCAAGGATGCTGCAAAGATGTCTATTAAGGTCCCAGCTATTTCCTCTCTCATGTCCCTCAGTAACCTGGGATAGATTCCATCCAGACCTGGGGACTTGTCCACCCTAATACCTTTTAGAATATCCAACACTTTCCCCCCTCCTTATGCCGACTTGACCTAGAGTAATCAAACATCAATCCACAGCCACAACGTCATGTCCCTCTCCTCGGTGAATACCTATGCAAAATACTCGTAAGAATGTCACTCATGTTCTCTGACTCCTCACATAACTTCCCTCCTTTGTCCTTGAGTGGGACAACCCTTTCTCTAGTTACCCTCTTGCTCCTTACGTACGAATAAAAGGATTTGAAATTTTCCTTAATCCTGTTCGTTAAAGTTATTTCATGACCTCTTTTAGCCCTCTTAATTCCTTGTTTCAGATCAGTCCTACTTTCCCAATATTCTCCCAAAGCTTCGTCTGTTTTCAGTCACCGAGACCTTATATATGCTTCTTTTTTCCTCTTCGCTCATCTCAAAATTTCACCTGTCATCCATGGTTCCCTAATCTTTCTATCCCTCATTTTCACCGGGACTTGTCTGTCCTGCACTTTAATCAAACTCTCTTTAAAAGCCTTCCACATATCAAATGTGGATTTACCCTCAAATAGTTGCTCCCAAACCACATTCTCCAGCTCCTGCTGAATTCTGCTATAGTTGGCCTTCCCCCAGTTTAGCACTCTTCCTTCGGACCACTCTCGTTTTTTGTCCATGAGTATTGTAAAACTTAGGGAATTGTGATCACTATTCCCAAATTAATTCCTTACTGAACTTCAAACACCTGGCCGGGCTCATTCCCCAGCACCAGGTCCAGTATGGCCCCTTCCTGAGTTGGACTACATACATACTGCTCTATGAAACCCTCCTGGATGCTCCTTACAAATCCTGCTCCATCTTAACCCCTAACACTAAGTGAATCCCAGTCAATGTTGGGAAAATTAAAATCTCCCATCACCACCACCCTGTTACTCCTACACCTTTCCATAATCTGTCTACATATTTGTACCCCTATCTCATGCTCGCTGTCGGGATGCATGTAGTACAGACTCAACATTGTTACTGCACCCTTCCTATTTCTGACTTCCGTCCATATTGCCTCACTGCTCGAGTTCTCATAACGCCCTCCTTCAGCACAGCTGTGATATCCTCTTTGACCATTACTGCAACTCCTCCACCCTTTTACTTCCCTCTCTATTCGGCCTGAAGTATCTATATCCTGGAATATTTAGTTGCCAATCCTGCCCTTCCCTCAACCAAGTCTCAGTAATAGCAATAACATCATACTCCCAGGTACTAATCCAAGCCCTAAGCTCATCTGCCTTACCTACAGCACTTCTTGCGCTAGAACAAATGCACCTCAGACCACCTGTCCTTTTGTGTTCATCATTTGCTTTCTGCCTACACTTCCCCTTAGTCACACTGACTTCATAATCTAGTTCCTTAAAGTCCTTGGCACAATCATCTTCAACTGCTTTATCAGTGACCTTTCCCCATTACAAGGTTAGAAGTAGGGATATTCACTGATGACCCCACAGTTTTCAGCACCATCCTCAAGTCCTCACATACAGAAGCAGTCCGAGACAATATGCAACAAGAGCTGGACAACATTCAGGCTTAGTCTGAGAAGTTGCTAGTAACAAGCCACATAAGTGCCAAGCATTACCACCAATGCAACTCCTACCATCAACATCCAGGGAATTACAATTCACCAGAAATGGAATTGCACCATCTGTATAAATACTCTTTAAATGAAGTGAACAGTGACAAGAGCAGAAAGTCCAAGCCTCCTGACTCCCAAAGCCTGTCTGCCATCTACAAAACACACTGCAGGAGTGTGATGGAATATTCACCATTGACTTGAATTAATAGGGGTTAGACAATATTCAAGAAGGTCAAAACATTCCAAGATGAAGCAATCCGTTTGGGTGCCAACGCCCCCAACACCATCAACATGCGTTCCATTCACCACTGAAGCACAGTGGCAGGAATGTGTGCCACCCATAAGATACACTGAAGTGACTCACTTTGGCAGCACCTTCCAAACCTGTGTCCTCTACCATCTGGAAGGACAAGGACAGTAGACTCGTTGGAGCAGACCCCCTGCAAGCTCCTCTTAAAGCCACTTACCTTCCTGATTTGGGGAAATATATTACTGCTCCTTCACTGTCACTGGGTCAAAATCCTGGAACTTCCTCCCTAACAGCACTGTCAAAGTACCCAGGCCTCAACATCTGCAGCCATTCTGGAAGGTTTTTCACCATTCACCTTCTCAAGGACAAATAGAAAAAATGGACATAGAAGCATCACTCATTATGAAAGAATAGAAAAGTTGGGTTTAAAGGTCTACTTTTGCTTCTATTTCATATGTTCACAGGAGCGATTTACATGGATACAGAAAATGGAGACATGTAGAGAGAGGTAATCCGAGAACATTGGGTCTAGATAGCTGAACATACGGCTGTCAATGTTGGTAGGGACAGAAGTCTTCATTAAAGAGAATTGAAATCTTGAGAATACAAGCAGAAATATGTAGCCTTCCGGTAAATATTAACTATTTTTAAATTTAATAGCTCAATTGGCAATGTTACAGAAAGGAGATCAGCTTCTAGGAAGAGGTTAGCCAGGGTGGCCCCCTATATTTTGACTGATGTCTGCAAGCAAGATTGTTCCTCATCTTGCTTCAATTGATGTTTGCAAGTGTGCAGGTTCGCATAATTGAAAGCTCTCTGTCACTGGGATACAGAAAATTACCTAGCATTTATTGGATGTCTCATTACGCAACCAGCCAGCTGGTGACCTTATCAGCTTTATTTTTGTTATTAACTGCAGTTTAGAGCTTGCTATTCTTTCCAGACAACCACTTGCTCATGATTGTCAAACAATGCTTTGCATCTGAGGCTGTTATTTGGGATGAATTAAAAGCTTATGAGTTGATCATTTATTTGTTGCTTTCGAGATCACACTAGAGCAATATGCTGCCCACTTAGAGCAGATTTGTCACACCTTGCTGCAACATTAATGATGTGTTAACAATGCATTCTGATGTCAATACACAAATTGTGCAGGATATTTATTGCTTTGATACGATATGTAAACTTGCTGGTCAATTAATGCTGTTACACTGTCTGCTTCATGTAGATGGCACCTTGCCATTAGCCTTCCTGTCATTTTTGAGAACTTACAAATGACTTGTCCACTAAACTCATCACAGAGAGTAACCTCAGGGTTAATTAATAGCATATTTCAAATGACGCGATCATCGGCATTTTGTGAACAATCAAATTCTCTGGCCCAGAGGCTGAACAACTGAAACTGGGGAGTCTCATTCCTTTAGGTGGTAAATTGATCGTAGAGCCTGCTGACGAGCCTTCGATTATCGTCTGTCAGGCTTCAGGATCTCTGATGAAGTGTCATCTAGTATCGAAACGTTAGTTTGCTCTCTCTCCATGGATGCTGTCTGACCCACTGTGATCTCCATCCAGCATTTGTTGTTTTCATTTCAGTCGTAATCCCCCGGTACACACTTGTAACACAATCTTCAGCAGCAGGTGACAATGGTGAGGATGGGCACTGAGCTTGATCAGTTGTGCTGGGGCCTCCAGCAATAGGTGGTGATAGTGGGGGAGGGCACCTTGAAGAGTTGGACCGAAGGGTCTGTTTCCATGCTGTATATCTCTATGATTCTATGAGTCAAATGGACCCTCCCCGGAAATGGGGGTCTTTTGGGGGTATGAGGGCTCATGAGATAAAACAGTAGACAGACAGAGAATTTCTTCATGCAGTCTTCATCCCTATAATTGCTTCCTTGCTTCAACCTCCTTCCCCTCATATTTGTGAATGACCTGAAGGCAGTGGAATAAAGATTCCATGCTTCATGATCTTTGGGTCGTCGGTGTGTTCAAATGTGTTGTTACACAAGAATCAAAAAAATAAAAATCCTGAATGTCAGAGTTATTCCTGGTAACAATCACAGAAACTGAAGTCTGGCTTTTACTGTTTGAACTGTGACTGATTGTTACAGTTCCACATCTTCCTCTCCCCTCCTCTGCCCGTCTATTTAACAGACAGCCAGACACTTCCTCATTCACAACACAATGTTAGACTATTGTGTACTCCTGTGGTCACAGTTGCCTCCCTGTCAGAATAGTTACTCCAATGTGTCACAGATCTCCTCGTTTTGACAGGATGGGCAGGGCATACTGTCACAGTTCGTCACGTGTCCTGCACCACAAAGTCAGATATCACATGACACCATGTTACAGTCCAACAGGTTTATTTGAAATCACAAACTTTCACAGCACTGCCCCTTTGTCAAATGAAGTGTTACTTCACCTGACAAAGGAGCAGCATTCCAAAAGCTTACGAACTATGCGCTATGAACGGATATCCCCACAACTTCATCTGCAGGTGCTTACTAAATAGACAACACCAAAAGGACACAGTACGCCCTAACACACTGGTCCCACTGACCTACATCAAGAACATATCAGAACAGGCAACGAGACTCCTACGACCACTAGGAATCATGGTAGCCCACACGCCCACAGCCACACTACATCAGACACTTACAAGGATTGAAGACCCATTTCCACAACATGCAGAACCAACATGATTTACAAAATACCATACAACAATTGCCACAAACATTACGTCGGACAGACAGGAAGAAAACCAGCCACCAGAATACATGAACGTCGGCTCGCAGCAAAATGGCATGACAAACTTGCCCTAATATCAGTATGCTCGGACAATGAAGGCCATCAGTTTAATTGGGACAATGTAACCACAGTGGCCCAGGCCAAACGTAGGCACACACGGGAATTTCTAGAGGCATGGTTCTCCACCCGTAATGCAATCATCAAAATATAGAATTGGACCCCATATGCAAACCCTATCAGAACAAAACCGGAAATGACCGTACTCACCATAAGGAACCGGACAGTATAAATTCCACACAGAGTAGAATAACCTCGCTTCATCAGAGGTTCCACTGGTGATGTCACCTAGTGTGGTGATGAAATGTCTTAATGAAAACAAGCCAGCTCAGCGAGCAAGTCAACAACCTCATGCTCATCGACGTCACTTCTTACTAGTAGCACAGTCTAATCAACTGGGAGAGTGTCATGCAGGCACCTGATCCATTTCTCTCAGGTCCACATTAAAATAATTATAAGGTGATTGGCATTTGCAGAAAGAAATTCCCTCCTTTCTTTCCCCCCTGTTCTCTGTTGTAGTTGAAATCAGATCGGGCTAGAAATTGATGCCAGGACCTCTCTGCTGCTGCTTGTACCCAACACACCATCCAAGCTGACTGGATTCATCCACTTTCAATGACTTCTGCAATGTTAGCACTTCACTCAGATCTCTCAAATGCCTGAGTTGTGTACCTAATGAGGCTGAGCCCATTTCATACTTGTGGAGGTTAAATTTACGCTTCCTTGCAGCTCAAGCAGATACAATAGCATTGAAAGAGACACAAGGAGATTTTCACCCTGCTGGAACACTATTTTGTGTGAGATATAAATGCACTGAAAGTTCAATGTAGTTTTACACATCACAAAACTCTGAGCATTGTAAAATTGGTTGCAATGACAAAGCAATTAACTGTGTGGTCTCCTCACTGGTTCATTGAGCTGCTACCAATATTTGTATTAGAAAACACGTCTCTGGTTTGCTGTGCAATTATGATGAAGCTTAATGCTTAATGAAGGAGATTCATCCTGCAGTGTGCTCCCCATGTATTTTTCATCACCAAAACTGTTTCATACATTTCTCTCTTGCTGTTGCTGAAAGAGGTCATAGAGTCTTTGCAGTTCCTTTTGAGGCCTTTCAGCCTGTCAAGTCTTTGGGAGAAACGGAATATGCTGGGGCTATTTTGCCTGGAGCATCAGAGGCAGAGAGGTGTTTTTAAAATCGAAGTTTATAAAATCATGAGGGGCATGGATATGTGAATAGCCAAGGTCTTTTCCCTGGGGTAAGGGAGTCTGAAACTAGGCAGCATAGCTTTAAGATGAGAGGAGTAAGATATAAAAGGGACTGGTGGTGTGTGTATGGAATGAGCTGCCAGAGGAGGTGTTGGAGGCTGGTACAATGATAACATTTAAAGGGCAGCTGGACGGGTATATGAATCGGAAGGGTTGAGAGGGATATGGGCCAAATGCTGGCAAATGTAGAATATCTGGTTGGCATAGAGGAGTTGGACCGAAGAGTCTGTATCCATGCTGTTCAACTCTATGACTCTATAAATCCAGACTGGCCAGGGTAGACGCGCAGAAATCAAAGGTAAGCCATGGCACCCAGAGTGAAACCAGCTGGCTTATCCCAATTGCAAGATCCTTAGTCTGCATTTTTGATCTAACAACAGACTAATATCTGATTTCTGATCCCTTCCCATCACCACCAGATCTTTTGCTATTGGCCACTTGCCCTTTTATCCCAAAAGTGTCCAACCACGCAATCTTCCCCTCCCCCTGATCCCTCACTGACCTTAGCCTCGGCTCCTTCACTTCTCTGCTTCGCTTCTAAAACCTAAAGAACCATCTCCCCTCCCCCACTGCTACCCCCCGCAACACCCCCACACCGGCCCAATCCACCCAGGACTGATTCTGGGTTTGTTTCTGCCACAACTGTACCATTTATATTTCACGAATCGTGGGGGCCTTGTTCTGTAGGGATGTAGTTTGGTCTATTTTGCCATAAAAAAAAGCCTCTCTCATGCTGCGTCCAACCTCGTGGCTTTGCTGCTTTTGGTCCATCTAATGTTCAGGGCCCACTCGTTATTGCCAAGGATCAGGTCCTCCTGCATTGAGTATGGTTACGCTGGAGGTGATGTTTCTATTTAAGCGTGTTATTTATTTTCAGAACAAACACCCTAATGGCAATATCTGTCTCTAATTATCTCCTTACAGAGGGCAGGATGACACAATCTGCGAGAGGGCAGCTTGCTCCTATTTCTGGAACTGACTCTGAACCTACAACAGCGACTGGCAGAAGCAAGCCAGCTTGCCCAATGTGTCAGGCACACGTTGCTGTTTAGAGCTCCAAGGCACATCTTGTCACCTACATGCACTGAGAATCACCACCTTGCAAGTTAAATTATCTTGCCTCACTCTTCCAAAGCTTTTGCCCAGATTCTCTGATAGCCAGACAGTTCATGTTCCAGCGTTGTTGGGAGTTATGCATAGGGGGCCCATCAGAATCCCCACTCTAGCTGACTTTGACGGAACTGCCTATTAAATTTTAGATTCCGCAAAGCAATTTCCCTGATGCTGGGACCCTCAAAGTCTCCAGTCAGGGATTTTGGAGGATTCTGATTAATTTAACTAAGTAGTTGCTTGGGAACTGTTAGACCACAAACTACACCATCCACCTCCTGGCAACCTATTCAACTGAACCGATATGTACCTCACACACTTGCCTCTCACCTGAGGTGTGGTGACAGTCAGATTACATCCACCACCAGCTGTCTCTCTCTATAATGAGAGAGAGGCACCATGGAGACTTTACCGTTATAGTACTCCAGTTGGGGTCTCAGCCGTGCCCTGAAAAATTGAATCAAAACTTCCTTACCTTTGTAAACAGAAATTGCTGGAGAAACTCCGCGAGTCTGGCAGCATCCGTGGAGACAAAGCAGAGTTAACATTTTGAGTCTGGTGACTCTTCTTCAGAACCTCCAGAGTCCTGAAGAAGGGTCACTGAATTCAAATTATTCACTCTGTTCTTCTGCCCCCAAAAGCTGCCAGCCCTGCTGAGTTTCTTCAGCAATTTCTGTTTTTGTTTTAGATTTCCAGCATCCTCAGTTCTTTTATTTTATTCTCCTTATTTTTGTATACAGTTTCCCTCACAATTATTGCTAACATTTTATTTAAAAAATTGCTTCTGTTATGTCCTAGATAATGTTATTACTGGCCAGGTCAAATCCTGGCTTGATAGATCATGTTTTGTTTTGGTTTTAACAAAGTGATCTCATACCGAGACCTAAGCCCACAATGTTGTATATTTTATTTTAACATAAAACAAATGTTTATTAACAGAAGAAACAAAGGCAAAATAGAATAAGTCAAACTATTTGCTTGTAACACAATTTCAAAGTTTTAAACAAACAGCAAAAATATAATTCCATTAATGTCCACTCCCAGACAAATGGAAGAGAAAAACAACAGCTTTAGTGTAATACCCCAAAATACCAATTAGACAAATCTCACATCAGAATCACTGTCTCTAACACCATGGTAAGGTTTAAGTCACTTGTAACTTTAATATACAGGCTAGAACTGTAGGTGGCTTCTTCCTAGAGATTTTATACAAAAGAATTTGAATGCACTCATTTTTTAAACTAACCTCTTCAGGGTTCTATCACAACACCGCTGGTCTCAGACTAGCACTAACTCTTCACTCTAAAGCAATCTAACTCTGTATTGCAGGACCACTGGCCTAAACAACCATCTTCATCTAAGAATTTCACAAGACTATGTAAAACCAAAGTAGTATCACTGTCTAAGCAATGGGTGTTTGCTATAATCTTAAAAATATTTCCAGAAATCACTAACAAACTTGAGGCCCCATTATTTATCTTGCAGGCACATAAAACCCATTCATTCTAAAGTTAGGACTCAAAAGTTTTAGAAGAAATCACCATAACTACAGAAATAGTTACTAGTTAATTATTAATATCAGGCAAACAGAAAACCCACGTATTACTAACTCAAAAACCAGAACTTATAATCAATGACATTAAAAAAGGGTACATATTACACAGTTTACATCACATTAGCTGCATAATAACCTTTTGCAATTCATGCACAAGGACTCCCAGATCCCTCTGCTTCTCACAGCTCTGCAACCTCTTAGCATTAGAATCTTAGAACTGAATACTGCCCTGCAATCCACTGGCAGTCCTCAGTATCCTCTGTGTATATGGTAATCAATCCTATCCTTTCAGGCTGGTAGAAGTAAGAGTTCTCACTTCATAGGTAGAATGATAATGTAGATGATTTTACAGGATCTCACTAGAAACTGATCAGGACACTGAAACCTGAGTGAATTATCCTGGAAGAGAATGTGGGGAGCAGCTTCTATTTCCTGGAGTTTAGAGGAATGAAAGCTGACCAAACTAAAAATGTATAAAACGCTTAAAGAGCCTGTAGGGTAGATAATGAGAGGCCGTTTACTCAGCTTGAGTTACCTCCAACCTCTGGGAATGAATGGCCCAGCATTTTAAGAATGAGGTGAGAAATTAATTCTCTCAGAAGGGTGTGAATCTTCAGAAGTCTCCACCCCGGAAGGTTATGTATATTCAGACACTGTGTATATTTAACACAGACCTTCAACTGAATCATGGGAATTGAAGGATATGGGGTTAGTGTGGGAAGATCAAAATGGGGTAGAAGATCTGCGACAGAGTCATACAGCAGGGAAATAAGCCCTTCAGTCCGGCCATTCCCACCTGCCTACATTTGGCCCACATCCCCTTGACCCTTTCTTATTCATGTACTCATCCAAATGCCTTTTAAACGTGGTAACTGTACCTACCTACACAACTTCCTCTTTTCATTCCACATATGAACCACTCTCTGTTTAAAAAAAGTTACCCCTCGTGTTTTCTTAAATCTTTCTTTTCTTACCTTAAAGATTTACCCCACCCACCGTAGGGAATAAGATACCTTATCTATACCACTCAGAATTTTATAACCTTCAAAGTCACCCCTCAACCTCCTAGTCACTATCCTATTGAATGTTGTTTATGCTGGAATGGTCAAATGCTTTCATTTCTGATGTTCTGATTCAATCTCAGCACTGAAGGCAATGCTAGACTTATGGTTCAGCTCTAACCACAAACAAAATATTATTCCCTGGTTACCATTTCCACATGCAGTAGTCAGTAGCTAATTAAATGTATCCTTCACTTACATATGGCTTTAAAAAAAAATATTTTCAGAAAGATTCTATGTTTCCTCCACTGGCCTTATCATCACAATTCCTCCAGATTTCCCTCATATTCACCAATTACCTTGCTATGTGGTTACAGCTCTAAGGAACTGTGGAATTATTCATACACAGGGTTACTGAGGATAGGTCATTAACCATATTCAAGGCTGAGATAAGCAGATTTTAAATCAGTAAGTGAATCAAGAGTTACAGGGAAAAGGCAAGAAAGTGGAATTGAGGACTATCAGATCAGCTGTGATGGGGTAGCAGACTTGATGGGCTGAATTACAAAGTTCTGCTCCCATGTCATATGATAGAGCATCAACCCAAAACCTGACCCCAAGGTAGAAGTGTCTTAAATTCTCCTTGATCACTGTTGGTAAATCCACCCACCCTCTCTTTTCAAACTGAGTGCTACAATTAGTCTCAGAGCATAGAGCAGCTTGGAGAGGGCAAAGCAGCCAACAAATTGTCATACAATGCTCCTGTTGTCGAGTCCTGTCTATATCAAGCTGTAGAGATGGTAACTGGCTTCCTGGGTTGCATTGCAAAGCGTGCTGGATCCCTATAGCCAGTTCCCCAACCAGAGTTGCTTCCTTAGGGCAATTGCAGAAAGATTGTTGTCCCAGGAACACTGAGGTAATCTGAATCCTGCAGGTTGGCTCGGTGCTGTGGAATTCCTCACCAACAGGGAAAACAAACAGACAAATTCATGAAGGAATCATGGCAGGAGTAAATTACTGCAGATGCTGGAATCTGTACTGAAAACTGAAAATCAGATCACAGCAAGTCAGACAGCATCCATGGAGAGTCCAAGGGTGCAAGGTCGTAATTCTTCACATTGACTTTCTTGCTCCTCTGATGCTGTCTGACCTGCTGTGCTTTACCAGCCTCACACTTTTGGACTCTGGCTTCCAGCATCTGCAGTCCTTATTGTCTACATGGAAGAGAGCAAGCTAACTGTTCAAGTCTAGATTACTCTACATCAGAGCTGAAGGATTTCTTTTAGGGTTCTTTTTTAACTTTTGAAATAACACAATGCAACAGGAATTGAATTCCCAATTATCGCTTGAATTATCTGCACTGTCACCTACGTACAGCATCATTACAGGGACACATGAGTATTACTGGGTTCTGGTGCCATCTAGTGTGTGGAAGAGCAGCCTGCACACATAGACTAGATGAAGTCGCGCGGATAAACGAACCTGGCAACTTGCATTTAGAGAGTACTGTTTATAACCTCAAGGATGTGCCAAAGTGGTTTACAGCTAATTTTCTTTCAAGTGTAGTCACTGTTCCAACGCATTCAATTTGTGCAAAGTAAGCTCCCACAAACAGCAATGTGATAAAGATAAGATCAAATGGTCTCGAAATAAATAGGTGATGGCCTAAAGGTATCATAAAAATAAACCCCCAGAAACCCCCCGGTAATATTCTGAGGACCTGGGTTCAAGTCCCATCACAGTAGGTGGAAGTTGAATTCATTAAAAATCTGAAATTAAATGTCTAATAATGACCACAGCCCTCTGGGCAATAAATGAGCAATGACACCTTTATCCCATGAACGAACAGGTTTGACCTTGAAACCTTAACCTTCTCTCTCCGAGACAAAATGCTATTCATTGCAAACAACGGCAACTTAATGTAACATCTCTTTGTGTGAGAAAGTCCTAACATAAGTTCAAAACGGCCACTGCGTTAGTCCGAACATCTCCTATATGTCCAAATCTAAATCATTAATCGAACACAAGATTGGATGCATTCTCAAACAAGAACAGCAAATGAGAATATAACCGTTTGAGATCTTTCCGTTCCTGTAACTAGTCTGCCCTCTGGTGCACACAACTGGAATCTCGGTGAGGTCGCTGAACAATGTGAATTTCTGCGTACTGTGTGAAACTGATAACTCATTTAGAATTCTCATTATAATGCTTCTATATGGCATTGAGGTGCTGAGGCTGCTAGAAACAACTGCCTATAAAAAAAAGTTCTAGCAGGAGTAGACAGGTATAATACAGGATGTTCATTGAATCTCAGACTCCCCAACAGTGTGGGAAGAGGCATTCGGCCACACTGACCCTCCAAACAGCATCCCACAGACAAAGAACCAACCCTATCCCTGTAACCCTACATTTAGCACAGCCTCGCCTGCATATCTTTGGACTGTGGCACAAAAACTTGAGCACCCAGAGGTAACCCACACCAACGCAGGGGAATGTGCAAACTCCACAGCCCCAGGCTGAAAGTGGTCCCTGGGTCCCTGACACTGTGAGGCAGCAGTGCTGATCACTGAGCCACTGTGCCGCCCTAAATTCTGGGTGACTGGGGAATCCAGAACCAGGAGTCACAATCTAAGGAAAAGGGGTATGCCCGTGAGGACAGAGATGAGGAGGAATTTTGTTACCCAGAGAATGGTGAGCCTGTGGAATTCTCTGCCACAGGAATCTGTAGAAACCAAAACATTGAAGACTTTGAAGGAAGATGTGGATATAGTTCTAGAATGAAAGGGATCTAAGGATATAGGTAGAAAGTAGGAACACGGTACAGAGTTGGATGATCAGCCATTTCTTATTGAATGGCATAGCAGTCTGAAGGGCTGAATGGCCTACTCATGCTCCAATATTCTATATTTCTACAGGGAGGAGGGGGCACAGGGAGTTAAAGACAGTGAGGAGGGGGCACAGGGAGTTAGAGACAGTGAGGAGGGGACACAGGGAATTAAAGACAGTGAGGAGGGAGCACAGGGAGTTAAAGACAGTGAGGAGGGAGCACAGGGAGTTAATGACAGTGAGGAGGGGGCACAGGGAGTTAAAGATGGTACAGAGAATGAAACGAATGAGGATGAACTCTGAAGAAGCTGCAGTCAGTTTGTGAAAAGGCCTGCAACGCCTTTGATGGGCGATCTAAGGGAAACGAGGTTTAGATTGTAACAAATTGAAGCAGATGTTTAATATCTAACCACAGAGAATAATTAAAGTTCTCAGGCTGTATGTGATCACACTCCCAGCTTCTCTGATCACTTGGTGGTTGTACCATGTTAAGCTACCAATGAAAGGCTCGTGTTGCCTAAATGATCTCAGAACTTGAATCAAAATCCTTTCCCATCTATGACTGAACAATTTATGCTCTTCCTTCTCCACAGGGCACTTGTCTTCTGATCAGACTCTAACTTTAATTCAACAAAGAATTAATGAAACTCTTGGTACTCCAGTCTCCTGAGAATCTGTTTCCAGATCAGACAATCCCTAAAGTGTGGGAAGCAGTCCATCCAGTTTACACAGACCCTCCAAAGAGAATCCCACTCAGACCACCCCCCTACCCTATCCCCGGGAACCTGTGTTTCCCATGGCCAATCCACCTAGCCTGTACATCCCTGGGCGCTACAGGTAATTTCCCAATGCCAATCCACCTAAAGGTACACATGGTTTTGTGGAAGGGAGTCGATGTCTAATGAGTTTATTTGAGTTCCTTGAAGAAGTACCAGGTACTGTGGATGATGGGGAACCAGTGGATGTACTGTACCTAGAAGATGAGGATAGGCTGGTTCTTGTGGAAAACATTGGCTCCTATAGAGCTGTAGTCCCCACAGGAGTTGTGCCTTTGGTAAGGAGGAGATTCAAGTGCAAAATACATTAAAATGTTTGGTGGTGCACAGTTGCTAATAGCTTAGTGATGTGGTGAAATGTGACAATTATTCATCAAAATGGCAGCACTGAGTGCAATGTCCAAACAAGGTCAGGAGTGTCAGGAGTTTGCATCTTCGTTAAAGATGTTGTTGTTGGTACTTTAGTGGTTTCAGGGTCAAGAGTGAGGCAGCTGCTAAATGTGCAGTAAACAGTTTTTGGGTGTGCCCTTCACATTTAAAAAGTATGCTGCTTTCAAAATAGGATGTGGGTTTTCATCAGGGTGAGTGGTGAACCTAAAGCAACAACTGTCCTTATTTTTAATGCTGGCATATGACATGGGAAATCCTGAACCTTCCCTTTGCTCAGTGTGCAAGAGATCATGAATCTGGCCTTTCGATCTGTGCAGTTTAACATGATAGATTTATGCTCTGTGTCATCAGCACTGCCTACTACCAGCATGATAGTAGAACTATGTGGTATCCACAGCACAGGCCATTCAGCCCAACTGACCTATGATGGCGTTTATGCTCCACACAAGCTCCTTCCCTCTCTCTTCATGTTACCCTATCTGCATAGCTCTTTATTCCATTCTGCCTTTTGTTCACCTTGCTCCCCTCTGAACTGCATGCTGAGCTGTAAGAAGGGTCCGTGAGCTGGTCTCACTTAGTGTAGTAGTAAGTGGTGTTGACTTGTCCCTGGATTTTAGACAAAGGGGAAGCTGCATTCTGTCACAATCCATTGACCTCAGCATGTTTGGAGGGGAAGCGATGTAGGGGTCAGTCTCTGATTTTGAGGCTCCCCACCGAGTGGTCTGTCGAAAAGCAGTGACCAGGCTCACACAAGAAGAGTGACCATTTGCTTGATTTACTGGAGGGAAGCCCATGGGACTGAACTGCCTGCTCGCAAGAAGAGGAAAATGATTTAGCCCACACACCATTGTGCAGGTGAAACAGAATCCCTGCGGTGTGGAAGCAGGCCATTTGGTCCACTGAGTCCAAGAATAGCATACTGCGCAGGACGTATCAGCAGTTGTAGCTTTACAGCTCCAGGATTCAGTAAATGGAATGCACTTTTGGGAATTTGCTCCAGAAACCTTATTTACTGACCTTAATGAAATCCATATGCTATTAATTATTAACATACTCAAACATACCAATTGGATTTAATTGCTCCACCATCGGTGGATATGCCTTCAGTTATGTGGGTCCAAAGCTCTGGAATTTACACTCTGCCCCTCTCCACCTCCTTATCCTGTAATTCCCTCCTTTAAGAAGCACATTCAAACTTGCTTCTGCAGACAGGTTTTGGCCATCTGTTCTATTATCTCCTTATGTGGCTCAGTACACTCCTGTGAGACTGCCAGGGAGGCTTTATAGCGAGGGATCAAATGATCTTCTGATCTCCCATTGCATCATACATAGCAAGTTGGATGAGACAGTCCTTTATTCTGACAGGTATTTTAAAAGAAACTGTGTTTTGGGAGTCATATGTGACTGACTCGAGCAATCCTGTACTCAAACCTAGATAACACTTTTCTTGATTACATTTCATGACAAAGCAGTTTATCTTCCCCTCCCCAGAAACCCATAACCACACCAATATCAGGCTCTGAACGTCTGAACTTGTTGTCCTTGGGTGCTGACAGGTAATTCCAAAGTAAGAACACGGTGATCTGTTGGCATAAGTTCTGCAATTGTCTCCCTAAACAACTCTGCCTCTCTGAAACCAACCCAACCTCCCACCACATTTTGAACACTCCTTAATAAATACTGATTTGGCAAACCTTTTGGTCATCTGCTCTGAAATCTCCATTATCAGGCTCAGGGTCAAATGTTGATGGTAATGACTTCTTGGGTAGTTTCCCGCATTTAGGGTGTATCCAAGATTGCAAGTTGTTAAACTATTTGCTTAATAATAGGAACATGGTTTAAAATCGGTCTGCCACCTGACAAACCAGTTGAGTTTATAGAAACCCTACAACGTGGAAACAGGCCATCTGGCCCATCGAGTCTACACCGACCCTCTGAAGAGCATCCCTCGCAGATCCAGCCCCCTTCCCTGTAACCCTGCATTTCCAATCCAACTAACCTACACAGCCTGTTTCATTGGCTGTAAAGTGCTATAGAAGTTTCTGAAAAGCTGCTACACAAATGCAATCCTTTTCTTCATTGCCGGTCACTAATAATGGCAAATGTGATCCTACTGCCTGGCTCACTGTAAAGCAACTTTATCTCCTTCGACAGACCCCTTGGTGTTTTGAGTTTAGCCAGCTATGTCAAACATTGGCAACTGAGGTTCCCTCCCCAGTAGCTCCATTCAGGTTTTCACATTGCTAAGTGTTCATAGTTTTAGACAGGATACAGATGGCAGGCAACTGAAAACTGATGCCTCCATCTCACCGCCCCCTCCAACAACATATTTGAACAACAACATTTGCAGAGGTTGAACATAGTGGAATTTGCGATTCAGTACTCACTGGTCTAGTATGTTCCAGCCGTGCTCTCTGAATGGCTGAAAAATAAGGAACTAGCGAAGTGCAGAATTGCAAAAAGGCCAATCAGCAAGTTACCAAAAAAGAACCAACATATTTGGCTGCATTTTGCATTATTTGGGTGCTAGTCCTGGAGAGTTGAACAATTTCCATTCCCAGCAGGCATTTCCATGTCAGGAGCAGGCTATCTCTTGGCGTTTCAGCTGGGGCAGAGCTTGGCACTACGCAACAAAAAGGAGATTTTACAACAGATCGTGGCCAAAGGCTTGGAGGAGCAATTTAAAAGAGGTCAGAAAGGTAAAATGGCAGAGAAATTTAGCACAAGAATTTCTAAGCTTAGAGCCTACGTGGCTGAAGGCATGCCTGCCAATATCTCAGCAATAAAACTCAGGCATTTGTATGAGGCCAGGACTGCATAAGTGCAGACATCTTAGAGTGCTATAAATGGTGGAAGGTATTAGATAGCGATAGGGAAGGATGAGACTATGAGAGGATTTGAAAACAAAAAAATGTGTGCAATATTTCTGCTGTTCTGCCTTAACAAAGAGAACAGTATTAATCTCAAAGGAGAAGGTGTGAGATTTTTTCTTCCTTTTACAGTTCAGCTGTTTCTCCGCCTAGCGATATAATGACAAAAATTAAGAAGGGAGGCAGCTTTGCTCCCTGGAATCCAAAACAAAATCAACCAAATTCAATTCAGAGAAATAAACTTTGTTTGAGTTTTTTTTTAAATGCCCCAAGGTAGAGTTTCCCATATGTTCCTCTTGTGAAAGAGGAAATGATACTGTGCATTTCTGCTGCCTCAGGGGTGTAACCATTGTGTTTCAGTGGTTCTGCTCTTTTCCATTGTCAGTTCAGGGACATAACCGCACACCACAATCATGAAAATGTAGCCTTGTAGTGGTTTAAACACAGTTATAAAGAATGTGCCCAAATAAATCACCTCTCTTTGGGTCTGTCATTCTGACAGCATTTTAAAACAGCAATGCCTCAGCAAAACGTACTGTTTGTAAGTATATCTGTTCAAACGTTGCAGATGAAACAACAGCCACTGAATAATCTTGACTATTATTAATGTACAAATCAACCATGAATTTATGAGAGAGAGCGATAACTGTTAATTGTGAATGCGTGCAAGTCACTGGACAATTTGCACCAAGCCTCTGTTAGCTTTGTGTTAATGGCATCTCCCCTTTATCCTCTCTAAGTTTCAGGAAGTGCCTTTTACATCTGCATGACAATTGTTGGTGACTATCAATCTCTTGAGTCCAGAAATTGACAAATTTAAAGAGACAAATCTTGTTCCTTCAGGTATAATTTTTGAATGAAGAATTTATACAAATGTCAGTTTTTAAAGATTTACTTCATAGAATCATAGAATCCCTACAGTGTGGAAACAGGCCCTTCAGCCCATCAAGTCTGCATCAACCTTCCAAAGAACATCCCATCCAGATTTATTTATTTCATCTTACATTTTCTCAAATCAAAGAGAAGCCAGAGAATTCACCACAGCTCCTAAGAAAACCAGAAGCTGAAAGACAAAACAACATATTTCAGCATAATAGGCTTTGTGGATCAATGATAAATCAAATTTAACATAGCAACTATTTTGAGCTGGTTGTGGTATGATGTTGTGAGAACTTCCAGAAGGACTCGGAAGGATACCCTCAGAGACAGAGTTCTCAGTCAAAGGAAGCGCAAGGAAAATGAATTTCAGTAGTCAACTACAATTTTGGTCAAAGAGTCCAGGCAATCTGCAAATGCTGTATGCACAAAATCAGCAAGGAACTGCCTCTCTTTCTCTCCTAAATGGTCAGTATGTTCACAGATGACAGAAAAATTGGTAGCAAGGTGTACAGCTGGATGAACACAGCAGGCAAAATAGTATCAGAGGAGCTGATGTTTCCGGTCGAGGCCCTTCTTCAGAAAATCAGAAAAATTGGTGTTGTGCTAAGTAGCAAGGAGCAAAGCTTCAGATGGGCTGACCAGTGGCAAATGGAATTTAATCCTAAAAAGTATGAGGTGATACATTTTTGGAGGACTAACAAAGTAAGGGAGTGCATGTTGAATAGTACAATCCTAGGAAGTACACAGGATCAAAGGAACTTTGGAGTGCATTTTCACAGATCCTTGATGACAGCAGGATAGGTGGCTAGGGTGGTTAAGAAAGATAATGGGACATTTGCCCTCACTAACAAAGGCATTGAATACAAGAACAAGGAAGTTACAATGGAGCTGTATATATATTAGTTAGGCTGCAGCCAGAGTGCTGTGTGCAGTCAGATCATCACACTGTAGGAAGGGAGTGACTAAAATAGTGAGGGTGCAGAAGAGGTTCACCAGGATATTGCCTGGGCTGGAACGATTTAGCTATTAAGAGAGGCGAGATAGATAGGGGTTGTTTTCTGTAGAGCAGAGAAGTCTGGGGAAGGGGGAATCTGACTGACGTGTCTACAGTTCTGAAGGGCATAGACAGGGTAGATAGAGAGAAACATTTCCCCTTAGTACAGAGGTCAATAATCAGTGGCTAAAGTTTTAAACTAAGGAGGAGGAGAATCAGAGAGAATTTTGAAGAGCAATTTTTCAGCCAGAGGTTACTGAGAATCTGTAACTCACTGGACAAAGGGTGGTAGAGACATTTTAGAGCTTTTTAGATGAACTTTTAAAACACTATAGGGTGCAAGGCAATGCTGGTAGATGGGATTTGAATAGATGGATGTTTCATGACCAGTGTGGACACAATGGGCTGAAGGCTGTAAAAACACTATGACTCAAAATGTAGTCTAACTGCCGAGCCCACTGGCAGCTCTGAATTCGAACTTCAGGATTTTATTCCCTTGACTTCGGAGAGTGAATCTTTCTTTTGAAGTAAGAGAGGCCTGCGATTCTAACACAATGATATGTTGGCTAATAACTATATCACGTTTTTCAAATAGCAACTTTCACTAATTGTTGTGCAACAAAATAACAGGTGATTTTTTTTTTTAAGTAGCAAAGCAACCTGTTATTTTGTTTAAGATTAATGCTTTGCTGCTTTTTTGGGAACACTTGAGAAGCTACAAATTTGCAGTTCACAGATGATGTGGTCACACCCTGCATGATACAATTTTATACAGACAGTTGAACATAGGGAGAAGGACGAGACCATCTGTCAGTTCATTCTGCGTCTAACTCTGGAATGGTTAAACTTATATGCATCACTTTCCTGATCTCCCTCAACCCTCCCCCAATTTCTGGGAATAAAAACCCTCATTTAGGGTAATATCCCCTCTCCAAGACAGAACAGTGATCTCTAGAAGACACTGACAAAAATGCTTACTGCTCATTGGAACCCATCCAGTGCCCAGCCCCTGAACAATTCTGCAGTTACCATACTAACTGGTAACTGAATAGCTCGCTGTTTTATAGATTTTTCTTGATTCCTTCAAGGGCATTGCTGGCTGGGCAGCATTTATTTCCCATCCCTAATTGCTCAGAGGGCAGTTAAGAACCAACCACATTGCTGTGGATCTGGAGTCAGGCCAGAATTGTAGTTTCCTTCCCTAAAGGACATTATGGGTTTTTCCGACAATCAACAATGGATTCACGGTCATCATTAGATTGTTAATTTCAGATATTTATTGAATTCAAATTCCACCATCTGCCGTGGGGGGATTCAAACTTAGGTTCCCCAGAACATTACCTGGGTTTCTGGGTTAACAGTCCAGTGATAATACCATTATACCATTACCTCACCATCACATGTTGTACGTAAAACATTTTAATGTAGCTGTTCCACGCTCTAGTTTCCAGCACTTTCTACAATTTGGTTTATTTTACTCAGAGTCCGCATTTAGCCGTAACTAATCACGTACAGTGAGTAATAATTGTAAACAGATTCCCGAAGGCAGGGGAGTTCCAGAACTAGGGGTCACAGTCTAAGGATACTGGGTAAACCATTTAGGCCTCGGATGAGGAGAAACTTCCTCACTCAGGGAGTGCTGAGCCTGTGGAAGTCACTACAACAGAAAGCAGTTGAGATGAAAAGATTGTCTGATTTCGAGGAGGAGGCGGATATAATAGCACTTGTGGCTAAAAGGATCAAAGGATAAGGGGGTAAAGCAGGAAGAGACTATTAAGTTGGATGACCAGCCAATACTGTGGTGAATGGGTGAGTAGACCCAAAGGGCTGAATGGCCTACTCTTGCTTTATAATCACTCTAGGTCATAGAATCCCTACAGTGTGGCAGCCGGCCGTTCAGGCCATTGAGTCTACACTAACCCACTGAAGAGCATCCCACCCAGACTCAGTCCCCTACCCTATCCCTCTTACCCTGCATTTCCCATAGCTAATTATCTAACTTGCACATCTTTGGATTACGGAAGGAAAGCAGGGCACCCACAGAAAACCCACATGGAGAACATGCAAATTCCACACAAATATTTGACTAAAGCTGGAAGTGAACCCAGGTCCCGCGCATTGTGAGGCAGCAGTGCTAACCACTGAGCCACAGTTCTTCAAGTCTCCCTGGTAACTAAGGACATTTAAAGTAGATGTTAATCAAGTGACCCTTCTCTGAAAGAAAATAAGGGGCTCATTCTTTTGTCAAGCACCTCTTGAAGGTGCTGTTCTGAGTCAAATGTTCTTGATGAATTCTGGAAGGAATTGTAATGTTTTATCATTTGGAAATGCATATGCAGTTTACTGCAATATTGGCATTCAAGCCCTTAAAAAAAACATTTTTATTTATTTAGTGGTTGTGGTCATCACTTGCATTTATTACCCATCCTTAAATTACCCATCAGAATCCATCTTCTTGCTTAGAGCTGAATTGCTTGCTAGTCCGTCAGCTGCATTGCTCTCTCTGGACTTACACAGGCCTAGACAGACTAGATAAGAAAGGCAGTGAGTGGGTGGATTTTTACAACAATCCAGTTGTTTCATAAAATCATAGAGTCATACAGAGGCCCTTCAGCCCATCAAGTCTGTGCCAACCTATGACATTGCCAGTGCTCATCCATGTGCTTTTTAAAGGAGTGGTTGAGGAGGAGAGTATTCTTGCGGATCGGATTTATACGCATTTGGAAAAGCATGGCCTAATTAAGGAGAGTCAGCATGGCTTTGTGCAAGGCAGGTTATGTCTTACTAACTTGATTTTTTTTGGGGAGGTGATGAGAGTTATTGATGTGTGCAGAGCAGCAGATGTCATCTACATGGATTTTCGTAAGGCTTTTGGCAAGGTCCCTCATGGTAGGCTTATCCAGAAGATTAAGAAGCATGAGATCCATGGTGACTTAGCCACATGGAGTCAGAATTGGCTTGCCTATAAAAGGCAGAGGGTAACGATGGAAGGATGTTTTTTCTGGCTGGGCATCTGTGACTAGCTGTGTTCCACAGAGGTCCAGACTCAGACCTCTGCTGTTTGTGTTTATATAAATGACTTGGATGAAAACATAGACGGGTGGGTTAGTAAATTTGCAGACAACACAAAGATCAGTGGAGTTGTGGATAGTGTAGAAGGTTGTCAAAGATTACCATGGGATAGAGATCAGTTACAGATATGGGCAGAGAAATGGCAGATGGTGTTTAATCTGGGGAAATTTGAGGTGCTGCATTTGGGAAATCATATGTTAAGGAAAAGTATACAGTTAATGGCAGGACCCTGAGCAGCATTGATGCACAGAGGGATATTGGGGTCCAAGTCCATTGCTACCTGAAAGTGGCTATGCGAGTAGATAGGATGGTAAAGAAGGGGTATGGCATGCTTACCTTTATTGGTTGGGGAATTGAATACAAGAGTCAGGGTGTCATGTTGCAGCTTTATAAAACTTTGCCTAGGCCACACTTAAGTGTATTGTGTCCAATTCTGGTCGCCACATTACAGGAAGGATGTGGAGGCTTTGGAGAGGGAGCAGAAGAGGTTTTCCAGGATACTGCCTGGATTAGAGGGAATGAGCAATAAGGAGAATGCTACACTTGCCCCCACACCTCCTCCCTCACCCCTATCCCAGGCTCCAAGATGACTTTCCACATTAAGCAGAGGTTCACCTGCACATCTGCCAATGTGGTATACTGCATGCACTGTACCCGGTGCGGCTTCCTCTACATTGGGGAAACCAAGCAGAGGCCTGGGGACCGCTTTGCAGAACACCTCCGCTCAGTTCGCAATAAACAACTGCACCTCCCAGTCGCAAACCATTTCCACTCCCCCTCCCATTCCTTAGATGACATGTCCATCATGGGCCTCCTACAGTGCCACAATGATGCCACCCGAAGATTGCAGGAACAGCAACTCATATTCCGCTTGGGAACCCTGCAGCCCAAGGGTATCAATGTGGACTTCACAAGCTTCAAAATCTCCCCTTCCCCCACTGCATCCCAAAATCAGCCCAGTTCGTCCCCTCCCCCCACTGCACCACACAACCAGCCCAGCTCTTCCCCTCCACCCACTGCATCCCATAACCAGTCCAACTTGCCTCTGCCTCCCTAACCTGTTCTTCCTCTCACCCATCCCTTCCTCCCACCCCAAGCCGCACCTCCATCTCCTACCTACCAACCTCATCCCACCTCTTTGACCTGTCCGTCTTCCCTGGACTGACCTATCCCCTCCCTACCTATACTCTCCTCCCCACCTATCTTCTTTTCTCTCCATCTTCGGTCCACCTCCCCCTCTCTCCCTATTTATTGCAGAACCCTCACCCCATCCCCCTCTCTGATGAAGGGTCTAGGCCTGAAACGTCAGCTTTTGTGCTCCTGAGATGCTGCTGGGCCTGCTGTGTTCATCCAGCCTCACATTTCATTATCCTGGATTCTCCAGCATCTGCAGTTCCCATCATCATTGCTAGAAAAACTCAGGTTGTTTTCTCTGGAACAGTGGAGGCTGAGGAGAGACTTGATAGAAGTCTGTAAACTAATGAGAGGCATAGATAGGGTTGACAACTGGAATCTTTTTCACCAGACTTGAAAATCTCTTAAACTAGAAGGCATGCATTTAAGGCAAAAGGGAGAAAGTTTATAGGAGATATGAGGGGCAAGTCTTTTTACACAGATTGTGGTAGGTGCCTAGAACATGCTGCCAGAGATTGGGGTAAAGGCAGATACAGTAGGGGTGTTTAAGGGGCTTTTAGATAAGCACATGAATATGCAAGGAATGGAGAGATATGGACCATGGGTAGGCAGAAGGGATTAGTTTATTTTGGCCCGATATCTACGGGCCAAATGCCTGTTCCTGCGAGTGGCACTGTTTTATGTTATGAGATATCCTGCTTCAATTACCCTCTGAAACAGTGCATTCCAGATTTCCACCAGCCTCAAATGTTTCCTGAAATCTCCTGCCCTTTACCTTAAAATTATGCCCCCTGTTATTGATCCTTCAACTAAGGGGAACAAGTACTTTCTATCCCACCCTGTATGTGCCCTCATAATCTTATACACCTCAATCATGTGCCATCCCGGCCCCCAACACACCTTCTCTGCTCTAAAGGAAACAACCTGAGCTTATCCAACCTCTCATCATTGCTACACTGTCCCATCCCAGGCCAACATCCCAGTCAATCTCCTCTGCACCTCCTCCAGTTTCACGGTCACCATCGCTGATACTAACTTTCCATTCCAGATTTGTTTAATTAATTGAATTTAAATTCCCTGGCTGTGAACTCCTTAATTTCAGATTGTTGATGCTAGCCTCTGGAATGCCCTGTCAACATAAAAACCATTTTAGCTTGCCCTTATTTGAATATGGTGTGCATGACTTCGATCTGTTACAAAACACATTACAGTCTATGTAAGTGCTATTGAGGTGCAGGAACATGCAGGAAAGCAGGGAATACAGCAGCTGATCTGTGCACAGCAAGATTCCATTTATGGTGACATGATGATGGTGGTGATTGAGGGATAAACGTTGGTCAGGACCCCGAGGGAGATTCTTCAATGCGACGACATGGAATCTTTCTTCATTTGTCTGAGAGGTTTAGTGTCTCCATCGCAAAGAAGGCCCATCTGACAGTAAGGGTGTCTGTCCAATTCCTGTCCTCATCCCCCCACAATGTAACTAGCCAAGCCTTGGGGTGGTTTCCTGTGATACTGGGGATCCTGCATGCCGGCTGAAAAACTCCCCCCACCTCTGCCTATTCCAGGGAGATCTTGTCCAACCACATTTCACTGGGTGGCTCAGTGATTAGCGCTGCTGCCTCACTGCATCAGGGACCTTGGTTAGATTCCACCCTCAGGCAACTGTCTGTGGGGAGTTTGCACATTCTCCCCATGTCTGCTTGGGTTTCCTCCTGGTGCTCTGGTTTCCTCCCACAGTCCACTGATGTACAGGTTGGGTAGACTAACCATGCTAAAGGCTGTGTTATGGGGGATGCACTATAGAGAGTCAATATCGGCCAAATGGCATCTATCTGCAGAGTGGGGATTCTTAGATTCTATTTTATGATTCAGCAAGGTGCTGGTGAAGACACCAGTCGGCCTTCCCTGGGAATCAAGACGTTGAAGTCCCATACAGCAAGAACTGGCGGCAAATCAGAGACCAGCAGCTTTGAGAAGTTGGTCGTTGGCAGAAGGCCTCCCTTGGAGACCCAGAATCTACAAGGAGCCAGGTCAAAAGTAAGTAAAGTGAGAGGAAGGGAACATTCTTGCGTTGGGGCTCTGGGAAGGGTGGGAAGCAAGGATAGGTGGGTTGCACCAACAAGGCAAACTCACCCCTTCCTGGTATCCGTCCCTCCGTCTGACACTGATCACCTTGGACCCAGTGACCCCACCTCCCCTGAGGTGACACAGAGCACAGAGGGTAGCACTGCCCTTGGAATTGTGTATGGTGGCAGACCTGCCTACAGCTGGGTTAAACCCAGCATGGACAGTCAAGGCCCATTAGTGGTTAATTGATGTTGGCCAGTCTATGGCCTCCAATTGAGAACCTGGGGTCACAGTCTCAGGATATGGGGTAGGCCATTTCGGACTGAGATAATAAATTTCTTCACCTGGATGGTGGTGGGGACTGTGGAATTCTCTGTCACACAAAGCAGTTGAGGCCAAAACATTGAATGTTTTCAAGAAGGAGTTAGACGTAGTTCTTCGGATTAAAGGGACCAAAGGTATGTGGAGAAAGTGGGCCAGGATACTGAGTTGGACGATCAACCAAATCAAATTAAATTCCTTTTGCTATTTTCTATGTTTAAAACTGGTGGCAATGTTGGCACCATAGGTTCTCCCACCCAGAAATTAAACGTGGTGGAGGTGGGAAGGTGATGGGGTCTAGTTCCACCATCAATCTGTCTCATTAAGCGTACAAGCTCCAGGAGCAGAGATTCTGCCCAAGAGTACAGAAGATGCATTGCTTCAATCTCTCATTGCAAAGGCACTACTTCCAAAGTACAGGGTGTCATTCTAGGTTTTGCCCTTAAGCCCCTATAGTGCAATTAAATGAGCCACGGCTAACACTACATACTACTTAACACATTTTCATGACCATTCTTTGTCTGCTTATTTGTTTTTGGTATTAAACCAGGCTGAAATCTATTAAGATAGCACACCAGATATTGGGATATAAAGATAGACGTGCAATAACATCACAGATTTTAAAAAGAACACAAAGAGAAATTCAATGAGTTGCATTTAAACTTTTAAACAATGTTACAATCACATACATAGACGCGCTGTATTGGGTAGATCTGAGCAGCCAGGGGTCTCTGTTTAATTAGTGCCTTTCCCGTATTCATTTTCTGTGGATCATTTTCAGCATCGTTTCACCCATTTTCTGAGTGTGAAACAAAATGCAATTTGGACATAAAGAATAAAGTGAACTCACCAGGACTTCCTTGGTCTCCTGTGTTTTGAAGTCTAACGGGACATTTACTGCACCTCCTGCAATATCACAATTACAGCCCCTAAACCCCTGCACCTCCACACACCTCCTGAAGTATAGCAGCAAAACAGATGGTAAGTAAGCAGAGGACAGATCTGTCTCAGGGCAGAAGGATGTGCAGGACAGGTCAATAAATACCAGGGAGATGCTCTCTTCTCTCCTCCCAGTGATGGTTGGACAGATTTTGTTTCTGGCAAATCAAGTAAGCAGTTCAGCTTTGCTTCCTCAAACCCCAAATTTCTCATTCTGCAGCAGTGCAATAGTTTCTTTTATGCCTGAATCCCTGGTTTGCTGAGTTGCCATGGAAACAGATGAGAAAAAAAAGAATTCTGGAAAGGCTTGTGATGCCGCATAATTGAATTTGTTAACACAAATGAAAACAAGAGATTTCTGAAGGGATAATGATGCCGAGTTGAACCTCATTGCAATCCAATGGACATGAGACGAGCTTCTGTTATACCAAGCACTGTTAGCCGAGCACTCTGGGTCCTGTAGTTCTGCCATTTGTCTCTTTTGTTCCTGTGGAAGGATTTGTCTCTCAATCTGAATGGGTTCAATTAAAGGAACATTGTCAACAGCAATTTCTGCTACCTGACCTGGCATTTATCCAGATGAACATCTTCACAAAGTGTGATCAAGTCACGGTCAAGTGCAAAAAGTTACAAGATCACACAGGGCCATCAGAGTCGACAGCTGCTTTAAAAACCCCGCTTGTCGTGCATGGAGATGGTGAATAAATCCCAGAGGCAACTGGGGGGTAAATGAGCCTCGAAAGGGATCAGTAGAAATCAGGGATTTCCAGTTTCCCAGCCAAACACTCCATCCAGCGTGGAAAGTGACTGGCAACACTATTCAATATCATTCCTTACGTTGAGAAAAGGGGAGGATCGCAGTGCAGCATCTGACGGCTGGCGTAGGAAAAGGTAGTAAATCAGCAAGTTAGGAGTGTTCCCGGTTCTGATGAAGGGTCACTGGACTCAAAACATTAACTCTGTTTCTATTGCTAGACCTGCTGAGTTTGTCCAGCAGTTTCTGACTTTGGTTCAAACCTCCAACATCCGCAGTTTTTCCTTTTATCTTGAGGTAGGAATGTATATCTTACAACAGGTTTAGGTGAGAACAGAAGGGCAGGCAATCAGGTGGTACTCATCCAGAAGGATCAGCAAAAGAAGTAGACACAAGATGAGATAGTAGGAACTGCAGATGCTGGAGAATCCCGTATAACAAGATGTAAAGCTAGATGAACACACAAGGCCAAGCAGCATCATAGATTAGATTCCCTACAGTGTGGAAACAGGCCCTTCGGCCCAACAAGTCCACACCACCCCTTGCAGCATCCTACCCAGACCCATCCCCCTATAACCTACATACCCCTGAACACTACGGGCAATTTTCCATGGCCAATCCACCTAACCTGCACATCTTTGGATTGTGGGAGGAAACTGCAGCACCCAGAGGAAACCCACGCAGACATGGGGAGAATGTGCAAACTCCACACAGATGGTCAGCTGAGGCTGGAATCGAACCCGGGTCCCTGGCACTGTGAGGCTGCAGCGCTAACCACTGAACCACCGTGCTTCCCCTTTCTGAAGAAGAGCCTAGGCCTGAAATGTCAGCTTTCCTGCTCCTCTGATGCTGCTTGGCCTGCTGTGTTCATCCAGCTCTACACCTTGTCATCTCAGGCACAAGGTGAGCATTGCTTTCTATTATATAACACAATGAGTTGTTAGGATCCACAGTGTGCTGCTTGCAAAGGTCGTGGAAGCAGGTTCAATAGTTCAGTTACCATGGTGAAAGTGGATGTATTCTTGGAAGAGAAATATCTGCAGGACTCTGGACGAAGAATTGGAGGGGGGGACTGTGACAAGTTGGATGATTCTTCCATTAGGATAAGGGCAGAATAGCTCCTTTCCTTGCAGTTTCGGTCATATTTAAGATTCCATTGAGAGGCAGCTGTTTTGTAACAGCAATACCAACCCTGGAAATGGAGTGACTAAATCCACCCAGTGTACATGGGTGTCACTCTTGCTATGCTGCAGTTTAACACATTTCTCAACACCTCCTGATTTCAGCTCCATGGTGGATGTCGGTGATTAGATCTGGACCACAGAAATCCAAATGAACAATAGCTATAGTTTTGTGGAGCCAACTGTGAAACGCTGTGCCGAAGGGGAACTTCCTCCCCGCCACCTTCTTTACAGCTGCTGGAGAATGTTAATTATGTATTGTTAGTTCATTGATGCTGTTAGTTTTCTTCCATTTCCATTTGCCACGATCATTCTGTCTGGAATTCTGTTGCTCAAAATTCCAAACTCTGAGTCAGGCTTAGAAGGCACCCCTACAGTGCTGTTTGAAGATCAAGGGAAGTTCTCCCAAGAATCTTCAGGCAGACACAGACAATTTGGCCATCAGGCTTACTGCTGATTGTGGGATCTTGCTGTGTTAAAATGGCTTTTGCACGTTGCAGCAGCGGCAGCATTTAAAACAAAATGCAAACAGCTGTATACTATTTTTAGCACCTCCTGGGGTTTTCAAAGGCCCTATAAATATGCAAAGCATTTCTTCCTGTCTACGCTGTTATGTTTTTCCAAGTTACAGCATATTTTCTGAATGTCTTCATTTTGCCTGTTCCTGTTAATGATGTAAACCTATTAAGCGGGAGTGGGAATTGTACTTATAAATGTCTGTGACACTGTTAAGCTTTGCCCAACGCAACCAAATACAGGTGGGTTAAAAAATGTGTCTCTACCAAAGTAACTAAAAACCAATAAATCATTCTCCTCTCGGTTACATTCACAACTCTTCACTTGTAACAGGGAGCTCCACTTATAAGGAATCTGATCAGTGACAAATCCAGAGATAATGGGAACGGCAGAGGCTGGAGAATCTGAGATGTCAAAGTGTAGAGCTGGATGAACACGGCATGCCAATCAGCATCTTCGGAGCACAAAAGCTGATGTTTTGTGCCTAGACCCTTCTGATGAAGATACTCCTAAGATGCTGCTTGGCCAGCTGTGTTCATCCAGCTCCACACTTTGTTATCAGTGACAAATCCAGACTGATTACTGCTAATTACAGATACATGAGGCAGCTTGTGAGATGGGTACATATTTCACAACATTTCATTTGTCACAACTTTACACACATCCATATAATTAAGCAAACTCTCCATTGTTTAATACTCTATTATATAATAAGACTTCACATAGCAACAGAGAGTTGGCAGTGAACTTAGCAACCACAACAGCAAGGAGAAATGATCCTCCCTTGACAAGCAATTAAGATGCTCCAAAGTAGATTTGGGAGATATTGACTCTGGTATTATAAAGGTAGCTATCAAAATTACTACTAAATTATAAATTTTAATATTAATCAGGCCGTTACCATGACAGCAAGTCACCAGAAAAATCATTGTCAGAGAGAATATTGTCCGGACACCTGAAAATTGTGATAATTATGGTTACTCGGTTCCATAAATTGCATGTTAACTTTGCGACAAATATAAAAGAAATGCACAAACTAATTTGTTCGAGGTGGGAGCGCAGAGAAGAGATACAAAAGGAGAATACGAAGGGAGTGCAGCTGCGGGGAAAGGGAGAGGCACAAAGGGTAGGGCAGAAGTATAAAGGAGGCAAATGTGAACAGAAGCTGAGACTGAGAGAAAGAGATTCACAGAAAGGAGAGACAGGTCAAGAATAACTGAATTAGCATCACAAAGAGGGAGAGAGGCACAGTCAACAAGACAGGCTGAAGCAGAGAGACTGTTGAGTAAAACGCACACATATTATAAGTTATGAGGAGAGGCTGGATGCACTAGGACTTTTTTCACTGAGCATAGGACGCTGAGAGGTGACCTTATAAAGGTTTATAAAATCACGAGGGATATAGATAAGGTGAATGGCAGGTGTTTTTTCCCTAGGGTGGGGGATTTCAAAAATAGGGGACATATTTTTAAGATGTGAGGAGAAAGATTAAAAAAAAGACAATTTTTTAAAAGTGTGTGTGGAATGAACTTCCGGAGGAAGCAGTGGAAATGGGTACAATTACAACATTTAAAAGACAGTGGGGTAAGTACATGAATAAGAAATGTTTGGAGGGATATGGTCCAAGTGCAGGCAGGTGGGACCACTTTAGTTTGGGATAATAGCCGGCATGGACTGGTTGGGCCGAAGGGTCTGTTTCCGTGCTGTATAACTCTAGACGAACAAGAGTAGGCCACTCAGCCCTTCAAGCCTGCTCTGATTTGTCATGGCTAATCTGATTTTAGCTACAATTGCATTTTCTTGCAAGTCCCTGATAATCTTGGTAACCATGAATCTATCTACTTCAGCCTTAAAAGCTAATGTAAAGAGACTGCACCCGCTGCCTTTTGAGGAAGGGAATTCTGAAGACTCACAAGAAGAGAGGGTTCCATACCGAGATGGAACCATAGCAAAACAGAATGAAACACAGAATAGGGAGAGTGGGGGCAAAATATTGTTGGAGAGAGAGCACCTGGATAGATAACAAAAACAAAGACGTTGAGGTAGTTTGCGAGATAGAAGACAAGAACAACAGAAAAGGCCAGAGGAAGAAAAGGAAACGGAGACACAAGAGAGAACAAACAAAAACTCAGAGGAAGAGAACTGCAGAAAGAGGCACAAAGAAAGGGAGGCCACAAGCAGGAATGTAGGGAAAGAAAAAGACATGCAGATTTATTGAAAGAGAAGCAAAACTGGTCAAAAGATCACAGAAAAGGCGTGAGATCAGGTTGTTCCGATTTGAAAAGGGAAACAAGATGCATAATTAAGAAAGAAAGTAGCACAAATAGATAGAGAGAGAAACAGAACAGGAAGGAAGAGTAGTACAGGCACGTGGAGCAAGTGTCAAAAAATGTCATCCATGATAGACATGGAGTCAGGTTCACAAAACATTTCAATGATTTTTCTCCAGAACTGTAGGTCCTGGCTCCAGCAAGACGTGCAAGACCCAGACTTGAGAAGTAATTATTAGATCACTTCAAACTCAGGTTTTAATTTCATAGGCAGTGAGTTGTCAGAAGAAGTAAGAGAAGGTTATTCAGATCCCGAGGAAAGGTGGGCTACTGAGGAGTTCCAGGGGGAATATCTACCAAATCACACATTTTGCAAGAGGGGCGCCAGCTGATTAATCTCTGGCATGGGAGAGGGTTGACTGCTGGAGTCTCAATTGCTTTTCAGCAACATTGATGCAGAGGAAGTAAAAGGCAAAACTAACAGTGCTGAAAGCAGCGAAATCCTCAAAGCCATGTGCAAATTCAAGCATAAGCAAGTCAATCACGAACAGAAAGTAGATTGAAAAATAAGGTTGTTCTTACCAGAGATAATGTTTTTATTGACCGCCCTGATAACTGATGCTGAATACTGGCGCTCTATTTCCTGACATTACATGAATCGATAAGGGAGGGTTCCCCTGAAATGTTTCATTCAATCTAAACAGTGACTGCTTTGTCCTCACAAGCTGCTGGAGATCAATTGAGAGTGTACCAGTTGACCCTCTCCTATGCTAGAGATTAATTAACCTTCTGGCACCAATGATCAAAACTTGTGGCAATTAAATGTTTTGCTTGACAACTTATAGGCTTGTAAGTCCAGTTACCATGTCAACCACATTGCTGTGGATATGGAGTCACATACTGGCCAGACCAGCCAAACACTTTCTCTCCAAAAAGCCCATTAGCGGACCAGATCGATCTTTATGACAATCCAGTATTTACACGGTCACTAGCGTTGCTGCAAACATCCCAGTTTCAAATTTAAATACTGAATAAATTGCATTTAAATTCCCCACAAAGGATGCTGGGATTTGAACTCATATCCCAAAATCAGTGATAATGGGAACTGCAGACGCTGGAGAATCCAAGATAACAAAGTGTGGAGCTGGATGAACACAGCAGGCCCAGCAGCATTTCGGGCCCGAAACGTCAGCTTTTGTGCTCCTGAGATGCTGCTGGGCCTGCTGTGTTCATCCAGCCTCACATTTTATTATCCCAAAATCAGTTACCTCTGATGAAGAGTCCTCGAGAATCAAAATGTTAGTTTGCTCTGTCTCCATGGGTGTTGTCTGACTCGCTGGGATATCCAGCATTTGTTGTTTTCAGCACCTATATTTATGAGATTACTGGTCTGATAACGAAGCTTGTTATACTGCGATACCACTTAACATGCAATGTCTGTGAGATTGAGACTAGATCAGAGATAGATGTGTCTCTGTAAACCTCTGTGCAGTAATTCCATAAAGCAGGGTAGCTACTTTATACAATTTCAGCTTTCACCAAATGTGAGCGTAATCGCAGAATGTATCCTTAAATTCCAATCAAATCAGGGAAAGTTACAGCAAAGAGCAATTGCTTTGTGTGAATGATCAGTGTAGAGGTTGTGGCTGAGTTATTTTCCAGTTACATATCCCATTGGACACTGAATGACTCACAGCTCTTAATACCTACCTGCATTTATTACTTACAATGCATGAGAACAATTCAAAAATATTCAGCCAAATTCCCTTAAGTACCAAGAGACAAAGGATAATGGTATTTGTTTTCAACTAGATTTGTTTAATGAGAGGTTTAGTGATCTTTATGGCAAACAGCAAATTTTCTTTCTATTTATGTTATATCAAGGCTGTTTGAGTTAGGTTTTTAAAAGCAGGAGGAGTCTGCATGGTGTAGGATAATTTTCATAGAATCCCTACAGTGTGGACACAGACCCTTTAGACCAACAAGTCCACACTGACCCATCCCCTATAACCCACCTAATTTACACACCCCTGAACACTATGGCCAATTTAGCATGGCCAATCCACCTTGGACTGGGGGAGGAAACTGGAGCACCCAGAGGAAACTCGTGCAGAGAATGTGCAATCCCTACACAGGCAGTTGCCTGAGGGTGAAACCAAACCTGGGTCCCTGGTGAGGCAGCAGTGCTAACCATGGAGGCATCATGCTGTCCATGAGCATCTGTTGCCACCGCTGGAAGGATACAGAGCTAGTTGTCATTAACTTCAGGCAAAAGGCATAAAAATAATGGCAATATGAGGAAATTTGTTTATCACAGCTGGTGGTTAGGGTATGGAATGCATTGCCTGACAGTGTGGGGAAATGAGCTCAATTGTGTCTTTTAAAAGAGAATTGGATCATTAACAGAAGAGAGAAAACATTACCGTTAATAAGACCTAATGGGCTGAATTGCCTCCTTCTGTTCTGTATCCTTCTTCAATTCTGTAATTTCTACTCCTACTTTGGACCGTGCTCTAATGATAATGTACATCCAAGTGATCAAGAATTGGAAAGGAATGATGAAACATGTATGGAATTGTGTGAACTTACCACTATCCCTATAACAACTGTAAATGAACAATATTGAACCATATCCTTTTGGTTGGTTTCAAGACTTCTATATTGAAGGGCATGCAGAAGAAGTAGTAATTGTGAAAAAATAATTGACTTATCGGCTTTCACTTCAGCTGAATCGACAAAAGGAGGTTTGGGTGGGAAGTGAGCTGGGACAGTTCTAAATTTTTTTTTAATCACTTGTGGGATGTCGCTGGCCAGACTAGCATTTACTACCTGTCCCTAGTTGGCCTTGAGAAGGTGACGGTGAACTACCTTCTTGAACTTTTGCAGTCCATGTGCTGTAGGCAGACCTATAAAATTGTTTGGGGGAGGGGGTCATACAGTAACGCATGACAGCTGTTTTTGCATACAGTAAACCCCCCCCCATCCCCACCACCCAATACCATTGAGACAAATGCCAGATTAATTTTAAAAAGAAAGGCCGTCAACCTGAAACATGAACTGTTTATCTCTTTCTACAAAAGTTGCCAGATCTGCTGAGTGTGATCAACAGTTTCTGTTTTTTATTTCAGATTTCCAGCATCTGCAGTATTTGGCATTTAGCTGTGTTTTTTTCCTTATTCATTAGTGGGGTGGAAGTCATTACTCATTCCTAATCTCCCTTGACAAGGTGGCAATCTTAAACTGCTGCAGTCAGAAGAGAGTGAGTTTTTGGCCAGAACAGTTATAGAGTCACAGAATCATACAGCATGGAAATAGACCCTTCAGTCCAGCCAGTCCATGCTGACTATTTTCCCATCTAAAATCAGCCCACCTGCCTGCACTTGGCCCATATCCCTCCAAACATTTCTTATTCATGAACTTATCCAAATATCTCTTAAATGTTGTAACGGTATCTGTATCCACCATTTCCTCTGGAAGTTCATTCCTCACCTGAACCACTCTCTGTGTTAAAAAAAGTTGCCAGTCATGTCTTTTTTAAATCTTTCTCCTCTCACCCTAAAAATACATCCCCTAATCCTGAAATCCCCAACCCTAGGGAAAAGGCACTTGCTAGTCACCTTATCTATATGTCTCATTATTTTAGAAACCTCAATAAAGTCACCTCTCAACCTCCTACACTCCAGTGGAAAATGTTCCAGCCAATATGGCAGATGATATGGTGGATTAATTCACATCCTTTTGAATGGAATTATTTGCTGAGGATATAGTTAATCGTCTCACAAATAGACTGACTAAATCAATTACATAGAAAGCCAAACTTCTGCTACTTTCTGCATTTGTGTTCATCGAACCACCACAGGGAAATGGTGACATAGTGGCAATGTCACAGGACAAGCAACCCAGAGATCCAGGCTAACGCGTTGGGTTCAACAGGACGGTCAAGTAGATATGGCTTCGAATCCCACCATTGCAGTTGGGATGACATGATAACAATCAGTAATTGCTGTAAAAATCCACTGGTTCACTAATGTCCTGGCATCCTTAGCTGGTGACTCTAGATGCTGAGCAAAGTAGTTGACTATTAACTGCCCTGTCAAACAGGCAACCGAGATCAAAGGCAATTAAGGTTGGGCAACGAATGCTGTCCTTGCCAGTAAGGCCCACATTTCTTGAAAGAATAGAACAAACATAAAAGTAAAACAAAGTAGTCATAGTCCCAGATGAACACACTCAAACTATGGAGAGATGATGTGGAGGTGTTAGCGTTGGATTGAGGTAGATGAAATCACATGACACTAGATTATAGTCCAACTGGCTTATTTGAAATCACAAGCTTTTGGAGCGCTGCTCCTTTGTCAAGTGAAGTCTAGTGGTGGTTTGTCCGGAGGACCACCACACCTCAGGCAAGGGGAGAATTTGAGAAGGAGGGACCTTCATGGTAACATCAGTCGGCATTATAGTGCATCACAAACCAGGCATCCAGGCAATGGAGCTAACCAACATCCTTGTATGTGAACATTTTGGATGCATTTAAGGGCACGCTAGAGGGAGAAGGAAATAGAGGGGTATAAAGATAGATATAGACAAGGAAGGATACAAGGAGCTTGAGTGGTGTGGCTGGCTAAGACTGCTATGTATCCATTGTAATGCAACGGCAATGCCATCCTTGGTGAAAGGAAAAGCAGCCTGCTCAGTCCCAATGATAGAAATAGCCATAGAAAGGTCTTAACTTCATAGTTGTACAGCACGGAAACAGACCCTTCGGTCCAACTCTTCCATGCCAACTATATATCCTAAACCAATTAGACCCATTTGCTAGCTTTTGGCCCATATCCCTTTAAACTCTTCCTATTCATATATCCATTCAGGTGTCTTTTAAATGTTGTAATTGTACCGGACTCCACTACTTCCTCAGACAGCTCATTCCAAACATGCACCACCCTTGGTGTGAAAATGTTGGCCCTTCGATTTCCTTTAAATCTTTCCTCTCTCACCTTAAACCCATGCCCTCTAGTTTTGGACTGACCCACCCCAGGGAAAAGGCCTTGCCTACTTACCCTATCCACGCCCCTCATGATTTTATAAGCCTCTATGAGATTGCCTCTCAGCCTCTGATGTTCCGAGGAAAGTAGCCCCAGCCTACTCCACCTTTCCCTATAGCTTGTCATCTTGATTTTTCAAGGATTGCTATGATTTACTGTGGCTTCTCCACTTATGATGGAAATGACTAGCCTGCGATTGCTCATTTCCTCTCTAAATGCCACCAGCAGCATTAAATTAATTCCTGGTGCGTTAGTGCTAACTAACCTGCAGCTACTGTGTTAATGAGAAAGAAACACATTGCAAATTACAAAACATTCCAGCTGCTTCCCAGACAATTTCACAGCTCACCTGAGACACCACACAAGGAAGTGACATTACATTAAAATGATTTCTAAAAAAAATCAGTCATATTTTCTGGAGATCCTGTCACATCTGTTTATATCAGAACACATCCACTGTGCCTGCACTAATTTAGTTTTTAAGATGTAAAATCTACAGCCACCTTTTGGGTATTGTATTCATAACTAGATTCAGAATTCATGAACTTCCGAAATTTGTAATGCAAGTCACCGGTGATGGATGACATTACAAGAATGATAGTGACAATGGGGAAGCTGCAATAAAAATTTGCAATGATGCTACCAGAACTAAGAGGCTACAGCTATCAGAAAATTCTGAATAGACTGGGATTTTTGTTTTGGAGAGTAGAAAGCTGAGGGGGTGACCTAAAAGGGGATGCCGAAATGCTTCCACCTGTAGAAGAATGAGATTGCTGGGAAATTCAGAAAAGGTGCAAATCTTAAATGTATTATTTTGTCCACGGAGAACAGTTCCTGCCTATGACAGCTTGCAGAACATATAATTCCCTTGGCCCTCTCCATTAGACCAGAAGTAGGCCATTGAGCTCATCGGCTCTGTGGCAATCCCTCAGCCAATCAGAGTTGACTTGCCAACCAATCAGCCTCCTTTTCTCCTGTGGTACAAACTGTTGTGACAGTTTGAAGTTTGGTATCTCATGTTTGTCCTGATGAATGCCAGATTAAAAGCTTCAACATGTCTCTCGCAATACATCTGTCCCTAACTCTATCACATTTAAAATGTTCTTGGATGTGCACATGTGATGTGTTTTATGCTACCAGGCGTCAGATCAAAAGCTGACAGCACGCTTAGCCTGGATAGCTCTGTCACAGCTGACACAGACCAGTTGGGCCAAGTGGCCTCCTGTGCCTATACATGTAAATGATACTATGAATTGGTCATGTCTCTTCTGGGTAATCACTGTGAGTGGCTTATATCATTTTTGTGAAATGGTTAGCAACATCAGATTTATATTTGAGGTCAAGTTGAATAAAACATACAAACTCCATACTAGTCATCGAAACGTTACCATTTACTCAATTTGATGCTGAATCTATGCAGGAACTATTAGGCAATTAAATTTAATTGGTTGTACAACAGGAGATTAAATACTGAACTTGGGAGAATGTAATTTTGCTTTCATGGTTACCATGGTGCACACAGGTTTTATTGAGTTTTTACTATCAGAAGATCTTTTACGTTTTGAAAATGTGCAGAAAAGGATCCAGAGAGATTTGAAACAGGAAATTACTTGTCATAAAACAAAAGGCCATTGTAATACATTTCTTTACCCGGAGCATGGTTAGAATGGAGAATTTGCTTAGAAACGGAATAGAGGTGGATAACATAAGATGCCTTCAAAGAGTAAGTTAGGTAAGTAAATGAGGGCAGTGATAGGTAGCAGATGAAGTAAGGTGTGAGATTTGTGTGGAATATAAGTTAGACTAAATGTACTGTTTCTGTGCTGTAAATTTTATCATACTCTCACATGCCCTGAAGGGCAATATTATCTTAGTTTATACGGAACGCGTAGAGTTTTATTTACCCTCAGCATGCATTCAAGAGCCTTAGCTATAATTAACGATTGTGTTTGCTCATCCCTTAGAAAAGGGTGCTTTTCACCAGCAAGACACATACCTTTTCAGTGGGAATGTACAATAACGAGCTTCTGTATATGTTATATATATTTAAATAACATTTATATATTTCTTAACATCGACAACTTACATTCATTCAATGAACTTTAACTTCACAATATGTCCCAAGTCTTGTCACTAGTATGTTATCAAATATAACTTAGTACCGAAGCACAGGAGATATTTTGCCTTGGTTAAAAAATACAAGGGACCACTGGAGAGTGGATTTGACCAGCATCTTAAAAGAAAAGTAGAAAGGTAGACAGATTTAGGGAGCAAATCCCAGAGGTTAGCAATGGAAGGCATGGCTGCCAGTTGTTAATAAGGAAAATAATGGATGTAGAAGAAGTTGAAATTGGAGAAGGGTAGAGATTTTGGAGGGTTTTATCATGAAACTGAATTTGTATTGACCTACTCTGGGTCCAAAGTATGCTTGTCTACACAACACAAATTACCCCACCTTCTCCTGCTGCAACCAGCACAGAATCTAGAACATGGTTCCTAAGCTTTTTGCACTATAAAGGTACACTTCCATGAGAAAGCAATGCCAAAGTTCATCCACTTTTTTCACACCACATGCGCGGCATCAGAAGTCTATGTAGGCATGGCACTGGAGGCTTGCGCACGCCTAGTGTCAGCAGATACTGCCTTCAACAATAGATACCGAGGTTCCAGAGAGAGATCAGAAACATGGACGCAGCATCGATGCTCAGGTAAAGCAGCATTGCTTCCCAGTAATTTTGCACCTTTTCATGGTATCCCAGTGTATAACAGCTCACTGGTCGAAACCTACTGATCTTGGAAACCAAACACAACTGGGGTTCTGATCAAGGGTCAAGGCCCAAAATGTCAGTTTCTGTGCTCTTAATATGCTGCTTGGCCTGCTGTGTTCATCCAGCTCCACACTTTGTTATCTCACAACTGGGGACTGACTGGAGATAACAAGGTGTAGAGCTGGATGAGCACAGCAGGCCAAGCAGCATCTTAGGAGCAGGAAAGCTGACATTTCGGGCCTAGACCCTTCATAAGAAAAACTGGACTAACTGGAAACAGGCTATCCTGTTGGAGCTATATAATATGGTCATTTATACGGTGTCTCTGGTAGCCTGAGGATGTCCCAGTGTGCTTGGTAACCCACTACATTCTTTCAAAAGTACTTCTGTACATTGCCTCCAATTTTCAAACAGCAACATGATGATGACCAGAAAACCTGATTTTGGTGCAATTACTGAGGGAGAAAACTATTTGCCAGGACACCAAGGATAATGTCCATACGCCTCTAATAAATAGTATCGTGGGATCTTTGATGTTCACTGAAAAGGCAGCAGATCTGAAAATGTAGCAGCTCCTTATCATTGCACTAGAGTGCCAGCCTGGAAAATTGAGTTCAAGGCCCTGGGGTGATGACAGGACTGTCACGGAACTACAGTTGACAGAAAGAAGTTGAAAAACCCTAGAACATCTCTGTCAAACAATGACTAAAATTGATGGTGTAGTGGACAGTCAAGAAGGTTATCTCAGAGTACACTAGGATCTTGATCAGATGGACCAAGGAGTGACAGATGAAGTTCAATTTAATTTAATTTAAATGTGAGTTGTTGCATTTTGGTAAGGCAAATCAGGGCAGACTCATGCACTTAATCGTCAGGTCCTGAAGGGTGATGCCAAACAAAGAGATCTTGGGTTAAGGTTCATAGTTCCTTGGAGGTAGGGTCACAGGTAGATGGGGTAGTGCAGCAGGCATTTGCTATGCTTGCCTTTATTGGTCTGTGCATTGAGTATAGGATATGGAGGTCATGTTGTGACTGTACAGGATATTACTTAGGCCACTTTTGGTTTCCTTGCAATAGAAGAGATGTTGTTAAACTTGAGAGGGTGTTACAAAGATTTACAAGGATATTGCCAGGGTTGGCAGGTTTGAGCCACAGGGAGAGGCTGAATAGGCTGGGGCTATTTTCCCTGGAGCGTTGGAGGCTAAAGGGTGACCTTATAGAGGTTTATAAAATCATGAGAGGCATGGATAGGATGAATACCCTTTTTCTCAGGGTAGGGGAGTCCAAAACTGGAGGGCATAGTTTAAGGTGAGAGGGGACCTAAGGAGGAACTTTCTCCCACAGAGGATAGTGCATGTATGGAATGAGCTGCCAACAGAAGTGGTGGAAGCTGGTATAAACACAACATTTAAAAGGCACCTGGATGCATATTTGAATAGAAAGGATTTAGAGGGATGTGGTCTAAATTCTGGCAAATGGGAGTAGATTAATTTAGGATATCTGGTCGGCATAGATGAGTTGGACCAAAGAATCTGTTTCCATGCTGTACAACTCTATATCTCTGTGATTTAGACTTCTAAGGGGTCATGCAATGCAATCTGAACAATAGTCATAAAACACAGCGCACAGGCAGTGTGAAACTGGGTCAGATAGCTACATGCAGCTGTAAGATTTAAGGCTGCATGCAGGGAAAAATAAAATGAGGCTCAAAATGCCAGTGAAGTTTCTATTGCAAGTCCCACATTGCACAGGAGTCTTTACTAACAGATACACAACTCCACAGGGTTCAGCTATTACTCGTTTTTCACATATATCGCAGATTTCATCCCAAATATATTTCGGAGACTCCAATTGTGTATTTTATTATTTTGTTATCATGACAAATTAGTAGAATTACCAAAACCTGCTCTTCAAGCAGCAATCTTTCGTGATACCATGGTATACCATTATTATAATTAATTTGTCAAAACCACAGGCCTTTGAAAACTCAGTTCCCACCTTTGTACTGCAAACAAGTCTGATCATCATGGTATAAACGATACTACAAGCCCCTTAGATTGTACTGACTGAACCGCAGTGTCTTGGAGTGACTTCTAAGACATTGCTTGGTAAGCTGGAACTCTGATGCTTTGAAAAGTGATGTTTGAGAAAGAGATTTACAAAAGTCTGCAAAGAAGCGTAAGAGGTGAAGGAAAGTAAACTAAAAACGATATTGTCAGTTACAACAGTGCAACAGGACAAGACAGTTTAGGCTTGAGGTCATGGAGTGCTGTGTTCTGTCTCATAGCAATGTACAATATGCCTTTATGCTCATGGTGTGATCACTGTATCACAGCCTCCATCCTGCATTGATAATGGGAACTGCAGATGCTGGAGAATCCAAGACAATAAAATGTGAGGCTGGATGAAGACAGCAGGCCAAGCAGCATCTCAGGAGCACAAAAGCAAAATGTCAGCTTTTGTGCTCCTGAGATGCTGCTGGGCCTGCTGTGTTCATCCAGCCTCACATTTTATTATCTCCATCCTACATTGCTGTGTCCCCTTGAAGTATCACATGCTCAGGTAATCTTGCTATAGTACACCTGAATTGGTTAGCCTGTGCCAAGGCACGTGAGTGCCTGTGATCATAATATATATATATAAAACTATATTATATATAGTTATATCAAGTGGTGTCATAAAGTCTAGAAGTTCAGAGGGGATACGAAGAAAAAGCTTTTCATCCAGCAGGTGGTGGGAATCTGGAACTCTCTGCCTATAAGGATGTTCGAGGCAGAAACCCTCATAACATTTAAGAAATATTTAAAAGTCAATTTGTGAAACCAAGGTATACAAGGCTATAGATCAAGAGCCTTTATATAGGATTAGTCAGGTGCTTGCTTTTGACAGGATGGTTTGAACGGCTCCTTTTCTACAGACCTCTATGACCCTATATTTGTTGCATTCTTCATTACTTTGCGAACTATGTCTCATCTGTATGTCATGGTAACTAACATATGAATAACAGCTGGTCATGAGTATATTTTGCTACCACACATCAAGGGGTAGTGGTGGGATCTTGCAAAAGATATTCAGAAAAGTTATGGCAAAGGCTCTGTGCTTAGAAAGGAAAAAAAATTCGTTAAAATTTTGAGACGATCAAAGTAACATCAAAGTGACAGTTTAATTGTTGCGTTCAAATTCATGCAGACCTATTGATGTATTGGCACCAATTCCTCTTAAGGTTAAACACAATGTGGATTAGATGCGGAGTCAAGCTCCATCTATTCTGCAACAAAACATGCACTCAGTCTCTTCTGTGTCTGTTCCACATCATCCCCTAACCATTGTCACAGCCTTCCATTTGAGCTGAATGCTTTGCACTGCAAAGCTATGCCAGACTGGAAATGGATTGAAAGCATCAACATTTAACTTGAGATGTGTGGGAAGAGAGTTTAACTCATACATTTCTGATTGGATTCAAACTCAAATCATGGAAGTGAAAGGACAGCATCACCGTAAATAGCAGTTTTACTTCCACAGAGGTTTTGCTATGAGTGCAATGTTTAAGAATAGCATCTATTTTTTTTTTGGCTCATCCAATCCAAGCATTTGCTTGTGAAATAGGTTAATTGTTAAGAGGCAGTATATATTCTGGACAGTACAGACTTACAACTTGAATTATCTGGAGCGATGAGAGAGGCTGTGATTTTTGTCCCAAGTGCAGAGATGATTAAAGGGAGACTTAACTGAGGTTCCAAAGTTATTAGGGATTTGATACAATGGATTGAGGAAGGCTATCTTCATTGTCAGGAAGGTACATGAAGGCACAGAATTAAAATAATTTGATGAAGTCCCAGGAAGAAAATTAGGAGTTTTCTTTTAAACACTGTAAGGTGTGATGACCTGGAAGACATTGCTTGAAATGGTGGTGGAATTGTTCAAATGGAAGTCAGATATGTATTTGGAATTTAGAGATCTGAGGGGCTCTGTGCAAAGAGCAGGGGAGTGGGGTTAACTGGATAATTCTTTGTAGGAGACAGCACAGACATGTTGGAATGAATGACCTCCTTCAATGATGTCATGCCTGATTCAACGCAACTGTTCTGTTTTACACTTGAAAGGGTGTGTGATGAAGGAAATAACTTGTGAGATTGAACATTTATGGAAGGGCTGGGACCACGAGAGCATGTTATGAAGTCACTGAATTGAGCTTTATTCTTGCTCTGGATGTAGGCTATCTCATATTTCTACAAGGAGGAAAAATCCATGATTGAGATAGGATCACACAGACTTTTCAGATTAGCTCAAGCCCCTAGAATAATCTGTTCCAAAAGGTCATATTCAGAACCACTGGCTTGGCCATTTGGAGATGCTGTGTGGTAGTCATCAAGTCTGCATGCACACAAATCTCACTGGGGCAAGTTTACTGTTTCTTTGCAAAAAACACCTGTAGAAGATAGGCTGTTGCTGACGTGACTACTGATCAGTAATAGTCTCAAAGCCCCCTTTGCATCAGTGTGGATTTCTCCAGCACACAACTTCAGCACTCGCTTCTGAAGAACAGTCATACTCGACTTGAAAATTTAACCATTTCTTACTCTGTAGATGCTGCTAGACCTGCTGAGTTTCTCCAGCATTCTCTGTGTATTTTTTCAGATTTCCAGCACCTGCAGTTTTTCCTTTTATTTGAGTGTCTCTTCAAAGACCAGTTATGACGATTAAACACTCTGGCATTGCAGGCCATTAAGCAGACTTTCAATTTCTTTCAAATACCTCTACATTGACTACAGAGTTAGTCTTCAGTGATTGTCCCTGCTCATTAGGGCTTCTTAAACTGTGTCATTTTCATGGTTTTATATTTGACCTACATATAGGGTATATCACTTTGTTCCTGTATGAATGCTTTAATGTGTTCTTGTTAGATCTTGGACTAACTCAGGCACTGAACCACTTAATTCTTTAGGCAAACTGATCACTGAACCAGTGCATAAATTCTTGAAAACTTCAGGGGGAAATTTTGCATGTTCACTTACATTTCAACTTCCAAAAAACTTTTGCATAATTTTATTTCCTTCCAAAAGAAAATTCCGCTGTCAGCCAGGTAGAAATCATCAAGAAATCCTGGGCCAATATCCAGATTATTTTAAACAAATTCAATAGAGTTAATTATCATGTTAAATATAGACACCAAGGAAGGCTTAATTGTCAGTATGAGCATTACAAGAGAAAAAGCACCAAACAGAAAATGCAATCCCATGCAACAGGATAGAATTCCTACAAGGTTCTCCAGATATAACCTGGTAAGGACACCATTAGAGACAGAGGAGAAATGGCACAAACTGCAGTTTGGAGTCAATTCTTCACAGTGTGAAAGGGAACGTGGGTTCTATTGATCATTCAGCAAAGCTGAGGGAAAGTCCATGTGATAATTCCAGGCAATCATGACAACTTTAAAAACAAGTTTTTAACATGGCAACACCTAAGCAACAAACTCTCGGTCATCAAACAATAAGAAAAACAAATAGCGGCAGCCTCCTAGTGATGGCTGTCAGCAGAACACACTAAACTACTTTATAGAAAACAATATTCACTCCCACACCTGGAAATCGTGGCCTTTCACAATGCATAAAAAAATCCAGATGTCAAGTTCATTTAAGTGAACTTGCTGAAAGGAGTCAGGAGATTGCAGAATGTTCAAATTTAACAACAGCTGCACAAAACACAATTTACATAACATCCTGACCTCAAAGAATGAAACATTGTCAGAACATACACTAATAGACCATCTTACACAGTATCCAATACCAAAGAAGGCATTGTTCAAATGAGATAACTCACCTCTGTCTTAAGGCAGCTACAGTAGATTTGTCAATCCTGAAAAACAAGCAAAAAACATAAATCACTCACAAGTATTGGACTGAAGTCAATATGTCCAATAGTAGACATCCTTTTGATTCAACGTAAGTATACTTCAGGAGAGTGGAAGATGCAAAAGACTGATTTCAAACTTCTCTGTCTCACTGGAACCAGGTGAACATGCAATTAAAAGCCTAGAGGTTATTTTTAAATTTATCCGCAGGATATGGATATTGATGGTAAGGCCAGTGCTTATTGCCCACAAGACAGTTCAGAGTCAACCATATTGTTGCTGGACTGGAGTCACATGTAGATCTGATGAGCCAAGATCAGCAGATTTCCCCTCTCATAGGGCACTAGTGAATCGGATCTCTATACCCAATTTTATTGAATTCAAATTTCACCATCTGCCATGGTGGGATTTGAGACTATGTGCCCAAAATATTGCCCCTGGGGTTCGGGATTGCTAGTCCAATGAATCTACCATTATGCCATCACATCACTTTTAGAACCAATGTTCAATTTGAGTCTCACTATTCTACATATTAACTTCCCATTCCAAGTGAACAGCAGAAGGCAGCTACCCAAAGCCAGCTGGTGCCCTAAGTGTGCGGATGGTGTATCATGACTGTTCTAATTCTCATCATTGTATAATTTTACGGATGGAAGGTCATCAGCTGGGAGACTGCATTTTCCCACCATTCCCTGCCAGCATGCACCAGGGGCAATGATGTTGACCATCTCCCTTCCAATCTCCTTGCATCTGCAGAGTATTTCTTCTCATAAGTCAACTATTGAGATCATGTATTGACACATATTTTCTCTCTCAGCTAGCTGCTCAAGCTGTAATTACTGTGAAAGTTCATGTATCATTCCTATCACTACTTGAACTGTAACTCGAGTAGCGAAGTCATTTCCCATTCAACACCTTCAAGTTGGAAGAAAATCAGAAGCAGAAGAGAGCATTTCAGGTAAGTTCTGACCACTTTCCTTTCCTTTATAGATTTAAGACCTGGATGCCTCTCTGTAAATACCAACACACAAATCAGCAGAAGGCCATTCAGCCCCTTGAGCCCACACCTCCATTCGATAAGTCATGGCCGATCTGTGTAATCTGAAATCCACATACCGCCAATGCCTGATAACGTTTCAGCTCCTGGTTTAACAAGAGGTGCTGGAGGCTGGAACAATAACAACATGTAAAAGGCATGTGGATAGGTATATAAATAGGAAACGTTTACAGGGATAAGGGACAAACACTGGCAAACGGGACCAGATTAATTTAGGATATCTGGTCGATGTGGATGAGTTGGACCAAAGAGTCTATTTCTGTGCTGTACAACTCTATGACACTAAGAATCTATCTAACTCTGCCTTAAAATTCAGAGACTCTTCTTCTACTGCCTTTACGGGGGGAGGAGTTCCAAAGACTAATGACTCAGATGAGAAATTTTGTGTACTCTGTTTCAAATGAGCAAAACTTGATTTTTAAATAGTGACCCTGATTCTAGACTCTCCCATTAGGGGAACATCTGCACCACATCTACTCTGTCCAGACCTTTCAGGATTAAATACATTTCAACCGAGTTCTCTCTCACTCTAAATTTCAGAGTATACAAGCCTAATCTGTCCAGTCTTGCCCCATGGATTACCTACCCATTCCAAGTATCAATCTAGTAAACACTTTTATGAACTATTTCTTACACATTTATATCCTTCCGTAAAATAAGATGACAATTTTTTTTTCTATTCATTTGTGGGGTGTGGGCATCGCTGGTGGGCCAGCATTTCTTGCCCATCTCATTCTTACCCACGAATACCATGCACTGTACTCTTCTGTAAAGATTAGGCCTTCTCTATGCCAGTTTTTGAATCCTCCACCTTGTTCTCTATTGTAAGACCCTCTGCCAAACCTTGGCCCACATTTCCTTGAGTGATAGAGGATTAGCCAGCCTCTGCAGAATTATGATAATTGTGAAACTCCAAAAATCACAAATGGGCTGACCCCACTCATCTCCTTCCCATGTTAGCGCTTTCTATGTATAATCAAAGTCTCATAAGACTCTATGCTCCTCTAGGGTTATGGTCTCTTTACTTAGGACCTTAAAGCATACCACAGTCTGAAAACACATACTAACTTTGAACAATCCAATCAAAAGAGGTGGAATGCTCATAATGAATCTGAAAAATTGTTGAGTTGGGACACATTTGGATCAAATTAAACTGATTATAATCCAATTGATTTAGATCTGGAAATATTACCCTGGCCTTTCACATGCCTCAAATCACAGGAGATTTCCTATTTGAGCACTTCGAAGCCAAATGGGAACACACACTGTGAAACTGCCCCACTCCTGGCTCTGAGTTCATCATTGTATAATTTTACGGATGGAAGGTCATCAGCTGGGAGACTGCATTTTCCCACCATTCCCTGCCAGCATGCACCAGGGGCAATGATGTTGACCATCTCCCTTCCAATCTCCTTGTATCTGCAGAGTATTTCTTCTCATAAGTCAACTATTGAGATCATGTATTGACACATATTTTCTCTCTCAGCTAGCTGCTCCAGCTGTAATTACTGTGAAAGTTGTTTGAAGAATGTTTTAGTGGAGAAAATTGGGAAAAAGCTTACGTTGCCATTCCTGGAGACAATCTGGGTACTGGGCAACAGTAAATCCACCGCAATTTCACCCCTAGGGTTTGGCTTTGATGTAAATGAGCACGAGCAGAACTTCAGAAACATTTCTATTTTCCATGGAAGATGATCAAGAATAAACTCCCAGGTTACAATTTATTTTCTGATCCGTGCTACAAAATGGTGTTATTTAAATGCATTAACATCAGCATTAAAGTTATGATAGCTGGAAAAATTAGGCCTGAGTGATTGCATTCCATACATTACATTCCAATGGTCCTGGCACAGCTTCACATTGCATCTTCGTTTCGCATACAGTGACACATTTCCCTGTTATTTGCCAGCTATTATAGCAACCCATCACTATGTGTTGTACTGACAACTGCTGTATTACACGAGGGAATTTAAGATTGATTCTCTTGATGGCTGCTGCTGCTAATTCCACGTATTCCAATTTGACCTCAGAAACAAACCATTCAAACCTTTGAGACCTGCACTCTGTTTTCAATCTTAGTCCCAATCTCTCTCTCTCCTACAGTCTGCAACAAGCCTTGTGCCGCAGTTCATTGCATTCAAAACCATCAGCCATTCATCCTCATCTACATTGTGCTTTATCTTGGCAATCTCCCTCAGTCCTCTGTCTCAGGCTGAGTTCTTCAGTCTGGGGCGTCACATGCATCTATACCACACCCCAGCCCCCAAACTCTTGCCAAGCAATGAGTGACAGAACTCTTGCTATTATCCTCTGCTGGCTCCACTCTTAGCTAGCTTCACAGGCCTTCCTAAAACCAACAACCTTGACCACCTTCTGCATTTCTACCATTACTCTTTGGCATCCATACTTTCTTCTATAAAGAGCCCTCAAATATTAAAGACATAATGGGGATGAATATTCTGTTGCTCAGTAGGATAGAAAAACTGTTTATGTATGTAATTAGGGTGGTGGAGCAGAGAAAGTCCTGGGACTCTGTCCCACGAATAGATAATTGCAAGTTCTTGTGCTTTGTTACTTTTTCAATTCTGGTTTTAAGAGCCTTTTCATCCGTTTGACAATGATAGGAATTTAGACAATACCATTTGATTGTTAAAAGGCATGTCACTCCAGCACAGGTTTATCAATGGCTAGAGAACCTGCCTCAGAGCATTTGCAGTCATGAGTTCCTTGCTCTCTGTAACCCTGACAATCATTTATTATTAGTGGGACAAAGGAAACACCAACATCCTAAATTATGCAAAACTATGTTCACTGACGTACACAGTAATTGGACAAACACATTTGATCATGTTACCTGTCTGTCGCCCTGCCAATATATTGTACAATATACATTATTAAAGAGCAACCTGGAACAAATCTTCTCGGAATATGATATCCCAAGAGATATACCAGGATTATACCAGTGTCTGAGAAGTCCCAGAGTCAGGGCCATCCTGGGCAAGGGCCCAGGGGAAATCACATTGTGTGGGCCCCTCCCCTACACCGAGGCAAATTACACCGTGCTCCGCCTCCCCCGTAATCCTCCGGTTTTTTTTTCCCAGTCCGTGAACAAAGGTCTCCGAGTTGGCAGGTTTAACATGTCTCTGATGACTAATGCCCACTGTCACATAGTGCCAATCCCAGTATTTCACCCCACCCTGGCTCCCAGTTCCTCCTGATGCCAATGGTTTTTCCCACAGCACAGCCCCCCAAATCACCTGATTCATCCAATCCTAGAGTTAGTTCTGCTCAGAATAGAGAAGACCCCCTCCCCGTCCATTCCCCGGTGGCATTATTTCTTCTCGGGGCAATTGGAGATTCCCCTGGATGCAAGAGATTGGTAGAATTACCAAAATGCTCTGTTCTCTTATTCATTGTTGCTATATTCATATCAAAGTAGCAAATGAACAAAATGCAGCCCTCATGCTGGGCTGTTGATTTGCTTCTTTGTAGGTGAACTGAATCAGGAAGGCTCAGCTTGCTGGACAGAATTCAAATGTGCCTGAAACACTTGTTTACATTAGTTTGCATTTAAGGAACTGAGCAGTGGCTGAGCTTAGAACCTGCAAGCAATATCGCTGATGTTTCACAGAAGGGCGAAATTTTACATTTGTTTCCTTTGTCAACATATTTGCATCTATACCTGGTCAGAATGAAAGATAAACTGTTCCTTGATGGTTTACGAAAGCCTATATAGGAAAGGCACTGGTTAGAGGACAAATCACACAAAAAAAAAGGCTTGTAGTGCCAAACACTGGAACTCCATGTTCTTTTCATTCTAGGGTCTAGACTCAACATTTTCAATTATTAATGTGTTTGCAGGTAAAAACAGGCCAGCCTCTTCTTTCTGATAACATTTCCAAAATAAATGTTAGAACTGGAAGTAAACACCAGGCTAGCTGGAAGAATCCATTTGTGGCCATTTTTAGCTGTTTTTCTAATCTTCCTTCTTGACCTTTTAGTCCATCTTTCTAAAAGGTTTTGACTTGTCTTGGGGTATATTTCCTCTATTTACACTTGCTTTGCTTTGATGTGGTCATCCCTGGCTGAGCCAACATTTGTATCCCCTCCCTAAGTGTTCCTGAGGAATTGGCAGTGAACCACCTTCTGGAATCATGATAGCCTATGTTAGAACTCCCTTATACCAACAATGCTATTACAAAGGGAATTCCAGTGTTTTGACGCAGTCACTGTAAAAGAACAGTGATGTAGTTCCAAGTCAGAATGGTGTGTGGCTTGGAACTCCTGAACATCTGCTGTCCTTGTTCTTCTAGGAGAAAGAGGTCATGTCTTAGGATGGTGCTATCATAGGAGCCTTGATGAGTTAGCCTCGAGAGGCTAAACACTGCATTAGCGATGGAGGGAGTGATTGTTCAATGTAATGAATGGGATGTCAATTTGACAGGTTGCTATGCCCTGGATGCTGTCGAGCTTCTTCGTGTTGTTATTCCTGGCATTAATCCTGCATCAATGCATTTCTGAGAGGCCTTGCCTCATTTGTATAGAATGCACTGCAACTGGGACAGTGGTGGAGTAGGGAAGCATGTAGTATATGTGTATGTGACCTGCTCTTTTTTTTATTCAAGTGTCCATACAATCACATTTTCCAGCAAAAGTTACTGGTGTTTCGAGTGCTTACCTCACCAAGACCAGCAAACTTAAGATGGTCAAGCATGCTCTAGAAGCAAGTGCGAGATGTCCTGAATTTTGAGTTTCACAAGCTCTTTTCTTAACTTTTTTTTAAAAACCATTTTTGTATGGTCACTTCTGCTCGCTTCAACCAAGATAGTGTAGACCACATTTTAAGTTGCAGTCAAAATTTTCTCAGCTAAGACTACATATTTCTGGATTTAACGTGCTAAAATGAAATCATTCAGCAATGATGTGAGTAAAATAACAATGTTTTATTCCAGGTTGTGCTAAAATATTTTAATTTTTAGAAAGTTGAACAGAGCTTTAAAAGAAAAATCTTAACTTGGACACAGAATGCCTGATCTTCCTGCTCTGGTTTGGTCTCTTATGTCAGTTTGATCCATAAATGATTTCTTGCAGTGGCACATAATTTTCCCGTTGCTTCATGGTCAGGTGTTATTTAAATGTGTTAATTTCAGCATTAAAATCTTTTGACGCACTTTATATTCGATGAATCAAATAATTTCTTACCGGTGATTTCTGTCCAGCGATACCTTTGTCATACTCAATGAAGAGAGCTCACCAGCTCTTCCCTGAATAGGAAGACAGCATTTTGGCTAAATGTCAAATCTGTAACTCATGCTTTTGATACAGTATCCCTTTAACGTCTGGCACACCTTTCTAAATAAGCCAATTGAATGTTCATGTCACCTTTCCATTGCAGAGGGTTCCCATTCAGTTAACCACTGCTTTGTATCTCCTTGACTTCCTGCTCATCCAATCATATTTGCAGATATCAAATTACAGGTCTTGGCCTCCCACGAAATGAATGTTTCGAAAAGCATAAAAAACAGAGATGGTGTTCTGGGATAGAGAGGAACCACAGCAGGCCAGGCAGCATCAGAGAAGTTGGAAAGCTAACGCTTTGGGTCAGGACCCTTCTTCAGAAAAGAAAAAGGGTCCTGACCTGAAACATCAGCTTTCCTGCTCCTCTGATGCTGCCAGGTCTGATGCCGTTTTAGATTATTGGCTCCAGCCCCGCCTGTCTGCCTCCTCTCCACCTATCTTCTCCTTTATCCATCTTCTATCTACCTCCCCCTTTCTCCCTATTTATTTCAGAACCCTCTTCTGCTCCCCCATTTCTGAAGAAGGGTCTAGACCCAAAATGTTAGCTTTCCTGCTCCTATGATGCTGCTTGGCCTGTTGTGATCATCCAGCTCTGCACCTTGTTATGTCAGTATTCTGAATCTGTTGTCCAACTAGATTCCCTTAGGCATGTCTTTACTTTCATTCATTATATCACTGAATTACGTGTTGTTTTTCTCACCAGTCTCCCTTCTGCTAAACCTGCTGGCACATTTCAGCAATAAGAATGACAAGGTTAGAGCCTGCACGGGTTATGACATTGAGCCTCTTTCTTTTGATATGGAAACACTCGTTGAATTTTCCAGCATGCTTATATCTTATGTAAGGTTAGATAGGAATCAAAATTTCTGTTGTTTCCCTTTGGCAGACTATGCGTTTATTATTCAATGTTCAGAACTTTTTGGACCAGTTGAGGTTCTCAGTTGTAATTAGTGGGAACATGCTTTACATTCGTTAGCATGTCATGAATAGTCATTAATACCCCAGGACACTGAAGTTACTTTCAAGCATGCAATCTTGTCGGACCAACACACTAGTTGACAACACTCACTGTTTATGAAGCATGACGTTGGTAAGGTAAGAAGGTAAAATCACCACAGTCTTAACAAACCATAAGGCTCTGTCATGAGAGTGAGACGACTGATGGTAGTTTATCTTCAGGGTCACTACGCCTCTGGCAAGAACAGAGGTTGAGAAAGAGAGTCCTTCAAGGTGACTGTAGTCAGTGTGGTGAGGTAGTCATCTTCCAATGAGTATGATCCTCTTTACTAACTTGTAGTTTTCAGAAAATAGCCATTTTCTGGTGGGTGCAAATGCTCACAGTGTTAGGACTGAAGCCTTTCCATGCTGACCAGCTCATGAAAAATCTCAGTCATGAGTAATCTCGTTCATTGTTATTAAACACTTTTAGTGTTACCAGCTCAAACTCAAAAGGCTACCTTTGTTGCCCTGTACTTGTCCCTTGTAAGGCTTCGGTAACAAGCTGTACATTCCAATTGTGACAAAACGCCAGGGACCTGGCTGTGCATGAACTCTTGAGAGTTGCTGCCCCTTTTATATTTAAGTTTGAACGCTGGCAGAGGTGTTAAGAGACAGTACCACTGTCATGCCAGTAGCCCTACATGGGTCAGTGCAATGAAATGACACTCACTGACTTCATGTGGATCAGCTGATGAGAGTGCTGGCACCTGATCACGAGTGTAACAATCCTCTACAATGGCAACCTTAAAACATTAACTCATAGATGCAGAAAGCATTGAGTGGACAGTGGCACATGCCCATGACAGGGTGCAGCAGATCGTTCATGCTCTGGCCGTACTGAAGCCAAATTCTTCTTGAGCCACCTGCAGGCACTGACATCTGCAGCCACCTCGGCCGAAGTTTCATTCCTCACTTGGAATGGCCTCTCAATGCCTTCAGAACAACCTGAAGGGAAGCATTGCCAAGGTGTGGCACTGGAAAGTTATTCCCGTGTTGGTTCTGCAGGGCTTATTACTAGTTTCCCTTCCTTTGGTAGTACATATTAATAATATAGACTTAATTGTGTCTGTATAATTGAAGATGAGGCAGAAAACTTTAGACTGCAGGAACATATCAATAGGCTGGTCGGGTGGGACAGAAATGTGGCAAATGGAATTCAACCATGAGGACTATCAGGTGATGCTTTTGAAGAGGTCAAACAAATCAAAGGAATATGCAATAAGCTGGATGATACTGAGAGGTTAGAGGAAGTAAAGAATCTTGGAGTAAATGTCCACAGATCCCTGAAGGGTGCAGTTGAAGGTCGTTGAGAAGGCATATGGATACTTTCCTCTATTAGTTCAGGCATAGAATGTAAGATCGGGGAGGTTATGTTGGTGTTCTATAAAAAGCGAGCTAGGCCACAACTTGAGTATTATGCACAATGCTAGAGTTCTCATTGCAGAAAGGATGCAATTGCACTGGAGAGTGTATAGCGAAAATTTATTGGATGTTGCCAGGACTGGATAACTGTGGTGATGTAGAAGGATTGGATAGGTTAAAGTTGCTTTCCTTTGAAGAGAAATTTGATTGAGGTTTTCCAGGTTCTGAAAGGCCTGGACTAAAATAAAAGACTACAGTACCATGTTCTGATGGGATAGTGAGACACCTATGGTAAGTTTAACCTGAGGGCCACCATACATCCAGCAAAGGGTGAGGTTGAAAAGGCAGGGCCTTCATGGTACCTCAGCTGATGTGGGAAGTCAATCCACACTGTTGGCATGACACAGCATCACCAATGGTTCCTCCAGACAAGTGGAATGTGGGGAGAAGGTGGAAAAGTGGTAGTAAATGGAGGATAAGTAGACTCAATGTGGGGAATAGCCTTCTTCCATGCTGCAATAATTTTACCTATCAAAATGCTACTCACCTACTTACAGAAGCTGGAATCAGCCCATCTTCCAAAAATGTTTATTTGTGAGTCATAGTTCAATACAAACTCCAGTCTGCTCTGTCCCATTCCTAATCAAACCCCCTTACTGGGCAAAGCTACTTTTCAAAAAAAAAAATCAGCTTGTTCAAACATGTTACAATACATGTCTGAGGCAGGAAAAAAACAGGCTTTAAGTATACACTCCAATGAGCATTAGATGCTCTCTCAAATCAGTGAAGCATTCTTAAAGGAACTTCTTTGACACTGTCATCATCCTTTATAGTAAAACACCAATATATGACAGATAGGTTTACACTTCAGTCTATGGAAATTGTATCTCTCAACATTGCGAGGTGCAGTTTAGGTTTATTTTTTATTCACTTAGGGCAACATATCTGGACCAGCATTTATTGACCATCCCCAGTTGCCCTTGAGAAGGTGGTGGTGAACTGCCTTCTTGAATTGCTGCAGTCCGTGTGCTGTAGGTAGACCCACTATACCAGGATTTTGACCCAGCAACACTGAAGCAATGACAATACGTTTTCAAGTCGGGATGGAGAATGACTGGGACGGGAACTTGTAGGCGGCAATGTTACTTCTAGGTGTTGCTTTTGTCCTTCTAGATGGCTGTGGGTTGGAAGGTACTACCGTTTAAGTGGATGGGATTCAAGTGTAACTGTCTTGTTGAAGCTCCAACAGTGAAAAGAATCCTTTCAAGTTTTCAGGTTCCATCTTGTATGAAACCCAATGTCATGCAAACACAATTCTTTCAGTATGAACTGCAAGTTTTCAGAGAATAACTACTTCACAAGATAGTGGACTGTAGCTGAAGTGGTAAATAAGGTGGAGCAGGAAATCTGGCAGGTCACATCTCATAGAACTGTAGCCTGCATCAGCCAATGTCCACAGAGAAACTTACTGGTCAGCTTGTAATGAGTACGGGTATGAGCATGGACACGAGATTGCATTAATTTTTGATTTATCAATCTAAATAAAGGATTACATCCTGGCTATAAAGGGCTGCCAGATGCAGTTTGTAAGCTAAATTCTAGAACCTCTTTTGAACAAAGAGTTGCATATCTCTTAATTGTTTGGTTATACAGTTACAACTGTCATTCAATAGCAGAGTTTGGCTTGAAATGGAACAGAAGTATTTTGTTATAAACGCAGAGAATGCTAGAGAAACTCAACAATATGGCCGCGTCTGTAGAGGAACAAACAGAATTAAAATATTGAGTCCCATATGATGCTTCTTCAGAGCAGGAATGGGAATACAAATCTATTAAAAATGACTGCTTTTGGATTATATCTGTCTACTTGAACTCTCTACTTAAGATCAGCCCCAGCGACAAAATTATTTCTTATTCATTGTTTCATACAATGGCGGCAATGCTACCTAGGCCAGCATTTATTACACATCCCTAATTGCCCAGAGGGCAGTTAAGAGTCAACCACATTGCTTTGGGACTGGAGTCACATGTAGGCCAGGCCAGGTAAGGTCAACAGTTTTCTTCCCTAAAAGGCAATATTGAACCAGTTGGGCTTTTTTTTCCCCTGACAGACAATCAACAATGGTTTTCACGGTCAACATTAGACTGTTAATTCCAGATTTTTATTGAATTAAAATTCCATTATCTGCCATGGCAGGATTTGAACCTGGGTCCCCAGAACATTACCTGGGTCTCTGGATTAACAGTCTAGCGATACTGCCTCTAGGCAACAAGGCGTAGAGCTGGATGAACGCAGCAGGCCAGCAGCATCTTAGGAGCAGGAAAGAAACATCAGCTTTCCTGCTCCTCTGATGCTGCTTGGCCTGCTGTGTTCATCCAGCTCTACACCTTGTTATCTCGGATTCTCCAGCATCTGCAGTTCCTACTATCTCTAATATCACTAGGTAGTTGCCTCCCCATAAAATGACCACTTTAGAATCAGTTCAGGATTAATGGATGTGGATGAAGCTTATGTCTTAATTCCATTAAGATCCTTACATCTGGATGGATTTTTAGCCCATGTCTGGTCGACAGTCAAGTGTTGGCTCACTCTCCTGCATGCTAATTTCCTGATTCCAACACAGCCTGATTTTCCTGTTACTGCGGATCAAATCACTTGCCCAACTATTCGTGGCTCTCATGGCCAAGATGTTGGTGTAGCAGATTCATTTCAGCGGGGAAATGCTATTTCAAGTAGGAGCTGACAAACCATGAGGCATTTATCAGAAAGATGCAGCAACAGGTGAGGATGTTCAATGTATCCAAGAAGTTTTCTATATTACACAGTGAATACAATTCAAACAAAGTAATGAATTGACTCTAAATGAATCTGGTAGTCATGGCAGGTGCTTCAGAAATGCAAGGTTTTCTTTCCTTTAGTAAATGTCTATCACTCAGAGAAATATCTGTTCCTTGAAGATAGAGGCACCACAATGTATTATAATGTAGCTAGTAAATCCTTCTGGATTCATTCTGTCACAGGAGGGGAGGTGATGGCCTAGTGGTATTATTGCTGGACTGTTAATCCAGAGACCCAGGTAATATCCTGGGGACCTAGGTTCAAATCCCACCCACAGCAGATGGGGGAATTTGAATTCAACAAAAAGCTGGAATTAAGAATCTAATGATGACCGTGAATCCACTGTCAATTGTTGGAAAAATCCATCTGGTTCACAAATGCCCTTAAGGAAAGAAAACTGCCATCCTTACCTGGTCTGGCCTACATGTGACTCCAGACCCACAGCAACGTGGTTGACTCTGAACTGCCCTCTAGGCAATTAGGATTGGACAATAAATGCTGCCTCACCAGCGACGCCCTCATCCCGTGAATGAATAACAAAGAAGTCATGAGTGGGGATGTTCACTGATGATTCTACAATGTTCAGCATCATTTGCAACTCCTCAGATCCTGAAGCAGCCCATATCCACATGCAACAAGACTTGGGCAATACCCAGATTTGAACAGATATGTGGAAAATAACACTCATTCCAGACAAAAGCCAGGCAATGACCATTTCCAGCAAGGGAGAATCTAACCATTTACTTTTGACCTTCAATGACTTGCATTCACTGAATCTCTCATTGTCAAAATCATGGGGAGTTATCATTGACCTGATCTGGATAGCCATGTGAACACTGTTACTGTTGCAAAAACAGACTGGAGATTAGGAATTCTGACTTCCCAAAGCTTGTGCACCATCTAAAAGTCAGGAGAGTGATGAAATTTTCCAGAATGAGTGCGGCTCCAACAACTCACAAGTATGCAGCACCACCCAGGATAAAACAGATGCAAGCAGGAGAGATGGAAGGAAGGATGTGCAGGATGTGGGACATTGACAGCATAAAACACAGGTGACAACAATGGGATGAAGAAGTCGATGAAACAGAAGCCAATGATTGAAGGAATGAGGAGATCACAGGGCACCATAGTACTGAGTACGAATGTGTCAAATACAGGGAAAGGTAATGAATGGATTGAAATTTACCAACCAATCTATTCACGCTGACTCATTCAATGGTTACTGACTTAGTTAACCACTGAAACATTACTTTAAAAAGAAGAGGAGTCAAATAATAGACTTACTGGTACTACAACATGTTTTGGGTGTGAGTAGCTTGAAGTCAAGGGTGGGGTTACATTTCCTGGCAGCAATTCTTTAAATCTGCGGAAGTTATCTGATGGTGTGAAAGTACAATTGCTGAAAAGTCAGTCAACTTTAAAGATGCAGCAAATGTTCCACATTCATCCAGCACTTAAAAACAGATGGTTATTGCACCGTTGAAAGCATTTTCACACTGGGTGATGTACAGGGCTGAGTCTTATGGTATTTTGGCTAAGTGCCATTTTGGCAAGTATTAGTATGAGTTAAGACACTATGAACTGTTAGTCCTGTGGACAATTCATGCCAATCTCAAACTGGAATTTTGATCCATGAGAGAATAAACAGAAGAGGATGAAATCGTTCATAGCTTCGACATATGCGAATAACATAGGGTTCACCACACTGAAATAAAAATTAACAGATACTACTGTGGTTTCAATCTGGGTGTCTAATATTATACAACTCCAAAAATCATAGGATCCTTAATTGTCACTCCCAGAGACCCTCTCTACTTAACCTATGAGTATATTAAACGTAGTAAACACAAATGCCTTTACAATAATGTTGTTTGGGTTGGAGGGTTTGAGCTATTGGGAATGGGGCTGTTTTCCCTGGAGTGTTGGAGGCTGAGGGGTGACCTTATAGAGTTTTATAAAAGTATGAGGAGCATGGATAGGCTGAATAGCCAAGGTCTTTTCCCCAGGGTTGGGGGGGGGGGGTCCAAAACTAGAGGTCCTCGGTTTAAGGTGCAAGGGGAAAGATATAAAAGGGACCAAAAGGGAAACTTTTTCACGCAGAGGATGGTGCATGTATGGAATGAGCTGCCAGGGGAAGTGGTGGGGGCTGGTACAATTACAACATTTAAAAGGCATTTGGATGGGTACATGAACAGGAAGGGTTTACAGCGACATTGGCCAAATGCTGGCAAATGGGACAAGATTTATTTCGGATACCTGGAATGGACTGAGTTGGACTGTACAGCTCTATGACTCTATGACTGTAAATTCCTCAAATTACAAGCAGGAGCAATGTTGAGTGAGGGCGAGCAGAGCCAGAATTTGGCAGTAGGGGTCTACCCAGACCTCACCATGGACTTACTGGGCATCGGTGTGGTTTTGGGAAGAGAATTCAGTTACTGGAAAATCCAGATCCAGATCTAAAACCGTGACAGCTGAATAATAGATCACACAATGACAGACAGCTTTGCATAGGTCTCTTGCCACATACTTTTCGCACTGTGGCGGTTGTCTCAATGAATCGAAACATTCTATTTAAAGGAACGAATTTAAAATGGGAAATTAGAAGGTTGAAAATGTCCAATGGGTCGCAAAGTAAGATAAAGAGACCCATTTGATTTCACCCATTCAAAACATCACCCTCTCTGTTTTCACATTATAGCATTCCGCTGTTTCTTAAGTGAATCCATGTCACGCTGACTGGAACTTATTCGCTGTGTACTACCAATCATGTCATTGCATTTACCCCAATGCACCATATGTACCACTAGGGTGTGACAGTATTTCAGATTCCCTCTCTATTATAAAAATCTCTGTCTGATTCACTGTTCAGAGTGGTCACAGATGATCCATCCAGCTCATTCAGCCATCATAGCTCCGGGGTATCTCCACAAGAGTTCCTCAGGGGCACATCCTAGGCCCAACCATCTTCAGCTGCTTCATCAATGATCTTTCCTTCATCATATGGTCAGAGGTGAGGATGTTTGCCAATGACTGCATAATGTTCAGCACCATTTGTGAGCATTTCCACGCCCAAATTTAGTTGGACCTGTAAAGTATTCAGGTTTGGCTGACAAGTGGCAAGGAACACTCATGCCACAAGTGCCAGGCAATGACCACCTTTGAGAAAGAGGAAACTTAACCATCACTCCTTGATATTCAATAGCATTACAATCACTGAATCCCCAATATCATTACCCTGGGGCTTACCATTGACCTGAAGCTGAACAGGCTTAGACTTATAAATACAGTGGCTGTAAGAGCAGTTCAGAGGCTAGGAATACTGCAGCAAGTTACTCATCTCTTGACTTCCCAAAGCCACTCAATTGCCTACAAACCACAACTCATGAGTGTGTTGGAATACTCCCCTCTTGCCCAGATAACTGCAGCTCTAACATCACTTCCGCAGCTTGACACCGTCCAGGATAAAGCAGCCCACCTGACTAGCGCTGCATGCACAAACATCCACTCCCTCCTCAATGATGCTCAATGCTAGTTTTATGTACCATCTAAAAGATGCAGTGCAGAAATCCATTAAGGTTCCTTAGACAGTACTTTCCAAACACATGACCACCACCATCCACGAGGGAAAAAGCAGCACATACATGGGAAGACCACCACCTGCGAGGTCCCCTCCAAACCACTCACCATCCTGCCTTGGATATCGCCGTTCTTCAGTGTCATTGGGTCAAAATACTAGAATTCCCTTCATAAAGTAATTGTGAGTCAACCTACACCAAATGAATTGCAGTAGTTCAAGGAGGCAGCTCACAACCACCTTGTCAAGCACAACTAGGGATTGGCAATAAATATTGACCTACCCACATCTCATGAATGAATGAAGAAAAACAACATAAGTTCCCTCTATTTCTGCTCTCAGGCCATGTAGCAGCCATTTACACGGCTGGAGACTGTAACAGAGAGAGACTGGCAAGAAGCCTTCACTCATTTTTATTTCCCCTCCATCCCTCCAAAATAGGCACTTGGCCACACTTTCCACTTACAGTGGCACTGCGCAGCTCAGATCAGAAAGACAATAGGGTAATTCAAGCAAGTTGTATCATCATCATCTTAAGCCATGGGACTGCATACAGCATTGCTAAATATAAGTGATAAGGAAAGCAATGTCACTTTTATCATCAGTTATATATATGCATCCTTTTATGGATATAAACCTGACAACCATCCAAATGTACTTCATCAGGAGAATGAGACACCATTCACTGGCTAACAATTGTGCATCAGACAGTTTATGAAGGTTGAAGAGAATGCTGCAGTGTCACATGTAGGTATTGGAAGACTGGCTACAAGTTCATTTTTATGATACAAATAAAAAGGCGACATTTTATTAGCCTCTTGACAAAATGACCTGAAAATCTCAATCCTGCGATCATTCCTGGATCGAAGTGCAGGTACACTGACTCTTTGTCATACTTTCCTTGGGATTCAGGATAATCACCAGCAATTTCTGAGTCCACTTCTGAGGAAGGGTCACTGGACCTGAAACGTTAACTCTGATTTCTCCACGCAGATGCTGCTAGACCTGCTGAAATTTCTCTGCAATTTCTGTTTTTGGTACACTTCATCGCGATAAAGCAATTCAAGAAACATCACGGCAGAGTCATTCTAAAGCAGAATATGACACCCAGCTACTCAAGCAGAAGGTAAGGCTTGGTCAAACAGTCTAAGGAATGCTTCAAAGACGGAAAGCAAGGTAGCGAGGTGGTGAGGTTTCAGAAGAGAATTGCTGGGCCACAGATGGTGAGGTGATTATATTTGGGGATATATAGAGAACAGGGTTAGATGAGTACAGAAAGTTTTGGGGCTGGACATGAATACAGAGATAGTGAGGGGCAGATATCTTTAATGAACGGGTCCAGATATTTAATGACACACCTCTGGGGCAGGTGGGACTTGAAACTGAATCTCCAGGCTCAGAAATAGTGACGCTACCACCACACTGCAAACGAGAGGATGGGGTGCTTAAGATTTATTGTAGCAAGGAACACTGAGGCCAAGTACAGTTCTTCCAATCAATAAAATAAAATCAAAGAACTGCAGATGCTGAGGTCCTGAAACAAAAAACTGAAACTGCTGGAGAAACTTCAGCAGGTCCCGCGGCATCTGCGGAGAGAAAGCAGAGTGAACGTTTGGAGTCTGGCGACTCTTCTTCAAAGCTGCTGAGGTTTTCCAACATTCTGGCGAAACTCAGCAGGTCTGGCAGCATTTGTGGTGGGAAAGAAGGCTACAGGTTTCGAGTCAAGGAACTGCTGAGTTTTCCCAGCATTTCTGCTTTTAATTTCCAGTCGATTACCCTGCCTCAGGTCAGTCAACTGAGTAGCTCGGAACAATTTACTAAACAGTTCTGTTCTCTTTGGCTTACTCAGCAAGTGGGCATTTACCTACTGCCTGACGCTGTGCAACAGCAGCCAGATCTTTGTGCCCACATTTCTCTTGCAGCCTCCTGCATAGTACACACATGGTTGGTGTCTCTTTAAAATCAGCTGGGAGGAAAACCGTGACCAGGAGTAAGGCGTGTAGAATGGAGAGAGAGAGAGAGCAGGAAAATAAAGCAACTTAACAGTAACACTCACCATCCGAAACCCCCAAAGGAAACACTTCGCTTTCTTCGGAACATTGTTGCTGGAGGTTAGCTCAGTGCGCTGAGTGTTTGACAGGCAGCGTGTGTGTGTGTGTGTGTGTATGCGCGCGTCCCGCCTATAATTTAGTGAAACGATGCCGTCTAACAAGATGCACAAGCTAGCTTCTATTTATTCACCGCTTGAACCAATCGAGCAGGAAATCTATTTACACCACTTCCTGGATCTTTCAGTTCCACTCTTGTCAAAAATTGCTACTCAGCCACATCGCTGCTTTATGTTTTGTTTTGGTTCTCACAGCACCCTCCCCACGATTCTCAGAGGAGGCGGGGCTCAACCGGCTTCCACACCAGGACAAGAAAAAGCCCCATCAATTCCTACACTCTTAGTTAAATTCACACGCAAAAGAAAGAAATGCAAAACAAAAACCCCAAATTTCCCTTTGATCTGTTTCTCTTTGGTCGACATTAAAAGCTGAACTTTATGCAACTCTTTTTCCTTCTTGCACCACGCAAAGACTGTGGCGAAATTTGACGTTCAAGAAAACTGACAGAGGAAGAAAAGAAATTTTAGGATAGAATTTTAGCAACGGTGACATGGGAGAAAACTTTTATTCCCCCTCGCGTCGAGAGGTCAAACTTGCAGAGATCTCCGTTTTTTTCATCTGACATTCAACCTTGAGGCCGTGAATGGACTTCTTCCCAATGGGGATCTGACGGTGGGGGTACATTAGATTGCCCTCTGTGGTAAAGAATTCTACAGATTCACTGAGGAATTCCTCCTCATCTTTGTCTTAAACGTGCAAGCCCTTATTCTGAAGTGATGCTGCCTGATCCTAAACTCTCCTACAAGAGGAAACATTGCCATGTCCTTTAAGAATCTCCTATGTTTCATTAAGGTCACCTCTCATTCTTCTATATTCCCAATCTATTCAGCCTCTCCTCCTAACTCAATCCCTCTCTACCTGGTATCAGCTTTCTCTGGGCTGCCTCTGATGCCAGTATTTCGTTCCTCAGATAAGGGGCCCTAAAACTGTTCCCTGTATTGTACCTGTGGTCTGACTAGCGCCCTGTAAAGTTTGAACAAAACCTCCCTACTTTTACACCTCATTCCCTTTGAAATAAAGGCCAACACTCCTTGCACGTCCCCTGTTCCCACTGAACTTAGATGCTAGCTTTTTGTGATTGATGAAGGAGGTTGCCCAAATCCCTCTTTTCTGTAATTTTCTGTAGCTTTTTTCCATTTAAATAACATTCAGCTCCTCCATTCCTCCCTACGAAAGTGTATAACATCACATCTTCCCATATTATATTCCATCTAGCAAGGTTTTTTGCCTTCTCATTTGACCTGCCTATGCCCCCTTGCAGATGCAGTGTCTGCAATGTCCCATGACATCCATGTTGCAATCTGAAGCAATAGATAGTGATGGTGGAGGCACTAATGCTCTTCTCATCACACAGCTCACCAGGAATCTCTCCCATCATCCACAGAGGTGTGCTGGAGGGGCTTGCAGGTTCAGCCCTGCAAACCTGTCTGGCCATGTAATGAACACAACTTCTGTTGCCATCAAGTCCCAGCTGAACCCGAAGTCTCTGGCTCATAGGCTCAGGGGCTATCCACCGCACCATATGAACCTACACTCAGTACCAATGCAGCCCTGAAGTACAGTACATCTCCCAAACCCACAACATGCATCATGAAGAAGGACATGGGCACCAGATGCATGGGAGCACCCCCAACTTCTGGTGCCCCTCCAAGCACTCACCACCCTGACTTGGAATTATATTGCCATTCATTCACTGTTGCCAAGTCAAAGTCATAGAAGGTACTTCCCAACAGCACTGTGGGTGTCCCTAAACATAGCAGTTCATCCAGCCTCACATTTTATTATCTTGGATTCTCCAGCATCTGCAGTTCCCATTATCACTGATACAATTTTAACCTCACTGCGAAGCCTCTTCCAGGGATACCTAACCTGAAGAAGTTACCCTCCTCCCTCCGGACCAACCTCAGGGAATCTCTCTCCCAGTGCAACTCTCTTGTAATCTCTTCAGCCTTGAAACTGCTCGACCATGTCCTGAAGCCTCTCCACCTATCTTCTTTTCTCTCCATCTTCGGTCCGCCTCCCCCAATCTCCCTATTTATTCCAGAACCATCACCCCATCCCCCTGTCTGATGAAGGGTCTAGGCCCGAAACGTCAGCTTTTGTGCTCCTGAGATGCTGCTTGGCCTGCTGTGTTCATCCAGCCTCACATTTTATTATCTTGGATTCTCCAGCATCTGCAGTTCCCATTATCACAGTTCAAGAAGGCAGCTCACCACCACATTCCCAAGGGCAATCAGGGCTGGGCAACAAATGGTGACCTAACCAGTGACACCCACGTTCTGAGAATGAATAAAAATAACATCAATAAGAGATGAAGCTTTATCTAATCTGAAGGCAGGGCAGCTAATTTGTCTTTAACTCCAAATGACAGAAATGAATTCATCTCCTCTTACATTCCAACAGTTATAACCCTCTGAACAGGCTGTGACCCTATTCTCTAGCATGCAGACTGACGTGCATTCAAATAGAAGGGTTTATATTGTTGAAGGGATTTGACAGGATAGTCCTAGATAGCATCCTTCTATTTGTGGGAAAGTCCAAAACTAAGGGTCATACATTTGACTGTAACCAACAAATCCAGTTCTGGATTCAGAAGAAACTTATTTAATCATAGAGTGTTACTGACTATTATATGGAGTATTTAAAGGAATGGCATTGATGCATTTCAGACAGATACAGATAAATACATGAAGGAGAAAATACTCAAAGGCTATTTTGAGACAATGAAATGCTGTAAGGTGAGAAAAGTCTAATTTGGATCAAAAACAAAGTTGCTGGAAAAGCTCAGCAGGTCTGGCAGTATCTGTGGAGGAGAAAACAGAGTTACCATTTCGGGTCCGGTGACCCTTCCTCAGAATTGGGAAGGATCTGAGGAAGGGTCACTGGACCTGAAACATTAACTCTGTTTTCTCCTCCACAGATGCTGCCAGACCTGCTGAGCTTTTCCAGCAACTTTGTTTTTGTTCCTGCTTGAGAGCATCTGCAGTTCTTTGTGTTCTAATTTGGATTGGTTGGGCTAGGTAGCCTGTTTCTGTGCTGAACATGCTAAATAATTTATCTTACATCATACTTTGATCACAGGACTGCTAGAGGATGTTTTTACTCTACTCTTAATCTCTAGTGAAATCATTTTAAACTAAAGTTTAATTTCATGCAACTAAGGCAAGGCACTACATGAACCCTTCAACATACTGTGCCATTGTGTGGTTAAGTGTGGACTCACTCTCATGTATCAAACTTTAAAGGCTTAAAGGCTTTAAGATCTAGACATTTTTATTTTGGTTCTGTTTCTCTTCTTTTCTCTTTTTTAAAAATTGTGGTTCTATATTTTGCATTTTAAGATGGCATTGGAGAATGGTGACTTGAGTACACATGACAATCAAATTTAATCCAAAAGGAACTGGAAAGATAATAATTGGTTCCTAGAGGACATTTGGTTAATGGGTGTTTCACGACCCGTGTGACATCTTCAGAACAGAACAGTTCTGAAGAAGTCAGACCAGACTCTAATCATTAACTGTGTTTCTCTCTCCACAGATGCTGCCAGACCTGCTAAGCCTCTCCAATATTTTCTGCTTTTAATTTTTGTCAATGTCCAAGCCTTTGGCAGTAGTTCAACTTTGGGGCATAATCCCAGCTGTGCCAATTTTTGTCCTGATTGAATATCCAGACATCTGTTTCCGCTGTGAATGTTGTGTGGGAATACTGACTGACTTTCCTTTCTCCTAGCCCACCCTAGCTGTCATTACCTAAGTCGGCCTAGAGTCATAGGGTCACACTGTATAGAAACAAAACCTTTGGCCCAACTAGTCCATACTGACTATAATCCCAAACTAAAATAACTGCGATTATTTGCCTCCCTCTCTCTGTTTTACTTATTTTTTTTCTTGTTTTAACAGGAAATCCCTCCAAGGCTCTGAGTGTGGGAGAGGCTTGTAAAATGCATTTGGAGGTTCTCTTTGCAAAGAAGTACTACCCCATGGGCTGAGTTTTCACCTAAGTGAGGAAAGATGGGAATTTCAGCCCCAAAACACAATTGCAATTCTCAAACACCAATAAAAAAAATCACACTGTAACAGGAAACAAATTTCTAAGTTTAATGCTCTTGTCTGTGACAAAGAAAGAATTAAGGCTACTGTTGCATAAATTTCAATCTGATGATGTCACACAGTCATAGGGTGGAGAATTGGACATTCCAAGTCATGAAGCAGGTAGACGTATCTCCTCTGGTTCCTGATTGTTGTAATTATGCCTGACTACTTAATATTAATTGTAGCCATTGCTACCCTATAGTAAAATACACCTTGTTATGTGGACAAGTTCCTCTTCTTGTTAAGAATCTCTGGTGATTCACCCTCTGCCACCCATTAATAGACAGGTTATTAGATGCAGTATAAAAAGGATTGATAGCAGTGAAGTAGCCAAGTTGACATTAGTTGATACTCACAGCCTAATCTGGAAAATATTATCTGTAAACATAGATCTTGTCAAGCTGAATAGCCTCTTGCTGTGTGGTAGCCAACCTTTAGTTCGAAATTTTTCTGTGTAATTTAATTCCAATTTATGTTTTTTTTTCAAATTAGGTGATAATATTATTTTTAACTAAATTTCAATTCTGATGTGTTCTTTATATTGGTTAATGCAATTGTTTTTTAATACAAATGATAATTGAATTATTACGAGTAGTCAGTAGGTTAGCTTTTCTAATGCTGGTATTGTCTCGCAACATCTTTCTTCCATCTCATTGTGTTGCTCAGTGCGGTTAATGCATATCAGCAAGAAAACAATGAAGCTAATTAAAATGAAAACTGTACTCTTTTGTAGAAACTGCCATCTGTTTGGCACAGTGCATTGGCAGTAACTCAAGATTTTGCTGACATCCATGACCACTTGAACATGCTCTCACAGTCTAATACTTCACCAGATCAGCATCCTTGAATTATTGTCTGTAGTTTTCTGCAAAATATGCACTAGACGATGTGTAGTGAAGCAAAACAAAGCATATCCTGTGTCATGTTATAACATCATTGCTTTGAATGTATCCTTTCTGAATATGACGGAAGCTGTCAGTTGATTTGGACTTTGAATATGGGCCATTTGTAGGAAAATGTTCTTTTGGGGTCAGTTCTAAATAAGCAATTGAACTTAATATCACTTTCCAACTCTTGGTTAGAATCCTGTACGTTGTGGCACTCCTTGTTAAACACACCAACCATTTCTGTCTCTACTGCGCACTTAAAGAGTTACATCCATAACCTCACTAGCTTTTGGATGAAAAAGTTTGTCCCTCAACTCATCTCTAAGCCTCCCCACCTGATACTTCAATTATATATAATCTCTAGCCCAGTTGACTGAAGAACTGGTATGCGATGCAGAAAGACACCAACAGCATGTGTTCAATTGCTGTAGGGGCTGACATCACAAGGAAAGCCCTGCTTGTTAACATTGCCCCTTACCTGAGGCACTGTGACCCTCCGGCTAAAGTCACTGCCAGTCATCTTTCTTTCTCTCTGTTGAAGGAGCAGCCTATGGTCCTTTGGGCTCATCATGATTTTCATTTTCACTTCAATATGTGCTGGAGTGGAAATAGTGTATTACAATTGGCTTTAGTAGCGATGCTCTTTGGTCAGAAAAGAAATTAGCCTCCAATAATCACTACTGAATGACTTTTGTGAAGAAGCACACTTGTGAGAACAGGCCAGTATATGGTGCTGCAGTCTCTTACAATTCGAATAGCCAGCTGCTGCTGAAACTTGAATTATAAGCCTGTAGAAATTTGCAATGAGTAATTTTGCAATTGTGTGCTTGTGCAAATTTGGAAAGAAAGGAAAAAATGCCAGACTGGAAGTATACATTTTGTGATTGGCTTAAATGACCATCCAAGTACTGAAATAGCTGTGTTGGAAAATGGGGGATAGAGGAGCTGATGTGATTAGGAAGCTGATGATTCACTGTGGCTTCTCAACTGAGCAGAATCAGATAGCATCTTTCCTTTGGCAAGTTGCCAAGTTGAATCTTTCAAGTTCTCATTTTTTGCCTCCAAAATTTTATTGTTAATCTGCAATTGAAACCTGGTCGCATGCAACATTGGTTCATTATTTCAACAGGATGAGAATGTGCAGAAACTTTCAGCATCAGTGCCCATCTTTTCCTGTGATTATAACATAATAGCTACTGAAGCCTTCAGCAGAATTTCACAGCGCAGTTCATGCCCAATGGGGGCCTGACAGCCCGCAATAACCATCGCTGGGTGAACAAAATGCATAGCAGAAATTCAACTCATAGAAGATGTGAACCCTCAGGATATTATTCTTTTCAACTTTTTATTTAATAAAATAATTTTTAATCTCTAGGACCCAAGTTTAACCAACATTGAGCTGGTCTGGAAATCTCCTTCATCAGGTCTGTAAGAATGCCAGTAGAATTGGATTTGAGGATTGCCAATAGCATGTCATTGATATGCAGTCTCACAGCACAATTCTACCTGGAATTCATCAGTCATCAGTGTTATAGTGAGATACAATACAACAATGGAAGAATTTCGTACCAATACTTGTGTGCATCTCAGAACAAGGATGATGTTCGCTCATGGCAAGAACCCACATGTAATGTCTTTTAATTTGGAGAGGTTGCTGCACAATGGCTACTAAACTGTTCTGACTGAGCAGGAAACCTCCCCCTACTCTTACTGCCTATCACAAGCATATCAAAAGGATTTCTTTTGTTCACTTATTGAATATGGGCATCACTGGCTGGGCCAGCATTTATTGCCCGTTCCAAGATCCCCTTGAGAAGGTAGAGGTGAATTGTCTTCTTCGACCGCTGCAGTCCATGTGCTGTAGGCAGACCCACAATAGAGTTAGCGAGGGAGTTCTAACATTTTGACCAGCAACAGTGAAGGAATGGCGATATATTTCCAAGTGAGGATGGTCAGTGACATGCAGGGGAACTCGCAGGGGTAATGCTCCCTATATCTGCTGCCCTTGTCCTTCTAAATGGAGTGGTTTGGGTTAAAAGATGCTGCTTAAGGATCTTTGGCTAATCTTTGTAGTTCATCTCGTAGATAGTACACACTATTGTTGCTGAGCATTGCTGGCAGAGGGAGTGAATATTTGTGGTTGTGGTGACAATCAAGCAGGCTGCTTTATCTTGTGTGGTGTCAAAAGTCTTTTCCCTAGGGTAGGGAAGTTCAGAACTTGAGGGCATAATTTTAAGGTGAGAGGAGAAAGATTTAAAAGGGACCTGAAGGGCGACTTTTCACACTAAGGATGGTTTAGATATGGAATTATGTGATTTGATTTGATTTGATTTATTATTGTCACATATACCTAGGTAGAGTGAAAAGCTGGGTTTTGCAATAGAGGGGGGAGCTGAGAGTTTCTTATCCATCAAGATTGGCCCTTAGCCTCAGAGTTAAACAGTTCTACCCTGCCCCTTGACTCCTTTGTCTTTGCCATGTCATCTTGGAGAGACATTGAAATGAGCAAAACTCCAGCTAGCTTTCTTTTACATCTGACTTGGGCGGAAAAACAGGTTGTTGCTCCGGTAAACATGAATAAGCTGACCCATAACATGAAGACTAATGTTTAGTAGCCTTGAGACTATACATAACTTCTCATTACCTTGGTCCAGGATTAGCCATATCCAATATTGTCTCACCCAGTTGACTGCAGTAATTTTTTTTGTATCGCAATAAGACAATGCATCCAAACTTTAATTCTAAATGAAACAATAAAAGTTAGCAATATGACTGGGCTCAACCTGCTATCATTTACATGAAGCAGTTTACTTCATGTAATTCTGAATTTTGATGCAAGTCCAACAGCTTTGAATTTTGTAAAGCACACCAACTGTAGGTATGAGTGTTGAGTACACGGTGACTGGAATACCGATAAACTCATCTCCAGTCACCTCACTGGAATAAACAAACCCCAATTTTTCCAGCCGTTAATTTTTCCGCATGATACAACAATGACAGCTGTAGAGGTAATTTTTCACCTCCCAATCTCCTTAATTACTCAGGAGCTTTATTACTTCAGGGACATTTTCACCTTTTATACTGTCTCTTAATACTCAACAAGAGATTAGTCTCAAATGATGCTCATGGACCTTTTCTTAATTTACCATTAGCGTTGATGTAGGCATTGGGGGCTGGCCAACCATTTATTATCCTAATTGTCCTTGAGCAATGATGGTCAGCCCCCTTCTTGATTTCCTGCAATCCATGGAGCGGTAGGTGTTGTTAGGGAGGGACATCCAGGAGTTTGACCCAGTGACAGCGAAGAAATGTCTATATAGTTCCTAGTCAACACAATGTGTGGCTTGGAGGCAAACTTGCAGATGGCAGTGTTTCCATAAATATGCTGCCCTTGTCCTTCTAAGTGATTGAGTTTGCGAGTTTGGAAGGTGCTGTCAAAACAAGTTGAACAAGTAGTAGTGCATTGTGTAGCTGGCACACGTTTGTTGCCACTGAGCATTGTGGTGGAGGAAGTAAATGTTTAAGGTGATGGAAGAGGTGCATGTCAATCAAATTTTTGTCCTGGATGGTGTCAAGCTTCTTGACTGTTGTTGGAACTGCACTCATCCAGACAAGTGGGGAGTATTTTGTCACACTCCTGACTTGTAGATGGTTGACAGGATTTGGGGATTCAGGAGGTGAGTTACTCGCTGCACAATTCTTAGCTTCTGAACCATTCTTACCACTACAGTACTCATAAAGTTAGTCCAGTTCAGCTTCTGGTCAATGGTAACCCTCGGGACATTGATGGAGGAGTATTCAATGATAGTAATGCCACTGAATATCATGGAAACCTTTGTCTTGCCAGAGATGTTCATCGCCTGGCTCAAGCCTGAATGTTGCCCAGGTCTTGCTGCACGTGGACATGAGCTGCTACAGTATCTGAGAACTGTAAATGTTGCTGACTGTTGCACGATCATGAGCGAACATCCCCATTTTTAATCTTATACTAGGACGACGAAGCAGCTGAAGGTAAAACATTGGCCAGCCTGTGAAGGAGGAGCATCACCGCTGGCCAAGAACATAGGAACTTACACCAAATAAGGCCTCATTAAAAACAAGGAGAAACACTGAGGCAGCTGATTTTTTTCTTTGAATGTCATCCTTGTCCCTTAAGAGGAGAAACCTCATCCTCTTTTCAAATGATCACTGGACCCAGTACAAATATGTAATGCACAATGCAATCAATTGACTTTAAGGTCTCACATTCTGTGTTCACAGAGACAGTACTGACTTATAGTCATGTTGCTTCATAAATATAGTGTTGGAAAAATCAGGGAAATACAATATAATGAAGATAATACTGAAATAATTCCTTGGAATGTTGTTTACTACATAACTCTGGAATGTGATATGTCCTATTTGGTGACCTCAGTATATTGACTTTATGAAATATGTACACTTCTCGTTCTTACAGTCTATGTTTCCAAATGTCTGGTTAAAAATTGATTATCATAGATTTTGGATGAGAAACAGGAATAAAAATGAACAATTTTGTTCCCTACGCCCTACATGTCAAGGTGCCTGAAGTGAGATGGATTACTCTAATACAGGGCCCTCTGAGTATTTCAATAGCTCAGGCACAGCAGGTGACAGCACCTCACCTAATGTAGGGAAACAACGCCCAAGTTCCAATTCCATACCAGCCCCACTGGGTCAAGTGAAGCACATGCAGAGTCTATTTGTTACCCACTTTGTAGCTAACACTGACAGTGCAGTGTTCCCTCAGTGTCACACTGGCAACAATGTGGATTGTGTGGTCAAGTGTCTGGAGTGGGATCTAATCTCATAACCTTCTATTTTAAAGGGAATTCACTTTTGGATGAGATCTTAAACTGAGACCCGGTCTATCCCTGCAGATCAACACAAAAATATTCCTATCACTTTCTGAAGAAGAAGAAGTGGTGGATGTAGGTACAGTTACAACATTTAAAAGACATTTGGATAAGAATATGAATGGGAAAGGTTTGAAGGGATGTAGGCCAAATGCAGGTAAGCAGGACTAGTTTAGTTTGGAAATGTAGTCAGCATGGAATAGTTGGACCAAAGGGCCTGTTTCCAGGCTGTATCATTCTTTGATTGTATTAGAGTCATGAAATTCTTTGTAGTGCCCTGTAAAAGAAACAACTTTTAAATGTAATTGTTGAAACAGAATTTCTGATTATTTGCCTCATTGCTGTTTGTGGGAGTTTGCTAGAGATAATTTGTTGTTGTAGCTCCTTATTACAGTCACTAAACTTCAAACCTCCTTCTTTAGCTATGAGGGAATTTGGATGTGAAAGCAGTTGTCTCAGTGCTTTTTTTTTCAATTGCTCGGCTAATGTTGATACATTCTGAAGCATGAATTATTACTCTTTGGATAACACATTCATTGTATTTAAAAGGTTTTGAAGAAAAGTCATAAGGTGCTCAATAAAAGGCAGATATTTGTCTTGTTGCTGTTTTTGTTAAAGAGGTAAGGAAGTCAATATGAGGATATTTTGTTAAAGATATTTCGTCCAAGTCTTACTCTAGTTTCTTTGACGCGTTTTAAAGAAGTACCAATCTTGTTATACCAAGAAAACATAAATTTCTGGAGAAATTCAGCAGGTCTGACAGTGTCTGTGGAGAGAAACCAGAGTTAACGTTTTGAGTCCAGTGACCTTTCTTCTGAACTGATAGTGGCTAGGAAAAAGTTGGGGGTGGGGGCGGAGGGAAGGAGTAAGGCAGAGATGGAGCCTAGAGAGATAGAGGGAGACAGAGAAAGAATGACAGCTAGGCAGACAAAATTAAATTACAACACAGATGGAGGCCAGCTCATCAGGTCATGCTTTTTCTAGCACTCTAACTGAAACTATACATTCTAATCCCAGTTTTCTGCTCTGTCTCTTATTCATTAATATCCTCTCTTTCAAAAATGGATCAAATTTTCTTTTAATAATTGCTTTCATATTCATAAGCACCTTTAAAATTAGAAAAATATCTCATTAGTCTTCTCTGCTTCTAAAATTCTGTCAGGAGCGAAAAAGATTTAAATTGAGGTAGGGAGGGGATCAGATATTTGGGAATCCAACTCCACTATTCCTTTAAATTTCTGTTGCTAGGGGTGAGTGTCAAGGATGGATAGTTTGTTCCTGCTCCTCCATCAGTGTAAAGTGGTCATAACTGGAGGAGTTCCTGAATTACATCAGGAAACTCCACACCGTTAGGCCCACGCAAGACTTATGGATGCCGAGAACTATTTCCGCTCACAGTCTCCAAGAATGTGTCAAACTTGTGCCAGGAAGCGATCATCAATCCCAGCAAGGTCAGTCTCTAGAGGCCCAACAATTCGCAGCCTGTCTGCACTAGGTCTTTTTACCAGCACTGCTGGGTTACTGCTGACTTATACCAGGAGAAGTGACCCTTCGTTGTTGTCTTGAGCTTTAAGGTAAATGCCAGAAGCCTAGAAATGAGCTCTATTCTGTCTGAAATCAATTAAACTCACTGACCTGATTTAACTTGAGACTCTCCTCATACTCAGTCCCACGTCAGCCATTTATACTCCCACCACATAATGGAGAAGGAAACTAAGGGAGTCCCAAGAAAGTGGAGTTAAAGCCACAATCAGAACATCCATGATCTTATAGAATGAGGAAGCAGGCTTGACAGGCCGAATGGCCTACACTTGCTCCTACTTGTGTGTGTCTGTGTTCTTTCAGGTAACATTTTGAACACGATACAAACCAAAAACATTGGGCCAACTGACTGTCTCCAGTTGTGTGACATTTCCAGCCTCAAGCGGCCTCTGATGAAGCTGTAAACTAGATGTGAGGACACTTGGTTCTGAGATGCTCATAATGACCTAAGATTATTTAGACACTCATTCATTCATCCTGTACTTGTTGGCACAAAACAAGCTGCTTTGTTTGCCCATGGAAGTAAGTGATTTTATAATGAAAGCAAAGCAATTTTACATGAACTGAGAGTCTGCTGGTTGCTACATAAATTCTTACTCCTTTCCTACGTGGGGTTCATGGAATCCCTACAGTGTAGAAGCAGGCCATTTGGCCTGTTGAGTCAATACTCACTGTCTGAAAAGCATCCCACCCAGACCCCCATTACTCTGCATTTCCCGTGGCTAATCCACCTGACCTGTACAACACTGTACTGTGGGAGGAAACCAGGGTACCCGCAGGAAACCTACACAGACAGAGGGAAACTCCTCACAGACAGTCGCCTGAGGTTGGAATCAAATCCAGGTCTCTGGCACTGTGAGGCAGCAGTGCGAACCACTGAGCCAGCGAGCCGCCTTAGATGAAGGTGCATTAGCGGCAAGCGTCATTCTATCAGTGAGCCCACCAGACCGTGATCTTCTAACTGTTCACTGTCATGGATGGGCTGTTCACATTGGTCTAAAGGGATGTGTTCTCGCCAAGGGCTATGCTTGTCATCCTGTCTGCAGTATTTCCATGTTGTTGGCACAGAAGTTAGATTTCAAATGTCAGGTGGGTAGAATAGCAAATGTATTTCACAATGAAAAGACAACTGCATTTTTTTCCCTGATTATGTTAGAAGTTTCTAGTTGTTTCTAGTTATCTGTTACACAGCGTAAGAATCGAGCAGCAGTGGCTAACTGTCAGATTGATAGATTCTGACGGCAGCTTTTTGTTCAGAAGGAGCTGCGACTGAATGCATGGTTTGAAAACTGAAGGAAGAAAAAATCTTTAGTATGGTTTGTATTTTCTTTGTTGAAGCAAAAATCGTTTATCAGGGTGAGGTGGAGTGCAGAGCATGCCCACATGAACCAGCAGTTATCACAGGAAACCCTGAGAAATCTTGAACCTGATGTGGGTACGAACCGTCAAGTGGTACAGAAATTCTGATGCCTCACTTAAGCTAGGCTCTCTCCAGCTTTATTATAGCTCCATTGGAGATTGTGAAGAGGAAAGATTTTACATTGCATTATACCCTTGTGTGAGAATATGCATTATTGTACTCTCCCTCCTTCAGATTAAGATATATCTTGCATAAGGGTACTGGGTGTGGTCAAAATACTCTAAAACAGTCCACCACCTACACACAGGGTCCAGAACCTTCTTTAATGTTACTTTCTTGCAGTTGTATGCAGGGTTTATCTGCTAAAACCACAGTTTATCTTAACGCTGTGCATCTTCAAAAACAACTACAATTGATTAAATGCAACCTGATGCCAAAGCACAAGCTGAAAATACCGAATAATAGCAATTATTTCAAGGATCGTTGCAGCTTAGTTTTGCATTGAACATGGGTAAAAACTGAATCTTGCCAATCATAAGATATGGCCCTGCTTTTTCTGTCCATTTTCCTGAATTTAGTCAAATAGAAATTTGGACGGGTGCCAACAACCTGCAATTTCCAATTTGCCACCTGCAAGGAAGTGAATCATAGACTCACTGATAAGAAATAATTGTTGACCAGGACACTGGGTAAACTCCTTTTTTCTTCACCGACTTATTGGTATCCCCTGGAGAGGGCAGGTGGGAGTTTAATTTAGTTACTCATAAAAGGTGGCTCCTTTGGCACTTCAGCAATCCCCCAACACCTCACTGAAGTGCCGGTCTATGGTGTGTGCTCATGTCTCTCTCAAATGGAACTTGTAACCGTGACCTTTCTGATTCAGGGATAAGAATGCTCCCAAGGAACCACAGCTTACACTTAAAGTAGAAATTTGAGGTAAAATCACTTTGTAATGTTTACATCCAATCCCAAATGACAAAAATCATGATAATCCAAAACTGTGAAAAATGTAAGACTTTTAATAATAAGTATGTGACATCTATGCCTTTTATCTCCTTTTTCACTAATTATAGAGCAGTAAAATTAGAAAGAACAATTTGTAGATTTCAGTTTTTGGAAATTACTTTGTGACTGCAAAGAAGAATATTTTACAGGCTGCATTCCAGTGATTTGATTTGATTTATTACTGTCACAAGTACCCAAGTACAGTGAAGAGTTTTGTTTTGCATGCAGTACAGGCAGATGGCTGCAGATTGGTAGCCGTTTTTAACCCCTGCTCAAGTTTCCATTTGATTAAATTCAATAACATGGAAAAAAAAAAGCAGGACCATATCTTATGATTGGCATGAATCAGTTCCTACCTGTGCTGGAAGCAAAATGAAGCTCCAATGATCCTTGAAATAATTGCTCTTATTCAGTACTTCCAGCTTGTGCTTTGGCACCGGATTGTACTTCATCAAATGTAGTTGACTTCTGAAGATGCAGAGCTTCACAATAAACTCTTGGTTTACCAAATAAACCCCGTGTACAACTGCACGCATATAACATTAAATGAGGTTCTGGCTGATTAGTGTTACCAGAACACAAATCCAGTCCCCAAAATTTGCATTAGTCAGTTAATAAATAACAGTAACAGTTAGTTAGATTCACCATTGACAATTTAATTGCCACAATCTTTTGGGTGGCAGGAAGCTGAAATACACGGGGATCTGAGTGAACAGGGTGAGGAATCTCGATCATATTGAAGAATTGTGAAATAAACAGCACAAGGATTGACAAGGGAGTATAAATTTAATATCAAATCTAGTTCAGAAAGAAAAATGCTGGGAAGGTAAGAAAGAATGGATTGAGAGAGAGGAAAAGAAGGGAGAATAATAATGGCAGCTGTCTAATTTCCCTGTCTAGTCACAGACTTGTCCTTTGCTTCGAGTTGCTGTGCTGTTTGTATTTGAGTAATGATGAGCATCCACATCATGTTGACCCCAAATTCCAGGCTACTTTGTATCTGTTGCTTTGCTTCACTAAAACCCTTTGATCAAAATGAAAAATGGAAGAAAACAGGAAAAGCATTTTTAAAAGTTGAACTCAGTAGAGGATCAGTGGAGTTTGGATTAAGTCCAATCACACTGATCTATCACTGTCGGTGCTGTGTTTCAGTTGCACTTGTGCTGATAGATCATCATTGCAAATTAAGATAGAGCCACTGGACTGAGACCAATACAATGTAGCAATAGGCTGCTTGCTGCATGACTGTTCTCTAATCTGATTGGCCCAAAGGGTACGTTTGAATGCCAATAAATGCTCTAATACTCAGCAAGATTTCATATTTGCCTAATACAGAAACCAACCCTTTTCACACTTTTAAGTTTATACACAATTAAATAGAGTGCACATCACAGAAACAAGCCATACTCCACTCATGGCTCCTCATATCCTACCTCATCAAACAATATCCACATTACCCTCTACTCCTTTCTTTTCCTTGGGTTAATCTGCCCCTCCTGAAATGTACCAATACAGCAATTTTAAATTGTCACAAATACCTTCACTTTTATTATTTCTAAGAAGTTGTTTTGAGTCAATATGATCCTTTCAGATGCATGCAATCTACAGAGTGACTTAAAGAAGGAAATATATGTCTTTTAAACTGGCAGACTAGTGAGTGAGATAACAAGGTGTAGAGCTGGATGAACACAGCAGGCCAAGCAGCATCAGAGGAGCGGGAAGGCTGATGTTTCAGGCCTAGACCCTTCTTCGGAAAAATCTTTTTGTGAAGAAGGGTCTAGGCCTGAAACGTCAGCCTTCCTGCTCCTCTGATGCTGCTTAGCCGGCTGTGTTCATCCAGCTCCACACCTTGTTATCTCAGATTCTCCAGCATCTGCAGTTTCTACTATCTCTGAGACTAGTGAGTGACCTGCTTTTCTGGCTGGCATTTGATTAAATACAATTTTACACACTGGGGGCTATAAAGAAATATGTTTGTGTCAAAATCAAACATTGTAGAAGGTTAAACATCACCTCACACAAATGTCTACATAGATTTCTGCCACCAATTGTGAGATTGTGATCATTTATGATTGGCTTGAGTGGCTGTCCTTGGTTGATGGGCTGAATAGCCATCTCCTGTTTCAATTCCCCACATACCTAATCTATTGTACATTGAAGGCATTGCAAAACTGCCAACTGGGAGCTGTAGCAGATCAATCTGAAAGGTATTTACAGATTGCATGCAAAAGTAATCTTAGTTTTGTTTTGTCAGAGGAAGGCTATACATTCTGAGCTATTTTGCTGACCCCAAAAGCATAGAGCAGCTTAATGGATTGGCTTCATCCCATGCAACTAAACTACAATGGCCAAAAGTTTTAATTTCTTTTTCCACCTCTTCTACACAAACTTATGAAAGCCAAACACACACTAAATAAATGCAATGTACAAAAAAAATGTTGTTTCATGGCAACAGCTATAGAGCACCATGTCTATTACAAAAATTACTTATGCTAACCCTCCCTGTATACTTTGCTTTCCAAGATCCAGAGGCACTGTACTGAGCAAAAATTCTTGCATGGAGAAACAAAGCCAAAGTGTCATGTTGCTTGATTTTCTGACAGAAATTTGACAGATCTGAGCTATTTTACAGTGTGCTTTAAAGTTGAAGCAGGTTTTAGAAGGCTTCAGTAGAAACTCAAATGATTTGGAACATGTTCTAAGGTCAATTATCTTAAAACAAAAACAATAAGAAAGGAATATTTCCGTCTCAATGAAGTTTTGCTTTTTTTTTAGGCAGAAGTAGATTCATGTTGTAACTGTCTTCTTTTCAAAGGCATAAGAGAAGTAAAAGATTTTATTTAAAATAAAAGTTCAGGCTTTAAATGCCCTCATGAAAAGAGACCAAAATACATTTTCTTTAAATGTGTTGAAATACATTGGGCTGGACTTTGGCTATTGACGTAAGTAGCACAGGTAGAGAAATTATTTAGTGTTGGTGTGGCAGGTGCAGGATGGAGTAAATCCACTGAACCTGGCATCAGACTATGTGTTGGTAGACAAGTACTGATGTGGGCTCTTTAGAGATCTCTTAGACTTTTCTCCCATGTGTTTTGGAAGATTTTGGGTCCCTAGCCTTCACTCCTCTCACCCCTGATCCCAACACTATCCTCCCATGGTCCCTCATAAATTCCGTGCCAACTCCATTTCAACTCACCGAGAACTTGGATTCTGTGTTGAGATTAAGCAAAATAAACTTCTAAAAAATCTAATCGAAAACATCAATACAGTCATGATAATAAAAATCTCCTATTCATTAAAGTCTCAAAACTTTTAAATGTCAAGTGGTTAAGCTTCACTAAAAATGAACAGTTTTTCCATTATTTCATCCTTTAATATTCTCTTTAAGCTGTCAATCAAAACCGAGATCTCAGAATTCTGTGCTATAAAAATTATAGATTTTGAAACTCATTCAACTATTCATAATTAATGGCTCTTAGGGGAATGTCAGCAAAGAACTCTGTTGCAAAGGACCCTGTTGGAACTGCTCAGACAGATGCTGCATCAGCTGGGATGTCAATCAAAACCATCCAGCAGAAGTTCTGTTTTACCAATCACAGAACTGTAGCCAGCTTTGTTTTTATTATTTAAAGAACAGGAGATTTAATAACTTCAGATCATAACAGTCAAACAGACTTTGCCCATTTTTCAAGAACTACTCCATAAATTTGTGACTGTTATATGTTGGCTGAGGATCTTTTTAGCAGACAAAAAGGATCTACTAAAACTCAACACTATGTTGAAATGTCCCTGCTGTGTTTAGGTTTCACAGCTTTCCAATACAGGCAAATTGTTAGCCCTTGGAAATTGGGGTGGGACTTTTACATCCAAAACATGCTCCATTATTTTTAAGAGGTCCAGGTTTCTCATCTCTGCAAACATCCAGCCTATAATTCTGGCTTGCCAGAAGAGCATAGAGGCATGCGAGGTGAGAAAATGCTTATAGAGTCCATCAAAGCTCAAACTATTTTTTTGCAGTCAGTGAAAGGAAATTTGGAAGCCACATTGCCACGTTTGAGTATGGAGGAAAAGCAACCTATATTACAGAGCAGAAACCTAACATCTACTTCCTTTCCTTGGCTAAAATTAGTTCCAAGGATCAAGTCCTCCAAGAGCTATAGTTCCACAAAATGCACAGTGATGCAGCAAACTTACATTGGAGTGTGAGTAAGATAATTAGATATCTAAGTCATCTGTTGTCTACTGGTCAGATTTAGCTGTTTAAACAGGACATTGGCGTTACACGTGGAGACTTCATTAGAGATAGTAAGTGCGAGTGTCAAAATGATTAAAGGTTCAAAGCAGCTAGTAAATAGGATAAAACTAAGGTGACTGGAAATTTTACAGTTAAAGGAGGTAATACTCATTGTAATTTTCTGCCAATAAGTTCTATGACTGATTAAGAGGAGTTTAAGCAGAGTGTTCCTGTTACGAACATCTGAAGGAGTTCAGAGTGCTGATCCATCTCAGTACAAAGCTGTTGAGAACTGATTAGTAACAAAGGTCAGATGCAGGCATCCAGAAGAGGGGGAAACATTTTGAGTAATGAATTGTTGAATCTGGGAACCAGTCATGGGTGATATCTTAGTACAGAAATTAATAGGCAGCGGATGATGGAATTCAGACTTTTACTTCTTGTTTTCTACAGTCCTTGGGCACATCATTTAATCTGTCTTCCCCGGTCACACAAGTTGCCAACTCAATACGTAGAATATAACAATCCTAGCCCATTCTTAAAGTAATATCAATATACTGAACCCCAGGAGGATTTGAATGAATGCATCTTTAGTCCACTTCATGTAGTTTGTAGGGATGTACAACTAGGATGACCCTCTGATAATATATTTGTTTCACTTGCCCAAGCTTCCAATTTTCTTGATGGCACTTTAAGCCCTTTCCTTCACTGGAAATGGGACGGACTCCATTTGGTGAGCTGGGTTAGCTCATCTTCCTTACATATTGTGGAGGCATCCCAATCATTGTATGATGGAGGAAGCAGTCACTTTCACTTCCTTTGGCAGACAATTAAGATGGAACTCATCACATTTGTGCTTTTTCTGGAACCAGAGCGCATCCCTGAAACATAGCTTTCCACATTTTTTTTTAGAATCCCTATTTTGTGAAAACAGGCCCTTCGGCCCAACAAGTCCACACCAACCCTCAGAGCATCCTACTGAGACCCATCTGGCTATAACCTAGCTAATCTACATACTCCTGAACACTACTGCGGCAAAATGGGAATTTTGCCGAGTGCAATCCTGTCACACAAACTGGGGGAAAGGCAACTCTGGGAGGGCCAAAGCTTGCGCCAACAAATAAGGTTTTATAATTATTGAGAAAGGTTCAAGGTCCCACGGCTTTCGTTTTCTCTGCCTCCATCATCACCAACTCTACCCCACCCCTACCACACACACACACACACACACACACACACACACACACACACATTCACATAAAGTGTTCATTTATTTGCTGTACTGAAAATCATTGCAGAATGGCCACAACCTTGACACATTGAAAAAAAAAGTATGTTCTGAATTGCTCCCTTTGTTGAGGACAATACTATGACAAAGTGAAATGAATGCAGTTTTATAATTCAGTAACCAGGTTTAATGTGACAGGGATTGTGATGGATAATGTTTTTCCATCTGCTTGAGCTTGCTTGCCTGAGCAAGGACACCCCAGAATGAGAATTGACTGATCTGAAATGCATTCATCAAGATGTCCTTCGTTTGAAATTTCTGCTGAAATACACAAATACTGGAAAATGCACAAAGGAAATCATACAACTAACAGAGAAAAGAAAATCTTACTCTCCACTCCCACCTCAGAACTAATATTTTGACATGACCATGAAGGAAAGTCTTATCATGCGATTATTATAAACTGTCCAGAAGATCTTGCTGGGTCTGCTTTCAAGGAGTTAAAAATATGCATAAAACATGACCATAAATTGCAACGTCTGTCCAATACATACAAGATCTGCAAAGTCTTATTTATAATGAACCCATGACAATGTCCCACATGGTAGACTAATTAGTAAAGTTAGATCACATGGGATTCAGGTTGAGCTTGCCAAATGGAGACATAATTGGGTGAACGGCAGGAGACCGAGGGTGGTTGTGGAAGGTTGCTTTTCAGACTGGAAGCTTGTGACCGGTGGTGTTCCACAGGGCTCAGTAAGGGATAGTAGGAACTGCTGATGCTGGAGAATGTGAGATAACACAGTGTGAAGCTGGATGAACACAGCAGGCCAAGCAGCATCAGCGGAGCAGGAAAGTTGACATTTCGGGTCAAGACCCTTCTTCAGAAAGGGATCCACTTTTGTTAGCCATTTATATAAACCATTTGGATGAGAATATAGGAGCCATAGTTAGTAAATTTGCAGATTACAGCAAAATTGGTGATAGAGTAGGCAGTGAAGGTTATCTAAAATTACAATGAGATTTTGATCAATTGGATCAAAGGGCGAAGGAATGGCAGATGGAGTTTGATTTGGATAAATGCAAGGTATTGCATTTTGGTAATACAAACAAGGACAGGGCCTGTACAATTAATGGTTGGGCCTTGGGTAATGTCATAAAACAGAGAGACCTGGGGCTTCAGGTATAAAATGCATTGAAACCTGAATCACGGGTAGATAGATAGTTAAGAAGGCATTTACACACTTTTCTTTATTGCTCAAAGCTTTGAGTGTAGGAGTTGGGACGTCATGGTGAGATTGTACAGGACGTTGGTGAGGCCTCTTCTGGAGTACTGTGTGCAGCCCTGGTCGCCCTGTTATAGGAAGGTTGTTACTAAACTGGAGAGGGTTCAGGAAAGATTTACCTGGATGTTGCCGGGAATGGAGCGTTTGCAATATAAAAATAGACTGGAAAGACTGGGACATTATTCACTGGAGCATAGGGGGTTGAGGTGTGACCTTATAAGGTTTATAAAATCACGAAGGGCACAAACAAGGTGATGACAATGGGCTTTTCCGTAGAATGGGGGAGGTCAAAACTCGGGGGCATATTTTCAGCTGAGATGAGAAAGATTTGAAAAGGATACGAGGGGCAGCTTTCCTTACATATATGACTCATGTACGGAATGAACTGCCAGATAAAGCCGTGGAGGCAGATACATTTAAAAGACATTTGGTTAAGTTAATGAAAAGGAAAGGTTTGTACGGATGTGGGCCAAGTGCAGGCAGGTGGGACTAGTTTAGTTTGGGAACATGTTCAGCATTGACTGGTTGGACTGAAGGGTCTGTTTCTATGAGATATGACTGTACCACCAGAATGAAATGTTCTACACCTCATAGGATGTCCTCCAAATTTAACACTTGACACTTGGCTAGCTATCCAAATATCCTATTGCCAGATCAGGATGTTAAAGAGAACGATGATAAGCTACAATTGTGGGACAAACTATGAATAAGCATGTTGTTATACTAATGATTTGATAGTTATACTTTCAAAAATGTAAAGCGAGCATCTAATACTGACAAGATTTACAGAAAGCCATTCCAATGCTACATCACCAGTTGTTTATCAATGACCTCAGTGGCTGACATGATGAGTCAAATCCACAATGAATACAAGAGCCCTCCCAAAGTGAGACCAACAAGAAACATACACCCTAGTCCCTTTCCATCCAATTTTACTGTAAATAGGCCACCCAGAAATGTACCTTGATGGCTGTGTTGTAGCCAAAATGTCAGCTCCAACTTCATTCAAGAAGCTTGACACCATCCAGGAAAAAGCAGCCCACTCGACTGACAAATCATCTACAAGCATTTACTTCCTCCACCACTGATGCCCAGTACACACTTCTGCTACTTACCTACAAGATGTACTGCAGAAATTCACCAAAGATCCTTAGGCAACATCTTCCAAACCCATGAGCACTTCCATCTAGAAGGACAAGCACACATGGGAACACCGCCAACTGAAAGTTCCCCTCCAAGCCACTCACCATCCTGTCTTGGAAATATATCATTGTTCCTTTTCTGTCACGAGGTCAAAATCCTGGAATTTCCATCCTCATGGTATTGTGAGTCTACATCCTGCACATGGACTGTAGCGGTTTAAGAAGTCAGCTCACCATCACCTTCTCAAGGGCAACTCGGGAGGGTCAATAAATGCTGGCCAGCCAGCAGCACCTACGTTCCATGGGTAAATAAATAAAACCACAAACATCAGTGCATATCTGACAGGTGTGGCTAACATTGACCATGTTTAAGAATCTCCAGACTACCCACTCCAATAATCAACACTGTTAGAACGTTTCTTGGTCAATATAATGTGTACTCTCTAAGACATACATAAATTTTACAGGTCCACATCCTACACATGGGCTAGAGGAAGCCTGTCAGTTCCACACTTAGGAATTCGGATCCATAAGGAACTGTTTCAATATGTTTCAAGTACCATGAGTCTACTCTGGGACTTGCCCATCAATGGCCAACACAAGAAAAAGCAAAGTGCTCTCATCATTTCTCAGCACAGTCTCTAAGGTTATTTGCAGGCTAGAGTTAAAAATGATGGACTTGAAATTCCCTGAGCCTTAAGGCTATCTTCAATGTTAAATAGAGCCATAAACACACAATTCACCCTATGTGTTGAACCAGCTTCCTCCTTTTAGATGCCCTTGTGGTATATTGTTGCAATAGCTCAAAGAATTATCTAAAGATTGCTACTTTCACTTGAATCTCCCATGTTGTGGATAAACAAAAAACACATTAATACCTTTTAATCTCGAAGATTTACATGCTTCCAAAATCTATGCTAATCCTCACCCGTGAAAGCATTTCCATGATAAGTCTATGGCTCCAGGTACTGTTTGTCAAAACTATTGCTCTGGCTGTTTTACTGCCCTGATGCCCCATTCCTGGTACCTGGCTCACTGCCCTGTCACTTCAATGGAACACTCAGCACATGGTACTCCTCTACTGTGGGCTTACTATTCCACCTCCTATTTGCCTCTGTAAAAGCTACAGAAACATTTGAAACTAGCAAATATTTGAAAAAGAATGCATTTTTATTAGTTCTGTAGTTGTTAAAATAACTCTGAATTACTCAGTTGTTCAATGTTCCCTATCTTTAATGCAGTATCTCTGGCTGACATACACCTCTTGCGGTTAGGCAGTAGCATATGCAGTTTATAATCTGTAATATGATACTTCCATAGTTCCTTATGGACTCTTCCTTTCCTACCTCCATCTCCAAGGCAATGAGAATCATATGGGCCTTGTGTCCACATAGAAATTCCAATGAGATATCTAATATAACCAAACTCCATTCTATAATGGAAGTTAGCAGTTTAAAAAATAACTGGTTATGAAACCTGACCTTTTTCTCTGAGAGACTTACAGACTGACGGTTTAAGCACAGTCAGCACAACTGCTCTTGTTAACAAAGTGCGAAGCTGGATGAACACAGCAGGCCAAGCAGCATCTCAGGAGCACAAAAGCTGACGTTTTGGGCCTAGACCCTTCATCAGAGAGATGACGTGCTCCTGAGATGCTGCTTGGCCTGCTGTGTTCATCCAGCTTCGCACTTTGTTATCTTGGATTCTCCAGCATCTGCAACTGCTCTTGTTATTGTTTTTAGTGCGAACATTTTTCCAGCAAATCAACCTGAGTCCCCCTTCAACAACCAGCCCATGCAGGCTTGTTATTGGGCAGAATTTTAGAATGGGTCACACAGGAAGAAAAAACTTCAGTTCTGCAGTTTGCTTTGCAACAAAGAGGTAGTGCCAAAGCATAGACTCTTTTAAAATTTGTATACACTCCTGAATAAAATATTCCCACCGATATATATCCCTCAACGGACATTGACAAAGATGATTACCTGGTCATTATCATTTGTAAGACTTTCTGCATTGCAAATTGGCTGCTGTGTTTCCTGTGTTAGTAGAGACTACAGTTCAAAAATAATTAATTGGATGTAAAGTCATTGTGATGCTCTGTGGCTGCAAAAGGTACTACATAAAGGTAACTTAATAATGCTCCGAAACTCTCAATAATTTCTATTATAACTTGCATTTGAAACTGCTCATGATGAATCTTAATAGGTTCCAAGTATATTAAAGACTGCTCCTTTCACCTAATGGGTCACCTTATCTTTTTAGTCATCCATATGCAAATGTAATGAGACTTGGACAATATTCAGACTTAGGATGATAATGACAAGTAACATCTGCGTCAAACAAGGGTTAGGCATTGAGCATATCCAACAAGAGAATATCTAATCATCTCCCCCTAACATTCAATGGTTTACTGTCATTGAATTACCCACTATCAACATCCTGGGGATTATCATTGACTAGAAACTGAACTAGACCAGTTATGCAAATACTATGGCTACAAGAGCAGGTAAGAGGCTGGGAATCCAATGGCGAGTCACTCACTTCCTGACTCCTCAAAGCTTGTTCACCATCTATAAGGTGCAAGTCAGGCATGGGATTCAACATTGCCCACTTGCCTGGATGAGAACAGTTCCAACAGCACTCAAGAAGCTTTACATGATCCAAAGCAAAACTTGATTGGCATCACAGCTACAAATATTAGCTCCCTTCACCAACGATACTGCATACCATCAGTTTGTGCCATCTACAAGACTCACTGCAGCAACTCACTAAGATGCCTTTTCAGCAGCATCCACACGGATTGACTGAATTAGCTTGTTAACAGAAATAAATAAGGAAAAGATGCATAGAAAGGTGAAATGGTCAATATGTACATACGCTTTGATTCTTTCCATCGTGGGGTGAGAAGCAGTGGGCACAATGGAATGGGGAGTTTATGTGGGCCCACGCACTGTTCAGTTTAATCAAATTGATGGTTCAGTGCATTGACAACCCTCACACAATGATTCACAGTGTGAGAACAGGGGGTTCCACACATGATCACAGAAGCCCATTCAGTTGGCCAAGGTGCAACAGTTTCCCAACAAGATGGAAACTGCTGAGAAAGAAAAGATCATTGAGGAAACAAATAGCTCTAGAAAAGACCTTTACTTTCCACTATTCAGGTCAAACAAATATTATTTGTTCCATGACTGCCTTTGTCTGCAATGCTCTAGTCAAATTGATTTTTCTCAAAGTTCAATCAATTTGCAGATAGGATGGGCATGTAACACTTGGCAATTCCAATAGTTGGCATAAACAGTCACTATGGTTTAAGAGTCTCCAATACAAAATGTTGAGGGAATGTCCTTGGGAGTCATATTTCCTAGATCACTGAATGTATTCAGAGAGTCATTCACAAAGAATTGAGGATTCATAAATTGAGGCATTGGACGGACTCTTATGTCCAAACCTGTGGTGGGTTTGGTGGAAGCGAGGTATTTAACTGAGCAAGAAAGTGGCACTGGCAGACTGATATCTTTTCGTTTAAGTATGAGACTGAAATACCTTTTGGCATCAAACTGTCAATTGAGGCCCTTTGAGTAGGCAACTAATGACCATTTATGGGCCTCATGTGGTCATTGCTGATGGTAACCCAGCATGAGAAGTAAATCCTGACCTGTTTCCTTGGCCCCTGGGGCAGGTGTGGCACTCTTGTTTAAAAGGCATTCAGTCTGTTTGAGGGACTGGGCAAGGTAATGCTGAAGGCCATCTTCCATCATGGCCACCAGCATCTCCCTCCTATCCCACCAGCCCCTTCCCACAATCACCTGCCTCAGCCTGAGTCTCTCCCCAGTCAGAGACATTGGTGGCTGCAATACCAACAGCTGCACAGTCTTCCTGGAGGTGCTGCTGAGTTTAGAAAAGTCTTCAGCAGTTCTTGATGGGAAGACTATCTTTGGCCTGTTAAGCGCTGGAGTGGCACAAGATGTGAATGGACCTATTGAAATGACATTACTGCATCCACCACAGAATCTCTTACAGCTCAGAAGAAAGAGACCATTTAGCCCATTGTGAAAATGTGCTAACCAAGTTCTTGCCCTGCTCTTCCCCAATATCCCAGCACTTCCTTGTTTTCACTTTTCAGGTGAACGTTTCATTCCCTTTTTTGGAAAACTGCTTTTGAATCTATTTCTGCCACCTTTTCAGACACCAGGTCGATAACAGCATGTCATAGACTCAACCCAGGTCACAGAGAGCAATAGACAATATTTCTGTTAAAATTTTCAGTGAAATATTGTGTTTTATGCAACAACTTTCCTCATAAATTGCGACTGATATTGATTTCTCTAATGATCCAAATAGTTACAAAGTCGTAATTTTTAATAATAATTATTATTCCTGGTAAAATAGAAATCCCGAATGGTGATTGTGTGCAAAGGCGAAATAATCTAATTAAACACAAAAAACTTCTGTATTTCATTATCTTCAGTCTGAGAGCCGCCTAATGGAAACAAGTAGCATCTGGTTCACTATTCGCTTTGAAAAGTATTCAAGTAATCTGGATTCCCATCGGAAACTGCTTCCCAAACTTCAAACAAATTTGGATCATCAATCAGAAAAGCTAAAGACGGGGTAAAGTGCTTGGAGATGACCAGGGTCTCTTTGTTCATTGTGTCTTTTTCCAGAGAACAGTGTTAGTAGGTACAGGATGTTGAAGCTCCAGCTCAGAGTACCAGGGGTTGCAAGGTAATGAGTGGAGACCCACATGAAATGATGGGAAACACCAGTGAATGGAAGGTAAGACTTGTACTTAAACTGTAACTTTAAAAATGAGTACGAAAGTACTTCACATGCTTATTTATTTCAAGACAAATGGAATTTTGAGTACAGTAATATCCCACAGACAGCAGGGTCCTTAACAGTGGATTGGGGAGAGGGTATAAATAAACACAACCTTGAGCAGGGCTGCATTCTACAAGTGACTGCTCAATGAGGTGTGGTGGCCCCTGAGGGGCTGCCATACTGTTTAGGAATGCACCCCCACCCCCACAACCCCACCCCACAGCCCTACCTCCTGAAAACTGTTGGCCCAATCCGGCAGGTCAGGATCAGGCAAAAGGGGAGGGCAGGTGTACTGATGCTTTTGTCAGTGGGGTGAGAGGCAAGGTTTTTCAGCCTTTGTACCCAAGTCCTCTCCCTCTAACCTCTACACAACCCACAGAAATGTTTCCAGGGTATATCTGGCTACAATGCCAGGTAAAGCAGGAAGAAGCCTTAACTTGTCCAGTTAAGTGGTTTCGTTCGGCCCTGATTGGGTCAGCCGTTGCCTAGCTTTCTCAACACAATGGGCAAATGTTACAGCAGTAGAAAAACATTGGACATGCTGCCTGGCACATCCCCTTGCCACTTTTCCATTACACACCTCCCATACCATCCCGAAAGGCTCCATAAAAATTCCGGCCTGACAGTCACCTGACGCGTCCTTTTTTCCTGTGATGTCAAAGCAACAGCAAACTGTGTACTGATTTGTCCCCTTCTCTCATTGGTTACTCAATTCCCCAAGAGCTGGCTGTCCTCATATATGAGCAAACTGACTTTACCAGAGTTAGCTAGGTCAACTTGTTGGAAAGTCTTTAGTTATTCATCTTTAAGGATGTTCTGGGGGAACCCCTGCCTTCGTTTGATCATGGGTCCTTCCTCAATTCTTGTTGTTATTGTACAGAATGGTTTTATTTGCTCGTTTACCCTCAAATAAAAGCAAAATAATGCAAATGCTGGAAATCAGAAATGGAAATTGCTGGAAAAACTCAACAGGTCTGTGGAGACAGAAACACAGTTACCGTTTCGAGTCCAGGATGACACTTCTTCAGAGGTGCAAGAGTCATATCGATCTCAAAATACTAATTGTGTTCCTCTCTCCACAGTTTACTGCCAGACCTGCTGAGTTTCTCCAGCATTTTCTGCATTTTTATTCCCTTCCTGCTTCTGGGACTTTTGTCCTACATGATTCAGTCATTTGCCATCAGCAGATATTCGGGTTTGCCTAACACAACTGCACATGGCACATGTGTGCACAATGAGCAGGGAAGCACTGGTAGCTGGTCCTCTTTATTACTGGAAACATACACATGCATTTGCAAGCCTGATGATTTGCTAATTGTATGCTTTGATTTAGTAACATACGCCAAGGGCAGAAGTTAATGCCCTGCCCAATGGTGAGTTTGGTTACTGGGAATGTGGGGGCATTAATTCAGCTGCGGACCCCAGCACCACTTCTTCACACCCCAACCCATGTAAGCCCATGTTGGGAAGACTTTTGGACAGCCTTTCCATGCCATGGCAAATGGGGACTCTTAATTGGGCAATTAATACTCATTTAAGGGTTCCTGCCCCGCTATCAAGTAACGTGAAAATAAATAGCGTTAGGAGTTGACCATTCGGCCTTTTGAGTGTACCGTACCATTCAATCATGGTGACCATAAGGATTGCAGACATTGTTAATCGGAGTCTATAGTTGTGAAGCTGGTGAAGCACAGCAGGTCAGACAGCATCAAATAATTAGGAAAGTCGAAGATTTGGGCTGATTGGTCAGTGCATTGAGTATGGGAGTTGGGAGGTCATGTTGCAGCTGCACAGGACATTGGTCAGGACAATATTAGATCACTGTGTGCAATTCTGGTCTCCCTGCTGTAGAAAGGATGTTGTGAAACTTTAAAGGATCAGAAAAGATTTACAAGGATGTTGCCAGGATTGGAGGGTTTGAGCTATAGGGAGAGGCTGAATAGGCTGGGGCTATTTTCCCTGGAGCGTTGGAGGCTGAGGGGTGATCTAATAGAGATTTATAAAATCAAAAGGGGCATGGATAGGGTAAATAGACAAGATCTTTTAGTCAGGGTGTGGGAATCCAAAACTAAAGGACACAGATTTAAGGTGAGACGGGAAAGATTTAAAAGGGACCCAAGGGGTAACATTTTCACACAGAGGGTGGTGTGTGTTTAGAATGAGCTGCTAGAGGAAATGGTAGAGGCTGGTACAAATACAGGCAGTTGTCCTGTAATGCGACAGTTGCGTTCTTGTGTGACCTCATGCTATAGGAAATCACATTATAGGGAAATCACTATACCTGTACCACAGAAAGTTTGCGTTATCCAAACAGCATCCATGATTCATCAATCATGTTACAGCCTATTTGTGTTAACGAAACACATGTTATAGCATAACTACCTGTACAGCATTTAATAGGCATCTGGATGGCTATATGAATAGGAACGATTTAGAGGGATATGGGCCAAATGCTGGCAAATGGTACTAGATCTTTTTAGGATATCTGGTCAGCATGGACGAGTTGGACCGAAGGATCTGTTTCCATGCTATAATTCTGTATGACTGTAAGACTCTATGATTCCATAACATCCCTCTTTACTCTTTTTGGATCTAGTGCTGTACAAATTGGACAAGTCTCCTTCTTCAGTTAGTGTTTCCTGGAATAGTTAGCTAGTCTGTCTCTTGAGGATTGCTATTCTGCCTCAGGTAAGGCTGACCAGGATGTTCTCCTGCACTTAGCTTTGGCTAAAGGGGTAAGCAAAGGATGATAATCAACTCATTTGTCTACAATACGAACACACCTTCAAACCTGGAGCTTCTGGCTCAGAGAGAAAGATGCTGCAACAAAGATCTCTGTCAATTCTTTGCCTGCACCTTAGCTGTGTGGTTCATCTGATTAAGTTAATCAGTGCCTTAGCCCCTGCGGATCATGTGTCGTGCTGCTTCTTCTTGAGTTCTCTAGAGAATAGATAGTATATAATTCTATAGGAGAATAGATAGTATCCTGTGTAAGCAGAATCAAGAATCCTGCATGGTGTGTTGCCTGCCGGGTGTCAGGGTAAGGGAAATCTCTGACCAGCTTGAAAGGATATTGGAGCGGGAGGGGGAGGATCCAATTGTTGTGGTCAAACAACATAGGGAAGATTAGGAAAGAGGACTTATTCTGGGATTATCAGGAGCTAGGAACCAAATTAAAGAACAGGTCCTCAAGAGTAATAATCTCTGGATTACTGCCCGAGCTATGTGCTAATTGGCATAGAGACATGAGTGTAAAGGAAGTAAACACATGGCTAAGGGAATGGTGTGGGAAAGAGGGGTTTCTTTTCATGGGGCACTGGCATCAGTATTAGAACATGAGGGATCTGTACTGCTGAGATGGTCTCCACCTGAACCAAGCTGGGACCAATGTTCTAGCGAAAAGGGTAAATAGGCTGGGCAGCAGGGCTTTAAACTAGAAAATGGGATTGCAGGGGAAGGGGAGGGTAAAACTTACCCCAGTATGAAACAAAGCAACAGGTTAAAATCTGTAGGGGTGGATTCAACTGATTGGAAAAATATGAAAGAAATGACAGGGAAGGAGAACTTAGGAGAGGTTATTAAAGTCTCCAGCACAGACACAAATAGGACAGAGTGTTTGGAAAGGGTTAGGAATCAAACTTCAGGCACACGAGATAAATGAGTGACAATAAGAAGAGGGAGGGTTAATACAGGACTGAAGATGTTATATCTGAATGCATGCAATATAAGGAATAAGGTAAATGAGCTTGTGCACAGATCAAAATTGGCAGGTATGTTGTGGTGGGCATAACGGAGACATGGCTACATGGGGATCAGGGCTGGGAGCTAAATATCTAAGGATATGCATTCTATCAAAAAGATAGGCCGGTGGGTCGAGGGGGTGGGGGCCTTATTAGTGAGAAATGAAACGAAATCAATAGTAAGAAACAAAGTAAGGTCAGATGGTGTAGAATCAGTGTGAGTAGAATTGAGGAACTGCAAAGGTGAAAAATACCATTGTTGGGGTTGTGTACAGGCCTCCAAACAGTAGTCAGGAGCTGGGGTGTAAGGTACACCAGGTGATAGAAAAAGCATGTAAGAAAGGCAAGGTTACAGTGATCATGGGGGATTTCAATATGCAGGTGGGCTGGGAAAATCAGGCTGGTGGTGGATTCCAAGAAAAGGAGTTTGTGGAATGTCTATGAGATGGCTTTTTGGAGCAGCTTTAGATTAGATTAGATTTCCTACAGTGTAGAAACAGGCCCTTCGGCCCAACAAGTCCTCACTGCCCCTTGAAGCATCCCTCCCAGACCCATCCCCCTTGACACTACGGGCAATTTAGCATGGCCAATCTACCTAACCTGCACATCTTTGGACTATGGGAGGAAACCAGCGCACCCGGAGGAAACCCACGCAGACATGGGGAGAATTTTTTTTTCTTAAAAAGAACATCCCTTAATCTTCTAAACTCAAAGGAATGCAAGTCTAGTCAATGCAAACAATTTTATTAATTTACATACAATTGTACACCATTTGTTTTTATTCACTCATGGATGTGCAAACTCCACACAGACAGTCACCTGAGGCGGGAATCGAACCCGAGTCCCCGGCACTGTAAGGCTGCAGTGCTAACCATTAGCCCGTAGTGGTGGAGCCCACTAGGAAATAGGCAAAAACTGGATTTAATGTTTTGCAATGAGGCAGACTTGATCAGGGAACTTAAGGTAAAGGAATCCTTAGGAGGTAGTGATCATAATATGATTGAATTTACTCTGAAGTTTGAGAGGGAGAAGATAGAGTCAGTGGTAACTGTATTACAGCTCAATAAAGGCATGTACAGAGGTATGAAAGGGGAGCTGGACAGAATTGAGTGAGAGAGGAGCCTAGCAGGAAAGACAGTGGAAGAGCAATGGCAGGAGTTCCTGGGAGTAATTCAGGAGACACAGCAAAAATTTATCCCTAGGAATAAGAAGTATACTAAAGGAAGGACGAGACAACCACGGCTGACTAAGGAAGTCAGGGACAGCACAAGAGCAACAGAGAAAGCATATAATGTGACAAAGGGCAGTGGGAAACCAGAAGATTGGGAAGCTTACAAAGACCAACAGAGGGCAAGAGAAAAGGAAATAAAGAGGGAGAAGATTAAAAATGAGGCAAAGCTAGCCAGTAATATAAAGGAAGACTGTAAGAGTTTCTTTAGGTATATAAAGGGCGAAAGAGAGGCAAAAGTGGACATTGGGCCACAGGAATATGATGGTGGAGAGATAGCAGTGGGGAAAAAGGAATTGGCTGAGGAAGTGAATAATTACTTCACGTCAGTCTCCATGATGGAAGACATGAGGGTAATATCCCAAAAATTCAAGAGAGTTAGGGCGCAGAGCTGAATATGGTGGCCATCACCAAAGAGAAGGTGCAAGAAAAACTGAATGGCCCGAAGGTGGATAAATCTCCCGGACCAGATGGACCACACCCCACAGTTCTAAAGGGGATAGCTGAAGAGATAGTAGAAGCGTTAGTGACGATCTTTCAGGAATTGTTAGAATCAGGGAGGGTCCCAGAGGACTGGAAAATTGCTAACGTGACACTCCTGTTTAAAAAGGGAGTTAGGCAAAACACAAAAAAATTACAGACTGATCAGCCGAACTCAGTCGTGGGTAAGATTTTGAAGTCTATTGTAAAGGATGAGATTTCTGAATATTTGGAAGTGTATAGTAAAATAGGGCAAATTCAGCATGGGGAGGCCATGCCTGACAAATCTGCTACAATTCTTTGAGGAAGTAAGGAGCAGGGCAGACCAAGGAGAGCCAATGAACGTTATCTAACTGGACTTCAAGAAGGCCTTTGATAAGGTGCCACACAGTAGGCTGCTGAGTAAGATAAAGGCCCTCAGTGTTCGAGGCAAGGTGCTAGCATGGATAGAAGATTGGCTGTCTGGCAGAAAGCAGAGTGGGGATAAAAGGGTCTTTCTCAGGATGGCAGCCTGTGACAAGTGATGTTCCACAGGGGTCAGTGATGCGACCACAACTATTCACTTTGTACATTAATGATCTAGATGAAGGAACTGAGAGCATTCTGGCTAAGTTTGCAGATGGTACAAAGATAGATGGAGGGACAGGTAGTATTGAGGAGACAGGAAAGCTGCAAAAGGGTTTGGACTGGTTAGGAGAGTGGGCAAAGAAGTGGCAGATGGAGTACAATGTGGGGAAGTGTGAGCCCATGTACTTTGGTAAGAAAAATAAAAGCATGGACTGTTTTCTAGATGGGGAGAAACTTCAGAAATCTGAAGTGCAAAGAAACTTGGGAGTTCGAGTCCAGGAATCTCTCAAGGTAAATTTGCAGTTTGAATCAGTAAGGTAAATGCAATGTTGGCATTTATTTTGAGGGGACTTGAAAATAAAAGCAGGGATGTACTTCTGAGCCTGTATAAGGCTCTGATCAGGCCACGTTTGGAGTATTGTGTGCGGTTTGGAGCTCCATGTCTCCGACAGGATGTACTGGCCCTGGAGCGGGTTCATGAGAATGGTCCTAGGAATGGAAAGCTTAACATGTGAGGAATGTTTGAGGACTCTGGGTCTATACTGAATGGAGTTTAGAAGGAAGAGGGGGGATCTAAAACTTATGGAATACTGAATGGCTTGGACAGAATAGATATTGGGAAGATGTTTCCATTGGTAGGAGAGACTAGGACCCATGCGTACTTAGAGTAAAGGGAAGACCTTTTAGATTGGAGATGAGGAGAAACCGCTTTAGCCAGAGAGTGGTGAATCGATGGAACTCACTGCCTCAGAAGATAGTGGAGGCCAGGTCATTGAGTATATTTAAGACTGAGATAGATAGGTTCGTGATTATCAAGGGGATCAAGGGTTATGGGGAGAAAGCAGGAGAATGGGGTTGAGGAACTTATCAGCCGTGATTGAATGGCGGAGCAGACTCGATGGGCTGAATGGCCTAATTTCTGCTCCTATGTCTTATGGTCTTGTGAGTTAAGAATCTAAGCTGGGCATTAAAGGCAGTTTTATTGCCCACAAAGTCATTAGATTGTAGGAGGAGGAATGTAACTTTGACGGGCAGAATGTTCTGGGTCCCAGACAGTTTAGCGACAGGAAGCGGGAAGACAGTTTGACTGTCTGGGTTGGTGGTGTCTCAGAGTCCCATCACCGTCTCACCTCTATGCCAGGATTCAGTTCTGAGCGCAAAGGCCCACATGTGGATCTTTCTGTCCCACTGACAATTAAGGTCCTTCCCTGGCCAATGAAGGGCCAGTTCCTGCCTGCAATGCAATTGGTCAGGTGGGACAAGCAAGATCCAGCCCACTGTATTGGGAAAGAGGTGCGGACCTGGTGGTCAGCTGAGGATGGACAGGTTTGCTTCATCAGGACCAATTTGTGAATGGTTGAGGGTGAAGACGTAATTTGGGAAGAGGAAGGGAAGATGTTGGCTGAGGGGTTTGCAAGGGAACTGGGAGGGGGACAGGAAAGGGGAAGGGGGCAGGGAGGGGAGAGTGTAAGGAGGTGGGCAGGGGGATGAGCGAGGGAGGGACAAAGGAAAGAGGAAGTGGAAGAGGGGAAGGGGAAGGGGGGAGGGAAACTGGGAGGGGAGGGGGCTGGTGAGGTAGTGGTGAGCAGCTGCTGAGAACCATTCCCCTGCCCTTCCTTCTGGCCTCTTGACTTCCTCTGCCCCTGTGACTACACACCTCAGAAACCACACATCACAGCCCTGCCTCCAAAAGGCACTTACCAAATGACACATTGGGCCTGGTGGTAACGGCTGTCCTTGCAGCAATAAGACAATAGACAATAGGTGCAGGAGTCAGTCATTCGGCCCTTCGAGCCAGCACCACCATTCATTACGATCATGGCTGATCATCCACAATCAGTATCCTGTTCCTGCCTTATCCTCATAACCCTTGATTCCACTATCTTTAAGAGCTCTATCCATCTCTTTCTTGAAAGTATCCAGAGACTTGACCTCCACTGCCTTCTGGGGCAGAGCATTCCATATATCCACCACTCTCTGGGTGAAGAAGTTTCTCCTCAACTCTGTTCTAAATGGCCTATCCCTTATTTTTAAACTGTGTCCTCTGGTTCTACACTCACCCATCAGCAGAAACATGCTTCCTGACTCCAGAGTGTCCAATCCCTTAATAATCTTATATGTCTCAATCAGATCCCCTCTCATCCTTCTAAACTCAAGTGTATATGAGCCCAGTTGCTCCAATCTTTCAACATATGATAGCAGCAGCAGCTTGGGCCTTTTCCATGACATTGTCTAATTTGGGAGCTGCTGCTCTCTGATTGGGGCAGGACCGCTGGCTCTGGGGGCTTGATTTCATAGAAAGCTACTGGTGCCCTCTAAATTGCCTGATTCAAAGGAGGCAGGCCTTTCCTCACAGTCATGTTCTCAACAGCAAGCGAGAAACAAAAACAGAAGATTCTGAAGAAAGATCCTGAGCCGAAATGTCAGCTTTCCAGCTCGTCTGATGCTGCCTGGCTTGCTGTGTTCCTCCAGCTCCGTTGACTCTGACTCCAGCATCTGCAGTTCCTGCTAACTCTGAGATTCTGCCCAATGATCTGTTTCCCTCCACAGATGCTGACATGCTAAATGTTTCCAGAATTTTACATTTTAAATTTCTTCTAGTTATGTAAAAACTTGATCAAGGTTGCTTCATTTTCTTTTTCTAAAATCAATATTCAATGACGACTGGCATAAACATAATGTTGGTGGGATTTTAACATACATCAGGGGAATTCTTCACTATTGTGCAACCTGCAGTCAATAAGCTTGTTACTAGTTCATTTTATCTACATTCCTCTGTGATCCAGCTGCAAGCGAACCACCTCAGGTTTGGGAAAATCCAGCCACAAGAAGCTGATTACACTCAGTGTCTTGTTCAAACTGGACTGATTTGGGGAAGTGGAGGGACACACAGCAGGCCAGGCAGCATCAGAGGAGCAGGAAAGTTACCTGAGATGTCAACTTTCCTGCTCCTCTGCTGCTGCCCTGCCTGCTGTGTTCCTCCAGCTCTACACTGTGTTAGCTCTGAGTCCAGCATCTGCAGTTTCTGCTCTCTCTAATTTGGGGAAGTGTTATGATGCAAACTACAAGACAGAAGTAATCATTTTTATAGGATACAGTGACCTCTGCAGGAATGACAACACATTGCAGTTGTTAAAAATGAAAGTAACTACCAGATTACTCCTTGATAATAAAGTGTGAAGCTAGATGAACACAGCAGGTCAAGCAGCATCTCAGGAGCACAGAAGCTGATGTTTCAGGCCTTATTTGCCACTGATGTTGTAATCAGGGTTCTGAAATTTTCAGTCCTTTTGGATAGCGCTTGGTGCATTTACACTTATGAAAAAGGCCTTTCAAATTATGATATGGCAGTTATTCAGAAGACATGTAAACAGGTTGGTTAAGGGTCTAGGTCCAAAACGTCAGCCTTCCTGCTCCTCTGATGCTGCTTGGCCTACTGCATGCACCCAGCTCTACACCTTATTATCTATGGTTAAAAAGATGTCTGGCAGGCATGCCTTCATTGCTCAGTCCTTTGAGTATAGGAGTTGGGAAGTCATGGTTAGGTTATACAGGACGTTGGTGAGGCCTCTTCTGCAATCATGAGTCCAGTTCTGGTCGTCCTGTTATAGGTGTGATATCGTCAAGCCAGAGAGGGTTCAGAAAGGATTTATCAGAATGTTGCCAGGAATGGATTGTTTGAGTTGTAGGGAGAGGCTGGAAAGGCTGGGACATTTTCACCTGAGGGCAGGAGGTTGAGGGGTGACCTTATAGAGATTTTTAAAATCATGAGGGGTATAGGTAAGGTGAACGGAAGGTATCTTTTCCCTAGAGTGGGGAATTTCAAGACTAGGGGACACATTTTTAAAGTAAGAGAAGAAAAATTTGAGAAGCACATAAGGGACAACTTTTTTACAAAGTGGTTTATGGGTGAAATGAACTTCCAGGGAAGTAGTGGGATGCAGATACAGTCACAATGTTTAAAAGACATTTGGTTAAGTTCATAAATAGGAAATGTTTGGAGGGATAATGAGCTAAGCACAGGCAGGTGGGACGAGCTGAGTTTGGGATTATGTTCAGCATTGGTTGTTTAAACCAAGTGGACTGTTTCCAGGCTGTATGATTCTATGACTCTGTCTGATGGGCTGAATGGCCTTCTTCTGTTCTTACATCCCATTGTCTTATTAAGACTGTATTGTTAATCAGTAAGGGAATCAGGTGTTACAGGGAAAAGGCAGGAAAGTGGAGTCGAGAGATTTAGATTAGCCATGATCTCATTGAATGGGCTGAATGACCTGTTTCTGACCCTATGCCATGTGGTTGTGGTCATGATCGAGTTTACACATGTGGGAGTCTGAAACTCGGGCCTTATAAAATAGCTACTGATAAATATAGTAGGAAATTGACAGGAAATGTCTTTGCTCAGGGCTGATGAAATGAGGCACAGGCTAACACATAGAGTAGTTGGAGGTGTAACGTGTTAACACATTTAAGGGGAACTGGATAAATGCAGGGCTGTGTTATACACAAATATTAACATAGTCAACTGGCCTCTTTGTTAGAATCATAGAATCCCTACAGTGTGGAAGCAAGACATTCAGCCCATTGAATCCGCACAAATCCTCTAACGAGTAGCCCATTCAGACCCACCCCTCCCTACCCTTTAACTCTGCATTTCCCTTGGCTAGCCTGCATATCCCTGAATACTGCAGGCAATTAAGCGTGGCCAATCCGCCCTAACCTGCACATCTTTGGACTGGGGGAGGAAACCGGCCCACCTGGAGCGTGCCCACACAGACATGGGAAGAACGGGCAAACTCCACACAGGCAGTTGCCTGAGAGTGGAATTGAATGCAAGTCTCTGGTACTGTGAGACAGCAGTGCTAACCACTTAACTCCCCTGCTGCCCCAAACTAATGTTGTATGTTTACAGAGACAACCACTAAAATCTAGGGGCTGGGGCAGACTATCACCATCCATACTCCTTTCCACACTGTGTGCAATGATCTGTTCAGTTAACAGCAATAAAGGAGAAAACATAAATGTGTCTTAACAAGGAGAGGAATTTGACTTCAGAAGAAAATGTAGTTTATTGCATGATAGTAATAGATGAAATTAAATTTATATAGATAGGCATAATTACCAAGATCAACAAGAGCCAGAGATCATTGTAGAATGCTATGGTTCTGAGGAGATTAACATTCATGTTACATTGTCTCCACCTATTTTACTGATGTCATACGCATAGAGATGAATATTATTCTAGAATTTGGTGGGAGCAGATGTATCAGTATCAGCTCCCTAGAGTTCTAGTAATTATGCTTGATCAAACGTAGTTGCACTTTTTGCTAACATGCAATTAATATTCTTGACATCTAAGAACAGTGTATCCTCTGTGGATACTCTACAGCAGTATATTCTTCATCTTTAATCTGGCTTCCTTGGAGTTGTACATTCGGTTCCGCAATAATGCGTGTTCTGGCAACGCAAATTGGCTGTAACGTGACTGACAAACAGGGGAACACTATTTCTAAGATGAGAAATTGTGTTGGCTATAATGCGTTTCTATCAGCATGTGGAGGAGTACGCTTCGACATTGCATGATTGGTTTGTGGGCTTTGTCCTGAGCGTGCAAAATGTTAGCACAGAAAGAGTCTCCATGCCAGTATCAAACCGTTATTTCAACCCTCAAACATAACCTCTCTCCTTCAACCCATGGACCAGTGCATAATAGTAGCTTTTAAAGCTTGTTATTCAAGGCACACATTTAAGAGGCTGATTACAGCCACTGGAGGTATAAGGGCAGTATTCTTCAATTTTGGAGGCGTTTCAATATCAAGAAACCAATTGGCATTATTGTGGAGTTCTGGAGTGATGTCAGGAGGGACTGTTTGCATGCAGTTTGGCAGAAGCTTCTCCCAAAAATTTTTCAAGATTTTAAAGGCTTTGAAACATCAGAGGAGCTCCCAAGAATCGAAGAACATTGTGTTGATCTTGCAAAGCAAGTTGGATTTGACAAACTGGAGAGTGAGGATGTTGAAGAGCTGCTTGACTCCCACTGTGAAGACCTCTCTACAGCTGATCTACGACAATTTGTCACTGATGGGCAAGGGGAAACTGGAGATGAAGAAGATGAAGTCCAGGATGCAGCACCACAAGAGCTTTCCACTTCTGTTTCATCTTCTATCCTGAGGGAAATTGAGAAGCAGTTGCAGCTTTTAGAGGACAGCGATTACAAAGCAAAATGCAGCAGGGTAGCTGTTTGTGGAATAAGATCTTATTTGGCGTTCTATGAAGTCATCTTGACATTTTTTTCAAAGTAAGGTGTTAAATTTACTATTATTTCACTATTGGATATGTATTAAAACTATGTTATCCTTTGTGTTAGGCTTTTGATTGATTTTTTGGTGGTCTGCCCCAATCCCACTTTTCCCATAGGCCCCATTATTTCTATAGTGCAGTTTTCTATAAAGTGATGTTGCGCAGGAACACAACTATTGTGTTATAGCAGAACCAACTGTATGCATCTCCATTATGTTCTATCTTTCCTTTCAAATGGCTGGTGCACCTTGGAAGTAAGGAAGCTGGTTACTTCAACAATCCAAATAAGTTCAACATCTTCAATGTCCATCACAAATGTCATTGTGGTGAACCAGACATGTTCACACCTACAGGCAAGGTACAAGAGGATTGCTGCTTACTTATCACTCTCTTTGTCTTGGTTAGCTGGTTGTTTTTGACTGGTGCTGTCTTGATGGGCTAAAGGGCCTTTTTCTGTGCTGTATGATTGTATGACTGTGACTGTATGACTATGATACTGAACGCAGACCTTTGAAAGATAAAGGGTTGAAATGTTGCTCTTGTACTTGTGTGGATTGTCATCCAACATCAACGTCAAACCTGCTGTATCAATTTGGTTTACTGTCTGAACAACTTCAATTAAAGATTCATCAGATTGCACTGTTCATTCTTGTTCTTCATATTTGCTTCTTCTACCAAACCTTGATAACTTTTGATTTCTGAATCTTCTTCAGTGTTGACAGGAATGGAAAACACTTTCACTAGTCCTGTACAGCTCCTGTATAGTTATTGTTTAACATATTCCTGTTGCCAGTATGAAACATTCCTCTTGTATTAACATAGGTAATATTAATGGATCCTTTTGAATTTTTGGGTTCAGCTAATAGGCTAAGAAGCCTAACAAAATCTTCTTCCAGTTGCCCCTTTGCCAATTGGTTAACAAAAGTTTGATTCTGAATCAGTTGTTCTCTTGGAACTGATGAAACTCCTGCTACTGCAAGTTTGCGGAGGTCAAGATGTATGTGCAGGCTGAAAAGTGAGAAATGATGTTGAATATAAATTACGTGCACTTTTCCAATTTGGTAACACACTTTGTACAGTAGCGCTACCTGTACCATACTTTCTCTCTTCAATGTTATTTCACCGAGAGCATTTAAACTGGGCACTGTAGGCTGTAACTTCTATTTCTTCAGACATGGTATTTGATCAAATAGGACTGTGACACTCACCCCTTTATGAAGTTTAAAATTACTGAGATATCCTTTGACATAAACAAGTTAAGTCAAACTTGACTCAGGTGAATGATCAATTTCCCCTGGGAATGTCTCCGGCACCTTTTTTTAGTGGTGGAGGAATTCTCACTCAGATTTTTGTATGAGTGAACATTTACCACCGTGAAAGGTTACAGAAGTGACCCATAATCTCAAAGTTGTACCATTCTTTGATCTTAGCTGGGCACTGCTTGTAATTGTGAGGCTTTTTTAGTTCTAGGACTGTAAAGATCTGCTGTTTGGCCTGCTCTGAGTTGGCTTGTCTCATGTGACTGTAATGTGTCTATATCTTATAAAGTAGATAGGTTCTGTTGGTCTCCTGTGGTAAGGCTTTCCTTCTTCTCTTCGGATTTGTCTGTAAGTGTTCATGGTTTATTCTACTAGCACAATTTGAAAAACTTCCTCCAAAGTCAACTCTTCCTTGTACAATAAGAATCTGACAAAGACTCAATAATTTCAGCACCAAGTCTGTCTCTTCTGAATTCTGATTTCAAAGCTGCATAGCCACAATTTTCTATTAAATCTGTTGAGATTGTTAATGAGATTACCTACAAATTCTCCCGGATGTTGAGTTCTTCCGTGCAATCTTGCTTTTTCAAGGCATTTATTTGTTCTGTTAATTATCGAAGGCTTTTAGAACTTCCTTTGATCCCTCAGTGAGCAAAACCATGTCGATCTCAGTCTTTGATATCCCCAATAATTGCACATCCCCAGCTGTCCAGGGGATATGGCCCAAGATTTACAACTCACTAAGGGAAAAAAAATTCATCTTTTCTGTACTAAATGGCTGACCACTTACCCTCAGACTATTACCTTTTGCTTTATGTTCTTCAACAAGAGAAAAACAGCCTTTCTGCATTTACCTGTCAATCCCTGGAAGAACATTTTACAGTTCAATCAGTTCACCTCTCAGTCTTCAAACTTTTCTTTAATGCTTAGGAATATGAAAGAACCCAAGCTAAGCCAGGCTACAAATTATACAATGATATTACTAACTTTTATTTCACAACTTTGCTTATGAGCAAGGAGATGTGAATATTCCTGAACTGATTAGAATTAAGGAGGCAATTCTCTTCCATTGTGAAACCAACAGATTATGATGGGTTGTGTAAAAGCAGTTTAGATTGTTTGATAAGGAGGTATTTGTATAAAGGGGCAGTTACTGTGTTGCACTAAGGATAAAGTCGTCCCTTGGTATGTAAAGCTTGCAAATCAGTTGTAGCATATTCACGAGAGGCAACAGTAGGAAGTTTTGTATTATTTAAAGTGTACGCATCCAAATTACAGGCTTAGTCATAGAATCTATTTAATAGTAAATAACTGCCCATGATATGGCATTGACTGTTAGTGTCAGGAAAGTGGGTCAACGAGAATGCCAGGTTAAGGGAACAAGAAAGGCACACTGTGCTGTCCAGCAAGACTAAGGTACCTTACTGATTTCCTTGATATGCAAAACCGAATCATGTTTTTGACTATGTGTATATAAAGATTTTTTATGAATAAAGTATATTTTTGAAATGAAAAAATGTCATGCAAAGGATGTTTCATTTTCCATTAACTCTTCACTGCCGTTAGAATTGTTACTGAGCAGATGTCTGTATGGTTAGAAATCAACTTAGCTTTCTCAACCACATTTTGTATCTCAAAGGATTTGTTTGATAAGCAACTACTCCCACGCTTTCCTTCCCTCCCTGTTAGCTAATTTCCTGATGAAGGGCGTGAGCCCGTAACATTGACATTCCTGCTCCTCTGATACTGCCTGACCTGCTGTGTTCGTCCAGCTCCACACTGTATTGACTCTTACTCCAGCATCTGTACTGATTACAATCTCCTATTACTTCTTCTGCTTCTTGCTGGTATCCATATCATATTGCATCCAATCTGCTTTGCTCTGTAATTGCCAACATTTGCCTTCCACTTTACCCTCTGGAACACAAAAAAAAAATGCAATGGTGTGGAATGAGCCACTGAAAGATTTTAAAGCTGGAGATAAACTCAAATGAAAACTAAGTGCCTGACAGTTTCAAAGCATGGGAAAGTTGGGAGCAGGAACATAAGACAAAGGCAGGAGGAAGGGCAAGAAAAAGCACTCAAGATAAACAATTGGGCAATTTGGAAGGGACCTGGCACAGAGTGACCAATATCAAACCAAAGCTAATGGAATAAATTATGAGTTTATGCTGGTTTGGCAAGCAATATAAAAGGAAACTGCACAAGCTTCTCTGGGTAAGTAAAAGAAAGGAGAGTAGCTAAATTGAATGTGGGACCCTTGGAGGATATCACTGGGGAATATTTTTTTAATAGAATGCCTACAGTGTGGAAACAGGCTATTCAGCCAATTGAGTCCACATTGACCCTCCAAAGAGCATTCTACCCAGATGGACCCCCTACCCTATCTCTGCATTTCCAACGCTAGACACTATGGGCAATTCAGCATGGCCAATCAACCTAAACGGCACATTTTTGGACAGCGGGAGGAAACCGGAGCAACCAGAGGAAACCCATGCAGACACAGGGAGAATGTGCAAACTCCACACAGACAGTTGCCCGAGGGTGAAATTGAACTTGGGTTGCTGGTGCTGTGATTGATAATGGGGAACCGGGAAATGGCAGATAATTTAAGTCAATATTTTGCATTGGTCTTTTGGTGGAGGACATAATAAAAATCCCAAAGGTAACAAATAAGCAAGTTGCAATTGGGCCATAAAGTCTTTTGATATCCCCTATCCAAATAGACAAAGTATTTGACAAACTAATGGGACCAAAAATAGACAAGTCACCAGGACCTAGTGGCCTGCATGTAATAGTTTTAAATGAAATGGCTGCAAAGATAATGGAGACATTGGGTGACATATTCCAGAAGTCACTGGATACAGGAAAGGTTTCAGCACATTGAAAAACTGCTAATATGATACCCTATTGAAGAAGTGAGGGGAGACAGCAAGCAAAAAACTATAGTCCAGTCAAATGTAAGAGTCTGTTATTAAACAAGAAATAGCAGGACATTTAGAAAAGTTTAATGCAATCAATCAGAGTGAATATAGTTTTGTGAAAGAGGAATTGTGTTTGACAAATTTGCTAGAGTTCTTAGAGGATATAACGAGTAGAGCTGATAACAGGTAAATGTTGTGTATTTGGATTTTGAGAACATATTCAATAAGGTGTCACATAAGAGGCTATTGCATATGATAGGCTCTCATTGTATTGGCGATAATGGATTAGACTGCTGAAAGATTGGTTAACACACAGACGAGGGAGAGTCAGGATTAATGGGTCTTTTTCACACCAGAAAGATGTAACTAGTCGGGTGCCAATAGGAACAACCCTAGGCCTCAATTAATTACTATTTGTATTTATGACTTGGGGAAGAGGGGCAAAGTATAATTTATCCAAATTTGCTGAATCACAAGAATAGATGAGAGGGAAAGTTGTGATGAGGACATAAGGAATATGCAAGGGGATTATAGAAGTGGCAAAATGTCGGCAGATAGAGTTTAATGTAGGATAGTGCGAGATCATATATTTTGATAGGGAGTAGCAAAAGGCGGAGTATTATTTAAACGGACAGAAACACCAAAATATGCAGCATGGATGGATCCGGACGTTCTTGTGAATGACTCCGGATTGACCATTTTCCAGTGCAGTGAGCCCTTTCATTTCATCACTGTCCCTTTTATAGGAAATTTATGGAACAGCTTTGACTCATAAACTAGAGTACACAGATGGTATGTTGATATGGATCAAAGCTTAAAATGCTTAAAACCTGAAACGATTCTGAATCAATCCTGTTATACAGTGGCATAATTCACCTTCGAGAGCTAAAGATGAATACAATTCAGTGATTAAAAAATCCTTACAATATGTGTACACACATGAAAAAGAAGACTTGGGTAAATATGATAAGCCCTAACGTTGTCTTTTGTAGCCTTTCCTCTTTCAGGCATGTCACCTTAACAAAAAACATTATAAATACTTTATATTACCGGGGCAGAACTGACACAGTTACTTGCAGGGCCTGGGGAATGTTGCTGAAGCAAAGAGATCTAGGGGTGCAGGTTCCTTGAGTGTGGAGTTGCAGGTTGACTGGGTGGTAAAAAATGCATTTGGTACATTTGCCTTCATTGGTCAGAGCACTGAATAACAGAGTTGGGACATCATGTTGCGGTTGTGTGGGACTTTGGTGAGGCCACTTTTAGAATTCTGTGTACAATTCTGCTCACCCTCCAGTGGGAAGGATGTTGTTAAACTTGAGAAAATGCAGAGAAAATTTACAAAGATGTTGCCGGGACTGCAGGGATGTGTGGTTTGAGTAATCGGGAAAGCTGAGGCTTTTTTCCCTGGAGCTTCGGAGGCTGGGGGTAAACTTTATGGAGGTTTAGAAAATCATGAGGAGCATGGATAGGGTGAATAGCCAAGGTCTTTTTCCTAGGTTTTAGGGGGGCGGTGGTGTCCAAAACTAGACGTTTAAGATGAGGGGAAAGATGTAAAAGGACCTGAGGGGTAACTTTTTCATGCATACACTGCCAAAGGAAGCAGTAGAGATGGGTACAATTACAACATCTAATAGACATCAGGATGGGTACATGAACAGGAAGGGTTTAGAGGGATATGGGCCAGTTGCTGGCAAATGGGACTATGCCAGATTGGGATAACTTGCAGCATGGACAGGTTGGACTGAAGGGTTTGTTCCCAAACTATATAAATCTATGACTGTAGGTGCAGAAAGTTAAGAAGAGATTGGAGACTTGCTCGTCAAGCTGGTGTGTTTGGTCGCAAACGTTTTGTTACCCCGCTAGGGAACATCGTCAGTGCGCCTCTGGTGAAGCGTCGGTATTCTGTCCCACTTGTTAATTGCAGCAAACCGACGCATATAAATAATAAGTGAGACAGAACACCGGTGCTTCACTGGATGCGCACGGACTATGTTACCTAGCAGGGTGAAGAGACGTTTGCAGTCAAACCCACCGGTGAGCAAGTCTACAACCTCATCCACAACCCGAGTTTCTCAAAAACTTTAAGTTAAGAAGGCATATAATATTTTGATTTGCAATGTTAAGGGATTGGAGATTGAAAAGAACAAAGTCCTGATACAACCACATTGGAGTGTTAGTGAGGTCGCATCTGGAGTGTTGTATACTATAATACAGCCCCTGTGTTTAATAAAAGATGTACTGGCATTGGAAGCAATACAAAGGGGTTACTAGGCTGATTCTTCAGATGAAAGGGTTGACTTATCAATATAGATAAAAAGATTAGATCTACATTGTAAACGTTAGAAGTTACAAGCACGGGAGGTGATTTTCACGAAAAATACAAAATTCTGTGGGGGCTTAGCAGAGCAGGTGTTGAGAGAGTGTTTCTGTTAGTGGGGTAATCGTGATCTGGGGAAGTAGTTACGTGACAAAGGAACAAAGCTGAGATATGAAGAAAATTTTCTCCCAGAAGTTAGTGATTATCTACCCAAGGGACCTGTGCAGATTAGATCACTGAAAGTATTCGGGGCGGAGGACGAAAGATTTTTGAACAGTTGAGGAGTTGAGGACTATGAGGAGTTGGCATGAAAAAGAAGTGGAGCCCTAGGGTAGATCAGCTACAATCTTTATAGAATGACAGGGCAGGACAAGGGGCTGAATGGCATACTTTTGCTCCTATTCCTTAGGTTCTTATGATGACAAAGTTTGTGTCAGGGTAAACTGAGACACTATTTAATCAAGCTGAGAAGTCCAGAACAAAGGTATATTAAATTGGAATCTTAAAATTCAATGCATGTCATTTAGAGAAGGCCTTTACAGACAAAGGGTAAAGAAAACTGACCGATAGGTCATTTGTCAAGACAGGTTTTTTTTGTTAGGTAAAATCAAAAGGTTTGGAGCAACAAAGAGGTCAGATTCTGACCAGTCACAGTCTTATTGGATGGGCAGAATAGCTCTGAAGGATTGGATGGTCTTTTGTTGTAACTTCGTATCTATACAGCAGCCCACTGAATTCAGTAGCAGGAAAGAAAATAAATATTATTTTCCTCCGACCAACAGCTTTTCCACTCTGAGTTATTTGCTGATGTGATCCAAAGATAGGATATAATTATCGTGTCTCAGTTACTGCTGGGGGGATATGATACTCAGTTTGTCAGCCTACTGTTTCAAAAAGGCACAGGAGCTACAGTTGATGTTGATGCATCAATACAGATGATGCACATTGGAGAAGGCTCTGCATGTTCCCAGCACTCTCAAATCACCTTAGTAACAAAGTCACGCAAGTCTTTCTTATCTAAATTTACTGATGTCATAAATAGAGCAGGCCTTGGTGTCTTAAAACAAGATAAGATTAATGAATGTCCACGTGGTGACTGTATCCCTTGATAGCAGTGATGCTTGCATTTTACATTTAGTTTGAGGGAGAGAAGGGAAGGCCCTTCAAATGTGAATAAGGGCAATTATGAAAACTGAGTGGGAGAAGATCTGAAGAAAGAAAAAGGCATTAAACCAAAACGGTGAGACATTGCAGAGCTACGGAGTGCAGTTAGATCCGAATGTCATGGTGCATGAATCACAAAATGTTTGTATGCTGTTACAGCAAGCAGTTAGGAGAGTGAATAGAATGTTATCATTCATTGTGAGGGAATGGAGCACAAAAGCAGGACGGGTCTGTTTCAGTAAGATGGGGCATTGGTGAGACCATATCTGGTATAATACAGAATTGGTCTCCTTTCTTAAACAAGGATGTTGCTGCATTGGAGGCATTTCTGGGAAGGTTAAAACCTTGGAGTGGGCAGTTTGTCCTATTAGTCTTTGAAGCTCTCTTCTTCAAAAGGTGGTGGAAGCAGAATCATTGAATATTTTTAAGGCACAGTTAGATAGGCACTTGGCAAGGAAGGGAGTTGTTGCCCCTCAGGGGTGAATGGGAAATAAAGTAACCATATCAGCCATCACTGTTCCAAATGGCAGAGCAGACTTGAGGGGCCAAGTGGCCTACTCCTGCTCCTAGTTTGTACCTATTCCCTATCTCTATCCACCCTTACAGAGAGAGATTGCAGCTTCGGAATAGTGTCCTTTACATACCTCACAGCACGAAAGGAACAGATTGTGTGTGCTAGCAAATTAAATTTCATTTAAAATGCTTGCAGATTCCTGATTCTAACCTGTCATTATATTAGGTTGCACAGATTTAGCTTCCTGCTTTTGGACTGCCTGGATTTTATCAGTGGACATAGGATATGTAAGTTAGGATCTCATGCCTGAATTCCCATTCAGCATTAAGGAGAGCAGCTAATGCTTTTTCCTACTCAGAGCCAAACCTAGACTTGCATTAATTGATCTGACTTCTTCTACTACATAATAATTGGAACCTGGAACAGGTAATCTCTCCATCTCAGTTTCCTCTCTCCTGTCCTTTTGGAGATTAGCTCATTACTGAGTACAGGAGACAATTCGTTTGAAGGGCTTTTTAAAAATTCACTTTTTAAAAAATTCAGCAGATTACCTTGCAAGTCTGAGATGGATTATAATCAGATATTTTAAAACCTAGACATAATTATAGTAGGTAAACTTAAGATATAACCATGGATAGATAGATTTAATGTGCATTTAATGTAGACTGATTTAAATTGAAGGCAATAAATTCATCTAAACATAAGTTGGGTATAAAGATGTTGATAAATCTAAAATGAGTGGAATATATCCAGGAAATATAAGATGTAAGATAAATTTAAGTTGTAAATTACATGCTTTCATAAATTTGCGGTGGAAAAATAATCTAAATTAAAGCAAGTAAAATATATGCAGCAAAATTAAAATATGATAAAATGTTTGTGGTAAATTTGCAGTGGATGCAGTATGTGCAAGTTAATTTTGGATAGATGCTGCACATACTCGCAAAATTACGGAAATCATACATACAGGCATATTTAAAATAGATTACATTGTATACAGATAAGTCTCATACAACTTACAGGTAAAATTGTGATGCATTTAGAAGAAATAACATATTATAGAAGATCAATTGTAAATTATTCCTCAAATTGCAGTGGGAAAATTGCTGTCATTTAGCAATTTAATGTGACCATCACCATCCAAAGCATACTCACACTAAGCTGTTCCCAATATGAATAAAGACCCCAAACTTCACACCAGGTAGAGGTTTTACTCATTCAATAGAAAAACACAATAACAAACACCATGAACTGATCTGAAGGCTGCAATTTCCTCTCAGTATTCTGAAGGCTAAACTGCTTGAGCTATGCTCGGTGTTGGATGTCATCTCCATTTGATTACACGGAAACTGTAAGGATCATTTACAGATATTAAACTGAATGATTTTCTTAAAACAAAAGCATTTATGCAGTTAAATATTGCTGAGCTTAAAGAGAAACATATCAATCAATTCAACATGTTGTTTAACCCTTTAACACCACAAACCCTGCTGCACCCACCCTAAATCAGGAGTTCAGTAAGCCAGTATATCTCATTTGTGGTTCACCTTTTTTCCAAAATGTTATAATGAGCAACCCTTCCTCCACCATCACCCCCTCCCTATTCTCTTGGTTACTCCAAAAAGGGCTGAACCTCTTTGTATTATTCCTCTACATGCCATTGCATGGAAAGCATTATTAAGAAGTCACAATTCAGATCTCTCAAATATTAATTTCCTTAATTAATCAAGATTTGGGTCATATTTTGATTTAATATTCACATTTTTAATCTGCTTTCATTCATTTGCATCTCACACAGCCCTTTTCCACTATTTCAAATACATTCATTAAATCCCTTGTATTAGTGTCTTCTATATTCCTGTTTCATCCACTCTCCCCCTCTGAGTCTTACTTGCAATCTTCAGACATAAAATTACAGATCATACATATTATACATCCTAGGCCAAATGAATAGCTTCATAGTATCTGTGCCAGAGCGCTTGTTCTTTCAAGAGAAAGCATTACTTTTGTTTTTCTTTCAAAAAGACACAAGAATTTACTGCCTTACCTTCTGCTTTCTACAATACACTTCAAATGGGGAAGGAGCAGTCAGCAATTGCCCAGAATGATGTCAGCACTTTGCTGATGCAGTTGCACAGTGACTGAGCTTTCCTGAGGTGGAGCTACACACAGTAAGGACTGTGTTGGTTTCTTTCACCAGTTTCCCAGGAATTGTTGCCCTAACCTGCTTTTGAAAGCTCCGCGCTCTCCAGGCACAGAGCCAGGGAAGTATCAAAATCCGGCGACCAATGAGAAAATAAATTGAAAGTGATCACATCTGCTGAAATTTCTAGCCCCAAGGTTGTGTTGGGAGTTTCTCTTCATTAAAATAAACTAATCATTCTTTTTTGACATTGCTTCCTTACTGAGAACTCCTGTTGAGTACAAAGGCCCCAGGAGCCAAGATTTATGAGTAACATTGGGGCAGGAATTTAGGACCTCAATCCTATTCTGCAAAAGAGTGAGGATCATGGCTCTTTCTGTATCTAACTTCATGTACCCATTTTAATATATTTGCTTGACAAAAGCCTATCAGTCACAGATTTAAAATTAACAATTGATGCAGCGTTGACAATTTGTCATTTGTAGCACAGTTCCAAACATTTATATCATGTCCAGAATGGTTTCGAATTGAAATCCTCAAATGCCTGCTTTAATTTTTTGAATATGCCTCCTTTTCTTCCATCAGTGGAAATGATTTCTCTCGTTATCAGCATCCTCAAATCTTGTGAAAGCTGCCATCAAAGTGTCCCTCAATCTTCAAAATTTCAGGGAAGGCAATCCTAGTTTTGTAATCTCTCCTTGCAATACAGATGTTGTTCTGATAAGTCTGCATTGCTTACCGTCAAAAGTCAACCTATCCATCATTCACTGTGGTATCTAAAATGGCTCACAATACTCCAGGTAGAGTCTAACCAGGGCAATGTACAAGCAAAATTTAATTCCCACCCGCTCATGTTATAGTCTTCTCAGTATTAATACCTGTATTCCTTCAGCCATTTTAAATTATTTTATGTCGTTGCTCATAACATTTTAAAGATCAGTAAACAAGGGCCCCCAAGTGTCTTCTGTATTCCACTGTTTCCAGATTTTGACAATTTAGAAAGTATTTTACTCTATTCCTGATATGCACATGTGAATTAGAAGTAGGCCACTCACCCCCTCAAGCATGCTGCCCCTTCAATAAACTCATCCTTGATCCCATTACTCCACATTCCTATCTACCCCTGATAACCTTTCACTGCTTTGTTTCTCAATAATCTACTTGAACCTGCATACTAACCTTCTGCAGGAAGAGGCCATTCGGCCCTTCGAGCCTGCTCCGCCATTCATCACGATGGTGGCTGATCGTCCAACTCAATAGCCTAGTCCTGCTTTCTCCCCATAACCTTTGATCCCATTCCTTCCAAGTGCTATATCTAACCACCTCTTGAATACATTCAATGTTTTGACATCAACTACTTCCTGAGGTAATGAATTCCACAGGCTCACCGCTCTTTGGGTGAAGAACTGTCTCCTCATCTCTGTCCGAAATCATATACCTGGAATTCTCAGGCTGTGACCCCTGGTTCTGGACACATCCACCATTGGGAACATCCTCCCTACATCAACCCTGTCCAGTCCTGTTAGAATTTTATAAGTGTCTATGAGATCCCCCCTACCCAACCCCCACCACCACCATTTGTCTGAACTCTAGTGAAAACAATCCTAATCTAGTCACCTTTCCTCATACATCAGACCCACCATCCCTGGAATCAGCCTGGTATATCTTCGCTGCACTCCCAAGCACTCTGAATGAATGTATCTATTCAGTCAGCAGAGCTGGTATTTGGGAGAGAGACGTGGTGTCAGGTATATGGAGGGGGTTGTTGTCAAACATTGGGCTGGGGGCATGTGTCAGATCAGGGTCCGCGGATAAAAGGGGAGGTGCAGTTTGGGGTGTCAGTGGTGTGTTGTAGGTCAGTTTAATAGCTACCCAGGAATTAGACTGGGATATTAATTTTCTGAATTTTCCTCAGTAAATATGAACTTAGCTGCAGCAGCGGCCCTTCAAGTCTCTGAGATAAATGGATAGTTTTGGATAGTCATAGGCATAGGGGAAATTGTCTGTTAGAATTTTCAGCTTCCTGAGCAATTTTCTTGGGATTTGCTATGTTGAGATTTAGCAGGGACCAACACATAGAAACAACTCTCTGGCCACTGGAAACTAGAATATTATTTTAAATAATAACTGCTTCTAACATTTTCCCGATGAAAGATGTCAGGCGAATTGACCTGTGGTTTCCTAATCTTGTCTCCCTCCTTTTTTCGATAAACCTTGCACAAGTATAGAGGACTTTGGGTAATTAAAATCAATACATTGACTTTCTCACTAGCCACCTCAGGATGAAATCCATCAGGGCCCAGAGATTTGTCAGCCCTGGCTTCATCAATTTGCTTCCCGAGGAATTGTAATTTTTCCAAGTTCCCCCTCATTTCTGTTTGTTAAGTTACAGCTATTTCTGGCATGTCACTTGCACCCCCTTGAGTGAAGACCAATGCAAATATTTGTTCAATTCATCTGCTGTTTCCTTATTTAATTCCTCAGATTCACTGTTGATAGAACCAACTTTCACTTTGCTAACTCTTCACTATTTTACATTTCTATAGAACTTTAATTACCTGTCGCTTTGGCTGAATTTTACTCTTTTCTGTCTAAGTGCAAGTCGTGTTGTGTTTTTGGTGGGGTTTTTCCTGCAAAGCCTGGCAAGATTTCTTGCTATCTCCAAACAAATTTGTCTCATTAATTATCTATCCTACCCCTACGGCTTCCCACATGTCCAGTTCCAACCATATGCCTGTATTAACTGGCACCCTTGCAAAAGCCTGTTGTCATCTGGAGCCATGGTTCCCAACGTTTGCCCTACACATGGTAGATGAGGGAAATTGTCTGCTCCCTTTGTGGGCAAAGTCCTGTTAGATGGGGTGGAACGGCAATTTCTTTCTCAGGACCAGCAAAAGTCAGACCGTGCCACCTGGGTTCAAAAGTCCTCAGCCTCTGGAGGAATAGCACAGCAATATAGGAAGAATGTCAATGTCATTCACCACGCCACCATTGTAAATGCCACTTCTCACACTCACTCCATCTCTGCTCCTGTACGCAAAAAGGCCTAGAGTCTACCACTTTCACCGTTTCCTGCAGCTGTCTCATTGTCATCCATCCTCCCCCCAACACTTCTAACCCTGTGCACCCTTTGTACTACCAACTCTCTCACTTAGGACACCTCAGCACCTACACCAACAGTAAGATCCTCTCTAATACCTGCCTTGCTTTTATTCAGGATGACAAAAAAGCCCACAATAGGGCAGAAAGACTCAAAATAGCTGATGGACTGCCTAACACGCAGCTCCTCACCCCTGAACATTGACTTCAGAAAGAAAGGAGGAGAACATTGCTCCATCTACATCGACAGAACTGAGGCTGAGAGAGTGAACATCAATTTCCTCGGAGTGATGATAACCGATGCCCTGTCCTGGACTTCCCATGTTGATGCGACAGCCAAGAAGGCACAACCACACCTCTCCTTCCTCAGGTGGCTCAGAAAATCTGGCATGTCCATAAGGACCCTCACCAACTTCTACAGATGCACCATTAAGAGCATACAAACCAGGCACATAATGGCCTGGTATTGCCCAGGACTGTAAGAAACTGCAGAAGGTGGTGTGCACAGCCCAGACCATAATGGAAGCCAACCTTACATCCATGGACTCCATTTACTTAGCCCTCCGCTGCTGAAAAGTTGCCAACATCATCAAAGACGCCCATCGCACCCTGGTTATGACATCCTACAACTTCTACCATCAGGCAGAAGATACAGAAGCCTGAACACACACACCAGCAGGTTCAGGAACAGCTTCTTCCTGGCCATTATCAGACTGATAAATAGACTCTGTAGCCCCAAATAACTGATCTTGTTAATGTTGATCTCACTCAGTGCATACCCAGTGCAATGTAACCTGTACACCTCTGTCTCAGTCTTTTTGTGCTGTACAACCTTTGCTCACTATGATCTGCCTATACCGTTCGTAAACAAAGCTTTTTGCTATATTTTGGTCATGTGACAATCAATCGATCGATCAATAAATCTGATGTGGTGAGCATCTTAATTCTGACCGATCCAAGTGGCTGGTTGATCATATCCAAGCTCCTGGGCTGGTATCAAAGATTTTTCTTGACTTATTGTGCTGAAACCCCCTGAGCAAAGTCTTGACTTTGGCTTCCGTCGACTTGACTGAGGCCTGTTGACAAGCTGTGACCAGAACTTTCCTATCCTGCTGTAAGTGCCTCTTCAGTCCTGAGCAGATGTGCTGGAGAAACTCAGCAGGTCTGGCAGCATCCATGGGGAGAGAAAAGTTAACTGTGTTTTTCCGCAAACGTTACCAGAAGTGTAGAGTTTCTGCAGCTCTTCCCATTTTTATTTCAGATTTCCAGCATCTGCAGGATTTTGCTTTCACTGACTTACAAATGACTTTACACGTCTGCAAGGAACACAAACTAAAAGTTTTATTCAAACTTATTTGCCTTCCAGGTGATTGCCTATTGAAACAATCCTGTTATCACTTAAGCTTGCCCTCCTTGATTTTCTCTCCACACCCCCCTCCCATCTAAAATATTCTGGTTATTCAACCTTGACCAGGTTGGGGTAGGGATTCTGGTATCGGAATTCTGGTATCTGGTCAGTTTGAAATGAGGCTTCAAGACAAGCACCTTCTTGGCAGCTGAGACTCCACTTCCCTGGGGAAAACATAAAATCCTGAATAATACAAACCTTAGCACAGCCAACATTTAAACTCTGATCATCTTTGTGTAGGAAACAAAACAGGAAAACAGGTATGCAAAGAACAAATGGACCTTACTCGAGAACCAACAAGTTAGGCTGGCGCCTTCATTTTTAAGGGACAAGTGCAACTGAACTTGATATCTGATCAAATCGAGGGCTGAGCTGGTCAACTCGATGTACCTCATACTCAGGAACAAACAAAGTATTGTAATATTGCAGTCTGATAATAGGCATTTTGTGGTGATTAATTTTGGTTGATGTGCATTAAGGAATGAAAAGGCACACACAATTAAAACCTCAATGAGGTCAATTGACATCTCAGTGCAAATCTGACAGGAGCAACTGATAATGAAATTTACTTTTTAACCGTATATAAAGTTCACACTCCATCCAGAACTGGGTCCTGTTACAAAAGGCATCTTCAGCTTTGTTGAATTAGGCGGTGGTGTGTTGTTGTTTGTATAAGGTGCACAATGAATTTGGATAGTAAGGTCACATGTTTGTTTGTCGAATTGTTAAAGATTAACCATTATTACCTGCATATTGTATGTACTTTTTAAAATATATATACATATTAGGTTGACAAACCTTCCTGCTTTGCAAAGCAACCCAGCAGTGTGCTATTGCTAAACTACAGGAATATCAGTTTAATCTCTACTTTTTCCTTCTCAAAAGCAAAGACACTGGGATACAATACTTACAAGCACCAGCTCCTTTCTTGCAAATCGGCCTTTTTAAAAATTAATTCTAGGAATGTTAATGTCGATGACAAGACCAGCATTTGCTGTCCATTCCCAGCTGACCTGGAGCCACTTCCTTCAGTTGCTGTTGCAAGTTCCAGGATTTTGACCCAGCAACATGGAAGGAATGGTGATATAGTTCCACATCAGAATTGTTTGGAGCCAGGCTGTGGTGTACCCGTGGATCTGCTGCCCTTGCTCTTCGAGGAGTAGAAGTCACGGGCTTGAAAGGCACTGTCAAAGGAGCCTTCGTTATATGCTGCAGTGCATCTTTCTAGGTTGTACACACCACGGCCTCCGTGCATTAGTTATGGATGATGTGAATGTTGAAGCTGGAGGTTTGGGTGTGAAACACTCAAGCTGCTTTTAACACAAAAATCATTCACACAATGAGGGCATTGCTAGCTAAGCCAGCATTTATTGCCCATCCCTAATTGCCCAGAGGGCAGTTAAGAGGCAACCACTTTGCTGTAGGTCTGGAGTCACATGTAGGTCAGACCAGGTAAGGATGGCAGTTGCCTTCCCTAAAGGACATTAATGAGGCAGACGGTTTTTTTCCCAACAGTTGGCAATGGATTTATGGTCATCATTAGACTCTTAATTCCATTTTTTAAAAATTGAATTCAAATTCCACCATCTGCCACAGCAGGATTCAAACTTGGCTATGGCTAGCACGAGGGGTCATAGTTTTAAACTGGTTGGTGGAAAGTATAGAGGGGATGTCAGAGGCGGGTTCTTTACACAGAGAGTTGTGAGAGCATGGAATGCGTTGCCAGCAGCAGTTGTGGAAGCAAGGTCATTGGGGTCATTTAAGAGACTGCTGGACATGCATATGGTCACAGAAATTTGAGGGTGCATACATGAGGATCAATGGTCGGCACAACATTGTGGGCTGAAAGGCCTGTTCTGTGCTGTACTGTTCTATGTTCTATGTTCTAAACTTGAGTCCCCAGAAACATTATCTGGGTCCCTAGAATAATGGTCCAGTGACAACACCACTAGGCCATCATTCTGCACCCCCACTCCCCCACACCCCCCATTCCTGAATGGGGATGTCCTGGATTGTATTGTGTTTGTGAATATTCTTGGAGCTGTGTTCATCCAAATAGTTTCTGAGTATTCCTGTGCGCCCCTGAATTGACCCTAGCAGATGGTGGCCAGACCTCAAAGACTAAAGGGTGAATGACCAGAATTTCCAGAATCTCATCTGTTTTTGCAGCTTCAGTATGTTTATGAGTTAGTTCAGTTCAGTTTCTAATTATTAGGGGTGGCACGGTGGCTCAGCGATTAGCACTGCTGCCTCACGGCGCCCGGGACCTGGGTTCAATTCCAGCCTCGGTTGACTGTCTACTTGGGATTTGCACGTTCTCCCTGTGTCTGCATGGGTTGCCTCCAGGTGCTCTGGTTTCCTCCCACAGTCCAAAGATGTGCAGGCTAAGTGGGCTGGCTATGGGAAATGCAGGGTTACAGGGAAAGGGTATGGGGATGGGTCTGAGTGGGATGCTCTTCAGAGGGACAGTGTGGACTTGTTGGGCCGATTGGCCTGTTCCCACACTGTAGGGATTGCATGAATGCTAATGACCTGGATGTTGATGCTGAGGGATTCACTGATGTTGGTGCAGTTGAATGTCAAGAGAAGCTAGTACAACTCTCTCTCTGATTATTGCCTGGCATTTGTGTGTCTTAAAGGCTACTTGCCATTTACAGCCCAAGTCTGGATGTTGTCCTCAGATTGTGTTTGGAGTTGTGATTGGCAGTGAATATCCCTATTTCCAGCTTAGTGAGACTCTCAGCATTGAGTGTCTGGAGCCCATCCCTCTACAGTGCATCAGAGCAGGTTTGATGCTTGATCTCACCCAAACATTTCACTTGAATCACACTTTGCAGGAGATTTAATTAGAACGATGATTGGTTTTATTTCCACCATGTCAAACCACATTGCAATGGAAAACTGTCACCGATTTATACCCTCCTCCGTGTTCCAAGTTGAAATCAATTAAGTTGTTACAAATCAGTCATCAAGCATGAAGTTTCGGATGGTTGTCAGTGATGGCATGTCCACCTCTGGGGCAGAAGGCCCAGGTTCAATCCCACCTGCCTCAGATGTGCTTCACAACATATCCAGAGGTTGATAAAATAATCAGGCTTTCTTTAGCTTGACACTACCTTTTATTTAATTCAGTCATGGGACACTGATAGCCCATCCCTAGTTGTCCTGAGAAGGTGGTTGTGAGCAGCTTTCTTGAAAGTCCATGTACTGTATGTAGACTCACAATATTGCGAGGGAGGGAAAACCAGGATTTTGACCCAGCAACAGTGAAGGAATGGCAATATATTTTCAAGTCAGGATGGTGAGTGGCTAGGAGAGGAATTTGCATGTGGTGGCGTTGTCATGTATCTGTTGGCTTTGTCTTTCTCGGTGGACGTGGTCGTGGGTTTAGAAGGAAGGGGTTGTCACAGGATCTTTCATGAATTTATACGGCATATTTTTTAGATGGCACACACTGCTGCTACTGAGCATTGATGGTGGAGAGAGTGAATGTTTGTGGATGTTGTGCCAATCAAAGGGGCTGGATGGTGTCAAGCTTTGCAAGTGATGTTGGAGTTGCACTCATCCAGACAAGTGGGGAGTATTCCATCACACTCCTGATTTATGCCTTGTTGATGGTGGGCAAGCTTTGCTGAGTTAGGAAGTGAGTTACTCACTGCACATTCCTAGCCTCCATGAATGGTGTAATTTTATTCCCTTAACCACCTGGTTCAAGTGAATTTAATCGAAACAAAACGGTTCAATGCACTGATATTACAATTAAGATTGATGCTTTGCCTGGGAGATTCAATTCTTTGTTCTTGTTACTTATCTACTGGTGTTTTGGTCCCAACTGAGTCAGACTCTGTGCTTTTATATTTCATTGTTCTGAGTCATAATTTTGTTCAGCCTGAAGCCTGCAGGATCACTAGAGCCTGCTGCATCAACACAGAGTAAATAATTTTGTTTTCAGTTATTGCATATGTCCTCCCAGCTCAACTAGACACCCAGAAAAAGTCTCACAGCTTTTTGCAATTAAGTTGTACCTTTACAGAAGAAGGGGTTCATGTTTGCACCTCAGGGAATTGTCCGATCCAGCACATTCCTGCCTTTCCTTTTGGGGCACTTTTCAAGGTCAGAAATTCCCATCGGTATCATAGCATTCCGCCTTCCGAGTGAAGCCTGTTTCAATTCCCAAGAGCTAATACGCAGCAGAGTCCTTTGCAACTGTCACTTTCAATTAGAAAGGGGCTGAAAATGTGAGGCAGTGTTATTGCAGGACAATGGGAAACAGAAACAGGAGGCTGCTTTACATAAAAAAACAATAGAATGAATTGTTCGAACAAATAAAAATTTCCTAAACTGAAAACAGAATTAATAGAATATTACAGCTCAAGAACCATCCATTCGGCCCATCAGTTCTGTGCCAATCTCTTTTCTGCCCATACAAACTATCCGGTCTAATCTCATTTTCCTGCTTATTCCTTGTGTATTTGTTAACATTTTTCATGACTTGAATTCTAATCTTATGCACTTTGTTCAACATTGTTTTGTAATGAGCTATTCCACAGTATAATTATCCTATGAGAGGATTTCTTATTTAATCACCTCTTTCATTTTTGATCACCTTAAAAGTAGATATAAAAGTTTGAATACAAACACAAATAGATTCAAAAACGGTTTCTTCTCTGCTGTTATCAGACTTTTGAATGGACCTTTCAAAATGTTAATTCTCATCTCTCTTTCTCCACATCTTCTCTGTGGCTCTAATACTGTATTCTGCACTCTGTTCTGATACTTGGTGCTTTTTGCACAGTATGAGCTGCTTGTAGAGCATGCAAAACAACACGTTTCACTGTATCAGTATATGTGACAACAATAAATCAATCAATCATCTCTCTGACTTGTAAAAACAATCTATTTATATTTACCCCATTATAACCTTAATTATCTTGATAATATTAATCAGGTTAGACCATAATCTTCTCGCAACTAGTTAAAAGTAAGATGCTTAAATGACAGTGATCTTTCATTCATGATCTCTTGGAATAATACATTATAGAAAGACAGGGTTTGGATTCAGGTACCCGTGCAGTTTCTTTGAGAGGCTCACACAAATAACTGGACACCCAATTCTTTCCTTGGGGCCATACAAAATATTTTCACTCTATTATATCTTTAAAAAGCCAATGTTTTCCAAATGCAATTATGAGTGAGATATCAAATTCCCTTTTGTAAGTTATTATTGATTTTTTTTTTCCTCTGCCCTTTCAGGCAGTGCATTTTGATTCACAATAACTCACTGCATGAAAAGGAACTCTCCCCTGCTCACATCCAATTCTTATGGTAACTAATTTAAACCTGCGCCCTCTGGTTTTCAATTTCCTTCCAGTTTCTTCCAATTAACTTTATCAAAACTTTTCATAATTTTGACCAGCCCTATTAAATGTACCTTAAGCTTCCCTAAGCTATGAAAACTGAGGGAATTGAGGGATCTGGGGATAATGATGGACAATGGAACTGACCTGGAAGATCAGCCATAGTCTTAATGAATCGCAAAGGAATGGCCAGCCTCTTTCTGCTTCAATTTCATGCGTAAGAAAATGACCCCATGTAACTGAAGTCCTCTAACCCTGGTACTGTTGTCGTAAATCTACTCTGTAGCTACTCTAAGGCTTCATGATTCTAATTACCTTATTTTGTGTCTATGCCAATACTTATATCCTTCCCATGTCTATACACAATACCCTAACAATGGTGTGAGTCAGGTTCAACATTACTTCCTGATTTCTATATTTTGCTTCCCTAGATACAAAATCCAAGGATTCAATTTGTGTTTCCATGGACAATTGTGTCAGAAGTTTTAATAATGCATTTCCATACTTGTCAAAAGTCCAATGCTTTCCTAATTGAGGGAGCATTCTCTTTTGCTATTTGCATGTTTATATGTGAACTGCACCTGACAGCTTACTATTCATCCTGTCCATATTCTTCCAAGTCCACCCTACTATCACTTTCATGTGTATGATTGTTGGGCAGTTTCTTCTTTGCCATCCAAATCTCTTTGCTAACAAGCCTAATGGGTCTTCCATGAAATGCACAATCCCAAAGTGTTGCTTTAACTAGAAGTCGAGTTAGAAGAACGAACATTTATTGATAAGGCCTGGTTATGTCTGTGACTTATTCTTTTGATTCTGAGCTCAAGGAAGAATTGGTCTCCAATGAACTTAGTGATTCTGCTGTTTTTCATAGAATCCCCACCGTGTGAAAGCCAGCTATTCGGCCCATTGAGTCCATGCTGATCATCCGGGGAGCATTCCACCCAGACCCATGCCCCCAACCTTATAAATCCTGCTTTTCCCATGGCTAATCCACCCACTCTGCACATCACTGGAAACTATGGCCAATGCACCTGCACATCTTTGGACTGTGGGAGGAAACCAGAGCATCCAGAGGAAACCCACACAGACGCGGGGAGAATGTGCGAACTCTGCACAGACAGTTGCCCAAGACTGAAAGACAATCCAGTTCCCTGGCAACGAAAGGCAGCACCGAGCCACCATGCCACCCCACATCTTTCCCAGTAAAAGGAGAAGGATCTAATCAGGCAGCATTGCCTCGCTGGCTCATAGCAAACTGACGCTTCAGCCCAACCACAGTTGGAATAACATGGCAGGCTGTAGTATTAATTTAGTTCTGCCACAACTCACATTGCCTCTGGGGACAGAATAAAACCACTTTGTGAGCTACAGTCACTGTCTCTAGTGATGTACATTAGTACATTTTTATTAGTGCTGCATAGAGAGATGAAACTCAATATGAATAGGTAAATGCCAGTTCTGTACACCCGCAACACTTTCACATGGCTCACAGAAGATCTTGTTGCTAATCTTTTTTCCGAGAGTATGAAGTAAAGTAATAATGCTGCTGCTGACTTTTCAATCACTCTTAATACAACTGAAGTAAGGAGTAAGGTTTCTGAAAATTTTGTAGTGCTGAATGGGGATCATCCAACCAAGGGTGATTACTCTGGTATTCTGGTTGAGTTACACACTTGGCACAAGCCCATTCTTTGACTGTCACACCCAGTAACAGTGTGTTTCACACCAGGAGTGGTATATTGCAGGCAGACTCCCTGGGATTTTCTGTTCGTTATTGAGGTTGAATGTTGGCCTGGATATCAGAATAATTCCTTGAGCTTCCTTGACTATGGTGTGCGGGGATTTTCAATGCTGAACAGGTGGGCAAAACTTCAGTTAATGTCATTGAAAATCTGAAACTTGGATACAGGCACAAGATGGCTTCTCGGTGCAAGCTGGCAACAAAATGGCTTCTAGCCTGGGAACATTAAATTCTGGTAGAGTTGCTCTTCTGGCCTGGGAACTCTGAGTTTTGCTAGAGCTTCATAAATGACACAGTAATGATAAGATAATGCAGTACTAACCATTCTAGCTGACCTTTAGTAGCAAATGTTATGGCGCTATATGGCGAGACAAAAAGTAACCTAAACATTGTGACATAAGTTGTTTACAAGTTAATACTACTGGATTAATAGTACTGCTAGTAGACCAGCTAGTGGGAAGGATTTTGCTGGGAAGGAACCAAGGGATCAGTTAAAGTGTGTTTGCTTTAACGCAAGGAGTATCAGGAATAAAAGTGATGAACTTAGAGCATGGATCAGTACCTGGTGCTATGATGTTGTGGCCATAACAGAGACATGGGTTTCTCATGGGCAGGAATGGTTGCTGGATGTTCCAGGGTTTAGAACATTTAAAAAGAATAGGGAGGGGGGAAAAAGAGGAGGGGGTGTAGCACTACTAATCAGAGAGGGTATCACAGCTGCAGAAGCTTCCTTTGTCGAGGAAGATCTGCCTACTGAGTCAGTATGGGTGGAAATTAGGAACAGCAAGGGAGTAGTCACCTCGTTAGGGGTTTACTACAGGCCCCCCCCAATAGCAGCAGGGAGATTGAAGAAAGCATAGGTCGGCAGATTTTGGAAAAGTGCGGATGTAGTAGGGTTGTTGTAATGGGTGACTTTAACTTTCCCAATATTGATTGGAACCTCCTTCGAGCAGAAGATTTGAATGGAGCTGTTTTTGTAAGGTGTGTTCAGGAGGGTTTCCTAACTCAGTACGTTGACAGGATGACGAGGGGAGAGGCCATTCTAGACTTGGTGCTTGGAAATGAGCCGGGGCAGGTATCAGATCTTGTGGTGGGAGAGCATTTTGGTGATAGTGACCATAACTGCCTCACATTCTGCATAGCTATGGAGAAGGAGAGGATTAGGCAAAATGGGAGGATATTTAATTGGAGAAGAGGAAACTATGATGCGATTAGACATGAGTTAGGAAGTAAGGACTGGGAGCAATTGTTCCATGGTAAGGGCACTATAGACATGTGGAGACTGTTTAAGAAACAGTTGTTGTGAGTGATGAATAAATATGTCCCTCTGAGACAGGCAAGAAGGAGTAAGATAAAGGAACCTTGGATGACGAGAGTGGTGGAGCTTCTCGTCAAAAGGAAGAAGGTAGCTTACATAAGGTGGAGGAAGCTAGGGTCAAGCTCAGCTCAAGAGGTTTACAGGCAGGCGAGGAAAGAGCTCAAAAATGGTCTGAGGAGAGCCAGGAGGGGACACGAGAAAGGCTTGGCAGAACGGATTAGGGAAAACACAAAGGCATTTTACACTTATGTGAGGAATAAGAGAATGGTCAAAGAAAGAGTAGGGCCGATCAGGGATAGCATAGGGAATTTGTGTGTGGAGTCTGAGGATGTAGGGGAAGCCCTAAATGAGTTTTTTGCTTCTGTCTTTACGAAAGAAACGAATTTTGTAGTGAATGAAGCCTTTGAAGAGCAGGTATGCATGCTGGAATGGATAGAGATAGAGGAAGCTGATGTGCTGAAAATTTTGTCAAACATTAAGATTGACAAGTCGCCAGGCCCGGACCAGATTTGTCCTCGGCTGCTTTGGGAAAGGAGAAATGCGATTGCTTTGCCAATCGCGAAGATCTTTGCATCCTCACTTTCCACTGGAGTGGTACCTGAGGACTGGAGAGAGGCAAATGTAATTCCTCTCTTTAAGAAAGGAAATAGGGAAATCCCCGGCAATTACAGACCAGTAAGTCTCACGTCTGTCGTCTGCAAGGTGTTAGAAAGGATTCTGAGGGATAGGATTTATGACCATCTGGAAGAGCATGGCTTGACTAAATGCAGTCAACACGGCTTTGTGAGGGGTAGGTCATGCCTCACAAACCTTATCGAGTTCTTTGAGGATGTGACTAGAAAAGTTGATGAGGGTCGAGCTGTGCATGTGGTGTATATGGACTTCAGTAAGGCATTTGATAAGGTTCCCCATGGTAGGCTCATTCAGAAGGTCAGGAGGAATGGGATACAGGGGAACTTAGCTGTCTGGATACAAAATTGGCGGGCCAACAGAAGACAGTGAGTGGTAGTAGAAGGAAAATATTCTGCCTGGAAGTCAGTGGTGAGTGGTGTTCCACAGGGCTCTGTCCTTGGGCCTCTACTGTTTGTAATTTTTATCAATGACTTGGATGAGGGGATCGAAGGATGGGTCAGCAAGTTTGCAGACGACACGAAGGTTGGAGGTGTCGTTGACAGTATAGAGGGCTGTTGTAGGCTGCAGCGGGACATTGACAGGATGCAGAGATGGGCTGAGAGGTGGCAGATGGAGTTCAACCTGGATAAATGCGAGGTGATGCATTTTGGAAGGTCGAATTTGAAAGCTGAGTACAGGATTAAGGATAGGATTCTTGGCAGTATGGAGGAACAGAGGGATCTTGGTGTGCAGATACATGGATCCCTTAAAATGGCCACCCAAGTGGACAGGGTTGTTAAGAAAGCATATGGTGTTTTGGCTTTCATTAACAGGGGGATTGAGTTTAAGAGTCGTGAAATCTTGTTGCAGCTCTATAAAACTTTGGTTAGACCGCACTTGGAATACTGCGTCCAGTTCTGGTCGCCCCTTTATAGGAAAGATGTGGATGCTTTGGAGAGGGTTCAGAGGAGGTTTACCAGGATGCTGCCTGGACTGGAGGGCTTATCTTATGAAGAGAGGTTGGTTGACTGAGCTCGGACTTTTTTCATTGGAGAAAAGGAGGAGGAGAGGGGACATAATTGAGGTATACAAGATAATGAGAGGCATAGATAGAGTTGATAGCCAGAGACTATTTCCCAGGGCAGAAATGGCTAACACGAGGGGTCATAGTTTTAAGCTGGTTGGAGGAAATTATAGAGGGGATGTCAGAGGCGGGTTCTTTACACAGAGAGTTGTGAGAGCATGGAATGCGTTGCCAGCAGCAGTTGTGGAAGCAAGGTCATTGGGGTCATTTAAGAGACTGCTGGACATGCATATGGTCACAGAAATTTGAGGATGCAGACATGAGGATCAATGGTCGGCACAACATCGTGGGCTGAAGGGCCTGTTCTGTGCTGTACTGTTCTATGTTCTATGTTCTATGTTCTTTGTCAATGAAGCAATATCATGAATTGATTGGTAATTTTTTGAATACACTATGTGATCACGTAATGTACCCTACTTTAAGAAAAGTAAAAAAATGTCTGTGTTAAGTTGTGTGTGCAGCTCCTCCGAGGAATACGGATGTGCTCAACTTCTGTGTTTTCCAGATGATCTGTACCCGGCCGGGTGAAGAAATAAAGAGTAAAGTCTTAAACAGCCAGACTGACTGCGAGTGTTCATTGACTGAGCATGGAATCGAGACACCCCGCGGGGGGTCGAGATTTACGTCACCTTAAAGACAGCACCATGACAATGCAACACCCCTCAGGTACTGCAATGGAGCAATACCTTGGATTTTAGTGGAACCTCGCATACAAGCATGTTTTCATTTTTCTTCCTTTGTTCTGAATCTGGAAATATTCACTTTTATCAACATTGCAAAGTTCCAAAGTCCAGCTGTGGTTCCACGCTGATACATTACGTTACTCACACCCCTGCCTCTATTCACCACCAGCCCCCCACCCTCTCAATGTGGCTGTTCTCAAATTGTGTTCTTAGAAAAAATTGTCAAAAAGTCAGAACTGAAACTTGGCAACAAGATCTGTCTAACAAGTGTCATACTGTGAGATCCTTACAGCCTGTCAAGCAGTTTTATGAGGATTCTTTATCATGACAATCAATAACACCGCCAGAATCACATCAACAGCCTGCCTTGAGACCATGTATCACTGCCATCTGCAATTTGGGAAGGTGAAACTGCACTGTTAGGCAATCTGCAGGGAACTGAAGCTACTTAAATGCACTAGGGCAGCCTCTGGTTAAAGGCTACACAGTGACAGCTTGCTGTGAATCTGAAAGGACAATCATGCATTGGTTACCATCTTGTCAAGTGTCCATGGTAAATGTAACTTGTCAGCTCCTGGTTGAAGGTGTTTCTCTTAATAGAGTAGAGTAAATATGACAGGACATTCTACAGCTTCTCGCTGAATAGGGAACAGAGATACCGGGTAGCAGGGGCAGGGGAAATCACCCAGTGAGTGAAAGGAATGTTAACACTTACTGTGACAGAAAGAAACAGGGGGAGAGTAAGAAAATGATGGAGAAGCAAACAAGGAATAAAAGGAGAAAGGGAAAGCCAGCACTGAAGAAACAGTGAACCCATTCTTGCTGTGTGACGGAATAGTCTCTGCTTCAATAATAATGACTTTCCTTCCATCAAGTGGGAATATTCAGTGGTGACTGCACAATGTTTAGCACCATTCACAACTCTTCAGATACTGAAGCAGTGCACGTCCAAATCTAGAAAGATCCTGACAACATTCAGGTTTCAGCTGGTAAGAGGCAAATAACATTCACATTAGACAAATGTCAGGCATTGAAGCTCTCCAACAAGAGAGAATGTAACCATCTTTTAATGGCATTCAGTGGCATTACTATCACTGAAACCCCCATTAGCAATATCCTGAGGGTTGAGCAGAATTTGAACTGGACTAGCCATATAAAGACAGTGGTTACAAAAAACAGGTCAAAAGCTAGGAATACTGCAGTGAATAACTCACGTCCTGACTCCCCAAAGCCATTCATCATCTATAAGTCAGGAGTATTATGGAATACTCCCATTTGTTTGGATGAGTGCAACTCCAACAACACTCGAGAAGCTCGACATGATTTGATTGAAAACACATCTACAAGCATCCACTCTCTCCATCAGTGGTGCTCAGTGGCAGCAATGTGTACCATCTATGAGATACACAGTAGAAATTTACCAAGGCTACTTAGACAACACGTTCAAAATCCACGATCACCACATCTGATAGGGCAAGGACAGCAGATGCATGAGAACAGATTGAGGGGAATGCAAGCTTCCCAACCAAAGGACTCACCACCCTAAGTGGCAAATTCTAATCACACTTGGTCAATATACACCAATGCTTTGGAGTTAGGGATCAAATGTAATATCTCCAAATTTGCGATGTTACAAAGCTAAGTGGGAAAGTGTGCTGTAAGGAAGATGTATATCGGCTTCAGGAGGATTTGGACAGGCTTAGTGAATGAACCAGAACATGACAGATGAAATATAATAGATGAGGAAATATAATAGATGAAAAAGATGAGGTTATCCACTTTGTTAGGAGAAACAGATGTGCAGAGTATTTTTTAAATGGTAAGAGATTGGAAAGTACAGATGTATAAAGGACCTAGTTGGCCTTGTCACTGAAGCCAACATGCAGGTGCAGCAAGCTATTAAGAATATTAGTCTCTGCTTTAAGAGGATTCGAAAACAGGTGTAGTTTAGTCTTGTTTCACTTTTAAAGGAGCTTGGTTAGACAACACCTGGAGATCTGTGTACAGCTTTGGTCTCCTTTTCTCAGGCAAGATATATTACCACAGAGGGAGTGCCCTGAGGGTTCACCAGCCTTGTTCCTGGGATGATGGGACTGACCCATGTAGGGAGATTGAGGAAACAGGGCCCGTGTTCTTTAGAGTTTTGAAGAATGAGAGGTGATCTAATTAAAGCTTGTAAAATATTTTAAGGAACAGTCGGGTAGATTCAGGTAGATGCAACTCCCTTAATTGAGGTGTCCAGAACTAGGGAGACAGTGTAAAAATAACACAGATGCAGTTAGGGCTGAGGTGAAGAGTCAATATTTCACTCAGAGAGTATTGAATCTTTGGAATTCTCAAACACAAAAGTAAGATGAAGCTCAGACTTTGAGTACGTTTACGGTTTGAAATTGATTCGATTTATCATTTCCGATGGTACACAGAGTTATAGGGATGGGGTGGCATTGATGTGTTGGATCAGCCATGATTCTATAGAATGTCAGGGTAGGCCTGATGGGCTGAATGGCCTATTCCTGTTTCTGTGATCATATCTGTACCCCCTTCCATACTCCCTCCACTATTGTTATGCACTGGCAGTGGTCAGTTCCACTTACAGGTTTGCACGGCATCAAGTCGCCAAGGTTCTTCCAACAGCATCTCCCAGACATCCTCCTTCCCTCCCAGAGGAAGACAAAGTTGGCAGAAGCATGGTAACACTACTATCAAGATCTCCTTCCAAGCCTTACCATGCACCACATTGACCTGAAACTGCATGGCCAGTTTCTTCACTATAGCTGGGTCGAAATCCTGGAACTGCCTTCACAGCAGCACTGTGGGTGTATCTACGTTACGTGGACTGCAGTGGTTCAAGAAGGCAGCTCGTCACTGCTTTATCAAAGACAATTAGGGATAGGCAACAAATACTGGCTTAGCCAGTGATGTCTACATCCTGGGAATGAATTACTCACATGCAGCTTGGGACAGTGGGAAGATAATAACGATTGTAGAGTTGACCCAAACTACTTCTATGATTCCATATATGCCCATCAATTAATGGACTGCCGTGGATATGGGTAGCATCATGTAATAACAGCTTTCTGTTTGACAGATCAAATGGCATTCAGAGATTGACCAGTTGGTCTCTATGATCAAGCTATGATGATCTCAACAAACTAAGCACTCAGCCTTCAGGCTGTGATCCATGCTGGATCCATGCTAGCTGATATTAATGGAATCAAGGGGTTTGGAGAGAAAGCCGGAATGTGCCATTTAAATAGAGGATCATCTGTGATAGCTTTGAATAGGAGAGCAGGGCTGAATGGCCTTCTCATGGTCCTAGTTTCAATGTGCTACGTTAGGAGTGTAAAAGTAGCCAATATAACTGGGGAAAGCCCTGACCTTTTGTCGGTGAATTAGCTGGTCTGCGAGCCTCGGGGAGGGAGTCTCATTTTGTAAATGTGCAGAAATTTGCAGACAGAAAATGCTTGCAACTTTGTCAGTTCTTCGTAAGCAAGAGGTCCATTTTTCCAGTGTGTTTCATGCCTCAAGAATGACGGTGAGAACCAGAGGCTGGGAAAATAGGCAGGGTAGAGAAGTAGAAAGTAAACAATAGAAATGTTAGGATTTTAAGGGCAGTCTGTCTCTCTTGCGTAGGAGTGGACTGCAGTAGTAGGAGTTTCTACTGGTTTCCTGTACTGACCTTGACTGTAGGGAGGAGCTTTGAAACTGAAGTAACAGGGAAAGGAGAGGCTTCCTAGGATTATGTATGTGTTGTTGGAAGACTTATGTTGGAAATGGCAGGGGACCCATGGAGTAAACCCCAAGAAAAGTCTGAAAAAAGGATGCCATATTTTATATTTCAGATGCTTGCAGAGATGATGCTAGGGCAGCATGGTGGCTCAGTGGTTAGCACTGTTAACTCACAGCACCAGGAACCTCAGGTCGATTCCAACCTCGGGCGACTGTCTGTGTGGAGTTTGCACATTCTCCCCATGTCTGTGTGGGTTTACTCCAGGTGCTCTGGTTTCCTCCCACAGTCCAGTGATGTGCAGGCTAGGGGGATTGGCCATGCTAAATTGCCCGTAGTGTTCAGGGATATGTAGATTAGGGGGATGGGTCTGGGTGGGATGCTCTTAGGGTCCATGAGGACTTGTTGGTTCGAATGGCCTGTTTCCACACTGTAGGGATTCTATGAATAAAAATAGTTGCTACGTATGTGTGTGGTGATGATGCTTATGACACATTATAATGACTTGGGAACTTGGATTCAAATGTAGTGGTAAATAAGATTTTGCTGTTTAGTTCCATGAAGCTGACTTTTTTTTAAGGCAGGGTCTGAAAGTCAACATTTTAGCATTAGCTTACAACAGCATTTCCAAGGAAGTCTCTGATAAAGCTAAATGACTAGACAAGCTACCTGGTGAGATAATGGATTAACTGTTTGCTAAAATTAAAATTTACAACCCTGAGATAAATGGACGGATGGGGATAGGCCAGAAGCAAGTTCAGTTCAGAGGAAAAGATCCGTGTTCAAAGATATTAAAGGCATCAAGGGGTATAAAGAGAAAACAGGAACGTTACATTGAAATGGAGGTTCATCTATGAGGATATTGAATAGCAGAGCAGACTCAAAGGGCTGAATGGATTTCTTATGCTCCTTGATTTTCTTGTGCTATTTAGGAGCCTAAAAGTATACAAAGTATCTGGGCAAATGCTAAGATATTTTCCTTCAAGATCCATGAGAAAATGTCAGTGAATTAGTCTGACATATGTCCTGGGGAGAGACAGAATCTTATTTGGTGAATGTGCAGAAATTTACCAACAAGAAATGCTTGCAACTTTGTCAGTTGAATAAGAGGTACTAAAGTGAGATAGGAGTGATACTTCACTGAGATTGACTGTCTGTAAAGGATATCGCTGGGAAAAGACAACAAATCTTGCTTCTTGCTCATTATAAGATCTTTCCAAAGTATTTTATATATGCAGATAAAGGCTTTGTTTCTTCTGATCCTTTTGTGTAATAAAAGTACATTGACAGTCTCATCTGAATATGTTCAGCGAATAACTGCTATGGTACAACATCTAGCTGTCAGGACGCGGGAAGCCCTAGCAGACAGGTCTCAGGGCTAACATCTCAAAGTCCCACCCCCTCCTTCACAAATATACAAGGATATTGGCATCCTTTACCTTCATCAGGCTTTCAGTTATTTAGCTATTCCAGGTACATCATTCTAAAACACAGAAGAAAAAGTCCACTGACATTCTTCTCTCTCTCTTGCAGGACACAATAGAAAGGACAGCGACATCACCTAAATCAAACAGTAGAGGTAGTTCTCTACAACACTGGCAGAGCCCATGGCAACCAAGAATATTGAGAATAAATGGTATGCTTCTGCCCTGTGCCCCAACTCCTGGCCCACCACCATTCTGCTGTGTCGTAGCACTGTACTGATAATGTCCCTCAAACCTCTTTTCACCCCAATCTGTATTCCTCAGCCCAACCTGTTTCTTTCTGCTCTCAGATAACCATTAATTTATATTTGCCCAGTCACAGCAAACCAGGAGGAGGAAGAGAGAGTTAAAGCGCTGATAAAGCACCTTATATATCTATAATTGTTTGATCTGATACTGGCACTGAACCCAGTCTGGATGCTAGCACTGTGCAGAGTCAGGACCAGTATCTGATCAGTTCGTAGTATCATGACCCTGATAGAAAGAGTGCACTGGAAATCAAATGTTTCTATCCCATCAGTCGTCACAAATAACCAGTTGAATCATGAAGGTGGTTAATTTGCCTGACGTTGACCGCAATCTAAAAAGATAAAAGAAATTCAGACCAGGATTAATCGATTAAAAAAGAAAACAATAACATTTATTGTTAACAAACTTATCATTTAACATTGGCAAAACGGGTTATTAACTAATAACGAATGTGCAAGTATAAACAACATTATCTTCAATTCCCAACATACACATTCATTCACAAATAGGATGGACAAGACAGGCAAGTTTGCAGATATATTATGGGTGGAAAGTATGGACAAAAAAGTCCAAATTCTGTCTTTCTGACTCTTTTTTGGGATTTCGGTGATGATATTGTATTAGTGACAACCATGGTGATCTCCCGTGAAGTCGCTGGTCAGCTGGACCTAGGTTATTTGCTCGAGTTAGAAATTGTTCTCTTTTGAGTCCTTTACTGCTGGTTTTCTTTTACTCCCTAAGGAAGGGGGAGAGACCTGTCTTGGCTTACAGGCTTTTGGAGGTCTGAGCACAACTGCCTCTCAGGTCTGTGACCAACTGCAACTTAAAACAAATCCAAATGCTGTCGCCAAGCAATTTTGTCTTGAAACCAAAGACACTCAGTTTCAACTAGTCTCACAAAAGTATCCAATTCAGTTTCTCCAAAAGGTACATGCCAATTAACCAGTTAGTGAACACCATACTGTTCCATTTTTGCCTTGGGTTGTTAAATAAAATTAATATTCCAAGCTTCTGCATTCCATTTTATATTTTCAAATAAAATAAACTTAGCCCTTGCTGAGGGCACAAGTGGGTGGAAATTGGCTTGGGGGACTGGTTTGTTTTTGTGCCAGTTCACCTTAGGGTGAGATCACAGAGATCCTGATGTAAGAGATTTCGAATGGGGTGTCATTCAGGACAACATTGATGAGGTTGCACGCTGAGGTGCCAGGGTGTGTAGGCCGGCCTCCATAACAGTGTGCAGGAACTTGGAGGATCCCAGCCCTAACAGCAGAGTGCATCACACCGAGTTGGCCTTCCCCACAGTCTCTGCCCCAACTCACAGTTGCACAGTAGACCCAGAAGCACCTCGACTGTTATCTCCACAAGCAGCCTTTACAATTCACCAGATCCTCCATCCACCTTGTGAAGAAACAGAACCTTGCCCTGCTAAATTCAGCAACTCACCAAAGCACCTCCAAAAGCATTCCACAATATTTACCGTCAATGAGTCATAGAGTCGTGCATCATGGAAACAGACCAATGTCCAACTCGTCCCCGCTGACCAGACATCCCAAACTGATCTAGTCCCATTTGCCAACATTAGGCCCATGTCCCTCTAAATCCTTCCCAATTGTATTCCAATCCAGATGCCTTTTAAATGTGGCCATTGTAAACTCTACTGGCATTCTCTTGACCTACAGATTAGGGAGATGATGTAGTGTGCATGAGCTGGATTTCAGCACAACTTCCTTCTGTGCTGTCAGTCTTGTGGGTTCTTAGCTGTCATTGAATCATAGTATCGCTACAGTGTGGAAGTAGGCCATTCGGCCCATCAAGTGCACAACAACCTCCAAAGAGCATCTTTGCGCTATCCTTCTAACCCTGCATTTCCTATCGCTAATCCACCCAGCCTGCACCTCTCTGGACACTATGGGCAATTTAGCATGGCCAATCCACCTAATCTACCCGAATCTGTGCAATTGCACATGTCAGCATGAATCTTGAAAGTCAGATGCCCGTCCCTTTAAATCATACTGGTTTGGGGGTATTTCGATGAGTGACAAGTGAATACATTCAACAGATCTAGGTTTGTAAATTGTGCATCAATCCAGTTGACACAGTGTTTGGGATCACAATCTGGCCAATTGGGAGGATTCTGGAGTGTGCAGATCATTGCTGGTTGTGGTAAAATCCCACCTGGTTCACTCATGTTCGTTCGGTCAATAAATGTGGAACTGGAAAAGCACAGCAGGTCAGACAGCATCCAAGGAGTAGTAAAGCCAACATTTCGGGCTGAAATCTATAACGTTTCAGTTATAGGAGGTGCTGCTGTGAATCTATAATTAAAAATATTCGGCTTGCTACAGTATTGACATCAATTTACAGACAGCCGCTGTAATATTGTTACAACTGCTAGAAGTGGAGGCTGTCACAGCCTGTAATTAAGAATTGAAACTCACTGCAAGTCATTCTGAATCACCATATTGTTAAGCACTAAAATAACATGAAAACTACTGCAAGTTCTAGAGATCTGAAATAAAAACAGGAAGTGCTAGACAGACTCAACATGTGTGGCAGCATCTGTGGAGACAGCGAGAGAATTGCTTTTAATGTTGGAGTCCAGAATGTTTTTTCTTTGGAAGTAAAATAAATGAATTGTTAGTTAATTGCTTAACATCATAGATTCCCACAGTGTGTAGGCAGGCCATTTGACCTATCGAGTCTGTGCTGACCTTCCGAAGTGCATTCCACCTAGGCCCTTGTGTTGAATTCATGCCCAATGCTGCTGAACTTGTTTATTCAGATAGCTTCAGGAAAATTACACTACCTACTGAGTTCGATGTTCACCAAAACATACAATGTATTATTATAAAGATGCAGAATGTGCTCATTTCAGAATCCTCCCTTAGATTTTACAGCTGTTTATGACAAGTGTTAAATTGGCAGTGATGAGTGCATTAAGATGTCAACTGTTTGAACACCTTTCTTTCAGCAGACTTGCATTATTGATGGTCCAGCAGAAGGCTATAGATCAGTAATGCAGGGCCCATCATGATAGATTTCAAATTCACTTAGTAAATACACATAGAACATAAAACAGTACAGCATTGGAACAGGACCTTTGGCCCACCATGTCTTCACTGACCATGATGCCAAACTAAACTAATCTCATCTGCCTACTTATGGTCTGTATCCCTCTATTCATGTGTAAAACTGGAATTTTAATACAAAAAATAAGGCAGATATAATGTCAAGGAAGGAATTGTTGTTGGTTGTTGTAAAATTCCCCAGGTTCACTAATGTTCCTGATCCGATCTGGTCTCCATGTGATGCTACATCCACAGCAATGCAGTTGACCCTTAAATATCCTTTGAAATGGCTGAACAAGCAGCTCAGTTCAAGAGCAATTAGGGATAAGCAATAAATGTTGTGAATGTAACCTTTGTCTCTTAGCCAGAATAACTCTGCCCCCCAACAGACTAACATCATGGCCTTCCATTAGGCTATCAGTGAATTCAGGGAGTTGTCAACAGGCAGGATTGCACAGTTAGCTCCCTCTCCCACAGCGTGGGAACAGAAGCTGTCAGAAAACAGCAAAAATCAAAAGGCGTATCGATGGCTTTGAATAGACCAATCGACAATGGTAGGGCAATTCCTGAAGGCTTCATCACATTACCCGTTGCCTGCAAGAACTAACTTACGCTGCCACCATTGCTGAACTGATACTCTTCTCCCTTTCCACCAGGAAAGACAACAAGCCCTTTCTTACTCCATTGTCTGGTTCCTGACTGCCAGTTAACCAATCATTTTGCCCCAATTCCAATAGTTTTAAAATTGATAAGCAAAGTGTGTTCAAAAACAATGAAAAGAAACAGAAATGCACAATGCAAATTTTGCTTTTTTTTTCTCTATATCAAGTGTGCCCTCTCTCCCTAACTACTGTATCTCAAACTCCCGTTGACTTTTCCATGTCTGTTGGATGCTGATCTTTATTCTATTTGTCCGACCACTGGCGAAATAGCAACTTTCACTTCAAGTATTTGAGTAAAGATCACCTATGCAGCAGCAGGAGAATGGTCTCATGGTGAAGTTTGTACATTTCAAGCTGTGCTCAGTGTATCTTAGGTTTTAATGCTCTCTACGTACTCCCACTGATTCCATGTAAAGAATGTCTCCTCCATAGAGATCACAGAACACCTTTCCAAATAGAATAAAACAGGTTACCTTCAATGACTGAATGAAATAATGGGAGACAAAGTAAAACTGGCACAGAGAACAGCTCCATCATTCCACTGAAGCAGGCACCATTTAACTTAGCACAGGGCCAACAAGCGTAGTCTCAAGACTGCAATAATAGCAAATTATTGCCATTGCTGCAAATTTGAAACAAAAATAAACATTGAATAGAGAAATTTCTCTCCATCAAATTTCTCTAGGCCCTTTATGTCAACTCCCACTCTCCTGCCTTTCCTCCCCTTTTTCTTCCAACATTTTTCCTCTTATGACAATTCTTTAATTCTCTTTAGAAAACCTCAATTTAATTTGTCTCAACCACATATTCTGCAGATATACAGAAGTCAACTTAATCATCCCTTAACCCAACCTGTAACATGCCTACGTTAGAGTTACATCAAGAAATCAACATGGAAACATGCCTTTCAATCTGACCATTCAAAAAGCTATTTATACTCCTCCCCTCCTTCCTTCTTTAACTCTACCGAGATCAGCATCTATTCCTCCTTCATTTTGCTTAGCTCACGACCTGAGAAGGCACCAACATCATTCACCTCAACTATTCCCATTACATTCTCATTACTGTCTGGATAATGGCACTTCTTCTGAGTGACCTATTGTAAGCCTCACATGTTTGCATGTTGGCATCATAGAATGATTGCCATTGGTAGTGGAGGCAACAGCGCTCCCTCTCAGTTGAGTATGATGTCTATCACGCTAACAACTGAGCGGCTTCATCTTGGAGCCATGAACTCTTTGGTGGCAGGGGCACTGGTTACCAGGGTAAATGAAATTCCCATGCTCGGGTTTTCCTTCCTCGTGGCCAGTGAGGTGAACAAGTGGCTTATGCTTTGATAGATCAGGAGGTTCCATGCCAATCAGCCAGCAGCTTTCTCCTCCCATTTAGGCATCCAAATGCTTACAGCACAGACACAGGCTATTTGGCCCATCACTGATACTTTGCAAGATCAATCCCCAAAGCCCCACTTTTCTCTACTTTGTCTTCCAAGTCTGTTTTCCTCTTATGACAATTGTGTAATTCTCTTTGGAAAGTCTCGATTGAATCTCAGCAAATTCTAGTCACTCACTGCAGAAAAACTATTTTCCTCATCATACCATTGTTTTTTCTCCCCACAAACTATAACCTATTCTTCTGCTCGCATGAATAATTTCTCCCTGTCTAGACCCAGGGCATGAGCACTGTGATCAAATCTCCTTTTAATCTCCTCTCCTCCAAGGAGGAGAACAGCTCCACATTCCCCAATCTTAATAACTGAAGTTCTTCATCCATTGCTAATCTTTCCAGAATCCTCTTTAATCCTTTCACATCAATTCTAATCCATGCTATTATGTGTGAATTTCATGAGCAAGAAGGATTACAGTGAACATTAAGTTGACAAAGCACCATGAGGTTCGGGCTCTCATTCTACCCAGTCTTGAAAAAACCTGCCGACTTTGCAGCATCTGACCACAAGGAAGAAACCAGGCCATACATTCCTCAGCAAACACACAGCATAAAGCAAGTTGCTAATGCATGGCCAAAGATTCCTGCCATAGCTGTAATGTACTGAATTAAAAACAATGGAAATAATGAGAAATGGAAGGATTTAACGGCGCAGAGAGAAGAGGAGTGTTACATGACGCTAAGGCCTTAGGATGTAGGAGCAGGAGTAGGCCATTCAGCCCATTAAGTCTACCATTCAACAAGATCGTGACTGATCTGACAAGCCTCAACTCCATCTTTTTGCCTTTTCTCTATGACCTTGATTCCCATACTGATTAAAAATCTTTCTATCTCATCCTTGAATGTACTCAATGACCCAGCCTCGACAGCCCTCTGCAGTAAAGAATTCCACAGATTTACTACCCTCTGAGAGAAGAAATTCCTCCTCATCTCTGTCTTTAGAAAGTGTGATCCTTATTCTGAAATTAAAGTCTCTGGTCCTAGGCAATTTTAATCAGTTAGGAATCCTGTGCGGTTTGTTTACTGCCTTCAATCATCAACTAACAGTCTCTGGCAAGCACAATCTTCCAGTCTTGAATTTGTTAGACACTTTTGTTTGGAACAGACAACATGTAAATAATTCATGCCTCCTGCACCAATATATCATGTGTGAAACATTATTAATATACAGTATGGATTGTATAGTCTGGACATTGAGAGCAGGATTTTCTCCTGTTTGGCTACCCAATATTCAGATGCACCTAGAAGGCCAGTGGCATAAGACGAAGGGGGGCTGCTGTGGGAGTGAGGTGTTTAAGCCTAACTATAGGACTCTGCCCACAAAGATTGATTCGCAAATCTCTCTTGAACCCCACTGGAGGCAGACTTACTCGGCTGCTCTGGCTTTGCATTTTGACTAAGTTCCTGTTCAGGTCCCAGGAGAGGGTGTTGCATGACCAGCGTCTATGGCTTTACTGGGGAAGGGCAAGTATCTTTTCAAACCTGATGCTCAATGCCCAAAACGACCAATCAGGGGTGTAGGCCATCACAATGATCAGGCTAAGTGGTCAATGATGGCTGTTGTTCTGAACAGCATCAACATCACACACACACAAAAAAACTGGTCCTTACCATATTCATAACCACACTGAAGTGTTGGCAGAATACAGACGTTGGTCTATCATGCAAACACACAGAGTGTTATTTCAAGCCCTGAGGGAACAGTGAAGTCATTGTTATACCTTGGGATTCTATGCTACAGTATTTCAATTCATAGCATTCAACGTGATAAACTGTAAGCAATATGTAATAACAGCTTTATTGGATAATAAACACAAATGTAAATTGTGAAAAAACCATTAGGCATTTCTCCACTAAAAACTGACAACATAGAAGTCTCTTCATGTTTATTAATAAAATTACACCCTGCCACCAGGTTTCAAGTTCTTGTCACTACTCAAGTCAATAATTATTAAAAGTCTCACTGTTGTATCACAGCAAGTGTGCAAATGTTAGTCTTTCCATGCAGATCTCATAGCTAACTTTCCAGCTGACATTTTTGGCAAAATGCCTAGTTTCTGAAAGCAGATCTCACACACGATGCTAACTGTGATTAAAAATCAGATGTTTGTGGGATTCAGTCTCCTCTTCACCCTCACAAAACAGGGGCCAATCACATTCAAACACCTGACACCCCACCACTTAGACTTAGGAAGATTGTACATCTTTTACAGTTGGCACTAAAAGTGGTTTCCAATATCTTCAATCGTTAGAGGATAAAGTAAGTACCTATCATTCAGCATTAAGAGCTCTGACAGCCATGGGGATGGATTGTGAACACAGCATACTCCAAGGACATGGTAAAGGTCATATATTACTCTCGTTATTTTACAGGCAGACCCTGGATGTGGTTCCTAATTTGTACCAAAGCTGGTTAGAATGAGATTTGGCAGAGATGTTCAAATGATTTTGATGAAGTAAGTAAGGAACAACTGTACTCAATGACAGTAGGATTAGTAATTAAAGAATGCAGATTTAAGGTGATTGACAAAGGAACCCGAGGTGTTTTGAGGAAACAATGAGTTGCTGTGATCTGAAATTGTTTTTATTCATGATCAGGATGAGGACATCACTGGCCAGGCAGCATTTATTGCCCCTCCCTAATTGCCCAGAAGGCAGTTCAGAGTCAACCACATTGCTGTGGGTCTGGAGTCACATGTAGGCCAGACCAGGTAAGGATGGCAGTTTCCTTCCCTTCAGGACATTAGTGAACCAGATGGGTTTTTCCGACAATTGATTCACTGTCATCATTAGAATGTCAATTTCAGATATTTTAATGAATTTAAATCCTACAATCTGCCCAGAACATTATAAGACAATAAGACCATAAGACATAGGAGCAGAAATTAGGCCATTCAGCCCATCAAGTCTGCTCTGCCATTCAATCATGGCTGATAAGTTCCCTCTGGGTCTCTGGATTAACAGTCTAGCGATAATACCACTAAGCCATTGCCTCCCCATATCTGGAATGTGCAGCCTAAAATGTAGTGGAAACAGGTTCAAAAGTAATGGAAGAGATCTGAACAAATACTTGAATGGTAGAAAATTAGAGATCGATGGAAAAAGATCAGGGAGTAGGATTAATTAGATCTCTCTACCAGAGAGCTAACACAGGTATGATAGACTAAATGGCTTTCTTGTGCACTGCTGCATTCTGTGATTCTGATCTGGAACACCAAAAATAGATCTGCTACGTGGTATAGTTCTTTTCAAAATGTAATTATTTATCCCTTTCTGTTCATGAATCATTAATTTTGTGGAATTAGCTATTGGATTTGTCAGCACATGAAAATTTTGAAATAGGTTGCAAAGTGCTTTTGGACAGCCTGAGAAAATAGAATATTTTACCGAAGGGCAAGCTCTACCTTTGCTTTTTTTTTCCCCTACCTGTTGGGAGACTCCAGATCAGCTCTGCTGACTATGCGATGTTGGTAAGGAGTGTACAACCAGTTGAAAGCTGTGAGGGTCCTTTCTTCCATTTTGAATTTCCCTTCTCTCACATACCTGAAATATAAACCAAGGAATTTGAGCACACAATATAAACATCCATTTGCTCAGTGAACAGAACCTCAACTTAACATCCCCTTGCAAAGAAAGGGCACACATCGAAAGCCACAAGTCGCTCAATTGGAATTGTATCTGATTTTGAGTCATAGATCCATACAGCACGGAAACAGACCCTTCGGTCAAGTCAGTTATTGCCGACCATAATCCCAAACTAAACTAATCCCATCTGCCTGCACTTGGCCCATATCCCTACAAACATTTCTTATTCATGTGCTTATCTAAATGTCCTTTGAATGTTGTAACTGTACCCAAATCCACCACTTCACTTACACAGTAGTTCACAGCATGGTTTCTACGCAACAAACCAAATTCTTAGCTACCCATTTTTAATAATTAACTAGAGAATGTATTCTTACTGATCATGACTGAATGTCTATATTTGGGCCATGGTACTGGAAATAAAACCCCTGCAATAACTAAAGGGTTTATTAGTATTTCAGAGGTTACTTGAAAGAAATTCTGGGACATATATATTAATCAATCGAAACCTGCATCTCGTCTCTAACTGATTAAAGATTTAACAACCAACTTAGGTTTGTTCAATTCATTTGCATCAGTTCTATGATCCTTTGATCTTTTGTTTATAAATGTTGTGTTTGATGCCAACTCTCCTACTAATACCAGAAGAAGGTGTAAGACTTTGAAAGCTTGTGTTTTCAAATGAACTTGTTGGACTATAACCTGGTGTCGTGTGATTTTTGACCCTGTTAAGCACAGTAAGAGGGTTATCCCAAAATGTGGGCAAAGATCTTTCCTTAATAAATCAGTGGCCACATGAGGTGTGAGTTCATCCAAAGTGAGAATGAAATAGCACAAATAAAGCTGGGATATGAGCCCACTGGGGGACGTTGGAGTTTCATTTTACCATATATAACGTCCAGATCATTAGCTAATCAAATCTTGATAAATCTTTGATCATTCCTGACTGGAATAATATAGTGTTTCACAATTATCTTCAGACAACAAGGTGTAGAGCTGGATGACCACAGCAGGCCAAGCAGCATCAGACGAGCAGGAAGGCTGACGTCTCAGGCCTAGACCCTTCTTCAGAAATTATCTTCAGTCTGTTTTGAGTATCACTGCAAATTGTATTCAACCGAAGTATCCTGTAACTGACTGCAGTCACAAATGATAATTATTTCTTCAAATAAAATGCTAAACAACATAAGTGAAGATGAAAACAAAGTCTCGTAAGCCTCTGTGTAAAACAATGGATTCACATGCCATCCTTAGTTGCTTTACAACAATGTGGAATTTCTAAGGTCCAAATGATTAATGATGGACAGTTATTCCATTACCTTTGAGTTCCATTATTTTAGCAGCTTCTGGGAACTATACCAACAGCTGATTCATTCAGCCAGTGACCAGTTAATCTTCTAATCCTTTAGCTATTTAAATCCCTGATGAGAACCCATCTGAAGTGTGCTCACAATTTTTTACCCACACCATTTAACAGATGTATTTGCCTTGGAAAGACGGCAGGACACCAGAACTGTTTCTGGACTTCAAGGGTTAAATTATGAGAAATCACACAATCCAACGTTGTATTCCTTGCAACTTTTATGAGTAAATGATGATTTCATTGAAGTTTTCAAGATGTTGTCCTTTAGGGAGGGAAACTGCCATCCTTACCTAGTCTGGTCTACATGTGACTCCAGACCCACAGCAAGGTGGTTGACTCTTAACTGCCCTTCGGGTAATTAATAATGGGAAATGAATGCTGGTCTAGCCAGGAACACCCCTATCCTGTGAATGACTAAAAGAAAAAAGGTCAGAAATCATATGATACCGGGTTATAGTCCAACAGGTTTATTCGAAAACTAGCTTTCAGAGACTAACACCTGAAGGAGGAGTAATACTCTGAAAGCTTGTGCTTTCAAATAAACCTGTTGGACTATAACATGGTGTTGTGTGATTTCTGACCCTGTCCATGTCTAGTCCAACACCGGCACTTCCATGTCATAATAGAAAAAATATTGAGGGGAGCAATTCAGGGTAGATTGGGGGAAGTGTTTCTGCTGATTCGTTTGCCCAGGGCTAGAAATCATAGCCAAAAAATTAGTCAGAATTATGAAAGACCCCTGTACACAATGAGTGATGCAAGTTTTGAACTCTCTTCTGCAAAAAGTAATAAATGATAGATTGCACAACTTTGTTAACCAATTGAATATAGCACATGAAAGTTCTATTATTCATTTCATGCATGAGTTTCACCAGCTATTACAAGAAATTTGCTTTAATCAACTCTGACAGATCAGCATTATTTTTAAGCCCTGTTGCTACAAGTGTGCCTTAGTTTGAAAGGTCAAGTGACAAAACTTCTCACATCCTTAGTGAAGGAAACTTCTTCACGTTAATTTCTCCTGACACTAAGAAATTATTCAGCGCAAATTATTCAGACTTATCTGGGAATGAAGTTAATACTTTTGCCCTTACAGAGGCTTGATACATGCAAATAGAAGATTGTCACTTGGGAGTAGACATCTGCTCATGACTTGCTGGAGAAAATTTAAAGGTCTCTTGTACTTTCTGGAAAAAAGTAACAAATCTTAAATGAATGGCGTCATATGTCATCAGGAAGATTGAAGTAAAACTAGACATAAACTGAAACAATGTTGCGCATAATAAGAATGCCTAAGATGGCATAATTGAAGTTGAGAAGGAACAAGGCAGCAATGTTTAGGAACATACTGAGACAGCACCTTAATAAAATATAAGGTAATGGAACCACAGTGGGTAAATGGAGTTGTGATACTGATCAGTCATGATATAATTGAATGCCAAAACATGGTTGAGGGGTTACTCATCTTCCTAAAGATTGTTTGACAAATGAATGGTTAGTACTTTCACTTGGCAGTCTGCCCTCGCATTATGCAATGCAGTTGAAATGAATCGACACCTCCACCAAAACAGCAGACAAATATTATGAAACCTTGTCATGTCTTCATCCTGTAATTTTAACGACTGTTTCCTGTGTCAATGGCACACAACTCCCGAACCATCTAAGTGTCGGACTCAATAATAGCATGTAGGCCCTATGTCTTATTGCATTGGTGTTCTGCCATCAACATTGCTTTTTTCTTGGGCCAATACACTAGCACGTTACATCACAGTGTATCATAAGAGACGCTGCAATGGAGGGAGACTCAAGATGAGAGAGGGATCAAAGAACCAGCTTATTTGCGTATCCATTATTGAAGAACACAATGTTCTGAAGTAGGCTGGAATAAGATAAAAAGTATACTTGCTTTATTATGGTGCGTTTTGCAGTTTTAGTACATTTCAAACCATTTTACAGCAAACAAACTACTTTTGAAGTGCACTCACTGTTGTAACGTGAAACGTAGTAACTAATTTGCAAGCTCCCTCAAACAGCAATGTGATCGTGACATGATCATTCACTTTTAGATGTTGATTGTGGAACAGATATTGGCCAGGACACTTGCCAAGGAAAACACCTTTGACCATGTGTCCACCAGGAAATGGTCAGCATGCAGTGTTCTCAGGACAGGGTTGATCCCTGAGCAGACTGACAAAGTCATTTGGCAGAATGCTTCATCTCTCGGACTTTCTGACAAGCACGAAGGCATTGCTTGGCTGGTATCGAGAAGGGCAGTACCTGTGAGATCCTCCTTGTACACCCGGAGTCTGTGCCACTGCACGGCAGCTGTGGGAAGGACAAGACTGTCACACATCTCCTGTTGGGATGTCCCTTTGCAAAGTAAGTCTGGAGAGAGATGCAGCAGATATTTTTTGTCAAGATTCGTCCTGCAGGACTCTGTATTTGACAGCCTGTTCCTTGGGACGCATACTGAGAGAAATGTCGACTGCACCTGGAGGACCATCAACTCAGTGAAAGCTTCTTTGGTCTGCCCAAAATTTGTTGGTCTTCCAGAGCAAGGAGTTGACTTCGACTGTGTGTGGCAGACTGGTACATGCCAAGATCTAGGATGAAGTGCTGAGGGATGCACTAAAGGCAGCTGCTGTCAAGGCACAGTGGAGAAAGAACCACTGTTTGCGGTCTTCCTGCCAAAGTTAAATGGGGGTCTGTTCAGTTATTGGACTGTCTCAGTGCCTCAAATGCATGTAAATACAATCAGATTCAAGTAGAAGATGTTATTAGTTTGTTGGATAGAGTCAAACTCCAATGTGTTTGTTTCCTTGATATGCTACTGAACAGAACCTCACTGTGCTTGTGGCTACGTACAAATAAAGATTACTTTATATGAATAAAGTATATTTTTGGAATAAATAAAAAGATACTGGCCAGGACATTGGAAGGAGAATGGTCTCATGAGTCTGTCTTTTATCTTCCTCACCAGCAACTTTGAAGACAATGGGGAATTTAAATTATGTTTTGGAAAAACTGCTTTCATTCTAAAACCAAAAATGGCCAAATTGCTTTCCCTCATTACTGTTACCCAAAAGAAACACCGAGTTTCTTTCTTAAAATCAAAAATAACCCATTTAATTTAAATAAAACACATTCGTTAATCAAGTGGCAATACCAGACAACAACAAAAATATACTCAGGAATTGAATTATATCCCATGATCCCAAACATATACATTCACATAGCAAGATTTTATAGCTCTGCAAAGATGATATGATCTCAAAAGAAAGGGAAGATTACATTGGTTGGCCAAGGATATGAACTGAAAGGATAAAATGGATGACTTGAAATCATAGAGTATAGAGAAATACCACACAAAAACAATCCCTTCAGTCCAACTCATCCATGCCGGCCTACATAGCCTCGTAAATCTAGTCCCTTTTGCCAGCATTTGGCCCATATCCTTCTGACGCATTCCTATCCATATATCCATTCATCACTTCCTCTGACAGCTCACTCCATACTCTCACCATCACCTGCGTGAGAAAGTTGCTTCTTAGGTCCTTTTTATATCTTTCCCCATTCACCTTAAACCCATGCCCTCCAGTTTTGGTCTCCCCTACCCTAGGGAGAATATCTTGGCTATTTACCCTATCTAACCCTTTCAAGACTTTGTAAGGTCACCTCTCAGACTCTGACGCTCCAGGGAAAATAGCCCCAGCCTATTCAGCCTCCCCATATAGTTCAAACCCTCCAACCCTGGCAAGCTCCTCGTAAATCTTTTTTGAACTCTTTCTAGTTTCACAACATTCTTCCTATGACAGGGAGACCAGAATTGCATGCAATGCTCCAAAAGTGACTGAATCAATGTCCTGTACAGCCTCCCATGTCCTATACTCAATGCCCTGACCAATAAAAGCCAGCATTCCAAACGCCTTCTTCACTATCCTATCCCAGTTCTCTGAGTTTTATATTGACGAAATCAAAATGCTGACCACTGGACAGTAATGGAAAATCTCCACACCAGACTCAGTTCAGAAGGAAAATCAGTTAGACTTAGGTGTTTGAATTAAAGCAACTGTTCAGCTTTCAGTTTACATGAGCAATCAAGGATACTGATATTTGGAATTTTCTCAGATTCACGGAAACATTTCATTGTGAGGTAGATCTTTTCACTGGCCCTGTTTTAAGGTTGCTTCTTATTTATTAAAAAGGGAGACAGAGTCTTGTTTACTGCACATTTTGAAGGTTTTTCCCTTGTACTGACGCAGCCAGGTATCCAGGACAAACAGAAATTAACTCCAGAGAAATATTGTTTCTGATTTCCAGCATCCGCAGTTCTTTTGTTTTTTTTGTTCTCAGTGTTTAACTCACTGCCACATTTCTTCCAGGGATTCCCACCTTGAAGAAGTTCCGGCCTTCTCTCAGACAGGATTTCTGTTCCAGTCTTTTTTCTTGTTCACCATCATTAATTTCGCTGTAATTCCTGGTGTTTGACAAGCTATTCACTAAAGCTCATTACCACAGCCACATCACATTAAAAGTTTGCACTTGTTCTGTTGATGCCAACTTTGACAAGAGGGCCTCCGAAATGTCCACGTTCTTCCTCAACCAAGGATTCCCCAGCAACAAAGTTGACAGGGCCCTCAGCTGGGTCCGACCCATCTCCTGTACTTCAGCCCTCACTGTCTTTCTTCCCTCCCACAATGAGTATAGGATTCCCCCCATCCTCACCTACTATCCCAACAGCATCCACATCCGGAGGATCATAAACTGCCATTTCTGCAACCTCCAGCAGTACGCCACATATTACCCCCCACCCCCCCATGTTTGTCACCCTTTCCCCATTTAGAAAATAGCCTATGCCTCTATTTTTCCTGCCAAACTGTATAACATCATACTTTACAACATTGCATTCCATCTGCCACTTGTTTGCCCACTCTCTCAGCATGTCCAAGTTGTTCTGCAGCCTCCACACTTCTTCTTCAACACTATCTGCCCCTCCACCGATCTTTGTGTCATCTGCAAACTTAGCAATGATGCCCTCAGCTCCTTTGTCCAGATTGTTAATGTAGAACATGAATAGTTGTGGTTCCAACACGGACTCCTGTGGAACTCCACTAGTCACCAGATGCTATCCTGACATCGTGTCTTGTTTAGACTTTCATCCTGACAGCCTCATCGTGTTGTAGAAAAGTTGTTGACTTTGCAACTTTTTCCACCCCAATCAGTTCAGCCTACATGGGAGGCTCCATCCTGTGTGGCTTCAAAGGACAGCTATTTACAAAAAAAACTTACAGGTGGCAGTGTGAATTCCCCCTACTACTGAAAGCATGACAAAGATTCCCACTGATAATAATCAGCTTCCCCTCAGGAAGGTTGGCAGCAGTGCCCCTCTAGTCTTGCTTTGGCATGGCAGAGGTGCCAGAACTACCCTTCATCCCCCTTACCACTTTTCCCATTGAATGGCAGAAGCTCCCAGGCAGAATTTGCAGTGTTTATCATGATCGTAGAATCCGTAGAATGTGGTAGTAGGCCATTTGTTATGGCATGGCTCTGGAGAAGGTGGGACGTGAATCCAGGCCATCTGGCTGAGAGATAGGAACATTACCACTGCGCTACAGGAGCTCTCTTGAGACAAATGAAGGGGGATCTCATTGATACTTATAAAACTCTGTCATGACTGGACAGGGTAGATGCAGGGAGGATGTTCCCGATGGTGGTTTGTCCAGAATGAGGGGTCACAGCCTGAGGATTCAGGGTAGACCGTTTAGGATGGAGATGAGGGCTTAGTTCTTCACCCAGAGAGTGGTGAGCCTGTGGAATTCATTATCACAGGAAGTAGTTGATGTCAAAATATTGAATGTGTTCAAGAGGTGACTAGATATAGCACTCTGGGGTGAATGAGATCAAAGGTTATGGGGAGAAAGCAGGGTTAGGCTGTTGAGTTGGATGATCAGCCATGATTGTGAAGAATGGTGGGAAAGACTTGAAGGTCCGAGTGGCCTCCTCCTGCTCATATCTTCTAAGTTTCTATAATAGTAGCTGGTGCTTGTCACAATGTATTTTGGTTCATGACCTACTGAGATCTCCTTGGAATGTGATGTCATGTGGACTATCGAATTGTTGGTTATGCAGGAATTGAACCCAGTTGACCATGATTCTCAGTCCTCGGAGCTCAGGATTAATGGCAGCCCTCTTTCAGGTGGTCACGCTGAAATCCAAGCCCCTTTCAAATAAAATCTCTTCCAATTTTGAACTGGAATTGCACAGCTTATTTGAATAAAAATGGTGGGATTCACTATCTGCATCACTTATCTCTGTTACCAACCTGGGTGGCACAGTGGCTCAGAGGTTAGTGCTGCTGCCCCATAGCACCGTGGACCCAGGTTTGATTCCAGCCTCAGGTGATTGTCTGTATGGTGTTTGCATGTTCTCCTCCTGTCTGTTTTCCCCAGGCATTCAGGTTTCCTCAAAGATGTGCAGCTTAAGGTGCATTGGCTAAACTAAAATTGCCCTGTGGTGTTCTGGGGTGTGTAGGTTTGATGGATTTGCCATAGTAAATGTGGTGTTAAGGAGAAAGGGTAGGTGGCAGGGTCTAAGATGGGATGTTCTTTGGAGTATCAATGCAGACTCGATGGGCTGAACAGCCTCTATCAGCGCTGTAGGGATTCTATGATTTTATGAAACCTCCCCACCATCCACATGATTTCTCCTATTCTGTTCTTTTCCTCAATGGTTGGCTCTTCCTATTGTCCCTATAAACATCCAGTCTCCCCCTGTTTCTGATGAACCCCTCAATGTCCACGTTGATATCCTCACTTTATGCTCAAAGCCCTTCATTATACGGGTCCCAAAGGCTCAACCCTCTCCAATTGAGGCTATGTGCAATCTGATGTGCTCACTCCTATACTCAGCATACACTCCTTAATCATCCCCAGTCTCACTTGACCACTTCGCACTGCCCGCTATGATTATTATCTTCCCTGCACTACAGACCACCAACAGATAAATCCCCTGACATGAGTCAGCTGCAGCAGCCACAATGCCCTGGAGAAAGTCAAGACTGCCCTCAGACTGACTGCAGTGTAACTCCTCGGGATGGCGGGGATCCTTTCTTCCCTTGGGAATGACTGGGGTCCATCCTTGCTCGGTTAACTCTCCCTCCCCTTTCCCACGTTTGTGGTTTTCTGGCCTTTAGGCACTTGCTATTCACCATTTGCACAACATTTTGCCCCTCAGCCAGAAGCTGTCCTCTGTTTGCTGTTGGCCAGTGAGGCTTTAAGTAGCCCAGGGACACAACCTACTCTTCACAACTTGAACAAGTGAATGCACATGGACTGCTCACAAGTGAGAGGAAACATCACATAAAGCTGTAAGGATAAAGCAGTGACTATTTTCTCCACATTTCAATTGGAAGTGTAAGTGACTTTGGAGTGGCACAGTGGTTGGCACTGCTGCCTCACAGTGCCAGGGACCCAGGTTTGAATCCAGCCTTGGGTGACTGATCTGTGTCAAGTTTGCACATTCTCCTTGTATCTGTGTAGGCGTGCTCTAGTTTCCTCCTAAAGACCCAGCACAGGTAGGTTAGATAACAAAGTGTGAAGCTGGATGAACACAGCAGGCCAAGCAGCATCTCAGGAGCACAAAAGCTGACGTTTCGGGCCTAGACCCTTCACCAGAGAGGGGGATTGGTCATGCTATAGTGTGCAGGCTAAGTGGATTAGCCAAGGCAAATGCTGAGTTATGGGGATGGTTGGTATGGGCTGAATAGCCTGTAGGCTTTTTTTTTGTTATAACAAGGAATCACTGCTTTGTTTGTATTTCATGACCTGTGAATGGGATTTGCTTGCGTTTCCTGTACAGGAATATGGTCATCAATGAAGCAAAGATCAGAGAGACAGCTTTCACAGTCAGGGTCACCATCACAATCAGCTCAGGCTCCATGTCTGGAGATTTATCCTGCATCATTTGCTCAACCTTCGTCAGGGGTCTATTCTATTAAGTGGTCATTCTATTAAGTGGTCACATCTGCTTCAAATGGTGAAATATCTAGAGTGTGTGGTTTCCAATTGGACAGAAATTAATTGGGAAAATTAATCTAAATCCAGAGAGCTGTTCTTTAAGTGAATTGCTAGTGGGCTTTGCTTGCAAATATTTAATAGGTTACGTGGGTCAGTCGTTTAAACAGAAGCAAAAAAACAGTCCCGGTGATTTCGATGGTAGGAAAGATGGTCAGTTGTGTGTGATAGCATTTCTGGGCATTTAAAAAAAAGGGGAAAAATTACATGAGATGCTAATATGGTTAGCTCAGCTGAATGGATGTTTCAATCATGATGCAGAGTAAAGCCAACAAGCATGTGTTCAATTCCCACACTAGCTGATGTTACTACGAACGACTGTCCATCTCAACCTCTCCTCATGTCTGAGACATGGCGATCCTCAGGTTAAACCGCCACCAGGTGTCTCTCACTGAGGAGACAGTACCCCCATGGTTTGCTAAAGCTATGGTGATTGGTTTAGGACTTAGGCCCAGGGTCAGGGTTAATACATGCCCCTAAACTTCTTGACACGTGCTGGTGAAAAGGCCAATCCATCATCCAAGGGGGGTGGTAGGGGGGAGCCTTCAGCTAAAGTTTATGTCGAAGCTGAGAGTCTAGTTTTTTTGCCTCTTGCCCTGTGAAGTTCACCCACTTCCCATTGTCTGTGCCACCTCTGAGATTGGAAAGTCTCCCAGTATGACCAGTAAGCAAACAGACAACCCCAGCAAGACTGTACATTCTGCAGATTCGTTCACAGCTTTCATTTTGCTTGCTGCTCCTTTTTACAGGGGAAGTGATAAATTATCTACATTAACCTGACTGCTTTTGGCAGATCTGCAGATTTTTCGCCCTGTTCTATAGGTGATGCCACTGCACAACAGAGTACACTGCAACGTGACATGACACGAGGAACAGGGAACTGATTTAGCAGGAGAAATATTGGGAGCTGAAAGAGAAGGGTATTCTTTCATATGAGGCTCAAGGCTTAGTTCCTTTGCAGAGGCAAGCAAAAGCAGCATTTCAATGTACAAAATGCATAAGATGCACTGACTTATAAATGTAACACTGTATTGACACCAGTGAATAAAGTGATCTTCCAATTCAAATATTTCTGCTCAATAAAGCCAAGTCAGGTCTTTAGTGTTGGCAAACAGTATTTGCATACAGGATAAATGGCTTCCCCACTGAAAGAGAACTCTGAAGTCATGAAACACATAGAAATATAGGAAATCGGAGCAGGAGCAGGCCATTCAGTCCTTTGAGCTAGCTCCGCCATTTGTCTCTTCGAGCCTGTACATCCACTCAATATGATTGTGGCTGGTCATCCAATTCAGTGCCTTTTTCCCGCTTTCACTCCCTACCCTCTCATCCCTTTAGCCCCAAGAACTATACCTCACCCTTTCTTCAAAATCTTCAATGCTTTACCTTCAACCAATTTCTGTGGCAGAGAATTCCACGAGCTCACCACCCACTGGACGAACAAATTTCTCATCAGCTAAGTCCTAAATGTCCTCCCCTGCATCAGTGAACTGTCACCCCAGCTCTTAACTCCCCAGTGATCAGGAACGACCTTCCTCCATTTTCACCGATTTGACCCATTGGAATTTTGTAGGTTTCCATGCGAACCCCCCCACTCCACCATACCCCCAACCCCCACAGTCTTCTCACCTCTACTGAACATAGACCTATCTGATCAAGAGACGGGGTCCACATACAGCAATGTATAAATGTCCAGATAACCTGTTTTCATGATTTTGGTTGGGGGATAAATATTGGCATAATTCCCCTGCTCTTCTTCAAAATAGTACCATCAGCCCTCTTACATTCAGTCAAACAGTTGGATGGAACCTTGGTTAAACATTTCATCTGAAAGGCATTACCTACCTCCAGCAGTAGGTAGTGTTCTCTCAGTACTGCACTAGAATGTCAGCTTTCTTAAATATTTATTCATGTGGTTATTAATGGTTGTCCATCATTTATTGCCTGTCCCTAACTGCCCAGGGCAGTTAAGAGTAAGCCACATTGATTGGAGCCACATGTAGGTCAGATGAGGGAATACTGAGTTGCTATGCCAAAAGGGTACAGTACTTAGGATTTAGAATGCTGTTGCGAGCATTTCTGATTATATCAGAGTCTATGAGAAGAAGTCTATCATTCAACCATCAAGGACCCCTAGCAAAATTGGAATCAACGGGTATTAAGGGGCATGCTTTTTACTGACTCGTGCCATACCTGGCACATAGGAATTTCCAGGAACTTTGGAGGCTGAGGGCTGACCTGATAGAGGTTTATAAAATCATGAGAGACATGGATAGGATGAATAGACAAGGTCTTTTCCCAGAGTCGTGAAGTCCAAAACTTGAATCCCGGGCGTGCCGGGGGCAAGTTTCCCATTTAAATACTGACCTCGTGGAATCAGCGGCCTCCATTTTTGCAGCAGTAGCAGCGGGAGTGGTAAGATCGAGGACCAGGGGGTAAGTTCTTCCTTTCGGCAGCGGAGCTGAGTGGGAGCAGTCGAACTGCGTTCTGGGAAAGCGAGTGAAGTGATATATTTGGGACGCAGCTGGTGTCCCTGACTCCTACACGTGCAGGCAGCGTGTCCAGTTGCAGCTCTTCTTAGACACCATGACGGCTCTGGAGCTGCAGATGGACTGACTTTAGAACATCTGCGATGCTGAGGGGGTCATGGATAGCACGTTCAGCAAGTTGGTCACACCGCAGATTAGGATTTCTGAGGGAGAAAGGAAATAGGTGACCAAAAGGCAGAGAAAAAGCAGGAGGCAGTGCAGGTGTCCCCTGCGGTCATCTCCCTCCAGAACAGGTATTCCGTTTTGGATACTGTTGGGGGAGATGGCTCACCAGGGGAATGCAGCAGTAGCCAGGTTCATAGCACTGTGGCTGGCTCTGCTGTACAGAAGGGCTATAGTCATAGAGGATTGTAAGGAGAATGGATAGGCAGCATTGTTGAAAATTAGACTCCCGAATGTTATGTTGCCTCCCGGGTGCACAGGTCAGAATGTCTCTGATTGACTGCAGGACATTCTGAAGGGGGAGGGTGAACAGCTAGCTATCGTGATGCATATATGCACCAATGATATAGGTAAAAAATGGGATGAGGTCCTACAAGCAGAATTTAGGGAGTTAGGAGCCAAGTTAAAAATTAGGACCTCAGAGGTAGTAATCTCAGGATTGCTAACAGTGCCATGTGCTAGTCAGAGTGGAAATGAAAGACTAGGCAGGATAAATGAGTAGCTTGAGAGATGGTGCAGGAGGGAGGGGTTCAGATTTTTGGGTCATTGGGACCGGTTCTGGGGGAGGTGGGACAATTACAAATCGGACGGTCTACACCTGGGCAGGACTGGAACCAATGTCCTCGGGGGTGCTTTTGCTGACGCTGTTGGGGAGGGTTTAAACTGATGTGGCAGGGCGATAGGAAACAAATGAGGAGGTTAGTGGACAGTACGGAAGTAGTAGCTAAAGCCTATAAGGAACTAGATAATGAAGTCAGTATGACGAAGGGGAAGAGTAGGCAGAGAGCAGATGATGAACACAAAGGGACAGGTGGTCTGAGGGGCATTTGTTTTAATGCGAGAAGTGCGGTAGGTAAGGCAGAAGAACTCAGGGCTTGGATTAGTACCTGGGAGCATGATGTTATTGCTATACTGAGACTTGATTGAGGGAAGGGCAAGATTGGCAATTAAACATCCCAGGATATAGATGCTTCGTGTGGGATATAGAGGGAGGTAAAACTGGTCAAAGAGGATATCACAGCTGTGCTGAAGGAGGGCACTATGGAGGACTTGAGCAGTGAGGCAATATGGATGGACCTCAGAAATAGGAAGGGTGTTCCACAGGGATCCGTGTTGGGACCACTGTGTTTGTCATATACATAAATGATTTGGAGGAAGGTATAGATGGTCTGATTAGCAAGTTTGCAGGTGACACTAAGATTGGTGGAGTAGCAGATAGTGAAGAGGACAGTCGGAGAATGCAACAGAATCTAGATAGATTGGAGAGTTGGGCGGAGAAATGGCAGATGGAGTTCAATCCAAACAAATGCGAGGTGATGCATTTTGGAAGATCCAATTCAAGAGCGAACTATACAGTAAATGGAAAAGCCCTGGGGAAAATTGATGCACAGAGAGATCTGGGTGTTCAGGCCCATTGTGCTCTGAAGGTGGCAACACAGGTCGATAGAGTGGTCAAGAGGGCTTTCATTCATCGGACAGGATATTGAGTACAAGAGTTGGCAGGTCATGTTACAGTTCTATAGGACTTTGGTTCAACCACATTTGGAGTATTGTGTACAGTTCTGGTCGTCACATTACCAAAAGGATGTGGATGCTTTGGGGAGGGTGCAGAGGAGGTTCACCAGGATGTTGTCTGGTATGGAGGGTGCTAGCTATGAAGAGAGGTTGAGTAGATTAGGATTATTTTCATTAGAAAGACAGACGTTGAGGTGGTCCTGATCGAGGTCTACAAAATCATGAGAATTATAGACAGGGTGGACAGCAAGAAGCTTTTTCCCAGAGTGGGGGACTCAATTACTAGGGGTCACAATTTCAAGGTGAGAGGGGAAAAGCTTAAGGGAAATATGTGTGGAAAATTCTTTACGCAGAGTGTGGTGGGTGCCTGAAAGGCATTGCTAGTGGAGGTGGTCGGGGGGGATGGGGGGGGGGGCGCAACAGCATCATTTAAGATGTATCTAGACAGATACATGCATGGGCAGGGAGCAGAGGGATACAGATCCTTGGAAAATAGGCGACAGGTTTAGATAGAAGATCTGGATTGGCGCAGGCTTGGAGGGCCGAAGGGCCTGTTCCTGTGCTGTAATTTTCTTTGTCCTTTGTTCTTTGCTCTTTGACAGCATAGGCTTCAGGTGAGAGGGTAAAGATATAAAATTGACTTCAGGCGCAACATTTTGAACGCTAGGGGTGGTGAGTGCATGGAATAAGTTGCCAGAGGAAGTGGTGAAGGCCGGTACAATTATAATATTTAAAAGGCATCTGGATGGGTAAATGAATAGGAAGGGCTTGGAGAGATAGGGGCTAAACGCTAGCAAATGGGACTAGATTAATTTAGGCCATTGGAATGAAAGGGTCTGTTTCCAAGCTGTTTAACTCTATGATTCTATGATATTAGTGAACCGAATGAATTTTTTATGACAGTCAGCAGTGGGTATATGGCTATCGTTAGGCTAGAGTTTTGTAGAACTCAAATTACTCCATCTGCCATGGTGGGATTTGAAACCAAGCCCCTCAAAAACATTCACAGTTCTGGATTACTAGTCCAGTGACATTACTAGCACAGCACCACCTTTCCCTGACTTGTAAAGGCCATGATAGCATAACTAGCCTTCATAAGGAGGAAGCTGGAGGTACAGTGGGTCAAGACACATTCATTGAATTCAGCCTTTCAGAACAGGAAGATTTCATAGAATCCCTACAGTGTCGAAACAGGCCTTTGGCCCAACAAGTCCACACCCACTGTCCGAGGAGCATCCCACCCAGACTCACCCTATCCCTTGCAACCTTGCATTTTATTCCCCATGGCTAATCCACCTAACCTAAATGACCCTAGGCACTACGGGCAATTTAGCATGGCCAATTCACCTTGCCTGCACATCTTTGGACTGTGGGAGGAAACCGGGGCACGTGGAGGAAACCCATGCAAACACGGGGAGAATGTGTAAAAACTCCACACAGACAGTCGTCGGAGGCTAGAATTGAACCTTGGCCCCTAGCGCTGTGAGGCAGCTGTGCTAACCACTGAGCCATGTTACCGTAAGATGTTGCATTTAATCCTAACCCCACTGGACTGATCAGGATACACATAACTCCCCCATATGTTTCAAGTACAGGTAGATCTGCTATAACATGGTGATTGCGTTCTTGTGTAATCTTGCGCTATAGAAAATCGCCATGGAAAATCATGCTATAGGGAAATTGTTATACTATAGAGTAGAAAGTTCATATTATCCAATCAGCATTCACTATTTATAAAATTCGTTACAGCGATTTCGTGTTAATGAAACACGCGTTATAGCAGAAAAACCTGCATGGCAGCTCTGAACTTTATGTTAGCGCCGAGCATATACACTGGTGAATTTCTCACACGCAACATGGTCTTTAGGTAAAACAAGGTCATAGATTTCAACAAAGGCAAATGAAAATAATTCAGTCCCCATTTTAAACTCACATTCATTGCTTATTTTTCTGTATAGTTGCAAAATACCGAAGATTGTTGCAATTTGGGAAGTAGTCCTGGTTGAAGCACAGCAATTTCTCGGAAGTTTCTCTGAAAGTAATATTGAAGAACTACCCATATAGCTACAGCACTGGCATCCACTCTGCAATGTGGAAAATTGCTCGGAAATGTTTTATCCACAAAAAAAAGAGCAGATCCAACCTAGCATTCATCGCTGAATGCCCCACGATCAATATCCTGGGGTTCACCAGTGACGAGGAACTGAACTGGACCAGCTGTGTAAACACTGTGGCTACAAGGGCAGGTCCAGACTGTAATGGAATAATTTTCACTTGCCTGGATAAGTACAGCTCCGGTAAAACTCAAGAAACTTGACACCATCCAGGAACCAAGGTTCCTGTATGATACATTCACACTGTCAAGTTTACTTGGTAATTAGAGACAGAGAAATCCATAATGGAAGTCCGTGCAGATGAAATATAATTATTTCATTTTTTGGAAGTTGTGGGTGTTGTGTTATTCTTAATTTTGATCCTCCCTCCCTATCAAACATTCCCACTGTTGTAAAACTGGGTCTCCTTTGACTTTAAAAGAGTTAGGCCTCAGGACAACAGCTTTAAAATTTCACTGACGCATGTACAAGCTCCCTTCTGTCTCTTCTCAAAGTTTGCTAACTGCAAGAGACTTTTCCATTCTCTCAATGCATAATTCTGTCTGGTACATTCACATAAAAACTACAGGATCGGCAAGTTTTGTGGCAGGAATACAATTGAATGTAGGAAGCAATGCTTCCTGTTGTCTATCTATCTATCTACATTATCAGGGAAAATCCTGATACATCCATTACACTAAATAGGATAATTTCTTAATGATCAGTATTGCGGGCATTGCTCTGCACATTTTAGTGCAGAACTGATATACTGTGTCACATTCGCTGGTCTTAAATTGCATCCTGTGCCAGTCAGTAATAAGTTCCCCAATCCCAAGCTGTTACACAGAGCCATGGTGATCACAATGATGTTTAGGATTAGGATACACGGGATATAATATGATGTCTGAGCAACACAGAGGAGTGACTGTGGATCTGTCAGGAGCGGGGTATATATTGTAGTATAGTGGAATGTGTAAATGATGATAATGTTACTCTGTGATCGTGGATTGCAAAGATTCCATACAAGACATTGATGAATCACAAGTTGCAGAACAGTTCAACTGTTAGCATGGTGGCCAGGCATTTTGGAAGGAAAGAGCATTTTATCTTGTCGTGTGCTATCAATAGTCATGTGCCATTAGAGATATTAATGTCCTCAAAATTTCCAGAAAGCCACAAGCAAGTGTAGTAACAGATCTATTTGATTTCAAAGGGAAGATTATTTCGTCCTGATAGACTACTATTGAAGATGGATTGCTGCTTCAGGACTTTCTGCAGCCACAATGGGGTCAGCGATTACAAAACTGAAAGGCATCTTTGCAACACCTCAGTTTCCCAGAGGAAATAATTTTGGACAACGAATCTCAATTTGTGAACAAGAAATTCAAAAAATTCACTTCAGAGGTAGGTTTCCACCCAATGATAAGTTCTCAACTAAATTCTCAGCTGAATGGAAAGGCAGAGAGGGAAGTGAAGACAGTAATGTCACTAATATCAAAAGAATGCTGACTGAGTATTAGCTCTACTCAATTATAGAGCTGTGACATGAACTAATGGATAGTCACCAGCAGAATTACTAATAGAAAGGAGAGTGAAAACAGATGCACCAGTGCAAAAGTACAGTCTCAAGTCAGACAGAACCTCCCATGACTACCAAAAGGAGAAAGAAATGAAAAAATAAAATCACCACTGCCAAAAAGAGACAATGCAATATAATTGTAGACAGAGAATAAAAACACTTGTCAACTTTAAAACCAGATCAGAAAGTCTGTTTAAAAGACAGAAAAACAAAGGCAACAGGCATTAAAGAAACAGGTCATCTGAAATCATATTTTGTCAGTATGTTGGAAGGAACATTCAAGAGAAACAGGAAGGCATTGATCTTAGCTAAGCCAAGAAGTGAAACTGAGTGCTATTATTCATGGACGTGAGACAGAGATACCCATACTACATTAAATATTGAATACAAAATCTCTACCGTTCCTTGAATTGTTGCACATTCACTTATGTGGAAATCAAACAAGCCAGATGGGAGCGTCCAATGGGGGTGGGATTCAGAATCTGAGGTGGGGGTGAGGAAGGAAGATGGTAACAAGAATGTTCACAATAACATTGATAACATAGATATTGGAAAATAATTTGTTGGAATTATTTCAACCAGGCAGATGTAACATAATGGATATCCAAATGGCAATGATGTAACTGATGAAGTAATTTTGGCACCAGAAAAGCAGAAGGGGAGAGCAGATTAGAAGAAGCATATAAAGAGAGAGTGGGCTTAGATATACACTCGAGAGATGTATTCAGTAAGCTGTAATTTATAGATGTAAAGGAAGAGTATTATAGGGCTGAAAGAAGTGGAAAGCCTTATTCTAAGACAAGTGTCCTACAGCCTCTGGTGTATGTGTAAACACCCTGCAATACTAAGAAGAAGTATCTAACTATACTGTGAAGGGTAGTCACTGTTGCAGTGTAGGCTACACAACAGTCAGTTATGCACAGCAAGCTCCTACGTGCGGTCGTGCGATAATGACCAAATAATCTGTTATTGGGAATGATGATTGACAGATGGATTTTGACCAGAATATCGAAGATAACGCTCATGCTCTTCAAAATAGTGCACATCCACATCCATTTGAGAGGGCAGATAGAGCCTCAGCTTCACCTGAATGTAGCATGTCTGACAGTGTAGCGTTCCCTCATTACTGCACTGAGAGGCCAGCCTTGTATTTTCGTGTTGGGCCTGATATGAGGACTTGAACCCACAACCTTAGGATAGATAATAATAGCAGGCAGCAATAAAGCATGGAAACACCTCAAATTCATTGCACCAAATCCACAAAGGGACTAAGCTGTACAAAACTGGTCTTCAGTAGTACTGTATTAATAATAAGTATGTTGACACTTCAGTCAATATTTAATGCAATCTTTGCATAAATTCAACTATATTTAAATACAAATGTATGTTATAAACATAATGTAGCATTATGGCTATGATTATGGTATCTGAGCATTTTGCTTCTCATATAATTTAACTATTTAAATTCCAGTCAGAATCAGGAGCAGGAAGAGGCCATTCAGCCCCTTGAATCTGCTCTGTCAAACAATTAGATCATGGCTGATCTGATTGTAACCACAAATCCATATTCACGCCTGCCCTGATAATGTTTCAACCCCTCTGTTTCCATCATCCTTTCAGGAAGAGAGTTCCGCCTAATCACAAGCTTCTGAGGAGAAAAAAAGTCATCTCATCTGTTTTAAATGAGTGATCCCTGATTTTTAGACAGTCAATCCTAGTTCTAGATTCTCCCATCAGAGGAAACACCCTGTCCATATCTACCTGTCAAAATCCCTCAGGATTTTATATGTTGTAAGCAAATCACCTCTTACTGCTTGAAACTCTAATGGATAGAAGAATAGCCTGTCCAACCTTTCCTCATTGACAGCCTGCTCATCCAAAAATTAGTCCAGGCTTTCCTGAACTGTCTCCACGGCATATACATCTTTTCTTAAATAAGGTGAACAATCTATATACAGTATTCCAAATGTGTCCTCACTGTTGCCCTGAAACATGTATAATTGAAGCATAGCCTCTCCACTTTTATATTCAATGACCCCCATGATAATGGTAACATTCCATTAGCTTCCCTAATTACTTGCTGTAGCTGCCCACTAACCTTGTATAATTTATGCATGAGGATACACAGTTCCTAGTGCAGCTCAGAGCTCTGCAATCTCCCATACTTTAGATAAATGCTCCTTCTCATCCTTGCTTCCAAAAATGGACAATTTCACATTTTGCACATTATATTCCATTGCCACATCTTTGCTGACTCACTTCACCTATTAATATATTTTTTGCAGCCTCCTTGTGTCTCTTGCACTTACTTTCCCACCTATCTTTGTGTCACCAAGAAACTGCTTTCTGAACTCTCAGGACATAGAATCCCTACAGTGTTGAATCAGGCCATTCGGCCCCTCAAATTTACATTGACTGTCCAAAGAGCATCCCACCCCGACCCCGCCCCAATCCTGTAACCCTGCATCTCCAACGGCTAATTCACTTAGCCTGCACATCCCTGGACACCTTGGACAATTTAGCATGGCCAATCCACCTAACTTATAACAATGCAGGTAAAAGTTTCAACTTGCCAGAATGAGGGAACGACAAAATCACACTGCAGGCAGGTATTGGTCTCTATTTATTGTTTTCAATCAAATTAATATATTGAGAAACAAGGAGAATATTGACCCAGTTTATGTGATTTAACTCTGTCTCTGCCCCAATCCTCACCCTAGCAATGTGCTGTGGTGAACTGCTCCAGAAGTTCATTGACAAGCAAGGGAAAAATTGTCCAAATGTGGGTCCAATCTGAGTACCTAAACAACTGTCAAGCTCGGAAAATAAAACCATCTTTCCCTTTTAGTCACAAATCTGCTAATTTCATTGTGAACAGACACCAGAATCGTATAACCACACAGATTTACAGAATATGTCTTAATAATTTCTGGCCATGCTTTAAAAGAATCAATTTTTGCTTTTTCACTTCAATGTGGACGAGGTATTGCAGCCCTCAAATAGTTAAAAATCTGCCTGCTAATTCTTTAAGCACATTTAAATGATGGACAATTGATATGATTCTCATTACTTTCATTTTTCCATCCCTTCAAGTAATTGGCCAACATAAATATCAAGAGGAAAACCTAACCAAACATTAAATGCAGTGCTGTTGTGACATTTAAAACCATAAGGAGCCGTAGCTGGAGCAATCACTGCAGAAATATAACTTAACACCATTGGCAGGTTTTTAATCATTCTTCACTTAGCTCGACACAGATGCCCAGCAAATCAGAAATCAAATGACTAAAAACTGAAAACCTCACTCACCATTTGACAAGTTCCCATTTTGTTTCACCTAATTGTTTTTTGCTTGCCATTATTCAGAGTAGCTTTCTTATTCTCAGTGTAGGAGTGCCTGCATCTGCACGGCAGTAAGTCTTAACAGCTTGATCTGAACTCCCCAGTCTGCAGCACATGGGAAATCTCCATCAGCTTTGCTAGCTGCACGTTGATGCTGTCAGTTTCTCCTCTGATCCTAGTTGGAAGGTCAGAACAGGAAACTGACTGGATTGTGCCAATGTAGCTTTGTACCTCTCTTACAGGCAATGAGGAAAAGGGACTGGCACTAATCAAACACTGCATGCCGAGTTCAGAGTCTAATGGAGGCAGTGACATCATTTAGAAGTCTTTTCTGTGTCATTGACATAATTCCAGCTTTTCTGTGCTGCAAGGAAGAACATCATCCTTGAAAGTGGTATAAGCCGACTTCAATACTTCTACAAAAAAAAATGCTCAGGATTCGAGGTGATAATGATGGGCCATCTCTCCGCTGGGGAGGGAACCGAAGCCGATGAAATACAAGTCTATAGTCTTGATTGCCAACTTCCAATTTTGATTTTGCTTAAGAATTGCAGTTTAGTCAGTGGTGCCTGGTCGAAGTTCAGTTTTTTTTGTGGCATATTGGTTTTGGCTTCCATATTCCAGAAGTTCAAGTCTTCCTGATTGGCTAACCCAATCATTTGAGAATATGGTCATTTCCTCATGAGAGGCATTTTAGAATGAGACTTGTAAGATTGGCATGTCCCTTCCTCATGCAAGACCAATAGATCCATGCAGCCCAGGTAACTGAAGTGACCTCGGCCCGAGGTGAGAAGGAGCAAGGCCCATCTTAGAATTGCCCAAACACTTGGGAGTGGATTACTCTTTCTGCCACTTGGAAAACAATTGAATGAATGGGAAGCACATTCTGTGGGATGAATTCTACTGTGGCATGTAGTGCACCCCGCCCCTTCCCCCAGTATAAAGGTAGTCTTAAACTTGCCAACCTTAGAAAGAGGCTGCCCTGAAGCAATAATGTACTGGGCTCAGCCTTAACCAAGCAAGTGAGTGACCCCTGCCACTCAGAGAAAGGATGGCTTGCCCTTAAGAACTGCGACTAGTCTGATTGGCTAACAACTGCATTGACCCAGCAGCACCAGAAGATGGTTGTGGCTACTGTCGGACTACAAGAGAGGTTGGAGATGAAGACAACATGCTCACTAGACTTGGGTAATTCTGGGTAGCGTTTTGGTTGGGTATGGATCTTGGATATTATGGTGCGAGGGGAAGCAGATGGGGATTTGGATTTTCGAGGAAGGTAAAACGATGGATATGATTTCAGTGGGGGAGTGAGTGAGGGTGCCAAAAGGAAGTACGTCCTTTTCTTCCTCCCTTTTAGCCCAAGTTGCAGAAGTAGAGTTTTGGTCCCCTTTACTCAGTCTTGCTGAGTGGCAGGTATCATTGCAGACAAGCTTTAAGATCATGACAGAGACTATCTTTCATTCATGATTCTTGTTTATTTGAACTTTAAATTCTGCCAGCTACCAGAGGGGGATCTGAACCCATTTTCCCAGTCTGTTTATCTGGGTGTCTGAATTACTGGTCTGGTGATGTTATCATGATGCCACCATCATCCACAAGGGGAGGAGGCTGAGTCACTGAATGATGTGATACAAGTTTAAGAATGGGATTTCCCTATGCTCTCAGGTTCTACTGCAAAAAGATGCTCAGGTAAACACTTATTGATAGATGACAAGAAGCATCAAACAAGGAACAAGAGTAGACCAGTCAACCCTTCCAGCCTGCTCTGCTAGTCAATAAGATCATGGCTGGTCAGGTTTTGACATCAACTCTATTTTATTGCTGACCCCAATCACTCTTTCACCCTTTGTTAAATGCATGAATAGATATTAGGCTGGTATGATACTTTGTTCTGTGGAACAGTTGGCAAATTTCCTGAGGTCCAAACTGCTGACTTTGATCATACTTCCAGCAATAGCAAGAAACAGTCCTGTATAGACCAGAAGCTTCCAAATACTTAAAAGCAAAATCTAGGCTGACATTCCAGTGTGGTAGAGTGAGAGTGCTATACTATCAGAAATGCTATGTTTTGAATGAAACATTTATCCAAGGCTCCATCTGCCCTCTCAGATGAGCATGAAAGATCCCATAGATATTGTCTTTATCTTTCTGTGGCTACATTTAAAAGTTTTTTTGTTGGTTTTAAACATTTTATGAAGTATCCTGAGGTCATAAGAATCATTATATAATTGCCAGATCTTTTTATATTGGTCTGTGGAGTGAGTGTAGGAATTGGGAGGTCATGTTGCACCTGTACAGGACATTGGTCAGTGATAATGGGAACTGCAGATGCTGGAGAATCCAAGGAGTGGATTCAGGAGCACTGAATGAAGGGTCTAGGCCCAAAACGTCAGCTTTTGTGCTCCTGAGATGCTGTTTGGCCTGCTGTGTTCATCCAGCTCCACACTTTGTTATCCAGGACATTGGTCAGCCCACTTTTAGAATACTGCTTTGAATTCTGGTCTCCCTGCTACAGGAAGAAAGTTGTGAAACACAAAAGGGCTCAGAAAGCATTTACAAGTATGTTGCCAGGATTGGAAGTTTTGAGCCATAGGGAGAGCTGAGTAGGCTTGGGCTATTTTCTCTGGAGCATTGGAGGCTAAGGGGTGGCCATGTAGTAGTTAATAAAATTAGGAGGGGCATGGATAGGGTAAATAGACAAGGCCTTTTCCCTGAGGTGGGCCAGTCCAAACTAGAGGCCTTGGGTTTAAGGTGACTGGGGAAACATTTAAAAGGGATCTAAGGGGCAACTTTTACACGCAGAGGATGATGCCATGAATGAGCTCCCAGGGAAAGTGGTGGAGGCTGGTACAATTATAACATTTAAAAGACATCAGGATGGGTACATGAATAGGAAGGGTTTAGAGGGTTATGGGCCAAATGCTGAAAAATGTGCCTAGATTAATTTAGGATATCTGGTGGACATGGACAAGACCCATAAAACATAAGTTAGGCCATTCAGCCCTTCGAGTCTTCTCTGCCATTCTATCATGCCTGATAAGTTTCTCAACTCCATTCTCCTGCTTTCCTCCCATAATCCTTGATCACCTCGATGATCAAGAACCTATCTATCTCTACCTTTAGTATACTCAATGACCTGGCCTCCACAGCCTCCTGTGGCAGTGAGTTCCATGGATTCACCACTCTCTGTCTGAAGAAGTTCCTCCTTATCTTAGTTCTAAAGGGCCTTCCCTTTACTCTAAGGCTGTTCCCTCCGGTCATAACCTATCCTAACAACGGAAACATCTTCCCAACATCCATTCTGTCCAGGTTGCACCAAAGGGTCTATTTCTGTGTTGTATATCTCTATGACTCTATGGGTTTGGGTTCCTGGTTAGTTTCTGCTGGTTGTTAGTAACAGATTGGATGTGTTATTGTGCTCCATAGTTAAAGGAAAACAAGAGATGGCAGTAGATATATTACTTAAAATGTTGAGGCAAGCCTAAGAGTATATGTAGAGATCAGTTGACTGAGAGATTGGATTCAATCAATAATATTCACACGAGAAAGGTTATGGTACAATTTTTATGTACATGTATTTTAGGATGAAATTTCTTCATTAGATCCCAATCAGCCATCAAAAGTCACCCTCCTTTGGTCAGAGTAATCTGAACTATAGACTACCACCATCAATTCCATGTCACCAGTTGGCATTGAAGGTACATTGAGTTGAGCAGGGCTTATCTTCATTGTTCTTCCAAAATAGAATAATCTGCTGATATCAAAAGGTTCTGAGCCCAATTTAGTGGATCTGCTGAACCTACCATTTCCTTTAAATCCAGTATCGAACTTATCAAAGCACGGATCAGATTCATCCTGAAATTTAACCGCTGAAATTTAACTGTTACAAAATGACCAAATAATCTTTCTGAATGAGAATCAGTGTAAGCCAGACTCACCTTACGGGTCCATATTGTGTTTAATAAAGTGAACACCAAAATAAACTGCCAGTGCAGTCACCATTAATTCCTCATTGCAACCCATTTCTTTTTTTTCTAGTTACTGCAATGGTTCTTATTTTCATAGAACTTGTCTTTCTGCCTCTTGTCCTTTCTGGCTTTAATTTCACACAAGATGCTAATTTCATGATGAGATAAGCAACATGCAAAAACGCATCACTGTAACAGCAATGAAGTTGTTCCATAGGTGACAGTTCCACTCCCTACATCCACATGAATGAATATCCTGGATTATGGAATTGATACTCACCATGTCATTTGATAGCTTTATCATGCAAAATAATTAAGCAACAGAAAAGGGTGCAGTGTTCCAACAACCATCCCTAATGCTTCCCTTATGAAGGTATTGAATTTGCACTTCTTGCCAGAAACAGAGGCTCCTTTGGCGCAATATTCTCTGCATTCATTACATTTCTCTTTTAAGTTTATTGAGTGAGGCATGGTGCTGCACAGCATTACCGGAATACACTGATACACCACGAGATTAACATGCTGTCAGAATGTACTCTAGGTAGTTCAACTGATCAGGCACACATCTTGAAAGACACCAAGGACCTCCCAAGTTGAGCTGATCAGCAGCCTGTTGAGGAAAATTCTTATTTTAGTGGATTATGTGCAAACTGAAGAACTGCTGATCAACAACGAGAAACAGATCATCAGTTCCAAGATTATGAGGTCAGAAGTATGAGGGATCTGAACTGATCCAGGCCGAAACTGAAAATACTTGCCAGTTAATAGGTAGATCCACTATTGAAGTTACATCATATTTACTCCAGGCATTGCTATCTAGTAAAAGTGTTAAACATTATGGACCCAACAGCAAACTTCAGAAATACATTCAGTTGTGACATAAGTAGAAATTTGGAAAAGCAAGAAGATTACAATCTAAGTTTACCTTGCTTGATGTTTCATGAAGAGTCCTGTGTTTCAACTGAGACCATGTGTCTATTGCCAACAAATATAATAGTTCCTTAGTGGAAGACATAACCAACTCTGCAGTGATAAATGTTCCATTATGTTTGAGACTTCATACAAAATTGCAACTAGTGTCACATTTAAGTCTCAGATTGGAACAAACATTGGCATTTATGGTATTACTGCAGTCTCTTTTTAACTCTGTCAGTTTAATGCTCCTTTCCCTTCTCACTCATTCACTTATTTAGCATCCTCTTAAATAAATCCCTGATGCTCACCTCTGCTAATTGCTGAGATAGAGTGTTCCATAATCTCACCACTCCCTGCAGAAAGACTTTTTGTTCTTTGTTACCTACTTAGTTTCCTGTTATCATATTCTTATCTCCTTTCTTTAATTTTCCCCACAGTTGGAAACACTCTCTCTGTGCCTTTCACAATGTAAAAACATATTTGTTCATCCATGACTTTGTCTCTTCAAGAGACAAGAGATTCAGCCTAAACCTCCTTTCCTGAAACCTCTTTTCTCTGTGTTGGTGTTCTAGATTCTAACAAAACAATTGTAATGTCAAATTAAGCACAGAATGAAGAAATTATTTCTTCTGTTGTGAGTTTGCATCAAGAGAAGAAAGAGATGGCTACTTTGGCTGTTATGAGAATGTTGTTGAACCTTACAATAGTAGAGTTCAAGGCCTAACTCAATGGAGCAGACCAATAGCTGCATTTTGAGAGTTGCGGAGCGTGATTTATTTCAAAGCTGCTGCCTAAAATGATTTGTTCTTTTACAGATTTTCATAATTGGCAATTATTTTCTTTGTTACTCACTAGGAAATAAAACGTTTAAAGCTACATGCTGTAACAGCCATTGCTTATATGATTCTTTCACAGATACAGTGATACCATGAAAAACTATTGCTATAAAAAAGTTATGGATGGAGCCTTTGAAAATATGTTTCTTTTTTATCTTTTATAAATCTGAAATAGTTAGAAAGGACATTTATTTTGCTGTTTGCAAGCATTCATTTTCACAAAGTGGCGCAGGGCATTTTCACAGTGAAGTCCTCACACACTGACTTCCAAACCTCTAACCTCCCTTCTCTGGTGGGGTGGTGTTGAGTGTCTGGCTGATGGCACCACGAAGGAAAGAATGATTGCAGGTCAGCTTAAGCACTCCTAATTGCCAGGCACAAAGTAGCATTAGCAAAGTCTGAAACACTGGGAACCTATCTTTCACAGATCATAGAATCCCTACTATATAGACCCTTCGGCCCAGTATAGTCACACTGACCCTCAGAGCTTCCCACCCAGACCCATCCCACTAATTTACACATCCCTGGACACTATGGGCAATTTAGGATGGTCAATCCACCTAGCCTGCACATCTATGGGCTGTGGGAGGAAACTGGAGCAAACCCACGTAGACATGGGGAAAACGTGCAAACTCTACACAGACAGTTGCCCGAGGGTAGAATCTTACCCAGGGTCCTGGCGCTATGAGGCAGCAGTGTTAACCACTGTGCCATCTCCTAGACAAAATATTATGTATGGCATAGAACAAAAGGAATAAAGGAAGATTTATCTGGCCATGAAATTATTTCAGGTAATTTCATGTTATCCTACAACTACATTTAGATAAACCACTCAAAAAACAAAACACGAACCTGACTGCAGGGCTTTAAACAAACAGTTAGAAGAAGAATGGTCATCAAATGGTGTTGTACGCCAACGGCTCTGTAGAAGAAAGGAAATTGGAGATGGGGCATGAGTACTCCTGAGCGTCATTCTTCCTTTGAGTTATTAGTACCATGAGGGTTATCGAAGGGATGCCAAAAGCCATTATCATCTCCCCAGACCCTAATGTCTGAGTTCCATGCAGGACCTAAACTGACAGTGGGCATGAGTGATCAGAGATAATGGGAACTGCAGATGCTGGAAAATCCGAGATAACAAAGTGCGGAGCTGGCTGAACACAGCAGGCCGAGCAGCATCTTAGGAGATGTGTATTTTAGGAGTCTGTATTCTCCACTTCTGGTAAAGTTTACCTCTCTTATCTCTCACAGGGAGATCTTCCCCATTGTAACACAGAGGCCAGTAGCTTAATGACAGTTTGCAGTGTGTCCTGACCTGGGTGGTGAGTACTTAAACACATTGCTTGCTGGACGTGTGAATAAATGGGTTGAAATCGCCTTCCTTAGGGATTTGGCACAGTTAGAAAAATGTGTACAAAGTGCTGTAAAATCAACAACTTCCAGCGAGTTTTGAGAAGATTTGTAGCTCAGTTTGAGGTTCTGGATGTGAGTTTGCTCGCTGAGCTGGAAGGTCAGTTTTCAGACGTTTCATCACCTTATTTTTTATTTGAAAAAATATACTTTATTCATAAGATGTACAAAAAATAAAACATTTATACACCTACCCAGTCATGCAAGCCGCTCCGGGTTACCCGGGGGTACATACACCAACTAAAGGAAAAAAACAAAGAAGAAAAAAAAACAAAGCAAAGAAAACACCCCGGCAGTCGTCTCCCCGCACAGTCCCAGTTGACCCCCTGACCAGTTGGGGAAGGCGCCAGTTGGGCCCAGTTACCAGACAGGGCCCTTTTTTCTATTCTGGACAAGGGGTTTCATACGGTGGTCTTTCCCCACCGCGCCTTGGCGGCGGCTGCCCCAAGCTTTAGCGCGTCCCTCAGCACGTAGTCCTGGACCTTGGAGTGCGCCAGTCTGCAACATTCGGTCGGGGTCGGTTCTTTCAGCTGGCAGACCAGCAAGTTGCGGGCAGACCAAAGAGCGTCTTTCACCGCATTAATGGTCCTCCAGGCGCAGTTGATGTTGGTCTCGGTGTGCGTCCCGGGAAACAGCCCGTAGAGCACTGAGTCCCGCATCACGGAGCTGCTCGGGACGAACCTCGACAAATACCACTGTAGCCCCTCCAGACCTCCTGTGCATAGGCACACTCCAGGAGGAGGTGATCGACAGTCTCGTCCCCCCAGCAGCCACCTCGAGGGCAGCGTGCGGTGGTGCAGAGATTCGGGGCATGCATAAAGGATCTCACTGGCAGAGCCCCTCTCACCACCAGCCAAGCAATGTCCTTGTGCTTGTTTGAAAGTTCTGGCGATGAGGCACTCTGCCAAACGACTTTGGCAGTCTGCGTGGGGAACCACACGACGGGATCCACCCTCTCCTTTTCCCGAAGGGTCTCGAGGATACTACGTGCTGACCACTGCCTGACGGCCTTGTGGTCAAAGGTGTTTCCTTTCAAAACTTTCTCCACGAAGGACAGGTGGTACGGAACGGTCCAACTACTCGGAGCGTTCCGTGGCAACGAGGCCAGGCCCATCCTTTGCAACACCGGAGACAGGTAGAACTTCAGTAAGTAGTGACACTTGGTGTTTGCGTACTGAGGATCGACGCACAGCTTGATGCAGCTGCACACAAAGGTAGCCGTCAGGGCGAGGGTGGCATTCAGTACGCCCTTTCCCCCATTTTCCAGGTCTTTGTACATGGTGTCTCTGCGGACCCGGTCCATCCTCGACCCCCAAATGCAGTGGAAGATGGCCCGGGTGACTGCAGCGGCCCAGGTCCAGGGAATAGGCCAGGCCTGCGCCACATGCAACAGTACCGAAAGCCCCTCGCACCTGACAACCAGGTTCTTACCCGCGATGGAGAGGGACCGGAGCATGCACCCTCCCAGCTTCTGCTTCAATTTGGTGATACGCTCCTCCCAAGTCTTAGTGCATGCCCCAGCTCCACCAAACCAAACACCCAGCACCTTCAGGTAGCCTGTCCTGACGGTGAAGGGGATGAAGGAGCGGTCGTCCCAGTTCCCGAAGAACATGACCTCGCTCTTACCCCTATTGACTTTGGCACCCGAGGCCAGTTCAAACTGGCCGCAGATGTCCAATAGTCTACTCACCGACCGACGATCGGTGCAGAAGACGGTGACATCGTCCATGTACAGGGAGGTCTTGACCTGAAGGCCTCCGCTGCCTGGGATAGTCACGCCCTTCAGGCTCACGTCCTTCCTGATGGATGCGGCGAAGGGCTCCACACAGCACACGAACAAGGCAGGAGAGAGCGGGCAGCCCTGCCTGACTCCAGATCTAACAGGAAAACTGTCTGATTCCCACCCGTTGATCGAGACTGCGCGAACGATGTGGGCGTAGAGCAGCTGGATCCAACTGCGGATGCCCTCCCCGAACCCCAATTTGGAGAGGACGTCCCTCATGTAAGCATGAGAGACCTTGTCGAAGGCCTTCTCCTGGTCCAGGCTGACGAGGCAGGTGTCCACCCGCCTGTCCTGTACTTAGGCGATCGTATCCCTGATGAGCGCGAGGCTCTCAGCGATCTTCCTGCCCGGCAGAGCACAGGTTTGGTCAGGGTGAATCACTGACTCCAGGACAGACCTGACCCGGTTGGCAATAACCTTGGCCAGGATTTTGTAGTCCACGTTCAAAAGTGAAATGGGACGCCAATTCTTAATTTCTTCCCTCTCCCCCTTCCTCTTGTAAATGAGAGTGATGATGCCCTTCCTCATGGACTTGCACATTTCCCCTGCCTGAAGCGCACTATCGTACACCTCCAGCAGGTCCTGGCCGACCAGGCCCCACAGAGCAGAATACAGCTCGACCGGTAAGCCATCACTTCCGGGAGTCCTATTCCTCTGCAAGGACTTGAGGGCTCTGGTCAGCTCGTCCAGGGATATCGGCCGGTCCAGCCAATCCCTCGTGCCATCGTCTAAGACCTCCGTGATAGACGACAGGAACAACTCGGAGACTGTGCTGTCCGTGGGCTTCGTGTCGTACAGTCCGGCATAGAAGGATCTGCTGATCCTCAAAACGTCGGGCCGAGATGACGTCACCGAGCCGTCGTCCTCCTTCAGCCGGCTAAGCACAGAGCTCTCTTTGTGCAGCTTCTGAAAGAAGAAACGTGAGCACGTCTCGTCCTGCTCCACGGAGCGGACCCTGGACCGGAAGATTATCCTGGAGGCCTCCACGGCGAAGAGCGAGGCTTGCTGGCTCCTCACCTCGCGGAGGTCCTCCGTGACATCGACCCCCATCAACTGCAGAAGGAGCAGGTTCTGCACCCTTTTCTGGAGTCGCGACAGCTTTCCCCGCCTCTCTCTTGCCTTCTGAACACCCTTGAGGACAAAGAACCTCTTGATGTTCTCCTTCACCGTCTCCCACCAGTCGCCTGGAGACTCAAAGAGGGGTTTCACGGTTCTCCAACCGGCGTACTCCCTCTTAAGCTCCTCGACGTTCTCTGGGGTCAACAGAGTTGTGTTGAGCTTCCACGTCCCCTTGCCGGCCGGCTGGTCGTCCTGTAAGTGACAGTCGGCCAACAGGAGGCAGTGGTCAGAGAAGAACACCGGCTTGACGCCGGTGGATCTGACTGAGAACGTCCGTGACACAAACAGGAAGTCTATCCTTGAGCGGATAGACCCGTCTGGCCGCGACCAGGTGTACCTCTGCTGCACTCCGTCTGCAGGGGTGCTGAAGACGTCGAGCAGCTTGGCGTCCTTCACCGTGCCCATCAGGAATCTGGACGTGACGTCCAGTTGAATCCCCCCACCCGCTGTCCCCACGCCGGATCTTCCATCTGCATCGATGATGCAGTTGAAGTCTCCGCCTAGGATGACCGGCCTGGACGTAGCCAGCAGGGGTGGAAGCCGCTGCAGGACGGCCAACCGCTCACTCCGTACCGCTGGGGCGTACACGTTGATCAGCCTCAGGGGAGCATTCCTGTAGGTGATTTCAGCCACTAGGAGGCGCCCCCCCACCACCTCCTGAACTTGAGAGATGGTGAAGTTGTGCCCCCGCAGCAGAATAGCCAGGCCTGAGGAGCGACAGTCGTTACCCCCCGACCAGATCGAAGGCCCACAGGTCCAGGCGCCGGACCATTTCCCGTACCTGCCGAGGTGCGGTATCCCGCACTCCTGCAGAAACAGGAGGTCCGCCTTGATGGTGGTCAGGTAGGCCAATGTGGACACACATCTCGCGGTTGACTTGACGCTGCGCACATTAATGCTCGCAATTCGTACCCCCATTGTGGGCAGTGACCGCAGTACCCTCCCCAAGTCCAAGGTCCAGCCCCTCCATCTGTCCCTTCATGCCCATTGCCCGGGCTAACTGCTGGACGCTCTCTGGGCTCAGGAAACCGTCCGTGCTGCCTTCCGGGTGGCATCCCCCCGTTAGGGGTGCGGAGGCAGGAGGGTCCGGCTCCGGGTCAGGCTGGGGACGTGCTGTTTCCTCATTCCCGCCTGGAAGTTCCGGGGGGCCCTCCAGTGCTCCAGCGGCACTTGACTGGGTGTCGGAGTGAGCCTCAGGACGCCTCCCGTCACCTGGAAGCGGGGTGCTGCTTTCCTTCCCCCTCGAGACCTTTAACTTCTGCTTCGGGTGGGCCCTCTCCGAATCCTCCTCGTCAGAGGAGCTCTTATAGCCCCCCTGTAGCTGCCTCTTCCCGCCTGATTGTTGCGGTTCCTGGGCCCGTCGACGCACCTTCCTCCTCGCTTTCCGGACTGTTGTCCACTCCCCTGGGTCGCCTGTCGCCGCCTCCATTGGCTCCGGGTTGTCGGGGGGGATCGGAGCCTGCAGGGGTGCTTTGCTGGCCTCGGGCCCATCCTGCAAGGCTGGGCCCTCCTGCACGGCCTGGCCCTCCTGCACATTAGTGGGGTCCTTGCTGGGCCCTGGTGCCTTCCTCTCCTCCGGGGGGGCTGGCCCCGCATTTCCCCTGCCGGCGACCTGGGCATAGGTGGTACCCCGCCGCGGGCATGCCCTATAGAAGTGGCCCGCTTCCCCGCAAAGGTTGCAGCTTTTCTCTCGTGGGCAATCCTTTGCAAGGTGTCCCTCCTCCCTGCAGTTCCTGCAGATGGTGGCTTTGCAGTCGGCCGCCACGTGACCTGACCTACCACAGGCATGGCAGACTTTAGGTTGCCCTGCATAGGTCAGGTAGCCCTTGCTCCCGCCGATCGCGAAGCTGGACGGTGGGTGTGCGACATTCCCATCTGCGCCCATCCTCAGCGTCACCTTGACCTGCCTCTTACTCGTCCAGATGCCAAAGGGGTCCACGATGTCAGTTAGGTCCCCTTCCACCTTCACATACCTTCCGAGGAAGGTCAGGACATCAACTGCTGGCACACGCGGGTTGTACATGTGTACAGTCACCATACGGCTCCTCTGTGCTGGCATCACAAACAGTGGGACAGCGGTCAATACAGAGACGGGGCCCTCACCTCCTTTCTCCTTGAAAACCTCCAGGAAGCGCTCGCAAAGCTTGGCACTCCTGAAGGTCACATCGTAAAAACCTCCTCCGGGGAAATCCTGCAGGCAGTAAATGTCCGCAGCAGCAAACCCACAACAGTCCAACAGGACCCCCTTCACGAAGAAGGTGCGGTCCACAGGTGCACCTTCATCCACCTTCTTTACAGAAACACGGATGGTGTTCCGGACCCCCTGACCTGGGGCATGAGCACTTGCCGCAGCCATCATTGCAGGTTGGCTGCTCCCCTGAACCAGCGTTAGGCCGAAGCCAGCATTAAGATCCACTGGTCGCAAGGGTGCACAGCCAACCTGACGTCTTCCTTTCACCTCCAAGACAGCACTCTCGTCCTCTCAGTCCACAAGAGAGTGGGTCTTTATTGTGTTCGAGATGTAAGCTGGTTCACTGAGCTGTAAGGTTTGTTCCCAGATGTTTCGTCACCATTCTAGGTAACATCAACAGTAAGCCTCCAATGAAGCGCTGGTGTCATGTCCCGCTTTCTATTTATCTGGTTAGGTTTCCTTGGGTTGGTGATGTCATTTCCTGTGTTGGTGATGTCATTTCCTGTTCTTTTTCTCAGGGGATGGCAGATTGGCTCCAAATCAATGTGTTAGTTGATGGAGTTCTGGTTGGAATGCCGTGCTTCTAGGAATTCTCGTGCGTGTCTCTGTTTGACTTGTCCGAGGATGGATGTGTTGTCCCAATCAAAGTGGTGTCCTTCCTTATCTGTATGCAAGGATACGAGTGATAGTGGGTCATGTCGTTTTGTGGCTAGTTGATGTTCATGTATTCTGGTGGCTAGCTTTCTGCCAGTTTGTCCAATGTAGTGTTTGTCACAGTTCTTGCAAGTTATTTTATAGATGACGTTCGTTTTATTTGTTGTCTGTATAGGGTCTTTTAAGTTCATTAGCTGCTGTTTTAGTGTGTTGTTGGGTTTGTGGGCTACCCTGATGCCAAGAGGTCCGAGTAGTCTGGCAGTCATTTTGGAAATGTCTTTGATGTAGGGAAGAGTGGTTACGGTTTCTGAGCCCGTTTTGTCTGTTTGTTTGGGTTTATTGCTGAGGAATCGGCGGACTGTGTTCATAGGGTACCCATTCTTTTTGAATATGCTGTATAGGTGATTTTCCTCTTTGAATACACTGTATAGGTGATTTTCCTCATATATAGTAACCTCATAACTTCATTCCCCTACATCAAAGACATTTCCGAAATGACTGCCAGACTACTCAGACCTCTTGGCATCAGGGTAGCCCACAAACGCACCAACACACTAAAACAGCAGCTAATGAACTTAAAAGACCCTGTACAGACAACAAACAAAACAAACGTCATCTACAAAATACCTTGCAAGAACTGTGACAAACACTACATTGGACAAACTGGCAGAAAGCTAGCCACCAGGATACATGAACATCAACTAGCCACAAAACGACATAACCCACTATGACTCGTATCCTTACACACAGATGAGGAAGGACACCACTTTGATTGGGACAACACATCCATCCTAGGACAAGCCAAACAGAGACACGCACGAGAATTCCTAGAAGCATGGCATTTCAACCAAAACTCCATCAACAAACACATTGATTTGGAGCCAATCTACCATCCCCTGAGAAAAAGAACAGGAAATGACATCACCAACCCAAGGAAACCTAACCAGATAAAGAGAAAGCGGGACATAACACCAGTGCTTCGTCGGACACTCACTGATGATGTTACCTAGAATGGTGACAAAACATCTGGGAAAAAACCGGCAAGCTCAGTGAATCAGCTTACATCCGGAACAAAATAAAGACCCACTCTCTTGTGGACCGAGAGGAGGAGAGTGCTGTGTTGGAGGTGAAAGGAAGACATCGGGTTGGCTGTGCACCTTTGCAACCAGTGGATCTTAATGCTGGCTTCGGCCTAACGCTGGTTCAGGGGAGCAGCCTTCCTGCAACGATGGCTGCGGCAAGTGCTCGTGCCCCAGATCAGGGGGTCCGGAACACCATCCATGTTTCCGTAAAGAACGTGGATGAAGGTGCACCTGTGGACCACACCTTCTTCGTGAAGAGGGTCCTGTTGGACTGTTGTGGGTTCGCTGCTGCGGACACTTACTGCCTGCAGGATTTCCCCGGAGGAGGTTTTTACGATGTGACCTTCCGGAGTGCCAAGCTTTGCGAGCACTTCCTGGAGGTTTTCAAGGAGAAAGGAGGTGAGGGCCCCCTCTCTGTATTGACCGTTGTCCCGCCGTTTGTGATGCCAGCGCAGAGGAGCCGTATGGTGACTGTACACATGTACAACCCGCATGTGCCAGCAGTTGATGTCCTGACCTTCCTCGGAAGGTATGTGAAGGTGGAAGGGGACCTAACTGACATCGTGGACCCCTTTGGCATCTGGGCGAGTAAGAGGCAGGTCAAAGTGACGCTGAGGATGGGCGTGGACAGGAATGTCGTACACCCACCGTCCAACTTCGCGATCGGCGGGAGCAAGGGCTACCTGACCTATGCAGGGCAACCTAAAGTCTGCCATGCCTGTGGTAGGTCAGGTCACGTGGCGGCCGACTGCAAAGCCACCATCTGCAGGAACTGCAGGGAGGAGGGACACCTTGCAAAGGATTGCCCACGAGAGAAAAGCTGCAACCTTTGCGGGGAAGCGGGCCACTTCTATAGGGCATGCCTGCGGCGGGGGACCACCTACGCCCAGGTCGCCGGCAGGGGCAATGTGGGGCCGGCCCCCCCAGAGGAGAGGACGGCACCAGGGTCCAGCAAGGACCCCACTAATGTGCAGGAGGGCCAGCCCGTGCAGGAGGGCCCAGCCCCGCAGGATGGGCCCGAGGCCAGCAAAGCGCCCCTGCAGGCTCCGCTCCCCCCCGACAACCCGGAGTCGATGGAGGCGGCGACAGGCGACCCAGGGGAGTGGACAACAGTCCGGAAAGCGAGGAGGAAGGTGCGTCGACGGGCCCAGGAACCGCAACCATCAGGCGGGAAGAGGCAGCTACACGGGGGCTATAAGAGCTCCTTTGACGAGGGGGATTTGGAGAGGGCCCACCCGAAGCAGAAGTTAAAGATCTCCAGGGAGAAGGAAAGCAACACCCCGCTTGTAGGTGACGGGAAGCGTACTGAGGCTCCCTCCGACACCCAGTCAAGTGCCGCTGGAGCACTGGAGGGCCCCCCGGAACTTCCAGGCGGGAAGGAGGAAACAGCGCGTCACCAGCCTGACTCGGAGCCGGACCCTCCTGCCTCTGCACCTCTGATGGGGGGATGCCACCCGGAAGGCAGCACGGACGGTTTCCTCAGCCCGGAGAGCGTCCAGCAGGTAGCTCGGGCAATATGCATGAAGGGACAGATGGAGGGGCTGGACCTTGGACTTGGGGAGGGTACTGCGGTCACTGCCCACAATGGGGGTACGAGTTGCGAGCATTAATGTGCGCAGCGTCAAGTCCACCGCAAGATGTGTGTCCACGTTGGCCTTCCTGACCACCGTCAAGGCGGACCTCCTGTTTCTGCAGGAGTGCGGGATACCGCACCTCAGCAGGTACGGGAAATGGTCCGGCGCCTGGACCTGTGGGCCTTTGATCTGGTCGGGGGTGTAATGACTGTCGCTCCTCGGGCCTGGCTATTCTACTGCGGGGGCGCGACTTCACCATTTCTCAGCCTCCTAGTGGCTGATGTCACCTACAGGAACGCTCCCCTGAGGCTGATCAACGTGTATGCCCCAGCGGTATGGAGTGAGCAGTTGGCCGTCCTGCAGCGGCTTCCACCCCTGCTGGCTACGTCCAGGCCGGTCATCCTAGGCGGAGACTTCAACTGCATCATTGATGCAGATGGAAGATCTGGCGTGGGGACAGCGGGTGGGGGGAGTCAACTGGACGTCACGTCCAGATTCCTGATGGGCACGGTGACGGACGCCAAGCTGCTCGACGTCTTCAGCACCCCTGCAGACGGAGCGCAGCAGAGGTACACCTGGTCGCGGCCAGACGGTTCTATCCGCTCAAGGATAGACTTCCTGTTTGTGTCACGGACGTTCTCGGTCAGGTCCATCGGCGTCGAGCCGGTGTTCTTCTCTGACCACTGCCTCCTGCTGGCCGATTGTCACTTACAGGACGACCAGCCGGCCGGCAAGGGGACGTGGAAGCTCAACACAACTCTGTTGACCCCAGAGAACGTCGAGGAGCTTAAGAGGGAGTACGCCGGTTGGAGAACCGTGAAACTCCTCTTTGAGTCTCCAGGCGACTGATGGGAGACGGTGAAGGAGAACATCAAGAGGTTCTTTGTCCTCAAGGGTGTTCAGAAGGCAAGAGAGAGGCAGGGAAAGCTGTCGCGACTCCAGAAAAGGGTGCAGAACCTGCTCCTTCTGCAGTTGATGGGGGTCGATGTCACGGAGGACCTCCGCGAGGTGAGGGGCCAGCAAGCCTCGCTCTTCGCCGCGGAGGCATCCCGGATAATCTTCCGGTCCAGGGTCCGCTCCGTGGAGCAGGATGAGACGTGCTCACGTTTCTTCTTTCAGAAGCTGCACAAAGAGAGCTCTGTGCTTAGCCGGCTGAAGGAGGACGACGGCTTGGTGACGTCGTCTCGGCCCGACATTTTGAGGATCAGCAGATCCTTCTATGCCGGACTGTACGACACGAAGCCCACGGACAGCACGGCCTCCGAGTTGTTCCTGTCGTCTATCACGGAGGTCTTAGACGATGGCACGAGGGATTGGCTGGACCGGCCAATATCCCTGGACGAGCTGACCAGAGCCCTCAAGTCCTTAGAGAGGAATACGACTCCCGGAAGGGACGGCTTACCGGTCGAGCTGTATTCCGCTCTGTGGGGCCTGGTCGGCCAGGACCGGCTGGAGGTGTACGATAGTGCGCTTCGGGAAGGGGAAATGTGAAAGTCCATGAGGAAGGGCATCATCACCCTCATTTACAAGAGGAAGGGGGAGAGGGAAGAAATTAAGAATTGGCGTCACATTTCACTTTTGAACGTGGACTACAAAATCCTGGCCAAGGTCATAGCCAACCGGGTCAGGTCTGTGCTGGAGTCGGTGATTCACCCTGACCAAACCTGTGCTGTGCCGGGCGGGAAGATCACTGAGAGCCTCGCACTCATCAGGGATACGATCGCCTACGTACAGGACAGGCGGGTGGACACCTGCCTCGTCAGCCTGGACCAGGAGAAGGCCTTCGACAGGGTCTCTCATGCTTACATGAGGGACGTCCTCTCCAAATTGAGGTTCGGGGAGGGCATCCGCAATTGGATCCGGCTGCTCTACGCCCACATCGTTAGTGCAGTCTCGATCAACGGGTGGGAATCGGACAGTTTTCCTGCTAGATCTGGAGTCAGGCAATGCTGCCCGCTCTCTCCTGCCTTGTTCGTGTGCTGTGTGGAGCCCTTCGCCTTCTCCATCAGGAAGGACGTGAGTCTGAAGGGCGTGACTATCCCAGGCAGCGGAGGCCTTCAGGTCAAGACCTCCCTGTACACGGATGATGTCACCGTCGTCTGCACCGATCGTCGGTCGGTGAGTAGACTATTGGACATCTGCGGCCAGGTTGAACTGGCCTCGGGTGCCAAAGTCAATAGGGGTAAGAGCAAGGTCATGTTCTTCGGGAACTGGGACGACTGCTCCTTCATCCCCTTCACCGTCAGGACAGACTACCTGAAGGTGCTGGGTGTTTGGTTTGGTGGTGCTGGGGCGTGCACTAAGACTTGGGAGCAGTGTATCACCAAATTGAAGCAGAAGCTGGGAGGGTGGACGCTCCGGTCCCTCTCCATCGCGGGTAAGAACCTGGTTGTCAGGTGCGAGGGGCTTTCGGTACTGTTGTATGTGGCGCAGCCCTGGCCTATTCCCTGGACCTGGGCCGCTGTGGTCACCCGGGCCATCTTCCACTTCATTTGGGGGTCAAGGGTGGACCGGGTCCGCAGGGACACCATGTACAAAGACCTGGAAAATGGGGGAAAGGGCGTACCGAATGCCACCCTCGCCCTGACGGCTACCTTTGTGTGCAGCTGCATCAAGCTGTGCGTAGATCCTCAGTACGCAAGACACCAAGTGTCACTAGTTACTGAGGTTCTACCTGTCCCCAGTGTTGCGAAGGATGGGCCTGGCCTCGTTGCCACGGAACGCTCCGAGTAGTTGGACCGTTCTGTGCCACCTGTCCTTCGTGGAGAAATTTTTGAAAGGAAACATCTTTGACCACAAGGCCGTCAGGCAGTGGTCAGCACGTAGTATCCTCGAGACCCTTCGGGAAAAGGAGAGGGTGGATCCCGTCGTGTGGTTCCCCACGCAGACTGCCGAAGTCATTTGGCAGAAAGCCTCATCGCCACAACTTTCAAACAAGCACAAGGACATTGCTTGGCTGGCGGTGAGAGGTGCTCTGCCAGTGAGATCCTTTATGCATGCCCGGAATCTCTGCGCCACCGCACGCTGCCCTCAAGGTGGCTGTGGGGGGGATGAGACTGTCGATCACCTCTTTCTGGAGTGTACCTATGCACAGGAGGTCTGGAGGGGGCTGCAGTGGTATTTGTCGAGGTTCGTCCCGAGCAGCTCCGTGACGCGGGACTCCATGCTCTACGGGCTGTTTCCCGGGACACACACCGAGACCAACATCAACTGCGCCTGGAGGACCATCAATGCGGTGAAAGACGCTCTTTGGTCTGCCCGCAACTTGCTGGTCTGCCAGCTGAAAGAACTGACCCTGACTGAGTGTTGCAGACTGGCACACTCCAAGGTCCAGGGCTACGTGCTGAGGGACGCGCTAAAGCTTGGGGCAGCCGCCGCCAAGGCGCGGTGGGGAAAGACCACCGTATGAGCCCCCTCGTCCAGAATAGAAACAAGGGCCCTATCTGGTAACTGGGCCCAACTGGCGCCTTCCCCAACTGGTCAGGGGGCCAACGGGGACTTTGCGGGGTGACGACTGCCGGGGTATTTTCTTTGCTTTTTTTTCCTTCTTTGTTTTTTTTCCTTTAGTTGGTGTATGTACCCCCTGGGTAACCCGGAGCGGCTTGCATGACTGGGTAGGTGTGTAAATATGTTTTATTTTTTGTACATCTTACGAATAAAGTATATATTTTTTCAAATAAAAAGAAAGGTGATGAAACATCTGAAAACTAACCTTCCAGCTCAGCGAGCAAACTCACATCCAGATCAACAACTTCTGTTTTTATGCAATGTTTATGCAACAACACTCTGGACAACCTGGGATCCTCTTGTCTGATCCAGATGGTGCTGGGGAATACCACAATCAAGGAGCTTGAATGAGTATCCTTATTCATAAAACTAATGTCACCATTGTCTCAGAGAGCTGCTCTCTCATTAGAGAGAGAGAGAGAGACGGCTGTGGGTTTAACCTGAGGGTCACCATACCTCAGGTAAAGGGTAATTTTGAGAAGGTAGGACTTTCATGGTAACCTCAGTTAGTAGCAGGAATTGAACTCATGCTGTTGGCATCACGCTGCATCACAGGTCCAAACAACTGAGCCAACTGTCTTCATTCATCTTCCGTTCAAAGCAGTAATTGATAGTGACACTGTTTTGCAAGCACAAACAATAGTCTTTTACATTGTGAGTTTGAATGGGTTACTTACAAATGAGGAACTGGAGTAGGCCATTCAGCCCCTCAAGCCTGCTCCACCATTCAATAAGATCATGGCTGATCTGATTATGGCCTTAAGTCCATATTCCCACCTAGCCCCTGACAACGCTGGGCTCCCTTCTTAGTTGAGAATCTATCCAACTCTGCCTTAGGATCGGTTCTCCAACTATGGGGTGGGCATCTGGTTTCTGCATCTTAACCCAGCAAGATTCCCTCACAATTGTCTACACCTTTTCTCTCCGGGTAATTAGAGCACTGCAAAACATGGTCAGTAAAAGGTTGAGTTGCACCTCTTTTTAGAAAAGTGTTCCTTTCTGCTATTTGCTATTATCACACTTCCTCTTGAAAGAGTAAACAAGGCATTAGGGTGGAAGCAAAGGAGCAGACGTAGTTTTGGTTAGAGATAATGGGAACTGCAGATGCTGGAGAATCCGAGATAACAAAGAGTGGAGCTGGATGAACACAGCAGGCCAAGCAGCATCTTTGGAGCACAAAAGCTGATGTTTCGGGCCTAGGCCCTTCATCAGAAAAGGGGGATGGGGAGAGGATTCTGAAATAAACAGGGCGAGAGGGGGAGGTGGACCGAAGATGGATAGAGGAGAAGATAGACGGAAAGGAGAGTATAGGTGGGGAGGTAGAGAGGGGATATGTCAGTCCGGGTAGGACAGACAGGTAAAGGGGGCGACATAGTTTTGGTTTATTTGTTCACGGAGTGAGGGCATCATTGGCTAGCCCAGCATTCATTGCCCATCCCTGATTACCCAGAGGACAGTTAAGAGTCAACCACATTGCTGTGGGTCTGGAGTCAATGTAGGCCAGACCAGGTAAGGACGGCAGATTCCTCCTCTAAAGGCAATTATAAACCTGATGTGTTTTTCATATATATGTCCACATATTATCCAAACTTTGCTGTACAATGTAATATTTGTCCTCGAAAGCCCAGCGGACTGCTTTGCTCTGCTGAGTAAACAGTCATATAGGAAATTTATTGCACTGTAACTATTTCTTTCAAAGAACCAGCACACAACATGCTTTAGCAAGCATTATCAGTTTCTCTGAATTACAATGTGAAGATTTCCTACAGCTTGCGTACAAAATTAACCCTGTCATCCACACTTGGTTCAAGTCTCAGGCAGTAATCAATGATAAGTAAATTAATGTGGGTGAGCTGCAAAATGAAGATGCAAATTGAGTACGGTATATTGAAAACACAGCCAATTGAAATGTAAAAGTCTTCAAAACAAGCCAAGTCTGTAAATTCCTCCAAAGGAAAAATGAGATTTAAGGCTTTGGGGATGGTTAAATTGACAAATCTTGCAGTGCGACAAGATCTGCCATGCATTTAAACAGAATCAGTCCTCCCACATTATTGTCTGGAATGTTTTCATTGTTCATTTCTTTAGCCCATTCCTCCTCCCCACCCTTCTCCTTTGCTGACTATCCATATTACCATGCGGCAGGCTTGGCCTGCTTGTAGTTTCTTTCAATGAGGCAGGTTATAGGAAAGCAACCCAAGAAAGATGCTGCTTGGCCTGCTGTGTTCATCCAGCTCCACACTTTGTTACCTCGGATTCTCCAGCAGCTGCAGTTCCCATTATCTCTGAACCCAAGAAAGGCCTATCCCTCTGATCTTCTCTCTCCCTTTTCCCCTAACGAGGAAGATCCCAACATTACTCCACTGTTTCCCAGCAGGAATGCAGATGACACTGGTAATTCACTGCATGGAACGTTGGAGTCAGGATCCATTACTTTCCAGCTGACAGTGGCAGAGGGGTTGCCACCCTGCAACCTGTTGTGATTTTGGACAAAGTCATGCCAAACCAGATTGGAGATTCTGTATCGGGGCTGTGTGGAGATAGTTCCTCTGGTGCAATCCAATATTTAGAGACATTGTTATTGCCTCTATGGGGTAGTACGTTGGAAATCAAACCCTGCTTTTCTTGGAGTTGTCACAATGTTATAGATTTAGTAAATAAAATATAAATTTACTAATTTTTCTGCCTTTTAGACCCCGGTTGACAGAAAGTACAGACAAGGTTTCTGTCCTTAACATGAATGACAATTTATTACAAACAGATACAATTTACCTACAGATAAACCTTTACTAACTGTCGGCATACAACACTACGAGTTAAGATCCTGGTTCAGCAATCCTGCCATGTCCTACCATATTCAGTCATGAACAGTGGTGGACAATTGAACAACTTACTGGAGAAGCAGAGTCCACAAACATTCCACCCTCGATGAGGAATTTTCTGGCAAAAGTCAAGGATGAAGCATTTCTAAACATCTTCAGCCAGAGGTGCTGACTGGGTTTCTCCTAAAGTCCCCAGTATCACAGATACCAATCTTCGATTCACTTCATTTAATATGAAGAAGTGGCTGATGATGCTAGATACTTCATAGGCTATGGGCCCTCGGAACATTTCAGCAAGAGTACTGAAGATTTCTGCTCATGAGCTAGCCACGCCCCTTGTGCAGTACAGTAACCTCGTGACGTGGAAGATTACCCACTTATGCCCTGTTCACAAAAAGCTGGATAAATCCAACCAGGTCAATTATCAATCAACTCTTAATTGTTACTCAGGAGATGGAAATTGTTGTTGACAAAGCCATCAAGTAACATCTACTCAACAATAACCTCTCACAAACACTCACGCTGTGTTCCTTCAGGGCTGCTCAGCTCTTGACCTCCTTTGGTTCAAGCATGGACAAAAGAGCTGAACTTGAGAGTGGAAGTCAGGGTAATATCAAGGTAATATTTGAACATACATTGCATCAAGGAGCCCTAACAAAACTGCAGTTAATGGGAATCAGAGGGAACAGTCTTTGCTGATTGGGACATTACCTAACACCTAAAGGAAGGTGGTTGTGGTTGCTGGAGGTCAATAATCTCAGCCCCAGGACATCACTCAGGGCTGGGACAGTGGACTACATCAGGGCCTATTAGGCATGGAGCTGTTTAGATTAGATTAGATTAGATTCCCTACCGTATGGAAACAGCCCCTTTGGCCCAACAAGTCCACATCACTCCTTGCAGCATCCCACCCAGACCCATCCCCCTATAACCCACACACCCCTGAACACTATGGGCAATTTAGCATGGCCAATCCACCTAGCCTGCACATCTTTGGACTGTGGGAGGAAACCGGAGAAAACCCACACAGACATGGGGAGAATGTGCAAACTCCGCACAGACGGTCACCCGAGGCTGGAATCAAACCCGGGTCTCTGGCGCTGTGAGGCTGCAGTGCTAACCACTGAGCCACCATGCCCCCCCAGACTGTTGCGTTTTGCTCACAGGATGGTGTCTCTCCCTGGCCTGTGCACAACATCAATAACCTTCCCCCAGTCTTAAGGTTAGAATAGGGGATGTCCACTAATGATTGCTCAATGTTCAGCACCAATTGCAATTCCTCAGACACTGAAGTAGTCCAGGTCCAAATGCAGCAAGACCTGGGCTATGTCTAGGCTTGAGCTAAAAAGTGGAAAAGACCATTCCTGTGACAGAAATGCTAGGCAATGCCCAGCTCCAACATGAAGGAATCTAACCATTGTCTCTTGACATTCAATGACATTACCGTCTCTGAAAACTCAATTATCATTATGCTCATTGTTAGCATAAATGGTGGCCCAGCCAGTGATCTTCAGTGTCAAAGGGGAGGTGATGGCCTAGTGGTATTACTGCTGGATTATTAATCCAGAGACCCAGGTAATGTTCTGGGGACCTGAATCCCACTATGGCAGATGGTAAAGTTGAGCTCAATAAAAATCTGGAATTAAGAGTCTAATGATGAATCTATTGTTGATTGCAGAAAACCCATCTAGTTCATTGACATCGATCAGGGAAAGAAACAGCTGTCTCTACCCATTTGGGCCGGAACAGTTCCCTGGGATGGACAAATAATGGTGGCCTAGCCAGCAACACCTTCATTCCATGAGTGAATGGAAAAAAGCAACCAGTATGAGAAAAATAAAAATCACAAAGTGCTTCATTGGAGTTAACTCAGACAAAAATTGTCACTTAGGTGAAAGAAAACAAAGTCAAGACTGCTGACCAAAAGCTTGTTCAAAGAGCGAGATTTTCAGAAGTCAAGTGGTTCTGGGAGGGAATTCCAGAGCTTGGAGTTTGGCTAACAGAAGATGGCACTGACACTGGTGTAGTGTAGTGAACAATGCTCAGAAGTTTGCACAGATTGACCTGCCTGCTTATAGAGGTAATTACCTGGGTAATTGTGTTAATTATACCAGTGACTACTGGAAATTCAAAGGTGTGCTTCCCTCATTTCCCACCCACTTTCAATACAGAGAGGTGAACATCACCAAGTTAGCCAAATTTATTTTCAGCACCTAAAGACAAACAAAACCTCCAACTGGGAGTGTGAAATTCACATTGGTCAGGAGTAAACTCTTGAAGAACAAGGCAACCCAGCTGAAGGTAAAGAAGCCACACAGCACTGGATTTATACTGAGCCAGGCCAGTCTGAACCACTCAATCTACCTCATTAGCAGCCACGTGATGAGATTAATAAAGGTTGGTTTGTAACCAGAGACATGATCCCTAATGCATTACACAGCTTCCAATTATGTAACTCTGCCTGTAATTGACAACGATGACTTTCTATCCATTATGATTGTGAAATGTATGCTGGGACAATATGATTAAGTCACTAAGCTGACTCAATAATTGATGGTCTAAACATGACAGTTAAAGTTTCATGTTTGCTGGGTTATTGACAGATTCAGATTAAGGTACATTACAAACATAATCAATACGTAGCAGTGAGTTTAAAGGCACTTAAACAATCGAGGTTATTGCCAATATGATCATAGAGAACAATGGGCAGCTGGTAATGGTCTCAAAAGTACTAATCACATTGGGGGTCCACAGGGCATCATAACACATTATCTGAACTCAAGAGTGGGCTACATCCTGTGATTCCTGTCTCAAATATTATATGCTGGTTTTGTTTCAACTGCCCAAATTTTCTGCCCTTTTCAGAACTTGAACAGTTTTCAGTGATCGCCCCATGGCATAATCTCCTATCACCCCAGCTTACTTGAGTTTTCAGTGTGTAATGTAAACACATCTCCCATGCTAAGATGGAAGAAAAGGTCTAAACGTTGCTCAGCTGTGTTGGAGCCACTCTTGTTCTATAATATTCTTCTCAATGTACTTCACAAAAATAAAAATCAATTGCAATGCCTCTGGGAATCATTTTAAACTAACATACCCATCATGAAGCTGCTACACTGCTCTTTTTACAGCCCCACTCTCCCATTTAAGTCAACAGTCACTCAAGCTCTTCAGTCTGTTCTGGAATATAATCCAATTCCTCAGGTTTGTGATTGGCAAACCATGCATCCATTGTCATGCATTCATCTTGAACTCTGCCTCTGTAATCAATACATTTGCACTGTGCTAATGAGGTAAGCACCATGCATGATTGAAAAAAGCCCAGATACTGCGGCATCTTTATTCTGGATAATACTTGGAAGTTAGCCACCTTATCTGTTGAAGTAGCTCACCCACAAATGAGCCTTGAGAACTGCATTGTTAATCATTGGGCTGCTCATACCTTAATATTCTTAATGAGCATTGATGTTATTGCTTTTAAAACCACAAATCAGATCCAGTGAAGTTGTAAAGGTGGAACTTAAAAATAAGAAAGGAATGATCACCATGTTGGGGGGTATTACAGATCCCCCCCAATAGTTAATGAAAAATTGAGAAGCAAATATGTGAGGAGATCTCAGATATCGGTAAGAAAAATAGGGTTTGAATGGTAGGGGGTTTTAAATTTCCAAACATAGACTGGGACTGTCGTAGTGCTCAGCATTTGGATGGGGAGGAATTTATTAAGTGTGTACAAGAAAACTTTCTTATTCAACATGTGGATGTACTTACTAGGGAAGGAGCAATACTTGACCTTCTGTCAGGAAATAAGTTAGGGCAGGTGACTCGAAAATTGATGGTATAGAGGACAGTGAAGGAGGTTGCCTCAGATTACGAACAGATCTTGATCAATTGGTTCAATGGGGTGAAGAGTGGCAGCTGGAGTTTAATTTGGATAAATGTAAGGTATTGCATTTTGTAAAACAAACAAGGGCAGGGCTTATGGTAGTGGTGCCCTGGGAAGTGTTGTAGAACAGAGAGACCTAGGGATTCAGTACATAATCCTTTGAATTGTGCATCGCTGGTAGACAGGGTGTTAAGATAGTGTTTAGTACGCTTCCCTTTGTTGCTTAGACCATTGCGTATAGTAGTTTACATCAGCTGAGATTGTCCAGAACGTTGGTGAGGCCTCTTCAGGAGTACTGTGTGCAGTTCCGATTGCCCTGTCATAGGAAGTATAGTATTAAACTGGAGAGGTTCAGAAAAGATTTACCGCGATGTTGCCAGGAATGGAGGATTTGAGTTATAAAGCTGTCAGAATAAGCTGGTACCTTTTCACTGGAGCTAAGGACATTTAAGGGTGACCTTGTAGAGGTTGATAAAATATGATGACATAGGTCTTTTTCCTAGGATAAAGGGATGGTTGGGATGTGGGAGACCTTTAAAAATGAGATAACGAGAGTTCAGAGAGAATATGTTCTCGTTAGTGTGAAGGGCGAGGCTAGTAGCTGTAGAGAATGCTGGATGACTAGAGAAATTGAGGTTTTGGTCATGATTAAGGATTTATCAGCTATAGACAGCTGGGATCAAGTGAATCCCTAGAAGAGTGTAAGAGCAGTAGGAGTATACTTAAGATGGAGATCAGACAGGCAAAAGGGATATGAGGTTGCAAAGAGAGTTAAGGAGAATCCAAACACATTCTATAAATATATTAAGGGGAAAAGATAATTAGGGAGAAAATAAGGCTCATTAAAGATCAAAAGAAGAAAATGGGGGAGATACTACACCAATATTTTGTGTCAGTGTTTACCGCACAGAAGGACATGGAAGCTAGAGAACTTGGGGAAATAAAAAGTGATATCTTGAAAATTGTCCATATTACAGATGAGGAGGTGCTGGAGGTCATAAAATGCATAGAGGTAAATAAATCCCCAGCATCTGTTGGGTGTTTCCCAGAACTTTGTGGGAAGCTAGGGAAGAGATTGTTGGGTCCCTTGCTGAGATATTTGTATCATCAACAGCTATGGGTGAGGTGCCAGAAGACTGGAGGCTCACTAATTCCCTCCAGGAATCTGCCACCCTTACCTTACTGGTCTTGCCTACATGTGACTCTAGACCCACAGCAATATGGTTGACTTTCAACTGCCCTCTAGGCAATTAGGGATGGGCAATAAATGCTACTCAGTCAACAACACCCTCATCCCTTTAAAGAATAAAGAAAAAATGCTTTGCTTTTATTTAAGAAAAGCTGGAATGAAAAGCCAGTTTAAAAATGCTAAACAGTGGTTAAGATTCTCTCATTCTTTCTGAACAGACTCCAAAAGAATAATGCAGAAAACAACAGAGCTCAAGAAGTAGGGATGGAATTCTCACCTTGCTTGGGTTAGTATTATCGTGAGTACAATATTATCACCTCTCACTCACTCTCACAGTTCTCGCTGACTGCAGAATTGGTGCAACCTCCTGCTGGGAGAATTGAATCCACAGCCTGGAGCCAATGAAAAAGAGATCACAGTTCCTCTGAATAATCGAGTATATAGTGAAAATTGATTTGACTATTTGAATACATTAAATTCTTGGAAATAACCATCTGGTTAAATGCGCTCTTGGAGTCTTTGCACAGTCATGGATTTGTGACTGACAGAATGAACCTGAGCATTTTGTTTCTAAGAGATGATAGGGACTGCAGATGCTGGAGAATCCGAGATAACAAGGTGTGGAGCTGGATGAACACAGCAGGCCAAGCAGCATCTCAGGAGCACAAAAGCTGACGTTTCGGGTCTAGACCCTTCATCAGAGACGGGGATGGGGACAGGGTTCTGGAATAAATAGGGAGAGAGGGGGAGGCGGACCGAAGATGGAGAGAAAAGAAGATAGGTGGAAAGGAGAGTATAGGTGGGGAGGTGGGGAGGTGGGGAGGTGGGGAGGGGATAGGCCAGTCCAGGGAGGACGGACAGATCAAGGAGGCAGGATGAGGTTAGTAGGTGGGAAATGGAGGTGCGGCTTGAGGTGGGAGGAGGGGATAGGTGAGAGGAAGAACAGGTTAGGGAGGCAGGGACGAGCTGGGCTGGTTTTGTGATGCAGTGGGGTGCAGGGGACGAGCTGGGCTGGTTTTGGGATGCAGTGGGGGAGGGGGAGATTTTGAAGATTGTGAAGTCCACGTTGATACCATTGGGCTGCAGAGTTCCCAAGTGGAATATGAGTTGCTGTTCCTGCAACCTTCAGGTGGCATCATTGTGGCACTGCAGGAGGCCTATGATGGACATGTCGTCTGAGGAATGGGAGGGGGAGTTAAAATGATTCGCGACTGGGAGGTGCAGTTGTTTAATGTGAACCGAGCGGAGGTGTTCTGCAAAGCGGTCCCCAAGCCTCCGCTTGGTTTCCCCAATGTAGAGGAAGCCACGCCGGGTACAGTGGATACAGTATACTATATTGGCAGATGTGCAGGTGAACATCTGCTTAATATGGCAAGTCATCTTGGGGCCCCATCCCGCCTCCTTGACCTGTCTGTCCCCTCTGGACTGACCTATCCCCTCCCTACCTCCCCACCTATACACTCCACTCCATCTATCTTCTCCTCTATCTATCTTCGGTCCGCCTCCCCCTCTCTCCCTATTTATTCCAGTTCCCTCTCCCCATCCCCCTCTCTGATGAAGGGTCTAGAACATAGAACATAGAACATAGAACAGTACAGCACAGAACAGGCCCTTCAGCCCACAATGTTGTGCCGACCATTGATCCTCATGTATGCACCCTCAAATTTCTGTGACTATATGCATGTCCAGCAGTCTCTTAAATGACCCCAATGACCTTGCTTCCATAACTGCTGCTGGCAACGCATTCCATGCTCTCACAACTCTCTGTGTAAAGAACCCGCCTCTGACATCCCCTCTATAATTTCCTCCAACCAGCTTAAAACTATGACCCCTTGTGCTAGCCATTTCTGCCCTGGGAAATAGTCTCTGGCTATCAACTCTATCTATGCCTCTCATTATCTTGTATACCTCAATTAGGTCCCCTCTCCTCCTCCTTTTCTCCAATGAAAATAGACCAAGCTCAGTCAACCTCTCCTCATAAGATAAGCCCTCCAGTCCAGGCAGCATCCTGGTAAACCTCCTCTGAACCCTCTCCAAAGCATCCACATCTTTCCTATAAAGGGGTGACCAGAACTGGACGCAGTATTCCAAGTGCGGTCTAACCAAAGTTTTATAGAGCTGCAACAAGATCTCACGACTCTTAAACTCAATCCCCCTGTTAATGAAAGCCAAAACACCATACGCTTTCTTAACAACCCTGTCCACTTGGGTGGCCACTTTAAGGGATCTATGTATCTGCACACCAAGATCCCTCTGTTCCTCCACACTGCCAAGAATCCTATCCTTAATCCTGTACTCAGCTTTCAAATTCGACCTTCCAAAATGCATCACCTCACATTTATCCAGGTTGAACTCCATCTGCCACCTCTCAGCCCATCTCTGCATCCTGTCAATGTCCCGCTGCAGCCTACAACAGCCCTCTATACTGTCAACGACACCTCCGACCTTTGTGTCGTCTGCAAACTTGCTGACCCATCCTTCAATCCCCTCATCCAAGTCATTAATAAAAATTACAAACAGTAGAGGTCCAAGGACAGAGCCCTGTGGAACCCCACTCACCACTGACTTCCAGGCAGAATATTTTCCTTCTACTACCACTCACTGTCTTCTGTTGGCCAGCCAATTCTGTATCCAAGCAGCTACGTTCCCCTGTATCCCATTCCTCCTGACCTTCTGAATGAGCCTATCATGGGGAACCTTATCAAATGCCTTACTGAGGTCCATATACACCACATCCACAGCTCGACCCTCATCAACTTTTCTAGTAGGCCCGAGACGTCAGCTTTTGTTCTCCTGAGATGCTGCTTGGCCTGCTGTGTTCATCCAGCTCCACACTTTGTTATCTTGGCTCCTGAAGCATCTTATTTAAAGGAAGTGAACTTGTTGGACTCAGTAACCTGCCACAAATAAAACTCCTATATTTATTGTACGAGCTCAGCTTGCAATGCACTTGTTGTATTGCTCAGGGGAGGGTCGAAATGTCACTTTCTGACCCTAAATCCTTCATATGTTAGTAAAGATATAACTTTGATTCATATAGTGCTTTCATGGCTGCCAAATGTCTCAAGAGCTTGGCAGACAATGAATTAAATTTGTAGCTCTGGTGTGCAAGAGAAAAACACAGCAAGCAATTTGTGTGTAATAAAATTCCAGAAACAACCAAGATAACTAGCTTTTTTATATAGTGTTGTTTAAGGAATAAATTATAGTTTATTGTAAGATCTGGACATTTTATTATATTGCCTTCTCTGTTGGCTAAGAGTAAATGAAGTTAGTTTAATAATGGCAGTCTTTCTTAGTGCAATACACACTATAAATGTTGCCTGAGACACCGGAGGGAATTCCCCTGCTGTTTTGCAAATTGTTCTGTGGAATCTTTTATACTGCTGGAGAACTTTAGATCATGCCCACTTTCATAATTCATTGAAATGACCACTGCAGTCTACGGCTGGTGCTGGCTCTCTGCACATTATAAAAAAGAGAGTAAACAGATAGGTTTAAAGTAGGTGTAACCAAATGATGTGTTCAAGCCACTGAAGAAGGGCTTGAACCCAGAACTTTTTGACTCATAGTTAGGGATTATGTGGGTTCATTATCAAAAATGATGCTTGCCTCTCAGCCTTGCTACCTCTACAGCTAGGAGCAGAAAGATTGTTGAATCTCAATTTGAAGTTAGTTTGTCATAAACATGTACAGCACGGAAACAGGCCCTTCAGTCCAACTCATCCATGCCGATAAGATATCCTAAATTAATCTCGTCCCATTTGGCAGCATTTGGCCCATATCGCTCTAAACCCTTCCTGGTCATGTACCCATCCAGATGCCTTTTAAATGTTGTAATTGTATCAACCTCCACCACTTCCTCTGACAGCTCATTCCATACACGCACCACCCTCTGTGTGAAAATATTGCTCCTTAGATCCCTATTGTATCTTTCCCCCCTCACCTTAAACCTATGCCCTCTAGTTTTGGACTCACTACCCCAGGAGAAAGACCTTAGCTATTAACCATATCCATGTTACCTTCCAAATAACACCCCAATCTACACTACAGTTTGTTCTTCATTGTTAGGATGGGACATTCAAGGCCTTTGAACAGACACCAGAAAACAAACCCTTCACTGTAAGGACTGTAGCGGCTTGAGGCAGCGGCTGTTCAGGCCAATTAGTGGGGGACAATAAAATTAAAATAAATACATCCTGCAGTTAAATATAAAAAAAACATGCGCATAATGAATTCCCAATCCTGCTCCTTGGAAGGAGGGAAAAGAGTTGGAAAAGGGAGGGAAAGTGACAACCTTTCATTCATTTCATGGCTATGTACTAGAAAGTGTTTGGAGATAATTGGAATCAAATATGGATGGACGTGATGGCAGGAGATGATAAGGGCAAGATATACTCATGGGATAAACGCTTCGATAATTAACAAAAGGCTTAATGGTGAGATAATTGCATCAGCATTTGTGAAGCAACTATGGAGTGCTTCACAATCTGAATACAAGGAAAGGCTGGAAAACTAGGGGCCACCACCTCTGAGGCACAAGGTATCGGAGGTCATTCATGTGAGTACTCCACCTCACTAACAGTGACAGGTCGTGGAATCGTTTTATATGTCTAACCGCTACACAGCTCTGCGATAGCAGCCCAAAGTATGGAGAGCTCTTGAATTAAGCGGCATTGTCCAAGCTCACTCCTGAATTCAAGGTTGAATTCTCTCCTGTAGAGAAAAGGATTCTCTCTTGCAGTCATTCACAGCTGCCCTTTGTTTTCATCAACGTGACAGCCTGAACCTCATGCTTGGCATTGTGCAGTGCAGGGATTAGCAGAGGATCAAATCTGCCTTTAATCACATTGCAGAAAGAAAAACATCATTCAAGCCCAATGGGTATTGGGCTGCAAACCTCAAACACAGTATCTCACAGAGTACACATCTCTCAGAGCATCAGATAGGGTTAAACCTGAGATTTCTGTTTCCCAATGAGATTACATGTGAAGATTCTAGTGCACACCTGGGTGTTACAAACAACTGTCATTGGATTTGAGACACCCTCACAGAAAACTGTACTCTTCAACCAAACAGGACCAAAGTTTTAACCAGTGGGTAGACTGAGTGATATAATCAGTTAGCCGTGCTCAAGCCATGTGTATACCTCCCTGGTCAGACCATGTGTACATCACCCTGCTCAGACTATGTGTACATCATCCTGCTCAAACCATGTGTATACTTCCCTCGTCAGACCACGTGTACATCGCCCTGCTCAGGCCATGTGTACACCACCCTGCTCAGACCATGTGTACATCACCCTGCTCAGGCCATGTGTACATCACCCTGCTCAGACCATGTGTACACCACCCTGCACAGACCATGTGTACATCGCCCTGCTCAGACCATGTGTACACCACCCTGCTCAGGCCATGTGTACGTCACCCCGCTCAGACCACGTGTACATCGCCCTGCTCAGATCGTGTGCACATCGCCCTGCTCAGACCACGTATACATCACCCTGCTTAGACCATGTGTACATCACCCTGGTCAGACCATGTGTACTTCGCCCTGCTCAGACCACGTATACATCACCCTGCTCAGACCATGTGTACATCACCCTGCTCAGACCATGTGTACTTCACCCTGCTCAGACCATGTGTACATCGCCCTGCTCAGGCCATGTGTACATCACCCTGCTCAGACCATGTGTATATCACCCTGCTCAGACCATGTGTACATCACCCTGCTCAGACCATGTGTATACCTCCCTGGACAGACCATGTGTACTTCGCCCTGCTCAGACCACGTGTACATCACCCTGCTCAGACCATGTGTACATCGCCCTGCTCAGACCACGTGTACATCGCCCTGCTCAGATCGTGTGTACATCACCCTGCTCAGACCATGTATATATCACCTTGCTTAGACCATGGGTACATCGCCCTGCTCAGACCACATGTAAATCGCCCTGCTCAGACCATGTGTACATCACCCTGCTCAGGCCATGTGCACATCGCCCTGCTCAGACCATGTGTACATCGCCCTGCTCAGACCACATGTACATCACCCTGCTCAGATCATGTGTACATCACCCTGCTCAGACCATGTGTACACCTCCCTGGTCAGACCATGTGTACATCGCCCTGCTCAGACCATGTGTACATCACCCTGCTCAGACCACATTTACATCACCCTGCTCAGACCATGTGTACATTGCCCTGCCCAGGCCATGTGCACATCGCCCTGCTCAGGCCATGTGCACATCGCCCTGCTCAGACCATGTGTACATCGCCCTGCTCACGCCATGTGTACATCGCCCTGCTCAGGCCATGTGTACATCGCCCTGCTCAGGCCATGTGTACATCACCCTGCTCAGACCACGTGTACATCGCCCTGCTCAGGCCATGTGTACATCACCCTGCTCAAACCACGTGTACATCGCCCTGCTCAGACCACGTGTACATCGCCCTGCTCAGACCATGTGCACATCGCCCTGCTCAGACCATGTGTACATCACCCTGCTCAGGCCATGTGCACATCGCCCTGCTCAGACCATGTGTACATCGCCCTGCTCAGACCACATGTACATCACCCTGCTCAGATCATGTGTACATCACCCTGCTCAGACCATGTGTACACCTCCCTGGTCAGACCATGTGTACATCACCCTGCTCAGACCACATGTACATCGGCCTGCTCAGGCCATGTGCACATCGCCCTGCTCAGACCATGTGTACATTGCCCTGCTCAGGCCATGTGTACATCGCCCTGCTCAGGCCATGTGTGCATCGCCCTGCTCAGACCATGTGTACATCACCCTGCTCAGGCCATGTGTACATCGCCCTGCTCAGACCATGTGTACATCGCCCTGCCCAGACCATGTGTACACCACCCTGCTCAGGCCATGTGTACGTCACCCCGCTCAGACCACGTGTACATCGCCCTGCTCAGATCGTGTGTACATCACCCTGCTCAGACCACGTATATATCACCTTGCTTGGACCATGTGTACATCACCCTGCTCAGACCATGTGTACTTCACCCTGCTCAGACCATGTGTACATCGCCCTGCTCAGACCATGTGTACATCACCCTGCTCAGACCATGTGTATACCTCCCTGGTCAGACCATGTGTACTTCGCCCTGCTCAGACCACGTATACATCACCCTGCTCAGACCATGTGTACATCACCCTGCTCAGACCATGTGTACTTCACCCTGCTCAGACCATGTGTACATCGCCCTGCTCAGGCAATGTGTACATCACCCTGCTCAGACCATGTGTATATCACCCTGCTCAGACCATGTGTACATCACCCTGCTCAGACCATGTGTATACCTCCCTGCTCAGACCATGTGTACATCACCCTGCTCAGACCATGTGTACATCGCCCTGCTCAGGCCATGTGTACATCACCCTGCTCAGACCATGTGTACTTCACCCTGCTCAGACCATGTGTACATCGCCCTGCTCAGACCATGTGTACATCACCCTGCTCAGACCATGTGTACATCACCCTGCTCAGACCATGTGTACATCGCCCTGCTCAGGCCATGTGCACATCGCCCTGCTCAGGCCATGTGCACATCGCCCTGCTCAGACCATGTGTACATTGCCCTGCTCAGGCCATGTGTACATCGCCCTGCTCAGGCCATGTGTACATCGGCCTGCTCAGGCCATGTGTACATCACCCTGCTCAGACCATGTGTACATCGCCCTGCTCAGGCCATGTGTACATCACCCTGCTCAGACCACGTGTACATCGCCCTGCTCAGACCATGTGTACATCGCCCTGCTCAGACCATGTGCACATCGCCCTGCTCAGACCATGTGTACATCACCCTGCTCAGATCATGTGTACATCACCCTGCTCAGACCATGTGTACACCTCCCTGGTCAGACCATGTGTACATCACCCTGCTCAGACCACATGTACATCGGCCTGCTCAGGCCATGTGCTCTTCGCCCTGCTCAGACCATGTGTACATTGCCCTGCTCAGGCCATGTGTACATCGCCCGGCTCAGGCCATGTGTACATCGCCCTGCTCAGGCCATGTGTACATCACCCTGCTCAGGCCATGTGTACATCGCCCTGCTCAGACCATGTGTACATCGCCCTGCTCAGACCATGTGTACACCACTTTGCTCAGACCATGTGTACATCGCGCTGTTCAGACCATGTGTGCATCTTTACCATTAAATGGTAAATTCCTGCCCTAATTTCACATAAATTGCCTTGCACGCAACACATGTGGGATCCGAAAACGGAAGTAACTAAATGTTTCATGGTTCCTGAGTTCTTAGTCATTCAAGGAGGTCGGCGTAGGATGTGATTGAATATGATGTCCCCTCGTCAGTGCAGAGTGTGAATGTCCAATACAATCCCTATGCAACTCGAATATTGTGTGATTATTAAAACTTCCCAACAGCCATAGTTTATGTACAGCTTTCCTACTTTGCTGCCATATTCAAGGATGATGCTCTGTGAGCCAAACCCTGGTGGTGGAAAGCTTTGTGAATCATCAATATCCCTTCACCAGGCTGCTACATTTACTAGATCTTGTATCAAAGTACTCACACACTGAACCCTAAATCCTGTTTCTTCATTCCCCCAGTCACTGGTAGATGGTATTTGATGAGATTACCGACAGCATGCAAACAGGACCTTCAGCCCAACAAGTCCACACTGCCCCTTGGAGCATCCCACCTAGACATATCCCACTTAACCCATACATCCCTGAACACTACGGATAATTTAGCATAGCCAATCCACCTAACCTGCACATCTTTGGACGGTGGGAGGAAACTGGAGCACCCAGACATGGGGAGAATGTGCAAACTCCACACAGACAGTCGCCCGAGGCTGGAATCAAACCCGGGTCTCTGGTGCTGAGGCCGCAGTGCTAACCACTGAGCCACTGTGCCGCCCTATGCTTCTCTGTTGGGAACATTCTCACAAGAAAATTGTCCAGATTGTTCAAAACTAGATGTCATGATGGGAGAGTTCATGAACCAAAGGGATGAGCTTTGATAGTTTTGTCCAGTCCATAACATTATACCATCAGGTAGGCAGGGATCAATCAGAGTAAATCACACTCTTCCACTGAGTGCAGTTCCCCTGTGTGTTAGATTATATTATATTAGATTAGATTACCTACAGTGTGGAAACAGGCCCTTTGGCCCGACAAGTCCACACCCCCCTTGAAGCATCTCATCCAGACCCATCCCCGTATAACCCACACACCCCTGAACACTACGGGCAACTTAGCATGGCCGATCCACCTAGCCTGCACATCTTTGGGCTGTGGGAGGAAACCGGAGCACCCAAAGGAAACCCACGCAGACACGGGGAGAATGTGCAAACTCCACTGTCTTTAAAAGGGCTAGACTGTTTTTAAGACGGGCAGGCTATTTTAGGAGGAGTAGACTGACTGCAGTAGAACTTAAAAGAATAAAGCAAGGGAAAACATTGGTGGCAAGAGAATAAATGGTATTTTATAAACTGAGTCCAAAATAATAGTTAAACAGAAAGTGAGAGGAAACGCTGTTAAGAACAAGTTGAAATATCTGTGCAGCATTTCACACAGTGTCGACAATAAAACAAGGAAGCTGGGGGTAATCATGCTTGGACAGGCACAGACATAATGGTGCTGGTTGAAAAATGAGGACAGGGAGTTAAATATTGCAAGGAATAACATATTTTGAAATGATAAGGACTGAAATGGAACAGAAAGGTGAGGTAGTCAAGCAGTAGGCTATCGGCAAAGAATTTATATGGACGGAGATAAGAAGAATACAAAGGGCCCAAACTGTTATCGGCTGCTCTCTGTAGTGGGACAGTTGACTCGATTCTCACACACAGCCTGCAGGCTGCTCTCTGAATAGCATCAACAACAGGCTTGTTGGGAAAGCACCACGTGCTAAAATAAGATAAAGAAAATGGCAAAGCATACCTCAGGGAATGTTCAGTTTGGCAATTTTATTCCAAATAATGGCTGGTGTCTGCAATAACAAAATGTGAATGATGTCCATCTTTGTTGTAACTTTGGACAACAACAACTTTGGACCTCTGGGAACAGGAGAAACGGAGAGAGTGAAGAGAAAAGAAAAAGACAAATGATAATCGTGACATGAAGGTTTTCTCATTTTAATAGCATTCATATCATTTTCAATGTTAATATTAAGCTGATATCTTAATATGTGTGAGTGAGGCAGTGTCACTTTTAATGGCAGGCTGGTAATTCAGAGGACAAGGCTAATAACTCCATGATCTTAAATTTTACTGTGGCCGTTTTCAAAACTGAAGTTTCATAATTTGGAAAGGAAGTAAAATTAAAAGATTTTTGCAAAAATAAATCCCAATTCGTTCATTGATGTGCTTTCATGGAAGTCACCTCTCATCATGACCCAGTCTTCTTTCCTAAACCAGCATCATTAACTCTCAACTCAACTGCGCCCCCTACCTAGTTAGTCCCTCTGCTTCATCAACATAGAAACTCCACGACCACCTTCTCAAGGCTATCCAGGAATGAGAGGTGAATGAAAGGTAAAGTTGTTACAGTCTTAGAGGACTGGAGGGCTGCTCCCTCATTTAACAGTCAGTTGGTGGTGGCCATGGCACCCCAAGCTTAAATACCAGCCTCATGACAACCAGAGGGCAAATAGGAATATATGAAAATACATTGACGCATCAAAACTCAATCATTGACTATATCAAAGTGCTGCATATAGAGACTTTTAAATAAATCTGTTCAAAGTTACTGAGATACATCTCTAGAGCAGGGGGCAATTTGAACCCAGGCATTCTTGCCTCAGAGGTAGAGACACCACTGCTCCACCACAAGAGACAAATAAATTATGCAATACTCACTGCCCTGGGAAGTCCTCCTCCAATTTAATGACAATTGATGTCTCCAGATTTCATTTTTAAAATGCCTTTCCAAGGAATTCCACATGGAATTTAGTTTGATCATTTTGAAGAAAAGGTCAAAATGCTGCGTAGAAAAAATAAATTTTCGATTTGCATGTTCCTTGGCATGCAAGTGTGGAACAATTAAACTCAGGCATCAAGAATATGGTCAATATTGACAGGGGTTAATTTAAGGCCCTTACAAAGTATTCCACTGACTGCGGTCAAAATGGATCTGGTAAACATGTTGAAAAGAACCAAGATTGTGCTTGTGGTGAAATAGTGGCTGGGGAAATGTTTATGGGAATATTGGGTGCCTCTTGCCTGTGTGGCCAGGTAGTTTTCCTAGTTTAAAACTCACACCATCAGGAGACAGCAGAGGGAAATGAAAATTGCTGATTTTTGGGAAGGTGGAAACAGCATTTACAGGTCAAATTGAATTAAGGTAACTAGAGTCTAGGTTTCTGTGGGGACCATTACAATGCCAAAAATGGTCAAAAATAAGAAACAAACAAATGGTGACATTTACAATTCCCGACCTAAGGATGAAGAAACTTCCTGCTAAGTCTCTACCATTAATAACTCAGCAGCACAGTACAGGGGTAACTCAAGAATATAAAAATTACAAGCAGCAGTAGACGATTTGGCCTCTCAAGCCTGCTCCACCATTCAATGTTAGACTTAGAATTAGGTTTTAACGTCATGTGTACTCAAAGTGCAGGGATACAGGAGTACAGTGAAAAGTATACAAAGTCACCATTCTCTGGTGTCACCTTGATACAAAAGCTATCCAGGTACAAAATCTTTGATACAAAGTGATAAATTGAAGAAATAGGTTAAATGTTCAGCATTACAGTGTTTTTTTAGCCATGGGCCTGCAGACATTCCACTCTGGGCATTCCCCATGAGGGCTTGATCTTTCTTGCATCTCCCGACACCACCAACACTCCGCAAACACCTCCCCCCACCCCACCCCACCCTCATGGGTTCGATGTCTCACCCACTCTCCGGCACTGAGCTCTGGGCTAAATCTCTTCCTCCGCGCAACCTGTGCTAGGCTTTGGGCTTGATTTCTCCCCGCCCCCAACAATAGACTCAATCTTCACCCCATCCCCCACACTGGGCTCGATCTCTCCCCGTGCTGCCCAATTGCCGCCCACCACCAGAGTTCCACCCAGCTCACCAAGTGCCAAAGTCCCACTCTGGATCTCAGCCGCTGCCAAGCTCCGCAGCCCGATGCCATCACTTCCGCAACCGAGCTCGCTCCAGAAGGTAAATAAAAAGAAAGTAGAAAACTAACAACAAAAAAGAAATGAGAAAAGCTGAAACAAAAAGAGAAAAAAGAAAAGTAGATGGAGTGGATGAACCCTGGGTTCAAAGCCTGGGCGCTGCCCACTCCGCTACCACCATCTTGCATGCGATGATGGCTGATCTGATGGTAGTCTCAACTCAACTTTCCTGCCTACTCCTCCCTAGGCCTCGATTCCCTCATAGATCTAAAACCTGTCTGATTCAGTCTTGAGTACATTCAATGGCTCTGGTCTGGCTGTATCCCAGCCTCCATTGTTTGCCGGGGGCATTGATACATCAAAGCAAGAGGGCTTGGCTTGGCTTTCAGCTCTCCCACTCTCTGTTCCACCTTTCATCACACCGTGCCTGGGAACAATTACAAAACTGCAAAAGTGTTGGTTACATTCTAGATTATAAATAATTCACACTCATGGATACCAAAGCTTCACTGTGAGAGATTACATTGCAGCAGATTTCAAATCATGAGACACCAGACAGCAGAATAATTTAAGAAAAACTCAGTCCCTGCTGCTCTGCTATGATGTTATCACATTTGATTTCTGAGAAGAGCAATCTGCGTTCAGAACAAATAGCTTCATAAAAGGAACCTGATAGGCAAACTCTATTCAACCATTCACTGCTCACCATGGGTTCAGTAGCTGGTTCTTCTTCTGTGCCTAGCTGCAAACTGCCTGCTTATGTAAAAGGCAGTGCTTTTGCAAGTTCTATGGAGGGAAGGAAATTGATTTATGGTGCATTAGATTACTGAAAGAATAAAATGCAACCTGCACATAGTTAATCTTAGATTTGGGGCAGTTCCAGACAAGCTGGCAGTGGCAAGTAGTAATGGAGAGTGTATAAGAGCACACTTTCATCCATTATTCATTACTGCTGTTCGAATCAATGTCACTGCATAGTTATGAATAAACAGGGGCATTTAGCTCATCCTATTACTTCATCCAGCACTCCAATCAGCAATCCAGATATTCCTTAAAACTTTCCAGGTTGTTGCCACTAATATCTGAGCCCAAGAAAAGAGTGTTTGGCTTAATGCTAATATTCCCACTTCTATGTAAGCAGGACACAAATCCTATTCCAGACGGTCCCACTGAGTGGAGATCAAGCTCTGGATTTGATTCTTCAGTTGATATCCTGAATGATCCAGTGAGGCAGTGTCTCGTGTGAGTGTTCTTCCTTATCGAAGTTAGGGAGCTCATTTTCTGTATCATTTGGCACTTTACGGATTTCTATAAAGCCATTTCAACATCCCCATTCAAGACCAAAAGACACAATTTTGTTTCAGTCTCTCCTCCTAATGACTCCCTTTCATGGCATGAATCAGTTTGATAATTCAAGCGAAACTAACACCTTAAGCTTCACCCTGTTCAGTTGGAGCTCCACATGCCAGAATAGTGAACAGGTGTTTCAACTAAAGTAAATAAAAGCTCTACAAAGTAGGAAGATACAAATTGTGACAAAAAAGGGCACAGGAACTGAGTTATCAATGTCCTATTAATGACAAATTTATATGGTAAAATAAAGGCCACTGAGAACTGGACCATGGATCAGACCTGAACAGTTCCTTCGCTTCTGAAAGCTGGTTTTGATTCCAGTCCACGACGAGACAGACATCTCTCATGTCCAACATCCACAATGTCTTTGTGTGGGCCCAGCTTTCACTTGACACAAGTTCCTGGCATAGATCTGCTGGGAATGCCATGTAAATTGACACTGAATTGGGAACTTGGCACTGACTCAGAAAGAACTGAAAGATGATTTGTGTGGGAGCCAGGAAAACACCTGCTTATGCAGTGGGGAAGGGATGCTGATGTTAAGTCACAATTCGTTTGCTCATAATTCTTTTATTCATCAGATTGAGAATGATTTTACTGGAGTGGAGAATCTCATGAAATGATGCATTTGGGAAACTTATTGTCACATGTTCAAGCTTGTTAAAGATATACAAAGTTGATAAAATTGTGAACCGATAAGGTGCAAAGTAGGCAACAAGGCATTTTATGACTTAGGTCAATGGCAGGATCATCTCCTGATTATTTAAAAAGGATTCACATTTATATTTCACACCCATGGGCTGTGTGTTGCACTTTATAAACAATTAGATACTTCTGTGGTCTAGACATTGTCATGATCTGGGAATGAACTTGAATTGAGAAATTGGGGCAAGACTGAAAAGAGGTAGAATCAGTGACTGAATTCAATATCAAATCAGGTACAGAAAGAGAAATAAACGTGAGGAAAGAACTGTTGAGTGAGTCAGGGAGAAAAAAGAGGGACAGGATGGGCAAGATAAAATCCAACACTTGATTTTTTTAAAAAAATCAGATGAATGTATGGCTAAGGAGCTAGTGTAAGGGGCAAGGATATCACATTTCTGGACCATTTCTACTGGGGTAGAAAAGACCTGGAAATGAGAGACAGGTTCCACCCGAATTGGAAGGGGACTAATATCCTTTGGGGGAGATTTGCTAGGGCTACTTGGGAGGCTTTAAACTAATAAGGTGTAGGAGAGGGAGGGTGGAAGAAATGGGAACCAAAATGATAGTGAGAAAAGAGAGGAAGGGAAGTGGCTGAGGTTTGCACAGTAGATAAAAGTTGAATGTTAAACAGACAAGGGAGACATTAGCCTGGCAGAGGACAAGATTAGACTGATAAATTATGTCAATTTACATCAATGCAAGTGGTCTAACAGGTAAGGCAGATGAACCTGACAGGGCACATGGGACTGGGATATCATATCTATTACAGAAACCCAGCTCAGGGATGGACAGGACTGCCAGCCTAATGTTCTGGGGTTTAGATACAATCAGAAGTGCAGAAAGGCAGGCAAGAGAGGAGGGGGAGTGGCATTTTTGGTTAGGGATAAAAGAGATGATCACCTTGTTGGGATTGAATTATAGCCTCTCTCTCCCCACCCCCATACCCACCACACCCCAACACACAAACACACACACACACACACACACACAAGAGTCAGCAGGAAATTGAGAAGTAAACATCTCGGATACAGATATCAGATATCTGTAAGAATAATAGGGTTGTAATCGTAGGGGTGTTTAACTTTCCAAGCATAAGCCGGGACTATCATAGTGTTTGGAGTTTGGATTGGCAGGAGTTTGTTAAGTGTGTACAAGATAACTTCCTTATTCAATATGTGGATATACCTACTAGAGAAGGAACAGCATGTGACCTTTGGTTGGGAGATAGGTTAGGGCATGTTACAGAGGTATCGGTGGGAGAGCATTTTGGGGCAAGTGATCATAATTCTATTAGCTTTAGAATAGTTATGGAAAAGGATAGATCAAAAAGTTAAAGTTCAAATTGGAGTATTGTTGGTATTAGCCAAAAGCTGATTGGGGGAAGCTATTCGCAGGTAAAGGGATGGCTGGTAAGTGAGAGGCTTTTAAAAATGAGATAATTACAGTTCTGAGATAGTATGTTCCTGTTAGTGTAAAGGCCAGGGCTAGTAGGTGTGGGGAATGCTGGATGACTAGAGAAATTGAGGCTCTGGTCAAGAAAGAGAAGGTGGTATTTATCAGGTATAGCCTGCTGGGATCGAATGAATCCCTAGAAGAGTATCAGGGAACTAGCAGTATACTTAAGAGGGAAATCAGGAAGGTGAAAAAGAGACATAAGATAGCTTTGGAAAATAGACTTCAGGAGAAACACAAGAGATTCTATAAATACATTCATAAATACTCAAAAGAGTAACTTGGGAGAAAATAGGGCCCATTAAACAGCAACATGTGGATGGGGGAGACACTAAGTGAGTATTTTATGTCAGTATTTATTGTAGAGGGCACATGGAAATGAAAGAACTTGGGAAAATAAATAGTGATGTCTTGAAAAGTGAGCATATTGCAGAAGAGGAGGTGCTGCAGATCTTAAAATAGATATAGTTAGCTAAATGCCCAGGGCATGATCAGGCGCTTCCCAGTACATCAGAAGAAGCTATGGAGGAAATTACTGGGGCCCTTGCTGAGATATTTGTATCATTGATAGCCACAGGTGAGATGCCAGAAGACTGGAGGTTGACTAATGTGTTGCCAGTATTGAAGGAAACCTGTAAGGAAAAGCCAAGGAACTATAGACTGGTGGGCCTTATGTCAGAGGTGAGAAGGTTATTGGAGGGGATTCTGAGGGACAGGATTTACATGCACTTGGAAAGGCAAGGAGGTGCATGGATAGGGTGAATAGCCAAAAGAGTGGGGGCATCTAAAACTAGAGGACATTGGTTTAAGGCAAGAAAAGAAAACTCTAAAAATGAGCTGAGCAGTAACCTTTTCACTCGGAGGTGCGTGTATGGAATGAGCTCTCAGGCAAAGTGGTGGAGGTGAGTACAATTAAAGCAATTCAAAAGGCATCTGGATGTGTATATGAATAGGAAGCAATTATAGGCCAGATGCTGGCAAATGGGAGTAGGTCAGATTGGGGTGTCTGGTCAGCACAGATGCGTTGCACTGAAGGGTCCGTCTCTGTACTGTATAACTCTATAATTCACAACCTGAAGGCGAGAACAGTTATCTTCCTGGTGAAGATAGTTGATTAGCTTTTATTAACAATGATTACATACAAATAGGGTAATTACATTGTTAATTGCGAGGCCTAATTTCCTGTGGTGAATAATGAACGGTTAATGTGTAAATGCAGCAAATTCATGAAAATTATGGAGAGGTTGGGGTGATTTGTTAGCTAAAGGTGGAACAGCCCCAACCGGCAATCAATTCACCAGCCTTCTTTTCCTCTTTACATCATGTTCTTCAATTTGTGAACTATTGGTGGCATGCATTATTTTTATAACCATCTGCAGCCCACATTCATTTTTCTTCATCCTGAATTATCACTTTGGACTTCATATTTAATTCATCTCTGAATGCCTGCCAAGCCCGAGACAATATTCCAATTTAGAATCTAACATCAGCTTTTAAAGAGCATGGCTGTAAACCTCAAGCTCGATCAGGTGAAGTCTGATCTTGAAGATGATCAGGTCCTGGAAGAAAACAGAGAAAACCCCACGGTTGTTTTCAGTTTCAAGCACTGAAATTATTTCCCACCAGAGGGCGCCTTGACCTCAATCCCCCATTGTCGGTAAAATCCCCTGTCCAAGGTGCTGAAACTCTCGGATCTTTTTGTAATAATTAGTTCATTAATTATTTAATTAAAGAGGAGCCCAAAGACATAATTTTCACTTCCACTCAATCTTGTTGGGAAGTGGACACATGCAAAGATTAGAGATTAGTCTGAAGTAGATCTTATTTCACTGCAAGATCGGAAGTTCGGAATTACTCTGATTTTCCTAACGAGTATAAGCCTCATGTGCATACGCCTCGGGCACAGGAAGAGAAAATGGAAACGGAGGTAAAGTTTGTATCGGGCCTAGACCCTTCATCAGAGAGGGGGATGGGGAGAGGGTTCTGAAATAAATAGGGAGAGAGGGGGAAGCGGACCGAAGATGGATAGAGAAGAAGATAGGTGGAGAGGAGAGTATAGGTGGGGAGGGAGGGAGGGGATAGGTCAGTCCGGGGAGGACGCACAGGTCAAGGGGGCGGGATGAGGTTAGTAGGTGGGAAATGGAGGTGCGGCTTGAGGTGGGAGCAGGGGATAGGTGAGAGGAAGAACAGGTTAGGGAGGCGGGGATGAGCTGGGCTGGTTTTGGGATGCAGTGGGGGAAGGCGAGATTTTGAAGCTTGTGAAGTCCACATTGATACCATTGGGCTTCACAAGCTTCAAAATCTCGCCTTCCCCCACTGCATCCCAAAACCAGCCCAGCTCATCCCCGCCTCCCTAACCTGTTCTTCCTCTCACCTATCCCCTGCTCCCACCTCAAGCCGCACCTCCATTTCCCACCTACTAACCTCATCCCGCCCCCTTGACCTGTGCGTCCTCCCCGGACTGACCTATCCCCTCCCTCCCTCCCCACCTATACTCTCCTCTCCACCTATCTTCTCCTCTATCCATCTTCGGTCCCCCTCCCCCTCTCTCCCTATTTATTTCAGAACCCTCTCCCCATCCCCCTCTCTGATGACGTGTCTCGGCCCGAAACATCAGCTTTTGTGCCCCTAAGATGCTGCTTGGCCTGCTGTGTTCATCCAGCTCCACACTTTGTTATCTTGGATTCTCCAGCATCTGCAGTTCCCATTATCTCTAAAGTTTGTATTGCATTTGAGTCGTGAAGCTTTAGTTAAGAAAATCTCTCTTCTCTTGCCCGAGGTAGATCAGAACCTCGTTCAAATAGGACAATGCTATATTGGTGGCTGAATCTACTTGCATACTGTTGGAAAAAACATTAGTTTAAACTCTGCACACCATCTCCAGGTGCAGTTTGAGACTGAATGGGGCGGTACTTTCATGTGGTTATAAATCAAATTGAATTAAACAGCACCATAAGCTGTAGTGCTGTTATGTTCGCTTCCAGTCCATTGCAAAGGTCAAGGTTATAATTATGCCTATTATTATTCTATAGAATAACAATGATAACTTGGGAACAAATGGAAAGATAGTGACATATTAAAAGAAAATGATGGATCACAAAAAATAAGATTAGCATATAAAAAGCTGGACATATAAGTTGCTGTACGAAAGGGGTAAGGTGCTTATCTCTTTATGAATTTCTCACATACCCAGGCTGTTAAATGTTGGTTTTGGAAGCAGAATGTTGTAGTTTCCTATTTTTAGACCAAAATAACAATCTGTGGCCAACTTTAAGGTGACATTAATGTATCAAACAGAAAGGAATTGTCTTTTTAGTTGCTGTTCACCCTTGTGATGTTGCTCACAGATAACCAGCGGGAGAGTTGTGGTTTCTTCCAACAAATATGAAGTTGCAATTCTCTTCCAGCCTATTATTTGCATCGTCCATCTTTTGAGAAAGTAATGCATATAAAATCTCTATCCTCTATCCCAGATTGCCTTAAAAGTTAACAGTTAAGGTAGTTCTCTGATGGTTACTGGTAAAGTGCAGACTTCTTCCCTTGGGGAAAACTAAATGATAAGCAGCCAGCATGAAAATATGACTTCTTCACTTTATATTCATGCATACAGTTTTACTACTTTTAAGTGCATTATTTGAAGTAAACAAAAATCTTTTGCATTCTTAAATATTTCTTAGCTTCGCTTTAATTCAGTTTATGTTCCTTTCCTTTGCTCCTACTTTGCCATCACCACCAAATGTGGCTCTCTTGCTGCAGTATCTAGAGGAATAAACTCTTTGTGACTGTTTCTATTGACTGACTGCCTGCTTACAGTGATGGAGACTACAGGGCTCTCTGATTTCCCGCAGAAAATGGTCTTTCCCTACTCTCAGTGGGCTGTGGCTGAAGTTAGGAATTCACCATTGGAATATTTCAAGGGGAAGGATTCATGTTTTCTTCTATTCCAATGCCAAGTGAAATATGTGAATGTGGCTCAGTTTACAATGGCCTCATACTGTGAGTAGAGGATTTTTATTACTTATTTGCCCTTGCTCTGATTAAACAATACTTTTTTAGAGGCTAAAGGGATCAAATGATATGGGGAAGAAAGTGGGAATAGGATCCTGAGTTCAACAGTTATCCATGATCCTATTGAATGGCTGAGGCAGGAGTGAAAGGGCTGAATAGCCTACTCCTGCTCCTATTTTCTATGTTTCTGTGCCGTTTGAGAAGACATCCTTCAAATGTAATAAGCAAATATTGCTGCCGCTTTTTCTCCTTGGTTTTAAGGTGGCCTACTCATTGTTCAACCTTTCTTTTTATACCCAAAGAGAGTTGTTAAAAACAAGCTAAGGCTCCAATCATTGGCAGATGAACACAAAAGCGATGAGGAAAGAAAAAGATTTTGAACATATCAATCAAAATAGAAATCTTACACAAAATACACCTGAATATAGTTCATCCACATTCAATAGCAATTAAGGACAAACTTACAACGGAATACATCAATGCTGCTAATTGATGTGTGTATTTGAGTTAGTGTCCAACACTCAATATTCTTTTGGCACGTGCTGGGGTGGGGGAAGCCAGCTATATGTAACGTGTAATGAGTGCAGAAATCTCCCAAAATCTCAGTGACTAAATGCATTGTGTACGGCAATACAGAGTGGTCTGGGTTAGGGCATTGATGATGTCTGCTATTAGTTGGCTGTCAGAATTCTCTGACTAGGCTCCCACATGCAGTATGGGCACTTCGTACCATGAAGGAACAGCAGCTGCAAGACAGAACGCAAGGTAGTCAGGCAATGTGGAGTGGGTTTAGAAGCAAGAATTACTCCCTGGACATTCTCTTAGATTAAACAAAAAGTAGCTGACTGGAAATCTTGCCTTTTAAAATATTCTAAAGGTCATCAGTGTTGAACTTAGAAATGAAAAATCACCTTTTTAAAAGGCAATAACACTTTCTGGAGTGACGGCCAGAGTTTGTTTTCATTTTTAATTAATTTTCAGGGTATGGGTGTCCCTGGCAATGTTGACACTATAACCAGTCATTAGTGGAGGGTAATTGTGACCTTTTCATGGAACCAAGTGCAGTACTGAGCAGATAAGTGGCAAGAATATTTGCACCACAGAAGTGCCAGGCAGTGACCATCTCCAACTGGGTCCAATGGTATTACCATTGCTGAAAGCTCCACTATCAAATTCTTGAGGTTACCATTGACCAGAAACTGAACTGGACGATCAACATGAATATTGTTATTAAGTGGCGGGCCAGGTACTTTGAATTCTGTATTGAGTAACTCATCTCCTGACTCCCCAAAGCCTGCCCACCATCGCCAAAGCACAATTCAGGGACTGTGATGGAATACTCCCCACTCACCTGGATGGTGGTGGGGCTGCTCCAAAATCAATGCGGAAGCTCAAAATCATCTCGGATTAATCAGCCTGTTTGACTGACACCCAATGCACCACACTTATACATCCATTTCATCCACCACTGACACTCAGCAACAATGTATACTATCTACAAGATGCACCGCAGCAACTCAGCAAAGCTCTTTCATCAGCGCTTCCAAGCTTGTCACCATGTCTATAAGGGCAGCATGTGTACACATGGGGATGCCATAACCTGCAAAGCCTCACTGCGTCCTGATTTGGAACTACATCACCACTCCTTTCTTGTGTTTGGGTCACAACATCCCTCCCTAACACTGTACTGTGGTATCCCACACAGAGGTTCCAGAAGGAGGCTCACCAGGGCAATTTGAGGTAAGCAAAATAAATGAGGAAGGGTCACTGGACCTGATTTTTTTTTCCTTCACAGATGCTGCCAGGCCTGCTGAGCTTTTGCAATTCTTGTTCCGGACTTACAGTTCTTTCGGTTTTTGAAATAAATGCCCACCTGGTCAGCAATGCTCACACCCGAGACAAAAACATCTCTTTGGTGAAAGCACTAGACCCAAAGACTATGAAGGAGCTCTGGTAGATTTCTACCAAGGTGGTACGTGGCTTAGAAAAGAACTTGGAAGCGGTGTTCCTCTGGACCTGCAACTGATGACCTTCCAGACAGTTCAGGTCGTGGGCATTCCCTCCCCCCATTAACAAAGCTGCAAACGTAAGAAGTGGAAAACAAAGGTTAATATAAACCACGTCAGGAGAAGGACGAGAGATAATGGGAACTGCAGACGCTGGAGAATCCAAGATAAGGGTCTAGGCCCGAAACGTCAGCTTTTGTGCTCCTAAGATACTGCTTGGCCTGCTGTGTTCATCCAGGAGAAGGACGAGCTCGGGCCGAAGATGTCCCCCCGCCCTAGGGGATGGGTGCTGATCTTCCGGTCACGTTGCACGGTGTTTACGGCGGCGGATCAGCTGTTGGAGAGCGCTCCGCCCTGTGCTCCTCCTTTCCCAGCGTTTACAGGACTCGATCCGAGCAGGAGGGAGGGAGGGAGGGAGGGAAGCTGATGCGGAATTTCCAGCTTCGATGTTCATACAATTCTAAATCCAGCTCCGTGTGTTTGTGTGTGTGTGTGTGTGTGTGAGAGAGAGAGAGAGAGAGAGAGAGGGAGGGCCTGCCCTTACCGGGGGCGGGGGGTGAAACTGTGCCTTTGTTCAGATCTGCAGTAAACCAGACGCAGGGAACTGGAGGCAGCTCCTTTTGGTGAGTACTGTCTAGTTTCAGTCACATTACGGGTCGTAACTCGGTTTTGGTCGCTGCAACTGTTAGATTCGGTGTGTCGGCTGGGTTTGGACGGCCGCTGCTTCTTAATTCAAAGATAAAATCATTTGCAGAATGTTGCAAGTGCTTTTGGGATGAAGAGTTCGCTGAAGGCTGTGATTTGCGCTGAGCTTGTTGTGGTTCGGCTTTGTTTACAATGGACCGCGTCCCCCCGCACCCCCCCCCCCAAACTCCAGTCATTACAAACGCCAGTGCGAGAAAGGGTCTGAGGACAGAGAGGGAGCTTTCAGTCCTCCCCCGCTGTCTTCCAGTCACATCGAGCCTTTTCGGGAACTGTGTAAACACATCGGGTTTACCTTTCAGCGTTGCGTGCCCTCACCCGGCGCCTGAAGGGAGGCATTCACTTCTGGAAGAGCGTGCATTTGTGTGGCGCCTGTCACGACTTCGGGACGTCCCCACGACCTTTTTCGCAGCCAGTGAAACACTCAGGAGGCGGGGCTGGAGCGGCAACGCGGCGGCCAATCTGCGCATAGCAGGATCCCACGAAGAGCAGTGGGCCACGGACGGGTAATGGTCGCAACTCGACTGCTCTCCACTAGAGAGATCTTTCACCTTGAGGGCAGGCATTTCTGTGGTTCTGTTGCTGACAGGTAGCACAGTCTGTACCTTAGTATAGTCTCTCCACCAGAGTCCAGCCACCCTGTAACATCCATTTGGAGAGCATGCTTGTGTTAAATGAAGCACTCACATGTAATTTGGCTGAATGAATTATAATAATCATCTCTGTTGCTGGGGTACTGTTCGTTTTCAATTCTTTGTCAATGCTAAAGTTGCCCAACTGAATCTCATCCTGCAACATAACAGTACTGCCATAGCACTGCACAGGAGTGTTAGTGTGACCTCTCTCACTTTGCTGGAGTTCCTCAGAACCTTCAGACTAACGCAAGCAGGTTATCGCATATTTCTGTGCAGAGATGTTCATGTATTTGCTGTACTGAAGTCAGTGAGAGACTTTGCCATTTTGTACTACTCTCGCAGATTATCATTGCAATACAAGTATGCCCTGTGTCACCTTGTGCATTGTTCCATGTTCCCCCTTCATCGCTATTTGCTGCGCCCTTTCCAAAACTAAGGGGTTAGTACATGGTATTGTATGCTAAAGTTACAATTCATTCATGGAAAACCATGTTATTAAGGCCATACACTTCATTTTAAAATGATTAGAAATTTTTCTTTAATAAAGCTTAACCTTAGGTGGCCATTGGTCAGTTAGTATATTAGTCCACAAAGTCATGATGGATGACAATGGTGGAGGGCAGTCAGTTTTTATCTGGGTTTGTTACAGTCAGTGGATCTAAGTGCATATGGTGAATATTAAATGTGGCTCTGGGTTCGATTCCACCCTCGGGCGACTATCTATGTGGAGTTTGCACGTTCTCCCCGTGCCTGCGTGGGTTTCCTTGGGGTGTTGCGGTTTCCTACCACAGTCCAAAGATTTGCAGGTTAGGTGGATTGGCCATGCTAAATTGCCCAAAGTGTACAGGGATGTGTAGACTAGGTGGGTTAGCCATGGGAAATGTAGGGTTACAGGGATAGGATAGGGGGTGGGTTTGGGTGATTTGGTTTATTGTAGTCATATGTACCTAAGTACATTGAAAAGCTTTGTTTTGCTAGCAGTATAGCGAGACCATAGCAAATAAGGACATGCGGATCATAGGACACTGAGCTCAGGTCAGTGAGGCTGCACAGGAGATTTGCAAAGCAAGATCAACATTAGCAAGATTAACAACTTTGTGAAGTTAGAAAGGTCCATTCAGCAGGTGGGATGCTCCTCGGAGAGTGTACGTGGACCAAATGGGCCAAATGGCCTGTTTGCACACTGTAGGGATTCTATCGTATTAGGTATTGTGCTCGTCAAAGAGAATGATACAAATATGACACAGCTGTGCCCATGAGTTTGGATGAGGAGTCTGCTGACATTGAATGCTACACTGCAGGAAATTACACTCCCTGGTATATGTCACACCCACAAATTTGAAAAGCATTGTTATTAAGGATCAAACAATCTGGGCTAAGTTTCGGTGGTAGTTCTAAACCCAAGCTTTTGGGGGTGAAATTGGACCTTATGAGGATGCAGAGTAGGGGCAAAGTTCTTTTTGTTTCTGACACATGTCCGGTTCACATGAAGTCACTGGGACTGGATGATGGGCAGAATGGCTAACATGCTGACTGGTGGGATACCATTTGGTGTTACCACCCCACCAGGTCAAGCTTCACCCCCGCTGTCACTCAAACTGTGTGAACACCCAGCAATCCGTTTAGTCATGTCCAATGTTACGAATTGTACGGGCCTTGGCTGTAACATGGGCACTTGACTACCGCTGTCCGAGGGTCTCACTTAGAGCAATGCCATCTTAATCACATACTGATTAGCGGTGCTTGAGGAACTGGATGCAGACCTGAGCTCAGTCCATGAATTCATCCCTTGGCCAGGCACTGACAATAGAATGATGAGTCTGAAGCTATCTAACTAGGCAAAACGGATGGGTGATGCTGAGTGAATAAGGCCAAACTCAATAACATAGAAGCCCTACAGTGTGGAGGCAGGCCATTCGGCCCATCAAGTCTACACTGATCCTCTCAAGGGCATCACACCCAGACCCACCTTCTACGCTATAAAAAACCACATTTCCAATGGCTGACCAACCTAGCCTGCACATCCCCAGACACTATGGGCAATTTAACATGGCCAGTCCACCTAACCTGCACAGTTTTGGAGTCTGGGAGAAAACCAGAGCTGTGAAGGAAACCCGTAAACGCACTGGGAGAATGTGCAAACTCCACACAGAGAAGAACATGGTTCCCCAACACAGTGCAGCACCAGTGTTAACTGCTGAGCCACAGCCCCACCCTTTATACTCTTGTAACTCTTACAGTTAGAAGGACCGTGTACCAGAAGACTGACCAAAACATGCCGGCCTGGGTGACACAGGTCTGAGCACCCAGTGGAAAGCATTTGGTTTGATGTCAATCCAGACTCTTTCAGACGAAATGACAAAACTGCTCATGGTATCCATTGCAAGAAATGATTTTTCAGCTCAAGTAAGCAGTGACATTGATATGTTTGAAGCAAAGCTTTCCAGTATCAGAAAAAGATGTGTGATAGATATGCATTTGAGAAGGTGTGGTGAAATGGTAACCAGGGAAAGAAGTGGACAGGGGGAAATCCACCTTGGAATGTTTTCACAGTGAGTGCTTACTTGGAAATGGTTGGAGTGTTGTAGCCTGTCAAACAAAACAATGGAACAGAAAGAAAACCCTTACCATTTTAGGTCTAACTCGGTAATGATGCACATTCTGGTCTCCCTGCATTATGCAAGATGTTGTTAAACTTGAAAGGGTACAGAAAAGATTTACAAGCATATCACCAGGACTGGAGGGTTTGGGCTATAGGGAGAGGCTGAATAGACTGGGGCTATTTTCCCTGGAGCGTGGGAGGCTGAGGGCTGACCTTGTAGAGATTTATAAAATCATGAAGGGCATGGATGGGTGAATAGCCAAGGTCTTTTTCCCAGGGCAGGCAATCCAAAACTAGAGGGCATATCTATAACGTGAGAGGGGAAAGATTTTGAAGGGACCTAAGGGGCAACATTTTCACACAGAAGGTGATGCATATATGGAACAAGCTACCAGAGAAAGTGGTGGAGGTGAGTATAATTACAACATTTAAAAAGCATCTGGATGAATGCTTGAATAGGAAGGATACAGGTCAAATGCTGGCAAATGGAACGAGATTAATTTAGGATACCTGGTCGGCCTGGATGATTTGGACCGTTTAGCCTATTCTTGTTCAGTACTATGACTGTCTTCTGCAGCTGCCACACAAGCAGTTGGGAGCAGGATTCTCCTCACCTTCACCCCTTGCTTGAGACGTGGTGACCTTCAGGCTAAACGACCAACAATTCTCCCTCTCTCACTGTCTCTGTCTGTGTGTGTCTCTCTCTCTCTCTTTATCTCTCTCTGTCCTTCCCTCTACCTCTCTCTCTCTCTCTACCTCTTTCTACCTCTCTCTCTCTCTCATGAGAATGCAGCCCTATGGTTTGCTAAGAATATAGCTACTTTACCGTTTTACAGCATAACCATTACTGAAAAATGTTTTACTCCACCTGAGATGGTTGTTTGAGTGTGGAATCCTGCTTCCAAATGCTCGTGTGATGGCTGGAGAAAATAAGATAATCAAAGTAGTCTGAAACTGTTCAAGATTCACATCATTCCACATTGTAATCCACCCGAGCTGACAACTGTGGGGCATACAAGAATAAATCTAGATATATTCAGAAAGAATGATGGCATCTGTGAGGCCAGATAAACATTTTTAGTGGTGTCTATTTGAAAATAATAAGTTTCATATACTTAAATTCAACTGATGAAATCTAAATGGTAAAAACAACACAGAATTTGATCCCTGTTTTGTTTCATTACTTGGGTGATAACATTTTGTTATTTTTATAGAATCCCTACAGTGTGGAAACAGGCCCTTCAGCCCAACAAGTCCACACCGTAACACGCCTAAGCTACATATCTCTGAACGCTGCAGGCAATTTAGCATGGCCAATCCACCTCACCTGCACATCTTTGGACTCTGGGAGGAAATAGGAGCACCCAGAGGAAACCCACGCAGATACAGGGAGAATGTGCAAACTCCACACAGGCAGTTACCTGAGGGTGGAATCGAACCCGGGTCCCTGGTGCTGTGAGGCTGCAGTGCTAACCACTGAGCCAGCATGTTAACTTTTTTAGTTTGGGAATCATTCCAGGTGACATTTAAATATCAATGTTTCTAAATATTCCTCACTAATAATTTAAACCTTTAAATCATTTTGTGATAGCTGTCTGATGTGAATTTTTCAAAAGCAAGACCACATTTTCATACGCTGAAATGTTTCACTTGGAGCCCTCAGTTGTAGAGTGGCCTATCACATGCTGTCACACAAATTTCTGCTGTCTCAGATGTTCACAAGGGTGACATTGTCTCCTTCGATTGGGAAGAAATGTCCCACTTTTACTTGCTCGTGATGGCATTTCAATCCAGTAGGAAGTAATTGGCTCATATCTCCCTGTATAATTACATCCATATCTTCCTAATCACCATATTTACATTGCAAATCAGTTTGATGGTGAACTAAAAAAAATAGATTTTTGCTTCTGCCATATAGATAATATCCTTTGACACCAATCCCCAGATGTTAGTGAGATAGATTTTTCAAGGTTGGCCAGACTGTGTGTATCTTAATTGGGTCTTGATACATCAGCAAGAAATGGGTACCTTCTGAATCAATCTTCTGTCCTGTCCACTCCCTCCGCCCCAGTTCCTGTCATGCACTGACCTCTTGTTAGATTGAGATTCTCAAGTCCAATATCTAAACACTTTTATTGTCACGTGTACTCTATTTTAGGAGTACAGTGAAAAACCTTTACAAGGTCTGCCTTCCTGTGGTGACATCTTACGTACAACTCTTGGATACAGCAGAGGAATAGAAGTAGTTGTTTAATTACAGAGTTGGAAATAAGTTGAATATATGGAAATATTAAGAGCTTAACATTAAGTGTTCTAAGAGATAATGGGAACTGCAGATGCTGTAGAATTCGAGATAACAAAGTGTGGAGCTGGATGAACACCGCAGGCCAAGCAGCATCTTAGGAGCACAAAAACTTTTGTGCTCCTAAGATGCTGCTTGGCCTGCTGTGTTCATCCAGTTCTACACTTTGTTACTAAGTGTTCTAGGTTAAGTTCTATCTCACCCAAATGGGACTTTATTCGTGTGTAAACCTACAAAAGGTTATTTGTCTCTGCCAGGTGCGCATCTTACTTTACCTGATTTTTTTCTCACTAGAGAGTAGGAGGTTGAGAAGTGGCCTGATAGAAGTGTATAAAATAATGAGAGATATAGATACAGTTGATGGCAGTTGTCTTTTCCCTATGATGAGGACTTTCATGACTAGGAGACACATTTGTAAGATGAGAGGAGAGAGATTTAAAAAGGACATAAGGGGCAATTTTTTACATAGAGGGTGGTTCGTGTGTGGAATGAACTTCCTGATGAAGTGGTAGATGTGGGTACAATTACAATGTTAAAACCCATTTGGATGGATATATGAACAGGAAAGGTTTGGAGGGATATGGGCCAGGAGCAGGCAAGTGGGACTTGTTTACTTTGGGATTATGTTCAGCATGGACTGGTTGGACTGAAGGGCCTGTTTCTGTGCTGTATTACTGTATGACTGTATGTCCTTATCTAACGTTCATCCACTCAACACAGCAGGAATTACTGGAGAGTGGAAAGTTCTCCTCCCAAACACAAGGGAACTGAGGTGTCAATTATCTTAATTATGGCTCTGGCTCAGACTAACCAATTAAGCAGATGCTGTGAATTGAATTTGAGATCTTACTCCTTGAAGCTGTTATTCTAGAGTGTCTGGAGTACCCTGGAATTTCAGCTTTAAATAATCTACCTTCCCCTGAAACCCTCACCCATGCCTTTGTCACCTCCAGACTTGATTATTCCAACAGTTTATTGTCTTGCATCCCACCTCTCATCTTACACAAACTGAACTTATCCAAAATACTAATGCTAAATTGTGCCAAGTCCCATTCCCTCAACAACCTTATGCTTTCCAAACTACATTGACTCAGATCCAGCATTGTTTCATGTTAAAGCCATTCTACCTGCTTATAATATCCTCTGAGGTGATCTCCTCTTATTTCTGTAAACCTACCAGCCCACAAGCCTTTAAGACCTCTGTTTTTCTCCAATCCTGGCCTCTTGTGTTTCTTGGGTTTAGATGCTTAACCCCCAGCAAAACCATAAGTTGACTAGGCCCTGATTCCAACCGTTCCTTCCTAAGTGCCTTCATCTATCTCACTTCCATTAAGGTGTTTCTTAAAGCCTGGTTCTTTGTCTAAACCTTTGCTCATCTGACCTAACATCATCTTATAAAGCTTGGTGTCAGAGTCTGTTTAATACTCTATAACCAGTCTTAGGATATTTCAGTACATTAAATGAGGTATACAAATGCTGATTGTCATATATTGCAGATATTTAAATAAAGAATACAAATGAGCTGGAGTGAACCATTCAGCTGGATCACCATCACCATGGGTAATTAGTGATGTGAGTAAATGCTGGAAAAAAGGACAGAAATTGCTAGAGAAACTCAGCAGGCCTGGCAACGCCATTGGGAAGGAAGCAAAGTTAACATCTCAAGCCCCTTGGCCCTTCTTCATAACTCAAAACATTAATTCTGCTTTCTTCCCACAAGGGCTGCTAGGCCTGCTGAGTTCCTCCAGCAGTTGCTGTTTCTGATTCAGATCTCCAGCATCTGCCGTTCTTTATTTCATTTTAGTGCATAAATGCTGTCCTTGCCTGTGTTGCTCACAACCCATGTTAGAATTGTGGAAAAAAAAGACCTGTGTCTCAATTCTAATGACCCAGCTCCATTTCTCCATCTTAACTTGCAAATCTCCAATTGTCTCACCCTCTACAGTTTTTTTTATGGGGGACTGAATTCCACATTCCACTATCGGGCGACTTTGAACGGAAGATCTTGAAGTAGAAATAGTGGACACAGAGTCGGTGATCTGAGTGACTGTAATGATGACTCTCTATTAAACTCAGACACCAGCAGCAGTGACGTTAACAGCTGTCACCAGTACAGGCTGCAGGCTCTAGGGGCTGGCAAATGATCAGGAGAAGGAGCTTAAGTGAAGGCAATGATGCAGGACATCTCGGGAGACAACACAGCAGGAGCAAACTGCATCGGATCTCATTGTGCTGTGTTCAGCTTCCATTATTATCAGTGTTGGATGTTAACTATCATCTCTAAACCAGACTGGTTATTACATTCAGCGCAGGATCAGTGTAAACTGGAAGGAGGTTGTGGGGCAGGGTGGTGTGAACGGCCAACTAATGCCAAGAATAATGGCTTTCCTAAAAGTGTCAGGAGGGTAGTAATAATACTAGTGCTGGGACTTTGAGCCATATTACGTTATAAAGTTGCTATATTTAGCTGCAATGGTAGTGGAAGCTGCACATTCTGATTTCTTGTCTTTAACCAGTGACACATTTACTTTGGTTTGTTCCTTAGCCCCTTTTCACATTTTGTGCTTTTTTTTGTTAAGTTTGTGTGGTTCAGAATTTGTTGGCTGTGATTTTTGATTTTCCTGCAGTCCATTGAGCCTGTTTCACCAATCATTTGGATCATGGCTAACGTTGGAACTCTTAACTGGTATATATTCGTTGCATGTTGGTACTTGTATTACAAAACTGCTTTTAGATGTTAGATTAACATGGCTTGTCATACAACAAGCACTCTGGCTTCTTTTATGATTCATTATCTACTTCAAATGCCAATATCCAGCTGGAAACTTGGCATCATCATTGAAACGAGACATAGGCTTTTCACTTCACCCTGATCAGGACAATGTAAGAATACCCAATTTCAAATGACCTCAGCAACTTATACTACAGGAGTGAATAAAAGCACCCTTTTCTTCCGTGATATAAATTGTTGTGATCGTTTTAAATTTTGAATTGACGAGTGCAAGATGAAAAGCTTTGATTATGTTACCTGCTTTTGAATTCTCCATTTCCATGCATTATATAAACATTATTTGCAACTGACTTAAAAGTTCTGCAGTCATTATTTTTAATTGTCATTTTTACATGGGGTGATAGTCATAGAGTCATGGAGATCTACAGCCTAAAAGGTCCTTTGGCCCATTGTGTTTGCGCCAGTCAAAAGGAATCACCTCATTTTTCTATTCCCATTTTCCAACACTTGGCCCTTGGCATTTGTTTCATATTTCCAATGATGAACGCTATTGATCCCATCTTCCTTAAAACCCTGAGAAACGCCTTGAATTCTGATTGTAAACTTTCTCAATACACGGAATATTACAGGATTCATTGCCTGTTAAGTGAGCATTTTGTCTGTTATCTGGTCAAGACTCCCAGAATGAAGGCATATTATTCTAACACTGAAACAAATATTATGAAAGAAACAGCTGTATAGAAGGTTCATAGAGAAAACTGCAAATGTTGGAAATACAATAGAACCAAAAAATGCTTATCAGGACCATCAGAAATATAGAACAAAGTGACAGATGACAAGGTGTAGAGCTGGATGAATGCAGCAGGCCAAGCAGCATTAGAGGAGCAGGAAAGCTGACATTTCGGGCCTAGACCCTTCTTCGGAAAAATACTTAAAATACTCTTTCTGAAGAAGGGTCTAGGCCCAAAACGTCAGCTTTCCTCCTGCTCTGATGCTGCTTGGTCTGCTGTGTTCATCCAGCTCTACACCTTGTTATCTCAGATTCTCCAGCATCTGCAGTTCCTACTATCTCTAGAACAAAATGACATCCATATTTTTAAAATCAGAACTGTTAGATGTTTTTGAGACAATTCCTGTTATCAGTTTAGAACTGTGCAATAGTGCAACCTGTGGGGATTTTTTTTTTCTCCAGAAGTTATCATTTGCACTGTCCCACACCGGTATATGTCAAAGTGTGGAGGTGAAATGGCAGTCAGGCCACGTGATTATGGATAGTGTTGATAAGTGGTGTTTAAGTAGTCCGTAGAGACTTGTAGTTCAAGTTCTAAAGTGAACTAGGACAGCAAAGGCAGGAGAATGGAGATGAGGCTCAGACCAGCCTTGATACATTTGCAGGTCCAAGGCACTGAACACAATGTTCCTTTCTTACTTTTCCCTTGGAAACGCTGCAGTTGGTCTCAGTATCTTTCAGATGGTGAGGGCATAAGAATGCACCCAACGTACTAGTCCTGATTAACATCCATTGGTTAAATTCCCAGTGACAAGCAGATACCGCCTACCTACTAACCTCATCCCGCCCCCTTGACCTGTCCATCCTCCCCGGACTGACCTATCCCCTCCCTACCTCCCCACCCACACTCTCCTCTCCACCTATCTTCTCCTCTATTTGTCTTCAGTCCGCCTCCCCCTCTCTCCCTATTTATTTCAGAATCCTCTCCCCATCCCCCTTTTCTGATGAAGGGTTTAGGCCTGAAACGTCAGCTTTTGTGCTCCTGAGATGCTGCTTGGCCTGCTGTATTCATCCAGCTCCACACTTTGTTATCTTGGATTCTCCAGCATCTGCAGTTCTCATTATCACTGGTCTGTCTCATTTTGTATACTTCAAAACTGGAGGGCCAATTACCAATATTGAAGGGTTTCTCCTCTGAGAAAGGGTTTGATTTGGCTTTGCGCTTTAATCAAAAAAGAACAGATTCACTGGTAAGGACCACATATGCAAGTGTGGGCGTGGTATCAGAATGCAAGGTCAGCACACAGGTAGAGGATATTAGGGAATACATGGAGGCAGGGCAAAGGGAGATAGGGTAATTGGAGTGGATCCATACAGAGTGTAGCACGTGCTTCTGCTTGTTGGAATCCGTGGTCAACAGCGTTTCTTTGTTGAAGAACAAAAGAAGTGCTGTTGCTTTTCTCCCCTGCTTGAATTGCAAAACAATGATGAGAGCAGTCAGACTACCACTTGCACAGCTCTGCAAGCAGTTTCAGGAGGAGTGTGCAAGTGTGTCCTTGACTCAGATTTCAAGTTAGCACTCACTATCTGGTGAATTGAAACAAAAACAAAAAAATTGCTGGAAAAGCTCAGCAGGTCTGGCAGGATCTAAGCAGACAAATCTAGAGTTAACGTTTCGGGTCGAGTGACCCTTCCTCAGATTTCTGATTTCTCTCCACAGATGCTGCCAGACCTGCTGAGCTTTCCCAGCAATTTCTGTTCGCATTTCTAATTTACAGCATCTGCAGTTCTTTCAGTTTTTGTCCAGGGAATGGACCAGCCTCACCCGATATTTCTACCTGGATTGCTGGCAGATTGAATACACCACCTTGTAATTTCTTGACTCCCTGTTCTTCATAACCCGTCAGACAGATGTTCTGCTGATAGTCCAGCATTGCATCGAGCATCAGTGACTATGGGGCTAAGCGCTCTCATGATCAATTCTTTGCAAATTGTGAACTCCATCCCTTTGTCACTGAGATGCATTTTACTGGCATCACAGTTCTGTTTTTGATGGTTCAATTCTTATTCCAAGTAATCAATTATAACAGCATTTTCAATCCAGCACACCGAATAAAATATTCCACCTGGGATAATACTTTAAGTGAGAAAGCTTTTTTCTAATGAGGTTAGTTGGGAAACAGGAAGAAATACACATATTACTCAATGAGAAATGACATTGTTACCAGCACTATTTCATAACATTAATGTACACCAGCAATCCACTCACTGGAGGATTACGTACTTGTGAATCTATTTTGAAATATTCATATAATATTCTTCTTTTAACGATCGGTCAACTGTTTAGAAGTTAAAGCCCAAAGATGTGCAGGTTAGGTGGATTGGCCATGTTAAATTGCCCAAAATGTACAGGGATGCGCAGGCTTGGTGGGTTAGCCATGGGAAATGCAGGGTTACGGGGACAGGCCTGGGTGGGATGCCCTTCAGAGTGTCAGTGTGGACATGATGGGCCAAATAGCCTGTTTCCATGCATATTGATTCTGTGATTCTAAAGGCGCTTTACTCTGTCCAGAATCAGGGAGGGCAGAAATTTACACTGTAATAGGTTTTCCTGTCTGGAGTGGTAACTGCAAATGGAGACGTGGCCCATGTTGACCAAAAGATCCACCAGTTTCAATGATACCCACTGAAATGGTAAACTACAATGCCAACTACATTTGCAGATTTCCCTTCCCCTTTCCCCTGTTGGAACAGTTTCTCCTGATGATCATCAGTGCCTGTTGGCAAGCGCATCCCAGATTGATGAGCTGAAGATGAGAATAGCACCTTGGATAAAAATCAGAAACTGCTGGAAACATTCAGCAGGTCTGGCAACACCTTTGGAAGCAGAAATAGAGTTAATGTTTCAGGCCAGATTCGCGGTCGTTACCTTGAATCCCTAATTCTGTTTCAATTTTCTCCGCAGTTGTCACCAGAATTGCTGAGTATTTCAGCATTTTCTCCTTTGGGGGTGTATTTTGATTGTAGCCTCTGCAGTGTTTTGCATTTGTATAGCCTTTTTGGAGATGCCCCCAGAGAATCATACAGAACAGGAGGAACCCATTCAGGCAGCTGGACCTGTGCCAACTCTGTCAACGATGCCAGCCAATGAGGCACACCCTTATAAATATACTTGGTCTTGTTGTGCTGCTAATGAATATTTATAGAGAAAGCTGATGTGAGGAAATGTTAACTTTTATTTACTCATAGGATGTGGGCATCTCTGGCTTTGCCAACACTTATTGCCCATTGTTAATTGCCCAGGAGGCAGCTAAATGTCAACCACATTGCATGTGGGTTTGGAGTCACATGCATGCCAGACCAGGTAAGGATGGCAGATTTGCTTCTATAATGAACATTAGTGAACCAGATGGGTTTTTGTTTTGGACAATTGATCTATGGTCATCATTAGACTTTTAATTCCAGATTTTTATTGAATTCAAATTCTACCATCTACCATGGCAGGATTTGAACCCAGGTCCCAAGAACGTGAGCCAACTATCTAGATTAATAGCCTAGTGATAATACCACTAGACCATTGCACCCCAACTTAATTCAGGGAGCATCTTACTCAGGTTTCATCTTGCCATCAGGCTGCAAGAAAATAAAAGCAAAACCATGACAGAGAAATGATAAATACTGCCTAATGTGTATTAATGTCAGACTGAACTCCTTGTACCAAAACCCGCTTTCTACTATCCCTGCGACGAATAACCTGCCACATTTGTGGTGGAGGTACGTCAGTAAGGTTCACTTTGTAACGGGACTGGATGTTCATGAAAACATATGGGAACCTGATACAGAGAGAGACAGGAGGGGAGGACATTTTGCTACATATTCCTGGGATGATTTCCCGATGCAGGAGCTCCGAGCACCATAGAGACTGGGTACACCAACTGAAAATAAAAGTAGAATCCTGGAGAAAGGTGGTTGGAAGGATTTCACAGCATTACAGCCATAACCACAATATTGGCCATTGCATTGATGGTTGCAGCGGAGAAAGTAGTGCTGTACACAGTGAAGGAGGGATTTCTGTTTGAAGTTTGAAAGGGTTAATACTTGGGCAGGATGAAATAGGGACTCATTAGTCGTTTTTCAATAGAGATTCTGTTGTAAATTCATTGAGATTTTGACTTGGGGCTTGACAACCAATTAATGCGACAGCTTAAATTATGACGATGGGTTTCATGGACCAGACTTATATACCAAGGAGAATGGGAGTTTAATAGTGATTTACTGAGGTGTCTGAGATTGTCAGATGAGTTGATGGCATAGAAAGAAAGAATGTAGGGTCATTAGCCTTATGTTAGAGCCAGGGTAAGTTCACATTTCTTCATACAGATAGGATTAGAAATGAGAATCACCCCTTCCCCACTCCCAACCCAACCCCCCTTTTAAATAATTGGCTGGGGGGGGGATTCAATTGAAAAATTCAAAACTGAATTTGATAGGTTTTTGCTAGGTAACAGTATTAAAAGATATGGGATTGAGTGGAGTAGCTGGATTCAAAGTCGAGATTGGCCAGGATCTAATTGAGTGTTAGAAGCTGCGTGGGGCTCAATGGCCTACTCCTAGTCAGATAAGAAAAATGCAAAGCCTCAGCAGGTCACTTAGCATTGGAGGGTGTCTTTTAGGTGGGAATGTGCTTAGAACTGGATGAATAAGACCTGAGGAGGTCCTTACTGGGACCCACCAAACCAAGAAGCCAATCAGAAGGCAATAGGCAGATCTTACAAGATCGAATGGACCAAATTTTTCTTCTTTGTATTTTACCAAAGTGAGGTGAAGGTAAATAATGTCTGCCATAATTAATAATTTACAGTTGCCACAGGGGTTTCTCATTTCTGCATTGTTGTTTCTGCAAGGCCATTTATGTTTTGTGGTTCACATGAAATAAACAACATTTATGAAGGAACGTTAAAAAAACCAAACAACTATAAATGCAGGAAATCAGAAACAAAGCAAAATTGCTGGAGAAACTCAGCAGGTCTGGCAGCTTCTGAGAATGAGAGAAAGCAGAGTTACTGTTTCTGGTCCAGTGATACTTCTTCAGAACATTTATAAAAGTGTGCTTCCCTTCTTGAATTTAAGGGACACTACAATTTAGCGTGCACATGCAGGACTTTGCCTGTGGCTTTCAGGATCCTGCCATCAAGCTCATTGGCAGGTGACGTATGTTTTGCGGCTTAGCCATTGAATGGCCAGAATGCAGACTCGCCAGCCAATTAGTGATGGTGGGTGAACAGGCTATCCAAGGCAGAGGTCCAATCAGAAGTCTTCCAAAAGCAGAATTAGGATGCCATGTGAGAGTGTGTGAGACTTGACATATAAAATGGCCTTTGCGGCCACCCCAGGCTGTCCTCCAGCTGTTGGGCAGCATGGAGGAGTTGAAAGTCTTTGTTTCTGCCCTGAGCTAGAGCGTCCATGGTCACCTGGGGCAACTTGGAGCCTAACTGGGGAAATCCAATTGGCCTCCTTCTCTGGGCCCATAGTTATCTCAGTTGGTTACTGACAGTTTGCACAAGGATAGCTATCCTGCACCTGCATCCCATCACAGAACAGAAGGAGGCAACACAACTGACGATGACATATGATTCTCTATTCGTCCGCTTCAGTTCCTAACAATGACTGGGCCTTGAAACCCTCAACCACATGTTTGGCCGATGACACAGACAGACTGTGGTACCATCACTAGACTAGTAACCCAGAGGCCTTGGCTAATGTTTTTGGAGACATGGGTTCAAATCCCACATGGTAGCTGGTAGGATTTAAATGCTATGAATCAATTATAATTAACCAATTAATAAATGAATGGAATTGAAAGCTAGTTCTACCCGTGGTGATTAATAGTTAAAAACAAATAAAACGGCCAGGGTGATATGGTGGTGGGCAAACCGTTGGGTTCTGTGCGATAACACTTCCTGACATAAGAAGGAAAGGAATGAAAGCTAGTCCAAGTAATGGTGACCATGAAAACTGTCAATTTGTTGCAAAAACTCGTTTGTTTCATAAATTTCCTTTGGGGCTGAAAATTGCCACTCCTACCCAGACTGGCCTACACGGTTCCAAATTCTTGGTAATGTCTTGATTCTTGGGCGCAGGCTCAGAAGTTACTCAACTGATGCAAATAGGGATGGGCAGCAAATGCTGACCTTGCCAGTGATGTTTGCATCTCAGTTTAGAAATGCCAAAATCCATAATTTCTGATTTTACAACCGGAGCACTTTTCCAAGTGATATTTTATACACAGACACATGCGTAATCAGTTTAGTGCAGAATAGTAATGTATAATAAATTAAGCATTATTAAATTCACAGCATCATTTGAAAGCAAGAAGAATGGTTCTCTTGTGAAATGTTGTTCGTTGCAGAGGAACAGCAAGGGCACTGCCCTGGAGATCGGTGGGTTGAAATTAGCAGCTCATTCAGGTGCAAAGCCGAGGATTTATTGCAGTGTCCTTAAAGATCTCTGAACATGTTGACTATGCTTCACATCGTTGTCTCTCCTGATCATTAACCTGTCCTTTCCCTCCGGGCTCAGACTGTTTACCTCGTCACCATGGAGACTTCGTCTCTGGAGCGGCAGCTGCAGAGCGTTCAGCGCAACATTGCCTTCTTAAAGGGGGAACACATGGAACTACTGCATGGGCTGCACATGGAGATCCTGCAACTGCAGAAGCGCTGCACCGGTGAGTCTCTGTTGTCATGCTCAACCTGGAAGGAGGCGGGGGGGAGGGGTGTGGGGTGGCAAGGCGTGGGCAATCATGCCTTTGTTTTTGCGAGACTGAAACAGGGTGGCAAAGGTGCCAGATGACACCATTGTTTTGTCTTTCCTTGCCGTGACCAAGAAGAGTTGCTCCAGTCACTCGTGCCTCCTTTGAAAATTCTGAGCGGTTTTGGGCCCCATACCTCAGGATGGATGTACTGGCCCTGGAGTGGGTCCAGAGCAGGTTCCCGAGAGTGATCCCAGGCATGAAAAGGAACATTATAGAGCATAGAACAGTACAGCACAGTACAGACCCTTTGGCCCATGATGTGCCACCCTACTAAAATCAATCTACCCTGCATACCCTACATTTTGCTATCCTCCATTTGCCCATCCGAGAGTCGCTTAAAAGTCTCTAATGTATCTGACTCCACTACGACTGCCGGCAGTGCATTCCACACACCCACCACTCTCTGTGTGAAGAACCCACCTCTGACATCTCCACTGTACCTTCCTCCAATCACCTTAAAATTATGCTCCCTCATAATAGTCATTTCTGCCCTGGGAAAAAGTCTCTGTCTATCCATTCTATCTATGTCTTTCATCATCTTGTACACCTCTCACGTCTCATCCTTCTTCGCTCCAATGAAAAAACCCCTAGCTCTCTCAACCTTTCCTCATAAGACCTGCTCTCCAGTCCAGCCAGCATCCTGGTCAATCTCCTCCTCTCTAAAGTTTCCACATTCTTCCTACAATGAGGCAACCAGAACTGAACACAATATTCCAAGTGTGATCCAACCAGGGTTTTGAAGAACTGCAGCAAAACCTCGCGGCTCTTAAACCCAATCCCCCTGCCAATGAATGCCAACACACCAAATGCCTTCTTTACAAGCCTATCTTCTTGAGTAACAACTTTGAAGAATCTATGAATGTGGACCCCAAGATCCCTCTGTTCCTCCCCGCTGCCAAGAATCCTGCCATTAACCCTGTATTCTGCATTCAAATTCGACCTTCCAAAATGAATCACCACACACTTGAGGACTCCAGAGCTATACTCGATGGATTTTAGATGGATGACGGGGGATCTAATTGAAACTTATAGAATACTGAAAGGCTTGGGTAGAGTGGGTGTTGGGAAGATGTTTCCAATGGTAGGAGAGACTAGGAGCCAAGTTCACAGCCTTAGAGTAAAGGGAAGACCTTTGACAACGGAGATAAGGAAAAACTTCTTTGGCCAGAGAGTGGTGAATCTGTGGAAATCATTACCTTGGAAGGCTGTGGAGGCCATGTCATTGAGTATATTTAAGACAGAGATAGGTAGGTTCTTGACAGTCAAGGAGATCAAAGCTTATGGGGAGAAAGCAGAAGAATGGGGTTGAGAAACTTATCAGCCACAGTAGAATGGTAGACCTGACTCAATGGGCCAAATGGCCTAATTTCTGCCCCTGTGTCTTACAGTCTTATAATCTCCCGTGGCATTGTTCATGAATAGTCCAGGTGAAGCTGGGTGCTCTGAAGGTCGGTTGTGGGGTTGAAGGGAGAGGGAGGTTAGCATTGAAACCAAGAAGTAATTGCCTGCATCCAGAGTGCTGGCTGCCAGACCCATTGAGCTTCTCCAGCAATTTCTATTTTTGGTTCTGACTTCCAAACTGCAGGCTTAACTTTCAGCAGTGCTCATCTAGCATGCAGCTACTTGGAACGTGTTTAGTTCTACAGAACATGATATAAATGTCTATTATATCTAGATCTCTAAATCTTTCCTTCTTGCTTATCAGATGTTGGCATTGCTGTCATGGCCTGCATTTTTTGCCTATTCTTAATTGTCATTCAGCTGGTAGTGTTGAGTCACATTGTTGAGCTGCTATAGTCCGTGTGGTGTTTGTACACCTATTGTGCGAATATAAAGGAGCTGTAGGGTTTGGATTTACCAACAAGAGGACAGGTAATGTGGTTTCAAGTTAGGACAGTGTGTGGCATGGAGACGAATTCACTGGGATTCCCATAGGCCTGCTGCCCTTGTTTGCAGAGTGGTGAAGTTTATAAACTGCTGAATATATAAATCTAGACATTGAGTCACATTAGCAGGATATTGTTCAGGCAAAGATGAGTTGCAATATGATGCACTTTTATGCCGTCTGTGCTGTACTATTCAGTCATCTGTTCAGTGCAAGGGAGAGCTGTTAGCTGTAATTTAAGGAGGACCCATGATTTGTTTTTCCCAATTTCTCACAGGGTCTATCACTAAGCTAACCCACTGCTCTATAACAGATACAGTCACCTGCGCGTAGCTGTCACAGTAAAATTGCTGAATCCTTTAAATTCCACAGAATTCTATTACACCCAGCTTGCTAATAACTGCTGTCACCTTTCTAGTTTCCAACTTCAGTTAGACACTATCCAGGCCAGTATTTATTACTCAGCCCTAATTGCCTAGAGAGTCAACCACATTGCTGTGGTCTGGAGAGACACGTAGGCCAGACCAGGTAATGATGGCAGTTTCCTTCCCTAAAGGGTGTTAGTAAACCAGATGGTTCCATGGTCATCATTAAATTCCTAATTCCAGATATTTGTGGAACTCAATTCCATGGCAGAATTTGAAACCCAGTCCCCAGAACATTACCTGTGTCTCTGGAGTAATAGTCTAAGCGATAATACCACTAGGCCATCAACTCCCTTTAACCTATGCTGGCTGTGCCAGAGGTTTGGTTTGCAGAGGAATGGGCTGCAAGTAAATGCCAAAATGATCAGTGAATCACTAAAGTGAAATGTCGTAAAGATGATGTGAAGCTCTCTGGAGAAATTTGGCATTTTCAGCCTGGACAGGAATTGATCTCAGGGATGGTTTGGAGGTTACCAAAAGAAATGTAAGAGACTGATATTTAAATTTGCAGAAGTAGGACAAGGGGAACCCATAAAAGGCAAGTTTTGGACTGAGGCTGGGTAACAAATGTTTCCTTACACACTCGACTCATCTACTAATGGAATAACTCTTGCAGAGATCCGAGGGTCATTTTATGAACCAATTGTGTGCCACAATAGAGATGGGAGGAGGGAATTGCTAGGCCCATTGTGAATGGAACAAAGGGGCAGGAGGCTGCTATTTAATTGTCAATCTGCCTCACCGTTTGATGAGATCCTAACTGATCTGGGACCTTATTGCATGATTAGTCTTTCTCTAAATTCCTTAATACCTCCCATTAATAAAATTGGATCAGTCTCAGATTTAAAATGAATGATTGATTCAGTATTGATTACTGTCTGGAAAGTTATTTTAAACTTCTGTTGCTCCTTACGTGTAAAAAGAAATCTGAGCTTTACCTGAAGAGAAGATCCTCAGCCAGTGGAAACAACAGTTAATGTAATAAATGTTTTGAGATCACTTATTGGTTATCTAAATTTCTGGTTCTAAAAACCCTAGTTTATTATAAGAAAAGGAATGTGCGTTAAATTAGTCTCAGCATCTACCAAGCGTTAAACAGCAATAATGTTTCAGGTCAAGAGATAACAAAATGTAGAGCTGGATGAACAAAGCAGGCCAAGCAGCATTTTCACTAGAAATTTGCATAATCTCTTATAATTTAACCCTTGGGGTTTAAGCATCATTCTGGTATACGTGTGTAATACTGGGTTGGATGCATGCACTCAGACAGGCAGAATGACTTTCATTAGCCACATCGTCCCATCATTTTTCAGATGCTTTCTGACCGGTTAAGTTTTTTAATTATTCTGTCATAAAATGTGGTTGTCATGGCTGGACTGGCATTTGTGATCCATCCTTTATTGTTCTTGAATTGAGTGGCTTGTGAGACCATTGCAGAGAGAAGTTAAGAGTCAATTACATTGCTGTACGTCTGCAGACACATGTGGGCCAGACCAGGTGAAACAGCAGATATCCTTTCCTGCAGGACATTTGACATGAATTGTCCAAGTTTAAAAAAAACCTCAATTATACTTAATTCATAGAAGTAGTGACTTGCAAGCCTAAGAGTTCCATAGCACTGTTTTAATATAGGCTCCCCATTTAAAACATTAAGCAGCATGTCTCTAACCACTGACTCATTTCACATTTCCAGCATTTACCATTTTGATTTCTAGTTCTCACATTTCTGTTAAATTCTGAGGCAGATTTAACATTACGCTGTGTTTGATCTAAAGTAGCAACGTACACTTAGATCTGATTGACCATGAAAATGGTGAATACTGCTCTCACTGGTTCCCTCATCTCGAAGTGAATAATTTTACACAGGCTTTGAATGTCGCCCAATGAGCACTGTGTCTGCCTTAAAAATTGTCAATCTGGTCTGGCCTTGCAATAAACACATTTGTAGCTGCACAGAAAGTTTTATTTTTATAATGATCTCATCCAGCACACTGACATTTCATCCCCATTGAAACTGTATCATTAGAGGGCAGGGGACGATGAGACTGTCTGTCTGTTTGGGCAGCTATTAGTGAACTGCATTGATTGCTCAGCTTCTTCTGTAGTGGGTCACTAGTAACTGCTGGAGGTAAATCTGCTGTGCATTTTAGTAAAACAAACAAAGGAAAGACTTATAGAATTAAAAGTATGCCTCTGGGTAGTGTTGTAGAACAGAGACCTGGGTGTTCAGATACATAATTCTTTGAAATTTACATCAGAGGTAGACAGGGTGGTTAAGAGGGCGTTTAACACATTAGTCTTCATTGCCCAGCACAGGAATTAGGACATTATGTTGAGGTTGTACAGGACACTGGTGAGGCCTCTTCTGGAGTACTGTGCGCAGTTCTGGTCCACCTGTTATAGGAAGGAGGATAATATTAAGCAGGAGAGGGTTCGGAAGAGATTTACCAGGATGTTGCCAGGAGTGGAAGGTTTGAGTTATAAGAAGAGGCTGGAAAGGCTGGGACATATTTCAATGGAGCAAAGGAGGTTGATGGGTGATCTTATAGAAATTGATAAAATAATGAGGGGGATAGATAAGATGGATGGCAGGTATCTTCACCCTACCCTAGGGTGGGGGATTTCAAGACGGGGGGGCATATTTTTAAGGTAGAGGAGAAAGATTTAAAAAAGGACAAGAGGGGCATTTTGTTTTAAGCACAGAGAGTGGTTTGTGAGTGGAATGAACTTCCAGAGGATGTGATGTACGTGGGTCCAGTTACAACATTGAAAACATATTTGGATAAGAATAAGATATGTTTGGAGGGAAATGGACTGAGCGCATGCCAATGGGACTAGTTTGGTTTGGGAGTATGTTTGGCATGGACTGGTTGGACCAAAGGGTCTGTTTCCGTGATGTATGACTCTAGACTTGAGCTCAACCTGAAGTGCATTTTCCTCAGGGGTAAGTGATCCTGCCTGCAAACATCAGGGAGGGATCAGGCAGTTTATGGCTGCTCCATCTCTGATACTGCGGATAACCGAGGCTGAGACATGGATCAGTCACTTGTAGATGGAAAGGAAGCGAATGGCAATGGCAGGACAGGAAACCAAAATCACAACGATGTGGCAGACCAGGAAAGTATAAAGCACGATCCAGCAGTGCCGATAGTGGACACCTCCTATTCGTGTTGCACATTAAGTACCTGAAGGAATCTTATTCAGTGTATTTGTGTTGTGATGTGCACATACATGTAAAGGTGCATATTGTAAACTGCTGTCCATCACTATCAGCTGGGCGATAGATAGTGGATGTACAGTCCCATGCCTCTGACAGAACAAAGCAGTAAGCCTACAGACCAGGTGTCTCCACCTAAATCCCAGGTACCCCTTGGTGTCAGGACCATCCCTGTATCCACGTTGTGGCCAGTGAACTTGAATTCATATTTTGCTTTCTTCCTACAGAGGCTGCCAGGCCTGCTGAGTTTCTCCAGCAATTTTGATTTTTGTTTTAGATCTCCAGCATCCACTGTTCTTTGTTTCATTTTAGTGAGTTAATGCTGCCAGCTTACCTGCATTATTTTTAATTTGTACAATTCAAATGAAAATGGATCAGAGGTCAAGCTTTTTTATTGAACAGGTTTGAGCTTAGTTTATTACCAGCAACTGCTGAAGGTTCCTAATGAAGGTATTAACTAAGAAAGACCGACGAAGATGAAAACAAAAACAGCCATGATTTTAAAAAAAGAACATTTGAGAAGGAAGTCTCTGTTAGGGTCCTTTGCTTGAGTCCCTTACTGCTGTAGTGAAGAAGTTAACAATTGATGTTGGATCTGGCAGATGTGATGACTTCTGTAGGTGTTTTCTGGCACCAGTGGACTCAGCCAGTCAGCAGACTTTGGGACAGAAAAGCGTCTCCTTGCTCTTCACCAGTGCTATGGTTTTGGTAGTTTCTTACTGCTTAACTTTCCTTCAACAGAGCAGTATTCAGCCTTTCTCTTCTCCTCCCCCAATTAAAAAAACCCTCAGAGGGTGGTTCTCAGAGGAGCCTTTTTGAGGCAGTGCGCACCATTTGGGCTAACCAATCCATTTACGCATAATTTCAACCAGCAGCAGAGTTTGCCCTAGACCGCTAACTCGTTTTTCAAACCGTGTGGGTCTGATTAACCCATGTCCTGAAGCTAAACTCATCTGTTACATTTTAACTGAGGCATCAGCTTTCCAGACCCTTTATCCTTCCAACTTGAATGGCTCTGATGTTGGTGTTTGTTGGGGACATGGAGAGCTGTTGGCACCTTGGAAGCCCAGAGTGTTGCCCAGAGTAAATTGCAAATGTCTCCACTTCCTAACTTAAGACTGAGGTAATACACTTCAATAAGTTTTGAAATAGCCCAGTGTAACAGACATGGTCTGCTGTGGCCTCCATCTTGATCAGGCTTTCTGAAACTTAATGTCCAGTGTACATATTTTAAAGTGGAAACGTCCCTTTAACATGTGTTTTTCTTAAAACCCTACAGTATCAGAATGGCCTGTTTGTAAGATCTGTACCTAGTGCTGTTCAGGGATTTGGAAATGCCAGCTAGGGTAAGAAAATTCTTGCCAAGGAATAACGCTATTGGCAAAAAAGACGATCACTGATTTAGAATGCAAACAGATAGAAGCTTTATTGCATAATAAAAACTGATACTTACTATTTCTCTAGTTGAGACCTGACACAATACACTTGTCTAATGTGTGTCAGTCTTCCTTTCCAAGGCTCCCTGGATCTCCTCTTGGTTATTTGACCCTGGTCTCTTCAAGAATCCCTACAGTGTGGAAACAAGCCCTTCAACACAACAATTCCACACTGACCCATCCCCCTATAATCCACCTCCGCAGCACGGGCAATTTAGCATGGTTTATCCACCTAGCCTGTACATCTTTGGATTGTGGGATGAAACCAGAGCATGCGGAGGAAACCCACAGAGACACGGGGAGAATGCACAAATTCCACACAGACAGTCACCCGGGGGTGGAATCAAACACGGGTCCCTGATGCTGTGAGGTGGCAGTGCTAACCGCTGAGCCACCATGCCAATGTCTTTCACATGCTGTAACTATAACTGCATCCACCACTTCTTCAGAAAGTGCTAGGGATATTTTTGTGTTGATCTGCAGGGATAGACCGGGTCTCAGTTTAAGATCTCATCCAAAAGTGAATTCCCTTTAAAATAGAAGGTTATGAGATTAGATCCCACTCCAGACACTTGACCACACAATCCACATTGTTGCCAGTGTGACACTGAGGGAACACTGCACTGTCAGTGTTAGCTACAAAGTGGGTAACAAATAGACTCTGCATGTGCTTCACTTGACCCAGTGGGGCTGGTATGGAATTGGAACTTGGGCATTGTTTCCCTACATTAGGTGAGGTGCTGTCACCTGCTGTGCCTGAGCTATTGAAGTACTCAGAGGGCCCTGTATTAGAGTAATCCATCTCACTTCAGGCACCTTGACATGTAGGGCGTAGGGAACAAAATTGTTCATTTTTATTCCTGTTTCTCATCCAAAATCTATGATAATCAATTTCGAACCAGATATTTGAAAACATAGACCGTAAAAACAAGAAGTGTATGGATTTTGTAAGGTCACCAAATAGGACATATCACTTTTGGGCACGGACTGGTTGGACCGAAGGGTCTGTTTCTGTGTTGTATGACTCTTATAATTCTGCGTTTCCGTCACCAAATGGACTATGGGCTTGTGGTCAGCTACAAAGTTCTTGAAACATCCCTAGGTGCCATATAAATGCAGGTTTTTTTCTTGTAAGTTAGGCTTTGATTTAAGGATTAACATCTGAAATCAGGTGGGAATGGGGCCACTGTTTATTTTAGAAAAAAGTATTTTGACTCATTCCTATTGCCTCAGTAGCTTTAGCCTTCTGCTATGCTTAGTCAAAATTTAATCAGCCAACCTTAAAGGACTCTGAAACCCAATGTGAAATACCAATGAAATAGTTGCTCATCAAAAACATGCACTTGCTAAGGAATGACAAAATGTTTTTGGTCTATTTAATGTATTACTGTACGTGACAAACACATGATACTAAATGTGTTCAGAGGGTACAGCAGTGTAAATATATTTTCTGAGTTCTTTTGATGCAACTGAAGGGAAATGAAGAATAAGGGGACATAACCTCAAAATTTGGGAGAAGAACTCAAAACCATTTTTCCACACGCAATGTACAGAGGAAATCTGGAATTCTGTCCACAATTCTAAACATCTGAGGACAACTGGTCATTTCAAGACTGAGGTCAATCATCTTTTGTTGGTTAAGGGAATCTGAGATTATGGAGCAGTAGGGCACAGATTAACTCTGATCTAGCTAAACAGTAGCACAGGTTTAGTATTCTACCCATAATCAGTCAGTCAGCATTTAACTGTTCCTCCAATCCTGTTCCTAATGCGACCATTATTGTGACAATGTTAACGCAGGAAGATTCACTAAATCAAACCTAGGATAGTTGAGCCCTTTGCCATTATCACTTGAACAGTGCTGCTCATGTAGACTCCAAAACCACCGAAGTCATGTCTGTATTATACTTGATGAAAAACGCTGGAGTAGACCTTCTTGAGACTAGCCCAGTCCCACACTGTGGCTCAAAGGTCCAAAAATGTGTTAATGATGATGGAGCTAATCCAAAACGCCTGTGCTTCCCTTTTATAGAACATAGAACATAGAAAAGTATAGCACAGTACAGCCCTTCGGCCCACGATGTTGTGCCGTGGAATAATCCTAATCCAAAAATAAAATAACCTAACCTACATTCCCCTCAATTCACTGCTGTCCATGTGCATGTCCAGCAGTCGCTTAAATGTCACTAATGACTCCGCTTCCACGACTACCACTGGCAAAGTATTCCATGCGCCCCTTTTAGATGTGAGAATGTCAATTGAGGCACAAGGTTAATAAATAAGAGCCAACGTTATGTTGACAAGTGTGAAGGGCATAGCAGCATTGTGTGTTTCTGTCAAAACCAAAGCAAACTTCATTGCTGGCAATTAGATCAGACGAGGAAGTTCAATACTATATCAAAATCAGACACCTCAGCTGAGCCATGAGTCCATTGTAGCAATCTCATCTCTGAGCCAGAACCCAACCCTGAAACTTGTGCATAAAGACCAGATAGGAACTTCAGTGCAGCAATGTCAGGGTATCGTACTGTCCTATTGCTCGGGGCCCTGCCTTCCTTTTTTGTTATTCATCCATGAAAAATGAGTGTTGCTGGCTAGGCCAGCATTTATTGCCCATTTCTGATTACTTAGAAAGAAGAGTAAATCACATTGCTGCTGACCTGAAGGTCAGACCAGGTAAAGATGACAGATTTCCTTCCCAAAAGAACACTGGTGAACCAGATGGGTTTTTACAATAATCTGTAGTGGTTACATGGTCACCAGTAGGCTAGCTTTTCTAAAAAACAATCAGATGTGATTCAAACCCATGTCCACAAAGCAGCCTGTGGTTCTGGATTTTCTAGTTTACTGATATTACCACTTCACTGGTACCTTCCTTGCTAAGTAGCTGTAAAACATCCCGTGATAAATTTTGAAGTAGAGCCATCAGTCCTGTCCTCATGTAGTGGGAGCTTGCTGTACACAAATTAGCTGCTGCAGCATATTAAACAAATACTGCACTTCATAGATAATTAAGAATTAAAGCTGTTTAGTTTGTGAAGGTGTTGCATAAATACATTAAATTAAACAAAGAACTGTGGATGCTGGCAATCTGAAATAAAAAAATAATTACTGGAGAAACTCAGCAGGTCTGGCATCATCTGTGGGAAGAAAGCAGAGTTAACGTTTCAAGCCCAGCAGAACAGGGTCCTCAACTTAAAACGTTAACTCTGCTTTCTTCCCACAGATGATGCCAGACCTGCTGACTTTCTCCATAAATACAAGTTTTTCTTGTCTTTGAGTAAATTTTGTATTTTGTACATGGTCTCTCATGCTTGTTAAAATTTCTTTGTCTAATCCTTCAATTATTTCTCCAATTAATTTAACTTAGTACTGTGGATAGATAGAAGTGGGGACTGTTCTGCTTGAAGGAGAGAAAGTTGAGAAGAGGTCTGATAGAGATATTCAAAATTTCGGGAGGCCGAGATAGAGTGGGTCAAGAGAAATTGTTCCCACTGATGGAATGATCAAGAGAGGCAAAGAATTAAGATAATTGGCAAAAGAAGCAACTGTTATGGACCAAACCAGACTCCCTCAAAATGTGTTAAGAAAATAATCGAGACTGTAACATTTTCTTGTTTAAAAGGTCCGAGTCAGACATTGCATTCCAGATGCAATTCAATTGGTCAAACTACCAAATTTGAAGCAAAACACACATTATTCATATAGTATGGTTAAAATGCAACAAAACAAAGAAGAAATTGGAATAACTTCACTCTCTTGGAAAACTTAACAGAATAATAGATTATTTAATTAGTAGACGGCAACTGTTCCAGTATAGTAACATCCAATAAACACACCCTTGACAAAGGCAACTTCAGCAAAATAGACTGTCTTCAGGCAGTTCTCCAGTCCAGGGGGAAAAACATCGAGAGAAAACTCTGTGAGAGAGTGTAGCAGGGAAAGATGTGCTGCAGCTTCCAAACCCAGCTTCAAGATTGCAGCAACTATTGCTACTGAAAATGAAAACTAAAAATCCTGGTTCTGTAGGATCTTGCCCCACCCATTCAGGCTGCTTCTATTGTTCCAACTTTTTAAAAAAAAAACCTAAGACACCTCAAACTGCTAACTGTAACAGCTCTGAGTAGACCTCACAGCATCTCTTTCTCAAGGTTTCTTCATAAAAAGAACTCAGGACATTGTAAAGCATATTGTCACACAATGTGTTGTTAAGATTTGGAATGTGTTGCTGAGAATGTGGAGGAGGCAGGTTCTGTTGAGCTACCCAAGAGAGAATTGGCATGTTGACCCTGCACGTTCTTCCTTTTCTGGTTATGGGGCTGGAGGGGATGAGGACGAAGTTGCTCATTCAGAAAGCCAGTACCGACATGATGGGCTGAATAATCTCTTGCAGTGCTCTACCAATTGTGTGACTATTCACTGAGGCTTGAGAAGGAAATTTGACCCCTGGGGGTAGGGAGAAAGGGCAGCCATTCCTAAGCACACCCTTGTTTCCTCATCCACGGTCGAAAGGTTGGCCACTTTTCGAATTTCTACTTGATCCCAATTGTTTCAGACTCTGAAGGGGACTGGAAATTGCTCAGAATATGTAGTATGATCCATCACGGAGCCAAATCTTAGTAATTGGAAGTGGAGACAGACAATATCACAGTTCTCCCCCATTAGACTAGAAACCTGAGAGGTGACTTGTAATGCACAGTAACACACATGACTTTCACCAACCATCTGAGGACAAAGCAAAAGAGTCTTTTGCAACCTACTGCCATCTCTGTGAGTAATGGTTTTCCAATGTAGCCGCTGGAGGAATGACAGTACCTGTGAGCTCAGTCTAGAGTCTCTCTCTCTCTCTCTCTCTCTCTCTCTCTGTGTCCCTCTGTCTGTCTCTCTCTCTCTCTCCCCAGTAAGTGAGTGCACAGTTCAAAGTCACTGAATTCTGCAAGTACAATGCGGTTTGAGAGGAACTTAAAGCATTAGGTTAGCTGCCAGTAAACTATTGACTGAAACCCAATCTGTACTGAACAGTGCAGGAATGCAGCCGAGGATAATGTGGTAATGCTGAATCAGAGCATTCTGAATCACAAGTAATACCTTATGATGGCATGTTGCATTCCATATTGCTGCTGTCTTCTTAGCGAACTAGTGAGATACTGGGTTACATGCATTGAACAACAACAACTTCCATTCGTGTAGCACCTTTAAAGTAGTGAAATGCTACAAGGCACTTCATGGGAGCATTATAAAAAGTTTTTGCAAGGTGATATTACGACATGTGACCAAAAACTTGATCAAAGGGGGATGCTTTTAAGGAGATGCTTTAAGGAAAGAGTGGTAGTGAGGTATAGAAAAGGTTTACCAGAGCCTGGCATCCAGATAGCTAACGACACGGCCACCAGTGATGGGAATGACATTTGGGGATGTAAGAGAGGCCAAAACTGAGGGAAGCTCTAATATCATGGAGTATTGTGAGGTTGCAAGAGATTAGAAAGATACACCTCCCACCCCCCACCCCCCCACCCCAGACCCTGTGTATTTCTGAAAATAAGAATGCAAGATTCAAAATCAGACACTTCCTGTTGTGTTGGACAATATGTCAAGGATTACTGGGCTAAAATCTTAGTTTTGTCACTAATGAATGAGTGGAAAATCTGTGTTTAAACAAAGGACATAGAGCCAGAACATAATCTCAGTGTATGGGGGCAGAGTGGGAGCCTGTGCTTTCAATGGTGTACCCCTACGATGAAGTTATTTGTGCTTACTAAGAATTAGTGACCCTCTCTATATTTTTTTCACAGGCTGCTTTAACATCTAGGCCTACTCCCTACGCCTGCTTCAATTTCATGTTATTTCCTGAGCGTTACATTGAGCAATATCCTCTGTATGTGTGTCAATCAGCTGAAGCACATTTAATTTTCTTATATTTCTAATTTATATTTTAGTTTAGATCAATGATTATTGTATTTGGGAGTTTTTATTCTCAAATATGTTTGTTAAGAATGGAATGGAGGAAGGATTGGTATATTTTGGTTTCACGATTGTGCAAAACAGGTTTTGTGATTGAAGTTATGTATTTGTCGCTAAGGCTCACTCCCTCCAATGCCCAGACAAGGGAGGAGATTGGTCTATCAATAGAGTTATGGGAGTCAGTGTTTTTATACTCATTTGGCTGCTTTTTCCAAACACAGTCATTTATGTTTTGCTGTCCTGGTCTTTTGTCTTCCTCCCTGCTCCTCTTCCTATCAACCATCTTTCCAGTTCAACCTTCATTCCCGACAGTGATCTGTCACTACAACTGCAAACGCTGCTAATATTCTCAATAGATTCCCCCCGACACAGGTTCTTCAGTTCCTCTCTTGGGATGCTCCAGTACGCCCATTGAAACTACCAACTAGTCTCCTAACCCTCAAGCTGTCCTATAACAGTCACCTATTCGCTGTCCTGCCCAGAGTGCCCACAGGGTGCCTACCTTGCCAACCTCACTTCTGGCGTTCTCACCCCAGCCACCACTGCCAATGGATTAATTGTCACGCCTGGAGAGGAAGGAAGCCTTATTCTCTTCATCACGGAGGCAGGCCACTTCCATTTCCACTTCATCGTGGCTCCACTAATCCATCATGGAATGTTAGCCCATGCGTTTTTCACTTCTGACTTGCACATTCCAGTGGTGCCTGGTCAGCCTCCTGTCCATTAACATCAGCCCGTCCAAAATCCTTCCTCCTGGACCCTATCCAACATTAACCCAGCTCACCATGACCTTGCTAACCATCCAACGCCTTAAACTTAAAATCCCTTCATGATTTCACCTCGCATTTTCCTCATAACCCACTGCAGCACCTAGATGGTGCATTGTTTTGGTTTTGACCTTTATGCATTCTCTTTCCTAACATTTATCTCAGCCACACACTATAGAAAACCCCTTCTGCTTAAAATAGACCCGCTTTAAAACTCTTTTGGTCATCCTTCCTGAAAATTTGCTCTTCCATGTCTTGACATTCTTTTTTTATTCCTTCATGTGATATGAGCATATTAGCAATTCCCTTTCTGCCCTTGAGGTGCATTCCATGGGGAGTAAATACACCAAAGAAAGGGAGTTCAGAATTTTGACCCAGTGACGGTGAAAGAACCACGTGAGATAGTTTCAAGTCAGGATGGTGAGTGGCTTGAAGGGAAGCCTGTAAGTAGTGGTGTTCCCATGTATCTTGGTGTTCTTCTTGGTGATCATAATAGCAGTCATAGGTTTGGAAGGTGCTCTAAAAGACACTTGGTGAGTTATGGCAGTGTATCTTATAACAATTGGTGCCACTGTGCATCAAAGCTGGAGAGAGTGAATATATAAAGGCAGTTGATGGGGTGCCAGTCAGTTGGGCTGCTTTGTCCTGGATAGTGTCAAGATTCTTGAGTGGTGTTAGAGCTGTACTCATCCAGACAAGTGGGGAGAATTCCATCACCCTCCTGACCTGTGCCTTGGAGATGATGGACAGGCTTTGGAGAAGCCTCTTTTACTTGCAGCAGGATTCCCAGCCTCCAACCTGTGGCTCTTATAGCCACAGTACTGATATGGCTGGTTCAGTGTCCGTTCTGGTCAGTGGTACTCCCCAGGATGTTGATGTTGGAAGCATTTCCCAATGGTAAGGCCAAGAGGCAATGGTTGGATCTTGCCTTGTTGGGGATGGTCATGTCCTGGCTTTTGTGTGGCATGTTTGTTACTTGGGACTTTTCAAATCAAGCCCAGATATTGTCCAGGTCTTGCCGCATTTCAACATGGACTGCTTCAGTATCTGAGGAGTTGCCAATGGCACTGAACTTTATGCAATCATCAGGAAACATCCCCACTTCTGACCAGATAGAGGGCAAATGAAGTTGTTGAAGATGATCAGGCCAAGGACACTACCCTGAGGAACTCTTGCAGAGATATCCAGCTTCAATGATCTTCCTTTTGTACTGGGTATGACAGCAACTAACAGTTTTCCCCCGATTCCCATTGACTCTAGTTTTGCTAGGGTGGCACGATGCCACACCCAATCAAATGTAGCCTTCGCATCAAGAACAGTCGCTGTCACCTCACTTCGTGGATTCAGCTGTGATGAGATCAGGAGCAGAGTGGCCCTGGTGGAACCCAAACTGAGCATCCGTGAGCGGGATATTGCTGACTAAGTGCCTCTTGATAGCATTGTCAGTGATACCTTGGATCATTTTGCTGATGATCGAGGGCAGACTGATTAGGTAATTGTCAATGCCTGTGGAACTTCTTTGTTTTAACTCAACAAAGAGAACTCAAACAATGAGTTGTTGCTATTTTGGGATAAGACCGACATCTTATGGTGAAAGTGTTGAGGAGTTCCTGTCAGTATGCTATAGATGTACTAACAGAGGATGTGATGCTGGATGTGGAGGAGGGTTATAAAACAAATAAACAAATTGCAGATAGGAGAACATTTTGAGAATAGTGAGTCACTGGATTCCCGTTGAAAACAAATTAACTTGAAGCATGTCTGACTAGAAATTGAACTCATTTCTGTGAGAAATCCAAAATAACTTAAAGAAAAATAATGGCAAATGAAGCATAAGGTACTAAGGCAGGGGGAGTTATTTAATTGCAAGATGCTTATTTGGAGTGTTCTTTAGTTCTGATAAACTACGTGCAACATTCTGCAATCTCTCGCTTAGTGGTCACTTGTGAATTTAATCATTTGAGTAGCTGCAGGCTGTTAGGAGATCCACAAAAAAGTCCAATCTGGTCATTATCAGACAAGCAGACACATGCTCCCTTAAATGGATTCACTGAAAAATGAACATGAGGGGCAGAACTGACAGATTTAGGTCTTCGCTCATTTGCCCAGGAGTCCTCACAAAACCATTCTGAAAAATTTGGAATTTGTACATTAAATGGTATGACATTTTCAGGACAACTTTTGTTTCAGTCTGGTCAGAAGTGGGGATGTTTCCTGCCGTTGTTTGAATGAGAGATTAAACCAAGATTGGTCTGATCTTGCAAATGGACATAAGTCCTGGCCAATATTTATCCTAGAATTGATATCAGATTCTCTAATCACATTGCTGTTGTGGAAGCCTGCTGTGCCCAAATTGGCATGCCACATTTCCTACACTACAACAGTGACTCCAATTTTTGGTTACTTGTTCACGGAACGTGTGTATCACTGGTCAGGTCAACATTTTATTGTACATCTCTATTTAGCCAGGGGGGCAGTTCATAGTCACCCACATTACTATGGGCCTGCTGCATCGTGTCTCATGTAGGCCAGACCAGTTAAAGACAGCAGATTTTCTTCCCTGATAGACATTGGTGAACAAGATGGGACTTTTTTTAAAAAGGCAATCAGAAGGGGTTACACAGTCACCATTAGAGTGGCTGTTTGTTCCATCTGCCATGGAAGAATTTGTATCAGTGTATCTAGGACATTACTCTGCAGCTCTGATTGCAGACATTACCAGTATGCCACTAACTTTCGTGTCATTCAAGTACATTTTTAAGTGTTTTGGGATGTCCTAAGGTTTTGAAAGGTACAACTTAAATACAGGACTTCTTTTGCTATTTGTGTCTAATCTTCAGTTGGCAGTGTGGAGTTTGCAGATAGTACAAAGCTGGTCTGAGTTCTGTCTTGCATCTCTGATAGGTGACCCAGCTTCCAGATGGTCTGCTAATCTGGAGCTTCTGTACTCACCGTTGGGGTGTCTGCTGGAATTAGATTGCCTGGGAACACAAGACTCCACCCAAACTATGTGTAGTGTGGCCAGCCAACACCATCCCTGTGTACCATACAAGTCTGTGCTCAATTCCCTGTCCCTACCTTCCATCATCAAAACCATTCATGACAATCCGCCGGTAATGAACGAATAGCTGGAGTCCAGTTACCCTTTTTGGAAGGCCTTCAATAATCATTTAAAACCATACAATAAATAGGGGAAGAGACAGCTTTGGTGTCAACATAAATAATGATTAGCAACCATTCCTGATTTAACTGAACATAATGCTTGCAATGTCTCCTGCTTCTGTAGTTGGTGTCAGTGCAACTGAGACTAGTGTATAATACTTCTTAAAAAAAATCAGTTCTCTATCGTGAGGCTTCTATTTTCAGTTACAGTGACAATAATGCATCTTGCTGCCCTGAAATATTAAAATTAGAGCCCCATAATCTATATATCATCTTAATTCAATGCGCAGAATGATTTTAGATCCGTGTGGCATTTATTTTTCCTGACTCTCAAATTTTCCCTTCCTGCATTCATCCCAGTGCCACACACCCTGGCTCTGTATAACAGATTAGGAAAGTAACCTGCTTCCTATTTCTTGATGCCCCAAAGAGCATCACATAGGGATTAGAGTCAGGAGAGTCTGGCATCTTGTGTGGAAGCCATTTGGCCCATCCCACCTATTCAAGAGAGTTATTCATTTAGTCCAATTCGCCTTCAACCTCCTGTTTCTCTGATTTCTCCCTTCCTGTCTACCTGATGTTTCCCAAACCTCGATCGACCACCCTATTCCCTAACCCAGTGAAAATGACTTGTGGCACAATAGAATCATCCAGTACATCAGGATGCCATTCGACCATTATATCTGTACTGGCAATGTGAAAACTATCCAAATGCTTCAGTTTCACTCACACCGCAGCATAGCTCTGAAGTTTTTGCCTTTTCAATCAGATATCCAATTCCTTTTTGAAAATTACTTTTGATTCTGCTTCCTGCACAACCAAATTCCTCATCACCAGAACTTGTGATTTGAACTATTTTTTTTCTCCTCTATCAATCTTACTGCCCTTGCACAGTTTTTGGTCATAGTTAATGCCATAAACTGCAAAAGCAAGCAGTCTGTCATCTGATTGCCACTGTGTTGTCTCCTTATCACCCTGGGCTTTCCACTTAATAATAAAGTTAAGATGCTCATTCCTCATTAGCACTGTTAACAAAGTGAAGTTACCTTATTGGCTGATCCACAAATCCATCAGTTAGAACTAATACTGTTCTGAGGAAGGGACACTGGACCTGAAATGTTAACTCTGTTTTTTGTCTTCACAGATGCTGCCAATCCTGCTGAGCTTTTCCAGCAACTTTTCTTTTGTTCTAGACCTAATACTTTGTTGTTCTATCAATGACAGAATGTGACAAACTTGGGGCTACAGAGAGATAATTATTTAATTTGAGTTTTACCAGAGGGCTTGAAGTATGTGTGTAGGCATTGAGTTGAATTGCTGATTTCAACTTAACTGCTGGCCTGAGTCCTTACCCAGGAAGAGAAAGAAGGGGAAAATCAGGGATTCACACTAGGTCACACTTGCAGAATTTACTTTCATAGTAGCTGTCAGAAGCCTAAAAGTAAACTCAACCAGCTGAAGTGTTTCAAAGGCAGATCCATAGGGCATGTATGTATAAATTCTGCCAATTTAAAAGTGTATTGATCGGTCCAGTTTTGTCAATCGTATGCAGATACATGCCCATTAATACCACATGCCTTCAATTTCTGGGATGTTGCTGCAACATACATGTAATATGTGTTGAGATGCCTACTAGAGAAAAGAAGGAAAATGGAGTTCCACTTCAATAGTAATGTTAAAAGAAGTGTTTGTAGGCTCAGGAATGAATGTGAGCTGTGCACGGTCTTCAGCAAAAAAAAGTGCGTGGGAGTTATTGTCACCATTGCAGAGATTCTGCGGAGTGACTCAAGGCTGACTGGTAAGATATAACTGAATCCGCATTCATTTCTGTGCTCAGTAACTTTAACTGCTGTTTCATTGGACACATATGATTTATGTTTGTTTTTTCTTGAATCAATAGAGCTTGCATAATAAATTTTAAAACTACACACTTAAGGGAAGTGTTGGGTTGTATAAGGGAACTTTGTAAGTGGCTCAGCTCATAGAAAACCAGCAACAGTACATGATTCATAAAAGCTTTCTGTCAGCCTCTGGGGGACTATTCACAAAATGATAAACATCTTCTCTGCACATTGGTAAAATATGACCAACTGTGTTTTCTACATTAATATAAGTTCTCCCTTATACAATGCTTTCTATTAGAACATAGAACAGTACAGCACAGAACAAGCCCTTCAGCCCACGATGTTGTGCTGACCTGTTATCCTACTCTTAAGATCAAACTACCCTGCATACTCTACATTTTACTATCATCCGTGTTCCTATCCAAGAGTCGCTTGAATGTACCTGATCTGACTCCACTACCACTGCCAGCAGCGCATTCCATGCACCCACCAATCTCAGTGTGAAGAACCTACCTCTGACATCTCCCCTATACCGTCCTCCAATCACCACAAAATTATGCCCCCTTGTAATAGTCATTTCCACCCTGGGAAAAAGTCTCTGGCCATCCACTCTTTCTATGCCTTTCATCAGCTTGTACACCTCTATCAAGTCACCTCTCATCCTTCTTCGCTCCAATGAAAAAAGCCCTAGCTCCCTCAACCTTTCCTCATAAGACCTGCCCTCCAGTCCAGCCAGCATCCTGGTAAATCTCCTCTGCACCCTCTCTAAAGTTTCCATATTCTTCCTATAATGAGATGACCAGAACTGAAGACAATATTCCAAATGTGGTCTAACCAGAGTTTTATAGAGCTGCAGCATAAGCTCATGGCTCTTAAACTCAATTGTCCTGCCAAAGAAAGCCAACACACCATATGCCTTCTTAACAATCCTATCAACTTGGGTAACAACTTTGAGGGATCTATGGACATGGATCCCACGATCCCTCTGCTCCTCCACACTGCCAAGAATCCTGCCATTAACCCGATATTCTGCATTCAAATTTAACCTTCCAAAATGAATCACTTTATACTTTTCTGGGTTGAATTCCTTCTGCCAGTTCTCTGCCCAGCTTTGCATCCTGTCAATGTCCCGTTGCAACTGACAACAGTCCTCCATGCTATCCACAACTCCACCAACCTTCATGTCACCAGCAAACTTACTAACCCACTTGAAGAAGGGTCTCAACCTGAAACGTCAAACTTTCCTGCTCCTCTGATGCTGTTTGGCCTGCTGTGTTCATCCAGCTTCACATGATGTTATCTCAGATTCTTCAGCATCGGCAGTTCCTACTATCTCTCTTACTAAACCACCCTCCCACTTCCTCACCCAAGCTATTTTTAAAGATCACAAAGAGCAGAAGCCCAAGAACAAATACCTGTGGAACCCCACTGGTCACTGAGCTCCAAGCTAAATACTTTCTATCTACTACCCCCTCTGTCTTCTATTGGACAGCCAATTCTGTATCCAGCAGCCAATTTTCCCTGAATCTCATGCCTCCTCACTTTCTGAATGAGGCTGCCATGGGGAACCTTATCAAATGCCTTGCTAAAATCCATATACGCTATATCCACTGCTCGACCTTCATCAATGTGTTTTGTCACATCCTTAAAGAATTCACTAAGGTTTGTGAGGCATGACCTGCCCCTCACAAAGCCGTGCTGACTATTTCTAATCAAACTGTGCTTTTCCAAATAATCATAAATACTATCTCTCAGAATCCTCTCCAATAATTTGCCTACCACAGAAGAGAGACTGACCGGTCTGTAATTCCCAGGATTATCCCTATTTCCTTTCTTGAACAATGGACTAACATTTGCCACCCTCCAATCATCTGGTACTACGCCAGTGGACAGTGAGGACTCAAAGATCATTGCCAAAGGCACAGCAATCTCTTCCCTCACTTCCTGTCGCAACCTTGGGTATATCCCGTCTGACCCAGGGGATTTATCTATCCCCATGTTTTTCAAAATTCCTAGCACATCCTCCTTCCTAACATCAACCTGTTCAAGCATATCAGCCTGTTTCATGCTATGAGGATTTTATCATGGGTGTCAGCTGTGCCTCTCCTGAGTGGGAATCATTAGATTCTGCTTTTAAATCCTATTGCAAGCAAAAAGTCGAGGCTGGCTGTCCAGTGTAGTACAGAGGGAGCACAGCACTGTCAGAGGTGCTGTCATTCAGATGGCATGTTGAATGAATCCCCAACTCCCTAACTGGCAGGATGCAAAAGATTCCACGGTACAATTGCAGAGAAGAGAAGGGGAGTTATCCCTAGTGTCTTTGCCAATGCTTATTCACCAAAACAATAGACTACTTAATCACTGTCTCAGTGTTCGTTTGAGGGAGCTTACTGTGTACTCATTGGCAGCTGCATTTTTCTATGTTGCAACAATGGCTACCCTTTAAATTTACTTCATTCGCTGTGGAGTGCTTTGGCTGCGGTAGTCATGAAACAAGTAGTATAAATGCAAGTCTGTCTTTATTGTGCTGAGGGGTGCTGAGTGGGAGGGGGTTGGGTAAGGGCAGAGGGGGCAGCAGAAGGTGTCAAACAAATGAAATTTGTGCAAGACTTTGGGTTCCACTAATACATCTCAGCTAACGCTGTACAGACGTATTCAGTAAGGAGTTCCCCAATGACCTTGACAATGATCCTCCTTCAATTACACCACCCCCAAAATTCAATTAATTAGCGATTCACCACACAAGATAGAGATGTGTGATTGATTTTTGCTTACATAACAGGTATAAAACATTGTAACTTTGTGGGAACATGATGAAATGCTGCACAGAATCGCCGTGCAGGAAAAGGTCTGTATACTTGTGCTCCACACAAGCCCACCTCTCGCTATCAGCAAACTTTCTGCAGTACAGGATTAGAAAACCATGTGCTCATCTGGCTTCCCTTTCAAAGCATCCTTGCTGTTTCTGCTCCAGCTGAAGTTTTCAACCTTTCCCCTCACCTGTGGCGTGGTGACCCTCAGGTTAAACCACCACCAGTTATCGCTGTCTAATGGAAGACCAGCCCTGTGGTCTGGAAAGACTATGTCAACTTTTTCATGTTCTTCAACTACTTCTTGAAGTATTATGTTCCACATTCTAAGTGCCCTCTGGACAAAGATGATCTAGAATCCTTCAGAATTCCTTTGATTTGATTGTGACACAGCTATTTTTATACCACCTAGTTTTGAAAGCTTCAAAATGTAGCAATATTCTCTTTGTTTGCCTTATTGAACCATTTAATAGGTCAACACTCGACCTTCTCTTCCAAAGGAAACTGTCTCCACTACCTCAATTTTTCTTGATAATTACAATTTCTCAATTCTGGCATCATCCCTGTGACTCATTTTTGCACCTTTAGTGCTTCATATTCTTTTTCATAACATTGAGACCAGAAATATGGTCAGTCTGTGTGATCAGACCAAACTTCCATTCTAATTTAACATATCTTCATTTTTCAACTGCATTTCCCTAGAAACGAACACTCTTGTTTTGCTTGTATTTTTATTAATGTCCTGATTATCCTGCATTACTATTTTTAAATTATTTAAGGATTGTTAAAATTACAAGTTTCTTTATGTTAAAATGCAAGATACTGTATTTAGGTACTATTGAAACAATTCTCTTTGCTCTCCCAAAACATAACTCGGGCGTTGGAGTATATCAAGATAACGATCACAGCCATAAAGACAGAGAAGACTGTATTTTCAGGAAAAAGATTAATAACTTTAACACTGTATTAGAATACTCAATATTATTGATTGTAAATACATTTTGAGTCAATCCATTAATATGCTGTGCCATTGCTTATCAGGAATCAGAGAAAGCATGTATTGTGTATGATGTATTTATATTATTAAAGTTAGAACTAGGAACTAAAGTTTGAGTCTTCACTAGATTACATTTTCTTAGCTGGACCAGGACAAAGATGCAGCGTAGGAGAACCAGTCTGAACTGGTCTGGTGCGGTCTGAGCAGTGTGCTTCTGTGCAGTCAGCCTACAGAATGAACAAGATGGAATCCTTATTCCATGAAGGCTGAAGTGTGATTATTCAAACATCACAGAACTCATATCAGACTAATCTTCAGTTTACCAGGAGTAGCAGGCAGGAGATATTTGCATCTAGATGTAGAGATGTCATTGAGTTGCCAATCCAAAGCCATTTATTTAATCACTTTGTTCAATTAAAAGCTCTTATGTATTATCATAAAAATTGCCTCAGTAAAGTAAACTCACAGTTCTATAATTTCCCTGTTCCTGTCTGTGGCTGTACTGTAGTATGCTGCCTGTACTGGCAGGAGGAGGTAATTCCACTGTGACAAGTTTACATCAGGAGAAACATTGTTCTGGTGTAGGATGTTGTAATATGATATGCATATTGTCATAAAGTCTTAAGTCTGAAACGTGCACCAGTTGTGTTGTCGATGCCACTCTTACACAGTGAGAGATACAATCATTCAAGTCTGTAGGGGGTACTGAAGTGGGAGCCAAGGATGGAAGGAAGATTTCAGATATACAAGTTCAAAGCAGATGTTCCAGAATTCTGTTTGACAGAAAATATATTGGTGTCCATAAAAGGCGATGAAGACATTGTGCCGTGCAGCAGATGTTTGCTACCTCGCATCCAGCTATTGCTCCTACTGTGTTTGGATTGCATGTGATTTGGTTCACTGTCTCCACTTCCCAAGGATGGGTAATGAGAGGCAGTCTATTCCATCGAGGAAGCAAACGAAAAAAATATTGCAAACTCCAATGTCAGACAGAGGAAAAAATGCAATATTGTTGGCTCAGTGTTTAGCACAGCTGCTTCACAGCACTGGGGATGCAGGCTCAATTCCAGCCTTGGGTGACTGTCGGTGTGGACTTAGTGCATTCTCCCAGTGTCTGCATGGGTTTTCTCTGGGTGTTTGGTTTCCTCTCACCATCCAAAGACATGCAGGTTGGCTGGATTGGCCATGCTAAATTTCCCATAGTATGCAGGCAAGTTGGGTTGGCCATGGGAACTGGAAGGTTATGGGGACAGGGTAGGGGTCTGGTTGGGATGTTCTTTGGAGGGTCAGTATGGAACTCAACAGAACAAATGGCCTCTTTCCGCACTGTCAGGATTCTATGACTGTTGATCCATTCCTGCTTCTGGAGAGTAAGTTTCCACCTCTAACTGGGCCACTGTCCCCAGCAGCACCACAGATGTCAGGTATTGTATTGAAGGCCAGGGGGCAGGATTGTTAGCTTCCAGTGAAGCAAATACAGGGGGAGAAGGGCATGAACCTGTTTGGAGGCCAGTTACCTAGCACCATACACTGCTGGAGCCATTTTCCCCAGAGATGGGGGTAAAGCAATGCTACCTGTCCACATGTGGCATGTTTCCACTTGAGGCTTCTTACAGCCCATTGAAAGCCTATTGTAGGAAACAGGGGGGAATAGTGTTGTGGCTGGAGGGAGCTGCTGGCAGCAGACTGGGGACCAAGCTCTCCATGCAGGCTCAGTCTCCCTGTGCCTACCTGGCTTCAGCTGCAGGCCATGCTGTAGTTCGCTCCATCAATGGTAGCCAAGGGTCACCCGCCCTCTCATTCGCCTGAATTGGCAGCCTGCTGCTTAGCCACTGCCGGTGGGCTTCCTGTCACCCCTCCATCTTACATTAACTGGCCACTTCGGAGGATCGGTGCCAGCCAACAGATAAAATCCCATCCTGTCACTCTTCCCCACATGGTACAAGCATCTGCTGATGCTGGAGATTCTGAAGTAGGGTCCAGACCCGAAACGTCAGCTTTCCTGCTCCTCTGATGCTGCCTGGCCTGCTGTGTTCATTCAGCTGTACACCTTGTTATCTAATGTATTCAGACAAGCTGTCTTCAGTGATAATGACTGAGGAATAAATGTTGGCCAGGGATAAACTCCATTTGAAATAGCACCCATAGTATTGCTTTCCTCTGATCCAAAATGGCAGTAAGGATCTTGGTTTGGTGTCTTGTCTGAAAGACTGCACTTTTGACAGGTCATTGGATAGTGCCATCCTTGAATTTTGTACTTTAGCTCTCGTGTGGATCTTAAACCAATGATTAAAGCTTATAATTCTGAATTGTGTGCTAGCTGCTGAGTGCAGGGCTGACACACCCCTATACATCTTGCACATGGCCACTTCTCCTGCCTGAAGCTTGACAGTGAGCATTCAGTCATTGGACTCAACCATCAGAACGGGATGAATTGAACATAGAACATAGAACATTAAAAGTATCCCAGCACCACTTAGGGACAATTGAAGCTTCCCAATCAGCTGTTCTGGCACATGCAAAGTTGTGAGAGAGGGCCATGTGCCACAAACACAGTAATCCATGGTCTTAAAACATGGACTGTCCCTTCCAGAAGCCATGGGAAATGCTTGCTTGAAAACCACTGAAATACGAAGTGCCAAAATTGGGAAGGCAAAGGCCGAGCAGTGTCATTGCTGGACTGTTAATCCAGAGACCCAGGTATTGTTCTGGGGACCTGGTACAAATCCTGCTGCAGCTGTTGGTGGAATTTGAATTCAATAAATATCTGGAATGAAGAGTCTCATGATGATCATGAATCCACTGTCAGGAAAAATCCATCTGGTTCACTAACGTCCTTTAGGGAAGGAAATCTGCCATCCTTATCTGTTGGTCTACATGTGACCGCAAACCCACAGCAATGAGGTTGATTCATAACTGCCTTCTGGGCAATAAATGCTGGCCTAATCAGTGATGAATCCCATGAATGAATAAAAAAACTCAATCGACCCACTTGCATGTATTTTGCACTAGGTGGAGGAGTGCAGAACTTTACTCTCTCAGGCTTCCACCTTTGTCCAATTCAAAATGTTTTGTGAGGCACAAGAAGTCACATGGTCCTGGGTTGGTTGGATGGATGGATCAGAAGATCCTCTGCTGTCTGTCATTATCCACATGTTTGTCAAATCCAAGTGGATTGGGTAGGCCAGTATCATAGAACGAATAGGATCATGCCTTTTTAACTTCACTCATTGTCTCCTTCACTGTACTTTCAGCCACTGATCCCAGCAGGGCTTTTTCTACAGCTCACTGTCTACTCTGTCTCTGCGAAGGCACTCCGGTAATGCAAATGGTGTTGGCAATATTGCTGGTGATAAAAGCACATTGTAAACTCTATTGTTGAATTTACTGACGGGCACCTCCAATCCTTAACCTGAATGGGATAGGAAGTCACAGTTCTGTCTTAGCAAAGGAAGAGCAGACATTGTTTGGTAGAGGTTAAGTTTGAGTCCATGCTACCTAATGGGAAGCCTTGTCCTCTGCAAGCATACATCAAGACTTTAGGGATACAATGGTCAGAAGTTTACAGCCAATGTTTGGAAAACTGTACCCATTGCTGATCCAGATTTCTAATATGAGCTGCCAGAAGACACAACGGTTATGACTACTGCCTCATTATGTTGCCCTCTTGATATTCGGTTATAACATGTCGGTAAGCTGAGTCAATAAAAGAGACAGGCGACAATCCCATCCCTCTCTTGTTTTCCCCCATCCCCTCCTCTTCCCCACCCTTCCCTGTCCAGTACATACTAATGGACACAAGGGTTAAACCTTCTCCATATTGATCTGTACTATTGGCTGTCTTTTACAGAGTTAACATGTGAACTAACATTGAAGTCGTCAAAAAATGGCCAATCAGGTAAGAGATGCATAACCTGGCAACATACTATGTTTCATATTATTCTGGAGTATTTAATTGTGGAACGGTATATTGTAAAGTCAGAAGTAACATTGGAAGCATCAGGGTAAAGGAAAATCAGCACCCACCTAAAAGTACTAGAGACCCCGAGCAACAAATTACCACCTGCAGTGACTTTGACCCCAGCAATACTGACGCTTTAATACTCATGGTAATCTATAGAACAAGAAAAAGGTTACAGCATAGAATGAGTCCAATCGCTGATTTGAGATCAGTTTATGACCTGTCTTCTCAAATGACGTGAGGAATAATTCCAAATGAAGTAGTGTCCTTTGGGCCAATTATTCCTTTGGTGGATGGGTTTATTGTGTCATATCAGAGAATAAACAGGAGGTCATTCAACTCATTGTATCATTTCCAACTCTTTGGTACAGCTATCCAATTAGTCCCACTCGTCTACTCTGTCTCCATTGCATTATCTGTTTCCCCTTGGAGTATTGATCCCATTGCCTTTAGAAAGTTACTATTGTATCTGCTTCCACTGCCCTTTCAAACAAACAATTCCAGATCCTTATCAACTCACTGTATTAAAAGAAAAGCTGCATTTGACTTTTTTGACAATCACCTTTAAATCCATTTTCTCTTGTTCCCAACCCTCCCATCACTGGAAGAAAAAGTTTTCTTTCAATCTACTGTATCCAAACCCTTCCTGCCTTATACCCTGGTATAATTGACATTGCCAATTCATCCTTTTCTGATCCCTTTGTTTAGATATATCCGGTGCCATATGATTTTTACATCTAGACGTCCTCATCCTGCCTCTAGATTTAACTCTGCACCATTTGAATAAAATAAGACCCTGCAAACCAACGTCACAGAATGAGGAAAATGAGGAGTTAGTACAGGAACAGGCAGAAACTTGGCATGTCATTTAGTTTAGCCATTAGGGTTGGCCTTGAAGTTGGCAATAAATGTGCCATCAGTCTCTCTCAAAATGAACATTGCCAAAATGAATTCACTAACGATTCACTGACTACTGACAAAAGGTAGTGACTTAAACCTAATGCTTAAATAGGCTTTCTTTTGCGCTATTGGCTTATGACTACGAAGCTTCAGAAAATTACCAATGCTGTAGGGTTTGTACATTGTAGTGCAGTTATCGTTATTGGAAATGTAAAATAAATACTAGCGGCTACAGAATTAGACAAGGAGGATCAAAGCAATTGCATGTTTTGAAACCTTTTCAGCAATTGTTTTCAACCTGAGTTTTAATCCACTCCCACAGGCTCAAAGCCAAAGGGGCTGATATATCTCTTGATACCCTATTTCAGACTAAAGCATCCTTTGTGAAATTTGGTAACAAGCATAGACAAGCTATATTCAGAGTACCTGATTTAAGGTGATGGAATATGTCCAGCTTCATTTCATCTCATGTGGGATTCTACAATTTGTTTGACTGCCTTGAGAAACATATCTAATTATTCTGCCCATTTTACCTGATGTGATCGTGTATATTGGGACTGCTGTTCCCTAGGATCAAGGCCATTGCTTCTGATGACTGAATAAATATAAAGTCTTTGATTGGGTGGAATTTTAACAGATGCCCTCCAGATGTCCAATTCTGTTTTTGAATGAAACCTGAAAGCAATTGGCCTTGCCCATGAATTCTGTAATGTTCATGCTAATGATTTTTGCACTAACAGAGAATCTCTTTATAGCATTCTGTAAACCAGTTATAAATTGTAAAGAGTTTCTACTGAATACCCGCCTTTCCCTGACTAAACATGAAGCAATAGTTTTCTTTGCAAAATTGCCCAAATCAGCATCTATCACTTTTGGTGGATATTTACCAATAAGCACCTTATTGATAATTTGGGTTTTCTTCCCTGTTTTCATTTCCTCCATTTAAACCAAGATTTATACACTTGGACTGCGGACAGCATTTCACTCTTGACTTGATTAGTGCAGCTCTTGAAGGATTTCCAAACAACCCCAGAAAATGATCTGAGTTGCTGAGGGTTTGGTGCCTAGGCCAGCCGACAGGTTGTAACCAGGGAAGGAAAGTACTGTCAGCTTTGTTTTCTAAGGCTCGCTATACTTGGTTCTGACACCAAATTTAAAATAACGATAGCGCAGGTTCGGCATAAAAGCCTAATGGTTAGTACAGATTGCACGTTATTTACAGCCCAGAAGCCGGCCATTTGACTAAGCAGGTCTGATCCATTGTTAATGCTCCACCTGACCACAATATTATTCTATTACTTTCTCCCTCATGTTTATCTGATTTCCACTTAAATGTATCCAATGCATTCATAACAAGACATTGCAACAGTAATCAACTGCACATTGAGGGGTGTAATGTAGGATGAGGCAATGGTTTCTCCTCCCATACTAAATTCCCATTTACAACCTTGACAAAGTGGGACATCTAAGTATGTAGGAAGTCAAGTGGATGGTTGTGCATTTGATCTGAGTGCTGTATGTGACCTTGCTAGCTACAGTGTCAGAGTGCCAGGACATTACACTGGCATCTACAGCTAACCTTCCACTCTGAAGCTGGCATCTGGCATCCTTGAGGTCCCAGAAATGAATGAAGAGGGAAACCAGTAGCTGGCAAAATATTCATTAGACGTACTTCCCTGGGATCATCACAGGCTTCAAACAGTCAGCCATTTTGATTGGGAGGGAAGGGCCATTTGTGGAGAGCACCATTACCATCCTCACAGATCTTTCTCTCACTGCAAGTACTGCATGAGAACCAGCAGCACTTTTGATCACTGGGTTTTCTTTCATGTTCTTGTTTCCTTCACTTGTGTACCAAGTCTTGTTCACTCGGACAAGTGTCTTAGTTATCTTGTAGGCCCAGAGGTACGATAACCACAGTCTCCCATACCTCATATAGAGTTGGACCATCCAATCCTCTAGTCTGCCTGAATGTGTGCTGCAGCCCACTGCAAAACCTCCATGAACAAGTCAGATAGTCACTCACTTTCGAACAGAAAAAGCAAGCCTAAAGCACCTCACCCACCACTTGATCCTTGGCCCTTCAGGTAATGCTAGCTGGGATAGGTGAGGCTGATTCTGTGGGACTACCGGATGGGCTGTTGAGCTGAGAGTGCTCAGTGTGAATGCGTGCAGTCCAAGTTTCTGAAATGTGCGTGAAATCAGCCGCAGCGGCTAAATGCTGTTCTGGTAGCTCTACCAGGCACTTCCGTGGAGTGCCCACATACTTCCAAAGCCAGAAGTGTGACCTGTCCCATTTTTGTCTTTTGGACCTTCTCAAGTTTCAGTATCAGTGGTGCCACACCCTATGTCCAACCCTGTGTCTCTGGAGATGATAAGCAACATTTTAATAACTGTTTAAATTATCTTTACAGGAGGTCAGGACAGTCAAACTTTATACAGTACTGTGGGACCCAAGGAAAGATGTAACAGTTTTTAAGGAAGGTACACCTTTGCTGGGTTAGCCCTCTGTCTGTCAGATAGAGAACAAAGCAACACCTCACAGGGGCTGTTATATTTGGGGAGTTTGATTAAATGTTGGAACTCAAACGAGCGACCCATGAGTGGTACAGCATAGATGTCCACTGCAGTTCATAGCTGGATGACTCGGTGATCTTCAACTGAGCAGAAGTCAGCTGCATATTCTCCAGGAAAGGTTAATACACAAGGACGAAAACCCGAGCTCACTTATCCAGCTCAGCTTTGCTAATGTCAATTACATTCTCCAAATGGCTGTCTCAGCAGAGATTAGCTAACACAGACTAGAAGAGAGCTGGAGCCAGAGATCTAGGCCAACTCACTCAGTGGCTATTAGACTGAATAAGCCATTTGCGGAGTTCAGAGGGCTTAGCTTTTCATGAAAACCAGTGGTTTCAATGTGAACAAATTATTCATGTAATACAATACCCCACATCTCAGCAAGCTACATAAAGAGAGATCGCCAAAAGCCTGATCAAAGATATGTGCAGTAAGGCGTCCTTTAGAAAATAATAAGAGATGGAGAAATAAGGGAGAAAATTACAGAAGTTGGATTCTAGGCAGGTAAAAACAGGGACCCCAGTGTTGCAGCAATCACAGTGAGGGATGCGGATATCTCAGAGGGTTTCATGAGATTACATGTAGAGATGGAAAGGAGCAAAATCAAAGATGAGAATTTTAAAATCAAAGCATTGCTTAACAGGGTCCAATGTAGGTGAGCAAGGCGATGGGTGAACATAACCTGGGTGTAAGGATGAGCACAGGCAGTGTGTTCATATTTTCATATAGGGATACTTTGTCGCCAGTTTGTGCAGCTTTTAAAGAAAACAGTGCTTTAGTTGGTAAGATTCAGAATGAGGAACAGAACTTCCTCCCAACTTAAAGTAGTTTCGTATGTATTTTGTTCACAATGGCAATGCGGTCAGTTTTTGTGGTGTTGGTTCAGAGGTAAATGATATGGCGTTTAACCTCCCTGCCATTCTTCCAAAATACTGCCTATTATGTGATAGCATCATAAGGTATAGAAACAGGCCCTTCAGCCCACCATGTATGTGCTGACCAACAAACACCGACTACAGTAATCCCGTTTACCCATATTTGTTCCATAGCCTACTATGCCCTGGCATTTTACATGGTCATCCAGATGCTTCTTAAATGTTGTGAGAGTATCTGTCCCCACCACCCTTTCAAGCAGCATGTTCCACATACCTACCACCCTCTGGATGAAAACATTTTCTCCGATCTCCTCTAAACCACTTGCTTCTCCTCTTCAACTTCTGCCCTCTGGTTTTAGACACACCTGGGGAAGAGATTCTCACACTCCACTCTGTCTATGCCTCTCATAATGTGTATAACCTCACTCAGATCCCAACCTCCTCTGCTCTAAAGAAAACAAACCCAGCCTACGTAGCCTTTTGTCATAACAGAGATTTTTCATCCTAGGTGAGATCCTGGTGAATCTCCGAAACCTCCCTAAGACAGGCAGGGTCCTGGACAGCCTGGAATAGGGAAGCTGCTAGTACATCTGAGTCCATTAACAGGGGCCCATGCTTGTGCATGGTTCAGAGATGTGGCCCAGGCTTAGGGATAGGAGCAACACCAGCCTCATGATTTCTGTACCTGCCCCTGCAGACAGGGTGTTGGTTTAAACTCTTAGCAAAATGAGGCACCTCTGGCAGTGCAGCATTCCCTCAGTGCTACCTCATGGCTCTGAAACTCATTCCCTCTACCAATTAAACCTAACATGCCGTATGCCTTCTTAACAACCCTATCAACCTGGGTGACAACTTTTAGGGATCTATGCCCATGGACACCAAGATCTGTCTACTTATCCACACTACCAAGAATCTTAAAACTTATGAAACATAGCACTAGGAAAGGCTGAGTTTAATATTTATGTTGTATTCAGAAGCATTTTAACCTCCTTATTTCTTATTTATTTCTGCAAGCACTAAAGGGAAATCAAGTTTAATTTCATTATTACTAAGCAAATGATGTTATTAGCCTTGATACAAAGATTGTCTGAGGTAATCTTTTCCTTTCTCATGTTTGATTTTGATGCAAACCCAATTCGAGAAGTAAGAAAAGAGTACAGGAGCTAGGAGCTGATTCGGCCATTTGGTTTTTCAAGCCTGTTTCAGCATTCAAAAAATGATGGTTGACATTTGACCTCAACTGCTCAATGCTCATATTTCCTAGTTCCCTTAAAGGGCCAAATATTTATTGACTTCTGTCTAAAATATAGTCACTGACTGAGCTACCACAACTCACTGTGGCAGACTATTCCACAGAAGTACTTTGCTTGGTGAAAAGATTCTTCCTTGTCTCAATCCTAAATGACTGACCTCTTGTTCTGAGACTGCGACCCCTGTGTTCTACTCTTCCAAACTGAGGGAAGTCCATAATTGCCTTCTTGGAATATCGTCATTCACCCAACACAATTCCACATTACCAGAATAAAGGCATTACCAGAGAAACACTCACTTCTCAATGGATAGCAGTAGCCTAGTAATAAAGAAGAACTCAGACTCAATTCTCTACTCTCGTTTCAATAACCTTGCTCTCCCCAGTTTTCCTGCGACATGGAGTGGGAAGGATTGTCCTCAGCAGCCACTTCAAAAGCCTGCCAAATATCCTGTCCACTCAGCCCTGGAAAAAAAACAAACCACATAAATGTCTTTGAAGAAAGGCAAAATAGTGCAGATGCTGGAAATTTGCAACAAACATAGAGAATGCTAGAAAAACTCAACAGGCCTGGCAGCATCTGCAGAGAGAGAAACAGAGTTAATGTTTTGAATCTGGTATGACTCCTCAGAAGAAGAATCAGTTATGAAGAAGAGTCAGACCAGATGTGGGATATTAACCAGAGCTGGCAGCCCTCAGCCCTCGAGGGAATCGCTGGCTGTCACAGCCTCTTCTGTGACTTAGAGGAAGCACCATCTAAATAACAAAGGTACCCATGACACAACTAGCTCATATTCCTGACAAAAGAATTGACAGAGAAGGCACAGAACATTCCAGAAGTCACGTCACCTGGCTGTAATTTTGAGAGACTAAATTCTGTCTTTTTATTTTATGTAAGTGGGATTTGCATTTCTTGGAACAGTGTACCATTAGGATCTTGCTTTATTTGTGAATGGTTAGTAGTTAGAAGGGGTTTATTTGGTTTGTTCATAGTTTAGTTAATTTGTTCACTGTTAGAGTTAGATAAATGAATTGTTATTTGTTGATTGTAGAGTGTCAGGGATTTAATTTACTTAACCACTGGAAGTTGCTGAAAGGCAGATTACACCACTTTTCACATCCTTTTGCAGATTATGGGATGAGGTGGCCCTCTTTGGGTGTTGTAGTATTACTTCTCGGGTTGGGGGGCGTTCAAACTCTGTTTTATAATACTAGAGAAAAGACACCTGTTATTGACACTATCTACACCCCTTATGATTTCATGAACCTCTGTAAGGTCACCTCTCAACCACATACATTCCAGTGAGAAAGGTCCCAGCCTATCTAGCCTTTCATTTTAACTCAAACCTTCTATCTCGACAACATTCTGGTAAATCTGTTCTGAACTCTCCTGTTTAATAATATCCTTCCTGTAATTGGGCGACCAGAACGGGACACAGTATCAGAAGAAGCCTCGCCAACGTTCTGTGCAATTTCAACATGATTTCCAAATTCTAATACTCTCACAGTCCAGCTATTTCCTAATATGTAAATAAAATTCAGAAACTAAAACAAATTTTCGGACCGCAGTGATAGATGTCATGGAGGTTGAAAACAGAAGAACCTAAAATAAATCAAATATCATACATAGGTGATGTAACCTTGGATTTTAAATTCGGAGGAAGACTGTAGGAGGCAGGGTGGGCCACGGATTTGATGAAGCGGGAAACGTTGAATTCAATACAGACTCATGATTTTGAACACCTCTATCAAACCTCCAAGTCTTCTCTTTGTGAAGAACATTTCTGGCTTCTCCAATCTATCCACCCAATTAAAGTGCATCATTGCTGGAACGATCCCTGTAAATCTTTTCTGCACCCTCTCCAAAGCTTTCATATCCTTCCTACAAAAGACTAGACACTGTGCTCCAGTTGAGACCGAGCCAGTGTTTTATGCATGTTTATCATAATCTCTTTGTTCTGTTACCCCATTTATAAAGCCCCGGATCCCATGTGCCTTATTAACCACTTTCTCTACCTGCTCTGCTATCTTCAATGATTTGTGCATGAGTTCTGCTGGGTATCCACTTATGCATTCCCTCACTGATTTGGGATTAAATCAGAATCAAACCAGAATTTTATAAAGTACATAATCTAGTCTGATGGTACACAGCAGTACAGGCAAAATGTTTGTGAAATACCTTCTTTTGGCTAAACAATTTGTTAATTTACAGAAATAAATGTAAAAGTCTGAAGATGCTGTAAGTCTGAAATAAACTTAGAATGTTGGAGAAACTCAACAGTTCTGGCAATATCAATGAAGAGAGAAACAGAGTTAACATTTTGAGTCTGATATGACTCCTGCTCAGAATAGAACTCAGCTCTGAAGAAGAATCATACCAGATCTGAAACTTTAATTCCATTTCTCCCTCCACAGATGATGCCAGATCGGCTGTGTTTCTGTGTTTATTGAATTATGTGTTGGCTTTCCACTCTGGGACAAGGCTGCAAATTCAATGCAGAGAGATGGGACTCTGCGCACAGGGGACTGAGAGGTCACATGGGAATTATATGCAGCTGGTCTCTACCCTGCTGCTGGTGTGTATGGCCTGATCCAGAGTTCAACATTAACCCACTTTGATGGACTCATGTAGGAAAATTAACATACAACTGGGAGTGAACAGTTGAGGTCTTTCAGAGGTGTGGAATTTGATTTTGGGTTCCCTAGTACTGGGATTTTGTTGAGCGGGGGAATTGAAAAATAGCCATCCCATCTCCTGGTTGTTTTAAGAGTCAGAATTGAAATTTGTCAGGGCTTGAACCTACAGATTCAGTGGCCAGAATCCAACTAAAGAGCCATGCAAACAATACCTATATCAAACTGGAACAGTCCCTTCAAGAGGTTAAGTTTCAACATCCCAAATGAGCTGAGAGCTTCAAGAGCTGAGCGGCATCTCACAGAACAGCTAACCTCCAGAATTATAGAGGTTGGCATTAATTAATTCAGCAGAGTTAACATGGGGGTTATCACTGTGTCGCAAGACCCTGAAATACTGGGCTCCATTATGTATCCAATATGCAAAAGTGTGTGTAAGAACTACACTGACACTTATTGAAACAAACTTTTTGTTACACAGACATTCCATTTCTTTTCAGTATAACTCATAGCTAAAGAGGCCATGCCCACACCCACCCACCCTGTCTGTCCCTCCCTCCCTCTCTCTCTTCCCTCCCACCTCTCCCTCTCTGTCTTCCCCCCCACCCTCCCTCTCTCCCTTTCTCTTTCCCCCCACCCTCCGTGTCTCTCTCTCTTCCCCCCTCCACCCTCCGTGTCTCTCTCTCTTCCCCCCTCCACCCTCCCTCTCTCTCTCTCTCTCATTCCCCCCACCCTCCCTCTCTCTCTCTCTCCCCCCAACCCTCCCTCTCTCTCCTTGCCCCCAACCCTCCCTCTCTCTCCTTGCCCCCAACCCTCCCTCTCTGTCTTTCCCCCAACCCTCCCTCTCTCTCTTTCCCCCAACCCTCCCTCTCTCTCTTTCCCCCAACCCTCCCTCTCTCTCTCCCTCCAGAAATCCTCGAAAATCAGGTCAATTATCTGGCTACTGGCTTTTCCAAAAGGTCTCACTGACCTTGTGATGGATGCGCTGAGTTGCAACTATTTGAGCTGTCTGTAGAGTCCCAGTGCAGGGGATCACTTTCACACTTCAGCAAGGATCTGAAGGATGGATTTAGCAGAAGCTGTCACTCCCTTGGATTTTAATCATGCTGTCTGAATAATTTCCCTGGCAGTTTGGTCGGCCTTTTCTCTAAACATAAAAAATGCAAATCCTCTAAGTTAAATTATGCAGGGATTATTTTCCAGTTTTAATAGGATAATGAACCATTGCATTTGATGTCATTTTATTCCATGTTACATTGATGAGTGTCTTTGACTTAACCAACATCATTTCGTTGAAAAATAAATGGTCTCATTTAATACACTGGCTAGATTTCTGTTATTCACTGCACTTATTTACTTCACGAACTTGTGCATGACAACGTTAGGAGAAACAGAACTAAATCACTTCAAATTTTCAGCCCAAGATGCCTCATAACAAATGGGTTTTCAATAGCCAAACATGGGCCATCTAATTCCTCATTATTTTATTCTCTTCCCCCACAACACACACTTTAACAATTGTGGCATCCTTCTCCTACATTGCTATATAAACATGAGGATGTGTCTAAGATTCAAGAGCCTTAATCCAAGTGTCGAAGACTAAAAGGAACTGCAGAGAGTTATGATAATTATTTCCAGTTGAAGAATTGTTAGCATCATAAGCCTAGTGGGCTGAATGGTCTCCTCTTACACATTATTATTTCTCTTTTAATGTACATTATAGTCCCTGCATCACTCTTGTGATAAGCCATTGCAGGCTTGATAAAGATTGTGTTGAAAGAATTTGATATTTTCCCTTAGATAACACAGTGTGAAGCTGGATGAGCACAGCAGGACAAGCAGCATCAGAGGAGCAGGAAAGTTTAACGTTTCGGGTCAAGACCCTTCTGAGAAGGGTCAAACTTTCCTGCTCCTCTGATGCTGCTTGGCCTGCTGTGTTCGTTCAGCTTCACACCGTGTTATCTCAGGTTCTCCAGCATCGGCAGTTCCTACAATCTCTGATATTTTCCCTTGTTGCTGTTCCACAAGTAATCCTGAATCTGTGACCTTTTGTTTGTAATTCAGTGATAATGACCTTTCATAATACTTCCCCTCCAAACCATCATGGTAGAAAAACTCCCTTTAGATTCCCCCATTTGTCTCTGGATCAAATGGTAAGTAAACCAAAACCCTCAGATTGCTTTAAGTCGAATTTCACAGCAATACTGTTCTTTTTTTTTAGGTATCATTCAAGCTAATCTTCATGGCAGCGTTTCTTGGCATTCAATATCCTTGCTTTTAAATGCATATAAATCACTTTGCCAGATCTTAGGAATGTGGAGGATTGAAGCGTGTTGCAATTGACAGAAATCAAAATCATGTTTTCATGTGTCTAACATTTCACTTCTGAACTTCAAAAGAGCCAGTGGTGACTCAATGTGCTAAAAGACCACCTCCTGTACTGTACTATTCTCTGATCTCCCCATACCTAACCAAGAGATGTGTTTCCATCATCTAATGATATGCAGATCCTGTCGCATTAAATCCTTGCTGCATCCAATTGCTGATAGGAACTGAAAACTGAAATTGAACTATCGTTAAGTATTTTACTATCATCGAATAACGCTTACATCCACCAGCTTAGGTAAAACATAAGAGTTCTCATCATCAACTTGCCTACACAGCCATCATTGTCACAAGAGCATATCATCTTCTTCTGCATTCTGTGGCATCTCCCTAACCCCATCATTAACCCACCCACCACCCGAGGAAATTTATGTATCTGAATATTGACGACAGTTGCAGCACTGCAAAAGATTTAGCATTGGAAAATTTTAACGAAAGATAAAGAAAACAAGCTCCTGTCAATGCCGTACTGAGGGAATGCTGGAAAGTCAGATTTACTGGATTTCCATTGAGTCACACCTCTCTCAGCATCATTTTTAATTAACTTGACATCTTTTGTAGACTACTTAATTATGTATTTCAAGATTTATTGATCATCTTTCAACATAAATGACAACACAAGGTACCTCAAAATGGATAACGTGCACTAGAACCCTAAAGGGTTTAAACTAGAACCCTAATATGTGAATATTATATTATTATGACATATACCTAGGAAACTGAATAATTATCATTTGTAACTTGTTTAGATTTTTAAAGAAACTGGAAGGCATATTGCATTGGAAAAGTTTAAACAAATCAGAGGCTTTGGCTGATACAGGAAGGCTTTGAGTGGTATAAGGTCATCAGAAGCGATCTTGTTCACAATGACCCACTGACGTAGCTTGTCTTAAGTGCCTGCAAATTGTAAAGGTTGATGCAGACAGTCCAATCATATCTACTGTGGAGTAAATCAATCTAATGATTTGTATCTTTCCATATTTCTTGTTTTGTGGAGTTATAGAATATGTGTGCAAAAGGCATGAATATCCAATTCCGATTGCTAGGATTGGGAATCTCAGGACTGCAGTATCAAACAAGTAGACGTAGAGCAGTTTGAATTGCCTCTCAGAGAGAAAGAAAAGAGTAAGATGCTCAGATCAGTTATAGAAGTGATTGAAACCAATAAGCTCAAGAAGACATCTATGGGAAATCCAAAACAAAAACAGAAATTGCTGGAAAAACACAGCAGGTTTAGCAGCATCTGTGGGAAGAAAGCAAAATTGACATTTTGGCAAATTTGACTTTTTCAGTTCTCTGGGAAATCCAGATCTGTAACGACTAAAATCCTTTTATTTGTCTTCCTAAGTGCTACAGGTTACATATATTAACCTACCATTGTGTCATCGCTTCACAGATTCTCCTTGTTAAGGAAGGTCATTCTGGGGAGTGATGCTGAAGGACAGAAAATGGAAACAAAGCACAAGCAAACTCCCAGTTTTCATCCATTTAGTGCTCCATTTCCTTGTCCCACATCATTGCTTCCTTGTTACATGCAGTATTTTGTCTAGGACTACAGGTAGGCATGCTGCTTCCAAACTTGCGCTGATGCCACCGTACAGTTTGCTGCTAAAATAGACTTTTGGGGTTGAGTGCCCTTCAATTTGAAAGTGACACCCCTTCCCTGCCTAAAACCCCGATGAATGGTACACATGACCTGCACTCTGCACCTCCCTATATTGTCAGAGTTGTGATAGGATAGTTTGCTGACGCATAGCACCATGGTATTTTTTTGATATACTGTGCAAATTCTCCAACAACAAACTGAGGAATATCTTCAGGTGAGATTTGACAAAAAGCGGGCAATAAAGGAAGATTCACTGAGTATACAGTATACACCTTTTGTGACAGTACACTATCCAGGCTGCTGAGTCTTGTAGAGGTTTACAGCATGGAAACACACCCTTCAGCCCAACTTGCCCATACTGTCCAGTTTTCATAATTAATCTGGTCTCATTTGCCTGTATTTGGCCCATATCCCTCTCTACCTATCCCACCCATGTACCTGCCAAAGTATTTCTTAAATAACAAAATTGTACTTGCCTCCACCACTACTTACAGCAGCAGGTTCCAGATACTTACCACCCTCTGTGTGAAAAAATTGCCACTCTGAACACTTTTGTATCTCTCACCTTTGAACTTTAAGCTACACCCTCGAGTTTTAGAGTCCTCTATCATGGGGAAAAGCTGTCTTCCTTACATATGCCTTTTGTGATTTTCTAGACCTCTATAAAGTCGCGCTTCATCACCATTTTTGATTTGATTAGTTATGGTTTTAATCTATGTACTGAAGTTCTTAGAATGGGATCCCCATGTTGCTAACCTCATTAATTGCTCATTTGCTGGATTCACTAACCATCTCGACACCAGTTTACCTGTATCCCTTCTATTAGTTGCTCACTTATTCCTGCGAGGCAGGGGGAGGGGCTGAGCAATCAATCAGTCATTTAATCACAAATGTCTGGTCTTCCTTTCGCAAACAAATCTTACGTCAGTTAAATGACTCAAGAAAATGTACACATTTCACAAGTGAAGAGATTGCTAAAGAACCTTTTAGGTCATGTTAGGCACAGAATGAGAAAAGGTCATCTGGCCCACAATGTATGTTCTCTTGTTCTGCACATAGTGTATGATCCGCCATGTCTCAAACTCTGCATCAAGCCTTTTATCTCTGATGTACAGACTGACAAATTATCTCCATGACCTGTCGAAGAATGCTCCAAAATATCCATCAGCACATGGGTCCACTGCACAACTATGGCTTGAGGGAAATCACACCTCCTTGGTCAATGCAAGATGATAACCGTTGTAATTGAGTGGCTGCACAAACTTGTCAAATTTCTATGGAATGAGTGAGGTTGAGAAGTTCCCTGTCACACTTCATCAATGGGAGCCTGATCACCCAAGTTACAGCTCCTCAATAGACAGCAACATGTCACTATTCATTAGATAGTCAACTAATAGTTTATGAATCTCTGATATTGTGGGCAAAAGTTGAGATCTGGGCCCCCATATTGAAAGGGGAAGGTAGAGGGAGATGGGAGGGAGTGTCGGCAGCCCGTAAAACCCTCCCTTTTCGAGTAATTTTGGGCAGATTCCTACTCAGCAATTAGCCAGGTTCAGGGTTGGTGAAAGAGATAGGCAAAGCTCGAATGTAAGAGCCAGGCACTCATGGCTGGGTCTGAACCAACCAGCTGTAATAAGGCCATAAAACATAGGAGCAGAAATTAGGCCATTCAGCTGTGCCATTCCATCATGCTGATAAGTTTCTCAACTCCATTATCCCGCCTTCTCCCCATAACCCTTGGTCCCCTTGACAATCACGAACCTATCTGTCTCCATCTTAAATACACTCAATGACCTGGCCTCCACAGCCTTCTGTGGCGGTGAATTCTGTAGATTCACCACTCTCAGGCTGAAGGAGTTTCTCCTTATCAACCAGGTCTTCCCTTTGCTCTAAGGCTGTGCCTTTGGGTCTTAGTCTCACTTAGCAATGGAAACAACTTCCCAACATCCACTCTGCCAGGCCATTCAGTATGCTGTAAGTTTCAGTTAGATTCCCCCCTCATCCTTCTAAACTCCATTGAGTACAGACCCAGTGTCCTCAGATGTTCCTCATATGTTAAGCTTTTCATTTCTGAGACCATTCTCAAGAACCTCCATTGAACCTGCTCCAGGGCCAGTACATCCTTCCTGAGACGTCGGGCCCAAAATTGCACACAATACTCCACATGTGGCCTGACCAGAGCCTTTTAGAGTCTCAGAAATACATCCCTGCTTTTATATTCAAGTCGTCTCAAAATAAATGCCAAAGTTGCATTTGCCTTCCTAACTAATGACTCAACCTGCAAGTTTACCTTGAGAGTATCCTGGAATAGAACTCCCAAGTCTCTTTGCACTTCAGACATTTAGAAAATAGTCCATGCTTTTATTCTTCTTACCAAAGTGCATGATCTTACACTTTCCTATATTGTACCCCATCTGCCACTTCTTTACCCACTCTCCTAATCTGTCCAAATCCTTTTGCAGTTTCTCTGTCTCCTCAATACTACCTGTCCCTCTACCTATCTTTGTACCATCTGCAAACTTAGAGAGAATGCCCTCAGTTCCTTCATCCAGATCATTAATGTACAAAGTGAAAGGTTGCGGTCCCAACACTGATGCCTGCAGAGCACCACTTGTCACTGGCTGCCATCCCGAGAAAGACCCTTTTATCCCCACTCCCTGCTTTCTGCCAGGCAGCCAATCTTCTATCCATGCTAGCAACTGTAATGAAGGTGAGGCAGATCAGAATCAGTGTGTGAGCTTGGGGGACAGCGTAGATTGCCAGTGTGGTTTTGTGCAGCCTGGGAGATTGTGCTCCTCCTCAGGGCACACGGATAGTATTACAGTAGAGCTGACCTTTCAGTGCTTACCTTTGATCATGGACAAGCCCCAGCTTCGACTCAGCAATCACTCACTCTGACCTCACATTAAGTTTAAATCACATTGCAATGATATTTAAATGTCACCCCACCCATCTTTAAAGGGAACCTTGATGGGTTAAAATGTAAAGAGCCAGGAGTAGGTTATGATTGGGTTCCTTATTTGAGGGCCTCCCCTTCCCTAAAACAGGTAGAGTCTGGGGTGGAGAATTTAAAATCAAAGCCCTGAAATATGCAACTCAGCAGTACTACACCTTCCATGTTGTGTATTGTGAATTCGCCAGTCCGCTGACGAGAATCGATGGTGCACATTGTAGCTGAAGTGTCTTCATTGTTCAGAGTGTTGTACTGATTGTTTTAGAGCCTGCAGTGTTTAATACTGGCATTGAACAGGTCAGTACAGCTAATGCATTGAAAGCGGCTACAGCACAATGTAATACTTTTGGCTCATTTAAAATGTCTAAAAGTGGCGACAGTGTTTGACTTGCCTCCCATCTGGTCACATGTGGACAACAGACATTACAAGATGACGGAGCTTCATGGTTGCTCAGTGAGTGACATTCGCAGAGAATTAAGGAATGACTCCTAACCTCCCAATGAAGGTTATAATGTTCTATATTCAATTCCATTCCAGCTCCGGAGACTTGAAAGTGAATATCTAGGCTGACATTCCAGTACAGTGCTGAGGGAGTGCTGCACTGTCAGAAAACCTGTTATCTTCAACCATGACCTCACTTGCACCCCTCAGGTGGATATAAAAGATCCTACGGCACTGTTGTGACTTTGTGACACTGGCAGCCTGACTTTTAAGTAAAACAATTGTTATGATGGCAGCAGATGTTATTACTGACTCCTGAGTCAGACTGCAGTCAGAAATCTGATTTGATGGGTCATGATTTTATTTGTTTTGATTTGAGTAAAGTGGTCCCTCACTGAAACAATAGCATACAATGCTTTGGATTTTACTTTATCAATGAAACAAAAATTTATGACAAAAGAAGGGTAGATAAAATAGAATAATCAAAAATATTTACTGAAAATACAAATTCAAAGATTTTAAAATGTGATAAAAGTATAATCCCATTCATCCCAAAATACTCCTCTCTAAATTGAAAACAAAACAGTTTTTGTATAGTACCCAAAACACCACTCTTATGATACTCTTACCATTGTCATCTATCTAAATGCCTGGCAGGTTTAAATCACTTGTGACTTCAACTTTTGAACTGAAAGGCAGGTAGCTTCTTTCTGAAGCTGTTAACCATTTGAGATTCAATATACTCCTCTTTCAGGTTTTTATCCCAACACTTCTGATGCGGAACTTTTATATTCACTCATGGGATGTGGGTGTTGCTGGCCGGCCAGGATTTATTGCCCATCCTTAGTTTCCTTTGAGAAAGTGGAGATTAGCTGCCTTCTTGAATCGCTGCAGTCCACATGCTATAGGTCAACCCACAGTACGTTAGAGACAGAGTTCCAGGATCTTGACCCAGCGACAGTGAAGGAACAGCAATGTATTTCTATGGTCAGTGGCTTGGAGGGGAACGTGGAGGTGGTCATGTTTCAAAGTACCTGCTGCCCTTGTCCTTCCTGATGGAAGTGATTGCAAGGTTTGCAAGGTGCTGTCTAAGGATCTTTGGTGAATTTCTGCAATGCATCTTTGTAGATAGTAGCAGCAGTGCATACTGAATGTTGGTGGTAGAGGGAATAAATACTTGTGGATGTGGTACCAATCATTGGGCTGCTTTGCCCTGGATGGTGTCAAGCTTCTTGGAGCTGCACCCATCCAGGCAAGTGGGGAGCATTCCATCGCACTCCTGACTTGTGCCTTGTAGAAGGTGGACAGGCTCTGGGGAGTCAGGAGGTGAGTTACTGGATGGAGCATTCCTAGCCTCTAGCCTGCCCTTGTAACCATTGTGTTTATGTGTCAAGTCCACTTGAGTTTCTAGTCAATGGTAACCCCCAGGATGTTTCAAATATCAAGGGGCAGTGGTTAGATTGTCTCTTGTTGGAGATGGTCATTGCCTGGCATTTGTGTTGCACAAATGTTATTTCCCACTTGTCAGCCCAAGCCTGAATATTGTCCTGATCTTGTTGCATTTGAACATGGACTGCTTCCATATCTGAGCAGCCATGAATGGCGCTGAACATTGTGCAATTATTGGCGAACGTCCCCACCTTCTGTCCAAATGATGGAGGGAAGGACATTGATGAAACAGCTGAAGATGGTTGGGCCTAGGACACTACCCCGAGGAACTGCTGCAGAGATGTCCTGGAGCTGAGATGATTGACTTTCAACAACCACGAACCATCTTCCTCTCTGCCTGGTGTGACTCCAACCAGCGGAGAGTTTTCTCCCTGATACCCAAAGATTCCAGTTTTGCTAGGGCTCCTTGATGCTCCACTCAGTTGAATGCAATCTTGATGTCAAGGGCTACCATTCTCATCTCACACCTCTAGAGTTCAACTCTTTTGACCAAGTTTGAACCAAGGCTGTAGTGAGGTCAGGAGCTGAGTGGCCCCGGCAGAACCCAAACTGGCCGTCACTGAGTAGGTTATTTCTGAGTAGGTGCTGCTTGATAGCGCTGTTACTGACACTTTCCAGCACTTTACTGATGATTGAGAGTAGGCTGATGGGACAGTAATTGGACAGGTTGGATTTGTCCTGCTTTTTATGAACAGGACATACCTAGATAATTTTTCCACAATGTCGGATAGATGCCAGCGTTGTAATGTACTGGAACTTCTTGGCCAGGGGAAACAACAAGTTCTGGAGCACAAGTCTTCAGTACTGATGCTGGAATGCTGTCAGGACCCATAGCCTTTTCAGTATCCAGTGCATCTAAACATTTCTTGAGATCACATGGAGTGAATCAAATTGGCTGAGGACTCACCTTCCTGGACCTCTCAGTCTCCATCTCAGGTAACCAGCTAGAAACTGATGTTCATTTCAAGCCCACCGACTCCCACAGCTACCTAGAATACACCCCCTCCCACCCACCCTCCTGCAAAAATTTCATCCCCTATTCCCAATTCCTCTGCCTCCGCTGCATCTGCTCCCAGGATGAGACATTCCACTCCCGCACATCCCAGATGTCCAAGTTCTTCAAGGACCGCAACCTTCCCCCCGCAGTGGTCGAGAATGCCTTTGACCGCGTCTCCCGCAACACATCCCTCACACCCTGCCCCCGCCACAACTGCCCCAAGAGGATCCCTCTCGTTCTCACACACCACCCCACCAACCTCCGGATACAATGCATCATCCTCCGACATTTCCGCCATCTACAATCCGACCCTACCACCCAAGACATTTTTCCATTCCCACCCTTGTCTGCCTTCCGGAGAGACCACTCTCTCCGTGACTCATTTGTTCGCTCCACACTCCCCTTCAACCCCACCACACCCGGCAGCTTCCCCCGCAACTGCAGGAAATGCTACACTTGCCCCCACACCTCCTCCCTCACCCCCATCCCAGGCCCCAAGATGACCTTCCACATTCAGCAGAGGTTCACCTGCACATCTGCCAATGTGGTATACTGTATCCATTGTACCCGGTGTGGCTTCCTCTACACTGGGGAAACCAAGCGGAGGCTTGGGGACCGCTTTGCAGAACACCTCCGCTCGGTTCGCAACAAACAACTGCACCTCCCAGTCGCAAACCATATTAACTTCCCCTCTCATTCTTTCGACGACATGTCCGTCAGGGGCCTCCTGCAGTGCCACAATGATGCCACCGGAAGGTTGCAGGAACAGCAACTCATATTCCGCTTGGGAACCCTGCAGCCCAATGGTATCAATGTGGACTTCACCAGCTTCATTATCTCCCCTTCCCCCACCGCATCCCAAAACCAGCCCAGTTTGTCCCCTCCCCCCACTACATCGCACAACCAGCCCAGCTCATCCCCTTCCCCCCCGCATCCCAAAACCAGCCCAGCCTGTCTCTGCCTCCCTAACCGGTTCTTCCTCCCACCCATCCCTTCCTCCCACCCCAAGCCGCACCTCCATCTCCTACCTACTAACCTCATTCCACCTCCTTGACCTGTCCTTCTTCCCTGGACTGACCTATCACCTCCCTACCTCCCCACCTATACTCTCCTCTCCACCTATCTTCTTTTCTCTCCATCTTCGGTCCACCTCCCCCTCTCTCCCTATTTATTCCAGAACCCTCACCCCATCCCCCTTTCTGATGAAGGGCCTAGGCCCAAAACGTCAGCTTTTGTGCTCCTGAGATGCTGCTTGGCCTGCTGTGTTCAGCCAGCCCCACATTTTGTTATCTTGGATTCTCCAGCATCTGCAGTTCCCATTATCTCTGGCTGAAGACTGGTATATGTGATGCTGGGGACCACTGGAGGATGCCGAGATGGATCATCTACTTGGCACATCTGGCAAGAGATTGCTGTGAAAGCTTCAGCGTTATCTTTTGCACTGGTGTGCTGAGCTCTTCCATCATTGAGGATGGGGATATTTGTGGAGTCTCCTCCTCCGGTGAGTCGGTTAATTACCCACCACCATTCATGAATGGTGAAGCCATAGGGTGATAAAGTTATACCACACAGAAACAGACCCTTTAATCCAACCAGTCCATGCCGACCATTATCCCAAACTGAACTAGTCCCTCCTGCCTGTGCTCGGTCCATATCCTTCCAATCACTCCTTATTTATGTACTTATCCAAATGTCTTTTAAATGTTGTAACTGTATCCACATCTTCCTCTGGAGAGCTTAGATCTGATTGGTTGTGGGGTTGCTTAACTCTGTCTATCGCCTGCTGCTTGTGCTGTTAGGAATGACAGTAGTCCTGCTTGGAAGCTTCATCAGGTTGGTACCTCATTTTTAGGTGTGTCTGGTACTGCTTCTGGCATACCCTCCTGCACTCTCCATTGAACCAGGGTTGATCTTCTGATTTGCTGGTAATGGTTGAGTGGGAGATGTACCAGGCTGTGACATTGCAGATTGTACCATTCTGCTGTTGTTGATGGCCCACCGCATGGACGAGTTGCATGATCTGTTTGAGTCTGTCCCAGTTAGCACAGTGATAGTGCCACACAATACTTTGTCTCCACAAGGACAATGTTGTGGTCACTCTTACCAATACTCTAATGGACCGCTGCATCTGCAGCTGGCAGGTTGGCGAGGATGAGGTCAAGTATGTTTTTCCCTCTTGATGGTTCCCTCACCACCTGCTGCAGACCCAGTCTAGCAGCTATGTCCTTTAGGACCCGACCAGCTCGATCAGTAATGCTGCTGCTGAGACACTCCTGGTGGTGGTCATCGAGGGTGGTACATCTGTGGCACTCTTTGCTGCAGAGGGCTGTGGAAGCCAGTTCATTGATAGTATTTAAGACAGAGATAGATAGGTTCCTGATAAGTAAGGGGATCAAGGGCTACAGGTAGAAGGCAAGAGAATGGAGTTGAGAAACATATCAGCCATGATCAAATGGTGCAGCAGAATTAATGGGCTGAATGACCTACTTCTGCTTCTGGATCTTGTGGCCTTATGGTTTATCTGTACAATTGGTTGTTCATTTCCACAGCGTCTTTTTTAAAGTCATCAAGGGCAGTGAGTGTGCCCTATAGTGATGTAACGTGCCATCTTTAACTGGTCGGGCCTACACGTGATTCCAGACCCACAGCAATGTGGTTGACACTTAACAGCCCACTGGGCAATTAGAGATGGCAATAAACGCCAGAGATACCTCGGTCCTATAAATGAATTTTTAAAAAGTCCCATAACCACAGTTTCCTGGTAAGGGAGAATGAATCATAAACAAAATACTCATGAGTATTTTTAGTAGCAGGGTTTCTGTGTGGGGTACTAGTGCAGTATCATCAAGACAGAGCAGTGGTTCCCTAACAATTTCCCACTGTGACCCCAAGTAAAGGCATGAAAATTGTCATGGGCCCTCAGTGAGAACTGTGAGGGTGGGAGCATGCGGCCCTTTCTGTCAGAGCTCCATGGATGGCTCACAGTGCCATCTTAGCTATGAAGGTACATAGGTACAAATTCTTAAATACAAATTGTTTGGGGGAAAAAAAATTAGAAAAATAACGAAATAAAATGTCCAGGATTACAGATCATAAGAATAAACTAGAAATGTAGAGAAATAAAAAGTTCAGAATAACTATCCTTCTAACACAGCATATGCCAGCATCTAGCCTCTTGTCTGCACTGGGCCTTGATTCCAGATCCCTGTGGAATCATCTTGAGGCTGGAAGTTGATGCTGAGGCTACACTGGACTGAAAGACCACCACACCAATTTGGGAAGCCCTTGCACTGAGTAGTTCTCTGATCAATGTATGGTGCGTTCTTACCTTCACTTCCCACCTGTACAGATTGTAGAGCTTTCTGTCTGACCTTGTCAACAGGAAAGCTCCTTTCATATCTATAGCGAGGCAAAGGCCAGGAGAATGATGAAGAAAATCACAAACAAAGTGGGTTACTGAATGACTTTGTTGAGTCAGATGCATTTGTCGAATGAAAAAGAACAAAGAGCTTCTGTGTAGTGAACGCGTCATGCCTCACTGCCATAGGATACTAGAAATAAGACCCACTCTTCCCAGAGTTATCACGATACATTTTAATCATTTTATAATCATGCGCAAAATTTCCCACCTTACCCGTCTTTTCACTGCTGTTAACGGATAGCAATGAACATATTTGTTAAGTATAGAAACATTTACTCATTATTACAAACAAATAACTTTTGGCTACAGATGAACTGTGAACTGTCAAATGTAACTCTACTAGGTAAAAATCTAACACCTTATAAGCATCTCCTACACATGCAAACATACAAAAAAAATGAATTGGTGTTATGGATAAAGGGGAAAAGCTGGGAAGGCAGTTCAATAGCCCCTGTCCACAGGGTTCACTGAGATGACCCTTGTGCTGTTTGTCAATCTCTCTCTTTGTTTCTTCAATTGATTTTCATTTGTTTGCAGAATGTGTTCACAAATTACAAACTCTTTGACTTATCAATTAAAAGCTACATCTTACAGCAACTGGTAGGGGAAAATAATCTGGCTTTCATCAGACTTTAGGTGTTTCCTAACTACAGAGAAAAGGACATCACCTTATCTTCCAGAAGTTCAAAGACTTCTGGCTATATTGCTCCCACCCACAAGCTGTTCAGTTACTGGGAGCCATTCACATGGTTTTTGGCAGGCAGAAGGCCTTTGTCATTGACAACAGTCACTACTCATAGACCAGTCAGCTGCCTGAATCTTACATTGTACACATCCTCTGGAGCCAGTTCATCTGCAGTAATCCTTTCCCCATTGATTGAACAAACAACAGTGTAAGTAGAACTTAGTAGTAATTGCTTCTACAATCCTTGGTTTTTATTACAATTTTTTTCCCGTTTCAGTTCACATTAAAAAATATACAATTAAAAATTTTTTCTGAAGAAGGGTCCTGACCCAAAACGTCAGCTTTCCTGCTCCTCTGATGCTGCCTGGCCTGCTGTGTTCCTCCAGCTCCACTCTGTGTTTTCTTAGATTCCAGCATCAGCAGTTCTTACTATCTATAAATACAGAGAGGATGTTGCCCCTTGTGGGAAAGTCTAGGACCGGAGGGAATAATTTCCGAATGAGCATTTATGAAAGAGTGCAGTAGGAATTTCTTCTCTTGGAGAGAAGTAAATCCATGGAATTTATTATCACAGAGAGCTGCAAGGGCTGAGTCGTTAAATATATTTAAGGCTAAGATAGATTTTTAATCAGAATGGGAATTGTAGATTACGGGGGGAAAGCAGTAAATGAGGATCATCAGATCAGCCATGATACAATTGAAGAGAAGAGTGCAGATTTTATGGGCCAAATGGCCCACCTCTGCTTCTATATCTTATAGGTTGGAATGCACTAATTTAGAATGTATTTCAAGATGACATACAATCCTTGTTTTATGCTTGATATATAAGAACAGACTAATATAATAAATAAGAGACGGAGTTACCCATTTGAACTGTTTGAATCTGTTCAACATTCAACACGATCTTCTCCCTCAATTCCAGCTCCTCGCACTTTCCCCAAATCCTGTAATTCCTGAAATTCTTTTGAACTCTGTCTTGATGCTCACAGTTACCAAGTTACAGCTCTTGGGGATGGAAAAGTGAAAAGATTCACAACCTTTTATTTAAGCAATCCTTCCCCACTCAGTCCATTATGTTGAGAATATGTGCCCATGTTCCAGGTTCTACAGGCAAGGAAAACATTTTCGCTGTATCTGTCCTGCCAAATGTTAGAGATTTTGCGTTAATTCAATCAATAGACAATTAAGCAATCACTCATGTACTTGTTCAGAATGCAAATTAGAAACATTTTTACTGATAGCATTTACTGGCAGAGTTTTCCTTCATCCTGCCTTGCCCTAACTTCAGCCCAGGGCTCATGGTCTAGAACGGGGGTTCAATAAATAGTATAGCCAGGCCGCTAGGTTTGGGCCACTCTGCTCAGGTTTGGGTGTCCAGGCCTAGAGCAACTCTGGGCTCCATAGCGACGGTCCCTGCCCCTACCCCAGCCTTTAGGTATCCCTACCCAGAAATCCTCAGCTGTCATGTGACCATTTCCAGCATTGCCTTTGACCAGCTTTTTTTGAGCACGGCAGTAGATATTTAGTTTCTCCCTCAAATAGTTTGTCACATTGACAAGAGTATTCAAAATCCACAAATTCTAAAATAATCTAACAGTTCACACAAAGCAGAAGAGAATAAAATCACAATACTACAAATGCTGAAGATCTCAAATGAACACAGAAAGTGGTGGAGAAACTCTGCAGGTCTGGTAGCATTTGTTGTTATGGATCAGACCAGACCTCCTCAATATATTCAGAAGGTAGTCTAGAATCTAACTTTTTCTTAATTTAAAGGTAACTGTAGCTGTTGCATTCCAGATGCAATTTGATTGGCCAAGCTACCAGATTTAAAGCAAAACACACTTTCTTCATCCACTATTGTTGAAATACAACAAAAGAAAGAGAAATTAGAATAACAACTCGATTGAAAACTTAACAGAATAATATATACAGTAACTGTTACCAGTTAACTGTTCCAAGATAGTAACATCACATAAATACACCTTTGGCAAAAGGCACATTCAGAAAACAGATTGTTTCACATGCAACTCCAGTAGTCCAGGAGGGAAAAAAAATTGTGAAAATTCTGAGAGAGTGTAGCAACTTCCAACTGAGCTGTGACACCAGCAACAATTGCTGAGGATGAAAACGAAAAGTTTTCATTCTGTGGGAGCTTGACCACACTCATTCAGGCTGCTTCTGTTGTTCTACCATTTAAAAAAAAAGTCTAAGGCCTCACAAGCTGTTTACTCTAGTGGGTCTGGTAGATGGGTCAGCACCTCTGACTTAAAACCTCACTTCAAAAAAAATCCAGGACAAAATAATCTCCTAAATCCATGGTATCATCACACTGTGGAAAGAGAAACCGAGTTAATGTTTCAAGGCCAATATGATGCTTCCTTGGAACTTGAGGGATACTGGAAAAGTGAGGGTATATACTGTGCAAAAAAAGAGAGAGAAAGAGAAAATGGAGCAGATGGTGACTTTTTTTAACGAGAAAGCTGTTGGTATCTGGAACACATTGCATAAAGGGATGGTAAAGGTGGTAACCTTCAAGGCATTTTAATTATATTAGATTCCCTACAGTGTGGAACCAGGCCCTTTGGCCCAACAAGTCCACACTGCCCTTTGGAACATCCCACCCAGACCCATTCCCCCTATAACCCACACACCCTGAACACTACGGGCAATTTAGCATGGCCGATCCACCTACTCTGCACATCTTTGGACTGTGGGAGGAAACCAGAGCACCCGAAGGAAACCCAAGCTGACATGGGGAGAATGTGCAAACTCCGCACAGACAGTTGCCCGAGGCTGGAATCGAACCCGGGTCCCTGGCGCTGTGAGGCTGCAATGCTAACCACTGAGCTACTGTGCCACCCAGTAAGAAGTAGTAAGATGAACACTTGAAACACCATAGCGTGCAAAGCTATAAAACAAGTGCTGGAAAATAGGATTAAAATATGTAGATGTTGATGACTGGCATGAACATGATGGGCCAAAGGACCTCTTTTCATGCTGTAAAAACTTGAAGAGTCTAAGACTCTAAAAATGGCCCAGAGCAAAAGGCAAAGAGTGTTAAGCAGCACCCCCTGACATTCAACATAATGCCAATGGTGATTGAAATAACCAATACTTTGCCACAACCGACAACTAAACTGCAATGACCGTGAATAATCTTAATCCAGTTCCCAGCCTAACGGTGCCCAAAATTTGACAGTATCACTTTAGTGTAATAGGTCTGGCAGGGAAAATCTTTTCAACAAAACATGCTGACACAGTGAATGGGACATTCTTGTTTATTTGTGATTCAAAGACATTTGTTATGACGTGGAGACAGAAAGTTGAACCAAACCAGTCTCTCTACCTCTGTTTTCACAGCCCAGCAAAATTAAATGAAAACTGAAAGAACTGCAGATGCAGTAAATCAGAAAGAAAAACAGAAATTGCTGGAAGAGCTCAGCTGGTCCGAGGAAGGGTCACCGGACCTGAAACACTAACTCTGATTTCACTTCACAGATGCTGCCAGACCTGCTGAGCTTTTCCAGGAGTTTTGATTTCTGTTTGCGACAGTAAAGTTAAAACCTCCAAAGGTCCTTAAAATTGATTAGAAACCATTTGGTTTTAAATAACCAAACTCACACTTTGCAAATAATCAATTCTCAACATTGTTTTGTATCTTAAACAAAAGATTTAGCAACTTATTCAACAATATAGTGACTTCAGCAGAGCAAAAATTAAACAACAAGGTAACCCAATTGGCCTGTGCATTAAACCCAAAAAACCTCCGTTTTCACATGCTGCAATTTTTTTTTACAAATGGCGAGAGTGAGAAAAATAACACAGAAACAGAGAAAATAGGAGCAGGATAACAAAGTGTGGAGCTGGATGAACACAGCAGGCCTGGTCTCCCCTTCCCCCCGCCGCATTCCAAAACCAGCCCAGCTCATCTCCTTCCCCCACTGCATCCCAAAACTAGTCCAACCTGTCTCTGCCTCCCTAACCTGTTCTTCCTCTCACCCATCCCTTCCTCCTACCCCAAGCCACACCTCCATTTCCTTACTACTAACCTCATCCCACCTCCTTGACCTGTCCGTCTTCCCTGGACTGACCTATCCCCTCCCTACCTCCCCACCTATACTCTCCTCTCCACCTATCTTCTTTTCTCTCCATCTTCGGTCCGCCTCCCCCTCTCTCCCTATTTATTCCAGAACCCTCACTCCATCCCCCTCTCTGATGAAGGGTCTAGGCCCGAAACGTCAGCTTTTGTGCTCCTGAGATGCTGCTGGGCCTGCTGTGTTCATCCAGCTCCACACTTTATTATCTTGGATTTTCCAGCATCTGCAGTTCCCGTTATCTCTGATACAAAATAGGAGCAGGAGTGGGCCATTCACTGTGATACTGGCTAAGCTTCCAACTCAGTACCTTGTTCCCTCTTTCTCCCTATTTCCTTTGATCCCCTTAGCCTTAAGAACTGTATCAAACTCTTTCTTGAGAACATTCAATGTTTTGGCCTCAACTGCTTTCTGCGGAAGAGAATTCTGCGGGTTTTCCACAAGCTGGAAGGCCTGTGATGAGGTAGAAGGTTGGAGAGATGAAATAGCAAAAAGAATCAGAAGTGTCGAGCTGTAGCATGTGGTAATGGAACTAAACCAATGTTCAAACATACAGTTTGCATCTAGGAGTAGGCCATTTGGTCTCTTTACCTGTGCTGTTATTTAAGAAGAACATGGCTGATCTAATTGTGCCCTTTACTCCACCTTTCTGCCCACTGTCAATAACATTGACTCCTTTTGGTGGTCAGGAGTGTACCTAACCCTAAATATATTCAACAAACCACCTTCTATCACTTTTCTACAGAACTGAGTACCAAAATCTCTCAATCCACAGAGGAGGGAAAATTTTCCTTATCTCTGACTTAAAGGAGAGATTTTTATTTTTAAACTAAATAGTTTATTAAAAAAAAACAAAAACCGAAAGCAAAATCCAGGATGCTGGCAATTTGAAATAAGGAAGACAAAGTTCTGGAGAAACTCGGCTGGTCTGGCAGCACCTGTGGCCAGAGGGCTACCGTTTTGAGTCAGAATTGACTCTTAATCAGAACTAGAGAGAAACACAGGACGTGTCCAGAGGAGGTGTCAATGGCAGAATCATGAACAGTAACCACTTGAAAGCAAAAAATAGGTAGAAAGAGAGAGAAAAGAAGCAAAAATAACAACAAAATATTAAAATGAGAGCAAAGCTGCAATGTAAAATTGTTGAACTCGACGTTGAGCCGAGACTGTAGGAAAGTGCAAACAATAAAAAGAGGTGCTGGTCCTCCATGTGTTATTGTTTGTGGTTAGATTAAATTAGATTAGATTCCCCACAGTGTGGAAACAGGCCCTTCGGCCCACCACCCCTTGAAGCATCCCACCCAGACCTATCCCTACATAACTGACACACCCCTGAACATTATGGGCAATTTAGCATGGCTGATCCACCTAGCCTGCACATCTTTAGACTGTGGGAGGAAACCGGAGCACCCGGAGGAAACCTACGCAGACACAGGGACAATGTGCAAACTCCACACAGACAGTCGCCTGAGGCTGGAATCTGGCACTGTGAGGCTGCAGTGCTAACCACTGAGCCACTGTGCTGCCCACAGGTCATGGTGGGGGCGGTGGGGTAGTCAGGCTCCAAACAGAACAGCTTTTCCCATTAGGCAAAGGGGCAACTGGAGAGAGCGAAGGCGCCTTAGACCATTTTTTTTCTTGAAAGGAGCCCATTCTGAGGCCGATTGGTGTGACCTGTGGTTTCTCATTGTCGTTGCAGACGATTGCGAGCAGCAGGATGACTGTGCCCCCCTCGAGGCTGAGATCAGGCACAAGGAGCTGCAGAACGCGGCACTGAGGAAAGAACTGTGCCGCAAGGAGGCCCTGATAGCAGCGCTGGAGGACAGCCTGCGGAGGAGGGAGCGGCTGTTCCTCGAGGAGCTTAAGAGGCGGAGCCACAGGATGACCGTCCTGAACGGTGAACTGCAGAAGCAGTCTGAGACTGCGGCCCAACTCGCATTCCAGTTGCACAACGTCAAACAGAAGCTAAGTAACTCCAGGCAAGGCGGTCGGTTTTTGGATAAGCCTGCTGATAAAGCCATCCCTACATCTCCGGTGTACACGTCAGTCTCGCTGAAGAGGCACCATAAAGTCCATTCGAAAATGACTGATAAAGTCCGCACCGAGAGGGCAGTGGGTTCAGACTCGACCCAGCAAAGACGCCGGGCAGAACTGGACGAGCTTGACCCCATGCCCGACCCTGCACTCTTCCTACGGGCACGGTGGCATCATGGCCAGAGGCACAACCAAGCAGGCTGCTTGGCGGCGCCCGTCAGTCAGGAGTGCAGGCTCGAGAGCGGCGGCCTCGCGCCGATGCAATCGGTCGAGCCCAGGACTGTGCCACAGGGGAACTCGAAGTGCTCGAACTTTCTGGGACCTCCTGCTGAGACAGAGATCCCCCTCACAGACGAGGAGAGCACCGGCGAGGATTTGCAAAAGGCGCGAGAGAGCGTGCGAAAATAGGGCAGCGTTATCACGGGTTGTCAAGGCCAAGAAAGAACTCACTTTGATTACAGCATCCTTTCACATCCCGAGATGCATCGCATGCAACAAATTATCATATTGGTCACTGTGCAGGCAAATGTAGCAGCGTCCTTGCACAAAGCAAGGCCCCACACGCAGCAATAGGGTCTACAAACAAATGTTCCTTCATCTGAAGCCCCTGTCCTGCAATTTACTGAGGCCGCAGCCTGTTGATCCAAAACCCCAAGCTGAGCTTGAATCCTCTCAAATAACATTTTGGAAAAACATTCTACTTAAGTTGAAGAATAGGCAAGTAACACAAAGCTTTCTTATTAACCTCAGGAGCCTGAGCCTCAGAAATATTTTATTCAAACAAACCAATGGGTGATTCAACTGCATAATAGGTTTTTGAAACCATTGAATTTATCCAAACATTTTATTGAAAATCTCTCCCTCGTACAAAAATTCGAGACACGGACACAGACCCTGCACAATCACGCTGCAGGTAACCTAACTGCAAACATTTGGCATACTTAAAACATAAATGCAAGGCAATAAAGCAGAAAGACTCGAGCAACAGAAAATAGCACACGCACAATATCTTCGTGTCCTAACTGACGTCTGTATGAACTCACTTAGAGTTTACTATCAGTAAAATCTTAAAGAGGTTAGGGGCCTACACTTTACCAGCAGAGAGTGAATGTAACTATCTCCCCTTGACATGCAATAGTATTACCATAGCTGAATCCATCACTAACAACATCTAAAAACTCAAATCAAAGCAAAATGCTGCAGATGCAAATCTGAAGTTTCTGAAGAAGAGTCACACCAGACTCAAAACACTAATTCTGTTCCTGTCTCCACAGATGCTGTCAGACCTGCTGTGTCTGTCATTTATTTATCCCAGGGGCTACCTTGGACTAGAAACTGAACTAGACTAGCCATGATAAATATTACAGTTACAAGAGAATGTAACAGACTGGAAGTTCTTCAGCAAGTAACCCATCTCCTGACTTCCCAGAATCTTTCCACTATCTTCAAGGCACAAGTCAGGAGTATGATGGAATACTCTGGGCTTGCCTGGATGAGTGCAGTTCCACTAACATTCAGGAGGATCAATACCATCCAGGACAAATAGCTCAGTTGCTTGGCATCCCATCGGCCATTCACTTCCTCTGCCTGTGATGCACAATGGCAGCAATGTGTACCATCTACAAGATGCACTGCTGCAGTTGGCCAAGGCTCCTTGAACAGCATCATCCAAACCAATGCCCTGAACCATCTCAAGGGCAGTAGACACATGAGAACACCACCAGCTGCAAGTTCCTTTGCAAAGGAAGATAATGATAATATCACTGGACTGGCAATCCAGCACCCCACGGCAATGTTCTCAGGGCATGGGTTCAAATCCTGTGGCAGATGGTGACATTTGAATTTCATAAATGTCTGGAACAGCCGGCTATAACCACTGGCAATTGTTGTAAAAACTTGCCTGGTTCTGTAATTTTCTGAGAGAAGGAAATCTGCTGTTTTTACTTGGTCTGGCCTATGTGTGACTCCAAACCCACAGCAATCCTTACTGCACCCTGGGCAGCATATGCTCGCCCAGCAAGTTGTGCACATGACCTGTGAATGTATAAAATACTGTCACGTTCCATCTTGACTTGGAGTTACATTGCTGTCCTTTCACTGTGACTGAGACAAAATCCTGGAAGCCCCTTCCTAACAGTTTTGCAAGTGTATCAGCATCACATACTTGGGTTTCAGCAATTCACCATTATTGTCACCAGCTAGGGATAGGTAATAAGTGCTAGCCTAATCAGCAATTCTTCCATACTGTAAATGAAAAACACAATGTTCCTGACCTTTCGAGGCAGTACAGCTTCTAATTAATCACAAGAGATTCACAACTCTGGATATGAAACACTTGCATTCAGCGCATGCTTTGTTTGTAATCATCTCATATTGTGGCAGACACAATGCAATGTTTAACAATCATTGATAATGGGAACTGCAGATGCTGGAGAATCCAAGATAACAAAGTGTGGAGCTGGATGAACACAGCAGGCCAAGCAGCATCTCAGGAGCACAAAAGCTGACGTTTCGGGCCTAGACCCTTCATCAGAGAAGGGGATGGGGAGAGGGAACTGGAATAAATAGGGAGAGAGGGGGAGGCAGACCGAAGATGGAGAAAAAAGAAGATAGGTGGAGAGGAGAGTATAGGTGGGGAGGTAGGGAGGGGATAGGTCAGTCCAGGGAAGACGGACAGGTCAAGGAGGTGGGATGAGGTTAGTAGGTAGGAAATGGAGGTGCGGCTTGAGTGGGGAGGAAGGGATGGGTGAGAGCAAGAACAGGTTAGGGAGGCAGAGACAGGCTGGGCTGGTGCTAGTTACTGACCAATTGCTAGATGAGTGTGAAGGGACACACGTGCCCTTTCGCAGCAAACTGAAACCTTGAAATCCACCCTGCTGTTGGAACAAATCCAACTCATTGGAGTCAATGACTCAAAAAGTTTGTAAATAATAAAACAAACTCAAATTTTCTTATAACCTAACAAAACATTATTTCACATTTACTCAAGAAATACTTGCATCTATATAACACCAGTCATAACTTCAGGAAACCCCATTGTGGTGTCGGAAATGTGTCAGCCATTTTGTGCACATCATGCTCCTACACTAAAGTGACAATTATCAAATTGTCCGTTTTTGCGGTATGGAGTATGGAACCAATATTGGCCTGGATGTCAGAGATACTTCCCCTACTCTTCAAAACAGTATTACGGATCTTCTTCATTCACTTCAGGGCAGATAGGATCATGGTTTGTCAGCTATCTGCAATACTATATCAGGCTTTGTTGGCCTAAATTCCTGGGGTGGGATCTGAACACTCAGCCTTCTGAATAAGGGGTGAGCGCACTGTTCACAGAGCTATAGTGATTTAAAGGACTAAGCTCCTCAGAAAACACTACAAACACTATTCCTGTATAATTTTCAAACATATACTTTATTCATGAATGTCATAAAACAAAATCATTGCAAAAACATTTCACCTAGAATATTATATTATTTGCAAGAAAATTCAACACACCCCAAGGCAACATGTTCCACTCAGTTCAATTATAACATCCTTAATATTTACAAAATGCATTCTATGTCATGTATGCAGCTTGAGGGCAAAACATTTCAAGTTGAAGTGAACAGAAAGTGCAATAAATATATTGTTCCCTGTACAACGTGTTTCACATGTGAGGTGCCCCCAGCACATTTCCAATGCTCACAATTTACAAAATGCTTTCTTTGTGAGGTGCATCGCCCACGGGGTATCGCAGTTTCCAGACCCTTGCTAAACTATGATTGAAAGATGTAAGCAGTGACCTGTCCCTGCACTGCCTCTGCCCCAGGCATTACTGCATCCCTCAACATGTAGTGCAGTACCTCTTACTAATACCAAGGGATGTTCGTCAGTCTTTAATGTAAATTTGCTATTGAGCAGCATAGATATATCCAGGATTGAGCTGTGTAGATATTTTATTATTAACCTGTTCAGAGGTATTATCTCCCAAACCTCTGGAGGAGGAGGTACTTAAACTCAGGCCTCCTGGAAAAGAGGTTGAGACACTACCACTACACCATAAATCACCCTTGGTTGAGCTCTCTACTAAATTATACCTAACCAGATCTGGGTAGTTGCTCCAGTAAACACCTTCTAATTGATGCTTCACTAATCTTGAAAACTCTACCACAAATAAGAATACTTTAAAATTTTATCCTCACTAGAAACCTCCATAATTTTTGGGGATGTTGGTGGGGGTAAGGGGGTGCAGGAGGGTGTTGCGGGAGATGGTGGTTGGAAGATAAAGGCTTGATTAATCTCCGAGTGAAAGCAAAGGGTTATCACATTTAAGAGATCATCTGCCTAATACTGCTCAGTAGGATTATACAGCTCCACAATTCAATTATGAATAAGGGTCCAATAATATTTTCTTTTCCATGATTAGCAAAACATACATAAACAGTAGTTGTAGAATTCTTATCTGTAAAGGCTGGCTTTGATACTGTGATAATCACGTGCAGTTCTACAGTTTCTCAACAAGAATTTTTATTTGTTGGGACTGATAATTAATCATTTTATCTGTACAGCAGGTTTAAAAAGAACAAATCAATGCAATATGGCAATGTTTGAATTGTGTGTACAGTTGTAATTGAAACTAAAATGTAAACAATATCTCACTGATCTTGAAGACTTTATTTCTGTGTAGCCAAGTTAAAGGGATACCACCTTTTACCTTTAACATAAATGTATTTTTGTTTGGCAAGGGAAAATTCTCAGCAGAACAAGTAGAGACAAGTAGTATGAAGAGACTCCTGGGGTTTGCGAGAAGCATCGTGTCACTTCTGCAAACGTTTGCTGCTGCTGTTAGTTTCTTTTCCCTTCCTCTCTAGAAAATGCTGACTGTCACTACACCACAGTTATCTGGGCACGAGCTCAGATCTGGTCCCTCCTCCAGGCAGCTATTTTTGATGTGCGTGCCTATTGTGAATTTTGACTAGCTATAGGGTTCATTGTGTCTGAGCTCAAAGGGGGTTTCCCATTGCTGACAATCTTTCAATGTACTGTTGTTGCTAGGTGCATTGATCCCTTGTGAACCTAAGAGACTGGCTTCAGGCCATCTAGTTCTGCCTGGCTCAGGACCATATTGGGTAGTGCAGTTGGCACCAATTGTAACAGCTTCACTGTACAGTAGAGGGGTTCTCCCAGCCAGCATTCACATTTGTAGTCCCTGCTCTTAATCAAATAGATGGCAAGCCTTCCCTCTCACTAGTGAAAGTGAGCGGGAACACGTTTTGACATCTCCCTTTTGTCTTCGATTTGCTCTGAAACGTTAGTAAGCTTTGCCCATGGAGACTGCAGGAGACATAAGAACACCACGTAAGACACGGGAAATAGAGTAGGTCATAAATGTCAGTGCATGGAGGGTGGCCCCTTCCATCTCCAATACATGATGTAATGTCACCCCCTTGATCACTTGTCATTCTCTGGAATGCTTGCTGTGGGCTGAAGCTAATTATGTTCCCTTGTTTAAAAGAACTGGCAAGCTAAAGATCTTTTTTACAATATCAGTCAAAGGCAGTAGATACAAGTATTGAGTTTTAATGGATTTATTCCCTTGTAACAATCCTCCCCAAGAGTGGTGCAGTTAGGGATACCATTCCTCCGGTTTCTCTGTCTCCAATAATTTCCCAGTCTCTTTATCTGTGTTGCAGCAATTCCAGTGATCCCATCTTTCAAACCATCGGTTCTAACATTTTTCCCTTGTTCCTCAACCGAGGATTCCCACTGATCATGTTTGACAGAGTCCTCCAATGTGTCGAATCCATTCCATAGATCTCTGCTCTCGCCCCTTTGGCCTCCTTCCCAAAACCACAACAGGGACGCCTTTGTCATTTTAATTCTGCACCTTACTCCCACGTTGACCTTTCTGTTATGGCCTGCCACATTGCTCCAATGAAGTTCCAAAACAAGCTGGAGTTACAGCAGCATATCTTTCAATATGACACTCTACTGCTTTGAACTCAGTATTGAGTTCACCAGCTTTAAACCACAAACAACTGCCTTCATCCTGGTCTATGTATTTTATCTTTGATTTTTGTTGCTGGATTGATCTTTGTTTCAATCTTCATCCAATGATGTTTCATTCAAGGATGGGTTTTCTTAGGTTGTTATTCATGCCACATTTTGACACTACTTTTATCTCCACTATTATCCATTGTCACCGTCCTTGGCTGTTCTATCATTAAATCTTTTGTGTGAGTTTTTTTCGAAATTCACCCCTGGGTATCACCCTATTGTAGTCCTTCTTGCTCTATACATTCTGCCCATCCTCTCCCACTGGCCCAAAGCTTACGTTTCTTTGTCTCTTAAGTTATGAGAAGAAGCCATCAGCACCGAATGTTAACTCTTCCATTCAGTAGACGCTTGCCTGACCTCCTGAGTTTCTCCAGCAATTTTTGTACTTATTTAACATTTCCAGCAAGTTGTGTTTGCATTTTGTGTGTGTGTGTAAACACCTTGAGGCTGCTCTGCCACTTAATAAGATGGTGGCCGATTTTCTACCTCAACTCCACATTCCTGTCTGCTCCTTATATCTCTTGATTTATCCAAAAATCCCATCAATTTCAGACTTGCATTCACTGATGACTGATCATTCACAGCCTTACAGAATCTCAACATTACTCTGAATGAAGAAACGATTTGTCATCTCAGTCTTGAAATGGAAAACCCCCTTGTCTTGAGATTCTGACATGCCATGACCTCCCCCCACCCTCATCCCAGCGCCAGACACGATAGCCAAGGAAAACAGACCCCAGCAAAAATTTTAAATGCTTCATCAGCTCTCAGTATTCTAAACTCCAGATAACGTGGCCAACATCTCAAATGTGTAATTTAAGAACAAATCTGACTCTGAATAGTCCTGTTATGCCCTATCACAGCGTGATTGACAGAATGAAGCCTGTACCCTACACAAAGGCAATTTAAAAGGAATGGATCCTAAACTAAATTCCCAATGTGTTCTGTTTAAAAATCCCAACAGTAAATGGTGAATGAGAGAGATTTCTGAGATTGTAATAACAATTATCTAAATGTCATTGACGATTAGACCTGCCTGTTAAATCACAAGAGCAGGGTTCCCCAGTCACGGGACAGAGCTACCTCTCCCCCTCCCCCTCCCCCCCCCCAACCAAATACCCATTAATTCTTGGTTTCTTAAATTTCTGTGTGCATTGTTTAATTGCTCTTCGAGGGAACGGTTTTTATTTGACCATTCCCGATGCTGCTAGGGCTTCATCAATGCACATTATATGTGACAATGGGAAAAGGGAATGAATGCGTTAATAGACTTTGATTTTAGAATGGCAAATTCCCAGCACCAATTTTAAAGGACAGTGTTGCTTTTTGCAGTCAGTTGGGATAATTTCAACTGCATTTATGTTCATTACATTGAAAACAATATATAATATTCACGAGCTTTGTGCATTACCAAGTACCTTGTAAGGTTGTGCTTGAAGATGCCAAGCATTGAATAGGATGAGAAAGACTGAGATCTCAGATTCTATCTCATAGAAACCCTAAACTGTGGGAGTAGGCCATTTAGCCCAGCAAGTCCACACTGACTCTTCGAAAAGCATTCCACCCAGACTGACCCACTACTCTATCCCTGTAACCCTATATTTCCCATGGCTAGCTTAAACATCCCTGGCCACTATGGGGCAACTTATGACCCACTACTCTATCCCTGTAACCCTATATTTCCCATGGCTAGCTTAAACATCCCTGGCCACTATGGGGCAACTTAGTATGGCCAATCCACCTAACTTGCACATCTTAGGACTGTGGGAGGAAACTGGAACAAACCCACGCAGACACAGGAGAATGTGCAGATTCCACACAAACAGTTGCAGGCAGGAATTGAACCTGGACTCTTGCTCTTTGAGGCAGCACTGCTAACCACTGAGCCACCCATGATATTGTGTGACATAAATTTAGTAAAGATGTTGCCTTCATCACATGGTGGTAGTGATACAGCTTTACCTTAACCATTTAAACTGTATTTAATTCTTACCTTTGGATGTTTTTATATTGTTGTTAAAACTATTTTAATGTCTCGTGGCATTGTTTCAAGGCAAGCATTTCTTCAGAAGAAAAAGATGGCATAGCTGTAATTAATGCTCGACTTTTATTTCTGTAACTGATTCTGTTTCCATCTCATTCTGTGGCTTTCACTCCCCTCTCTCTGTCAAACTATTCTCCTGTTTGTATGCTTCTCATGTACTTGCCTTGTTGTCTCCAGTTCCAAATCATTATGATGCACATGTAAAAAGAAAGTCACTATTGGGTTTTAATACTCTTGAAGCTGTTAAAGACTTGTAGGGTACAATGGTGCATTCATTTGAGGGAAAAGGTCAATTATTTTCCAGCGACTTATTCTGTTATTTTCCTCCTCTCTGTGCTAACTTTACAATGTGTCAATACAACTTGAATTTACATGACACCTTTAATGCAGTAAAGCATCTGAAGATTCTTCAAAGAAGCAATATGAGACAGAACTTCCACTGACACTTATATCAACCAAAAGATTGATCGAAGAGATAGGTTTTATGGAGCGCCATAAAAGGAGAGGGGGAGATTTTTAAGAGAGAATTCCAGAGCTCACAGTCTTGTCAATGAAAATCTTGGGTGTACAAGAGGCCAGAATTGGAGGAGAAAGGTAGAAAATTCTGATGGCTGTATAAGATGGAGGTAGCAGATTTAAGGGCAGGCATACACAGCACTGTCAGATTGAGAGAAGTGGCATGCAAAATTGTTGCCTAGTCTCGAATTAAATTGCCAGCTTTATTCATCGTTTTAAATCCATACATCTCCACATGACTACAATTTGGGTTGAAGTCTGTTTCTTGACTAAAGGCAGTTAGGAGCAGGAAAACAGACTTCCCTAACAGATTACTGAAACACCAGACGGTGGCAGCACCACATTTTAAAAGACAAAGTTGCTCAAATGAGCAGCAGATTGAAGCGACATAACCATTTTCAAGGGTCTTGTGGTGTAGTCATAGTCTTCCTATCTCTGAAACTGCAAGTCCAGGTTCGAGGTGCACCTGCCCTGGAGTAGTGTTGTAACAAGATTGGTTAAAATACATTTATAACCATTTCCATTCCGGTAACTATTAAGCAAAATGTTAGTTCAAGTATTAAACTGCCAGCTCGCGTCTTATCTTCTGGATCAGTAGTGACGGAAATGTGCACCCAGCAACGATGAGAGGAACAGGTCATATTATGTCAAAATTGAGAGTTCTGAAACTAGAAAATATAGAAGGGAAAGTAGATGATCCTTTCAGAGGAGACCCATGAGAACTGGCAGCTTTCCTTCCTCTTTGGAACAATACCTGACTTAGCCCTTCATTTTCCTCAAGGTTTGGATGTTGTTGGCAAGACCCAACCATTGCCCAGTTCTGCTTGTCTTGAGTTAATGATGGTGGTAACCCTTTCCTAGTTAAACGCTGTGCGAACACCTTGCCCAAAGATTCAGGAGGATGGCCCACGCTCACCTTCTCAAAGGCAGCTAAGGATCGGCAACACACGGCAGGCTCATTACAACATCCATATCCCAATAATTAATTTCCCTTTTTGGTTCAAGTTCAAGCACATGGGGGACCCATGAGAAATCCAGGCTGTTTTTATAGCCAGTCCATGAACTATCACCGCATTCAATTTCTTACTTTCTGTGATAGGATTTGGTCTCCTGATGCTTATGCAGCCACTCCAGTGTGATCATCAGTACACGGCCACATTCTAAATTGTTTCTTTCCAAAGCTTTCTCCTTAACTGAGATGACTCATCTCTTAAACAGAGTTTCAAATCTCTTTACACCTTCTAGTTGTGAAGTCCAAACTGAACCCAGTATCCTGTTAGGTTTTTGCTTTTGTTGAACCCCAAAGAGAGATGGATAAAGTGCTTGAAAAAGAGAAGAGAAAAAGGGGAGGGTGATGGAAGAAGAACAGGAGAGTGAAATTTCTTGGAAAGGCCTTTCAAAGAGCTGCAAGTAACATGGCGGGCCAAATGGCATCCTTCCTTGTCATAGCGATAATTCTACTACTTAACCAGTTCCGATGAAGTCTCCCTTCCGAAACATCAGCCTGATCCTTTATCTTTCAGATGCTGTGTGCGTTTCCAGTGTTTAATGTTTGTTTCAAACTGGACACTTCAGTATTTTGTATCTGTAGCAATGCTGATGGGTGCTCCCATCGCTAACTGCATGCATTCCCCCTGTAGACAGTGGGTGCTTTCCAAGCACCACTGTTGCCTTTTGCATCATGGACTGTAGCTAACAATTCTCCTGCTTCTCCAGAATGGCAATTCTATCAAAGTATAACGACAAAGATAGGATGCACAAAACCTCAAAAATAAAGAGATGTAGAGAAGAACCCGTTTCAGTGCCTGTGTTTTGTTTTCTGTGCTACCTTCCACTGCTTCCTTTAGGGTCAGCATTTCCCACGGTGGCGGTCAGGAGCCTAAATTTTGTGGGTGTGAGATCCAAGCAGTAATGGGACCTATGGTGCTACAACAGCCACGCTCCCAGTCTACAGGCCCCTCACTGAGGGGCAAGCAACCCCTTTCACCCTCAAGATAGGGTCACAGCGGGAAAAGTGAAAGAGGTGCCACTTTAGATTATCAGCTACATCCTTTTGGTTCATGGATAATCATCCCCAAAAGGGCAGCAAGAGGAATTTATAGGATTTCTTACATAATCTAAGAATACAGTGCCGGGGAAGGGGAAACACACACTTTCCGTACAAATAACTCATCTGCAGGTGAGAAGCTAAAAAGATACAGGCTGAGGAAAAGAAAAAAAAAGAAAGAAGTTTGTTTTTCTAAAGTGAACAATTTCTAACAGGATCTTTTGCCTCCAATGAATAAATGATGGGTTAATATGTTTCAGTGGTGTTCTGATAAACATATCTGCTTTGAACCATGTTGTGAAAACTTTCACATTCCCTTGAGGAGTAAGAGCTGTCAGCATATAACATCTCACTCAAAGCAGCAGAATCTCTGACACTGCAGTGCCTCTCAGAATTAGACTGGCTTATATTAGGTGGTGAAAGACTGGATAGGTTAAGGATCCTCTAGTTTTTAAGCAACACAAAAATTTCTTGCTGAATTGTAGCACCTTTAAATAGAAAGATATCGCTGGCTGCCATTAAAATAGAAAATTACCAGGCCCATAACTTGTTTAAAAACTGGCACTTGATGCCAGTGTTGGACTAGGAGTTACTTGATTGGATGTACCACCCCAAAACAAATCTTTGAAAAAGTTTGTTCAGTTTCTACGTGTGATACTTCAAAGACATATACTTCAAAGACATAAATTGATTTTCAGCATAATTCCTAGTATTTGGAATTTATTTAGTAAATGTTGTCAAATGGTAGAATGTTTATTAGGGATAACAAGGTGTAGATGTAGAGCTGGATGAACACAGCAGGCCAAGCAGCAAAGGAGCAGGAAAGCTGACAGTTTGGGCCTAGACCCCCCTTCAGAAAATGTTGGGCATTATGGCTGGAGCTTTGCTGATTGATCATAATTGGTACACAGTTAAAAGGGACATGTGACAGGAAGCTGTATGCTAGCCACTGGGACATATGCTCCACATATCTGGCATTGCGCGTGCGCACACACACACACAGCACCTGCATTATTCGTGTGTGAGCAAAGAACAGTTACAGCACAGGAACAGGGCCTTTGGCCCTCAAAATGTCTGCACCGACCATGAAGCCATTCCTGACTAATCGCAGTTCCCTGCACATGGGGTTCCTTTATCTCTATTCCCTACTTGAGTGTCTGAATTCATCTTAAACATTGCTATCATATCTGCTTACATCATGTCCCCCTGGCAGCATGTTGCAGGCACATACCACCCTCTAAAGAGCTTGCCTTGTACAAGGTCTTTACCACCTTATCTGCATGTTGCCAGTTTCTAGGAGCAATGGTCCTGCACCCCAAGCGCACTCTCTCTCTCTCCCCCCCACCCACCATGTCTCCCCCACCCCCAACCACCGCGCCCCCCCCATGCTCCTGTGTACTTTCCTCTTGCATTTGACCTCCCAAAATGGATCATCTCAGTTGCCTGTCTGCTATTTCTCTTAACTTTGACAACCTCCTCACTTGACACTCCTCACTTGACACAACTCCAAGTTTTGTGTCATCTGTAAGGTTGCACAATCAGATCACCTACGTTTGCATCCAGTTCATTTACATAAATTACAAGAGAGGTCCCAACAGGTGATCCTGGTCACAGACCTCCAGTCAGAAACACCCCTCCTCTGCGACCACACCAGCTTCACCCAACTTACCAAGGATCCCCAGTGACTAGACAGGGGAGACATCCTGTTATTGATTTGCTAGTGATCTGCACACAACTGAGCATTTTACCATCACCTAATCAGGGGTGTTTTCTAGTTTTTTAGAGAGACTATACCAGGAAATAACTTTCTTTTCCCTCCATGCACCCACCCCTGTGATTCACATGCAAAAAGTCAGTAAAAAAAAAGGCAATGCAAGCCAGATATTACAGGATTAGGGAAAAGCTGGAGGCCCCAGATTAAATTAATCTGCTTTCCTATGCTGTATGAAACCAACAGCACCTTCTGAAGGTGGATTGCTTTCCCCAAAGCAAGTTAGTTATGTTTCAATTATGGATTCAAGCTTTTTCACCCCTCTCAAGCAATAGTGCAGTTTGGTTTAGTAGAAAAAAGGCAGGCTCCTGGATTATAGATTGTAGTGACTGGGATCATTAATGCTCACTAAATTTAGAGAGCTCTGGAAGCTAGACAAATCAGAAAGATCCTGCTAACTTAAGCTGGAGACTGAAGAGTGTTATCTAGGTTGCCGTGAGCCCATCAAGCTTTTCCAGATGAAATAACCATCTGGAAATTCAGGTCCCTGAAGACCTTGTCCCACTTTGGTGCTGCCCTCTACTGACAAAAGATGATGCTTTTAAAACAAGCTCCAATAGAGATAACAGGGTTGAGAGCTGGATGGACACAGCAGGCTAAGCTGAGGAGTAGGCAAGCTGCTATTTCAGGCCTAGACCCTTCTTGCAAAGGATCAGCTTCCTTGTTCCTGATGCTGCATTCCTCCAGCTCTACACCTTGTTATCTCAGTTTCTCCAGTTCCTATTATCAGACAATAGGGAGCTTGATGCTCATGGCCTATAGTTACTGCCAAGCAGTTTTGCTACCAGCATTGAGTCCTCTAAAGTTGTCTTAGACTAAAAGACCCAACCACATGAGAAGAAGCCACCACCCACATAGCTTAAACAACTGCATTAGCTAGGATGGTGCAGGGGACATTAGCAGAGAGCTCAAATCCACAGGATCAAAAGCTAGCCAAGCAAATTCTGTCCTTAAATTGGCCTGCAGGGGAGGCCAAAAGAGTTGTTACATACAGGATTGGTTTTTAAAATTGTATAGACAAGCCAACATCCCAGCTGGACAGAATTTGGTTTGTTAAAATAAACAGTTTGTTCTAATGCTAAAACCTATTGACAAAATGCTGTGAAGTTGCAAATCCAGTCTGTTAGATATTAGGAACAGTCCAAAAAGTTCATTGGAAGGAATCAGAGTTTGGTGACCAGCCTTACACTAGGTTGAGATCTGCCATGTTTCACTCCAAGGTGTAGTTGCAATCATAAGAGTTCAGTGACTTATTACCTCAGAATGGTAAGACCTCACCTTTGTGCTTCTCATGTCAGGGGAATGGGCCATTAAGAGCTCACTTTGGGAACTGTGCCACAATCAGGTCTGGATTTCATTCAGCCAATTTAGTGCCCTGTTCAGTGTTGACAAGCTGTTCTAATGGGATGAATAGGGGACATGGAAGTAGATGGTTTGAGGTAACTATTACACTAGCTGCTGCTGGGTGGTGGGTGGGCAGGGGAGGTGAAGACTCAATTGGAATCAGTTGTCTATGCAATGTCATTAATACCAGGCTTAAAATTCCAAGCTAGAGTTTCAACTTGCACAATGAGTTCCAAAGACTCCCAAAACAGATGTTCTCTTAAGCAGTGGGACTACTTCAGAAGTGACATTTATTGGGTTTGACCTAATACTGAAGCAGAAGGCTATGGCTGGGAAATGTCAGCTAGGTCATTAGGCCACAGCCACCAGGAAGTCAGTTTTACTTACATTACTGCAGTACATTCACTGCAAACAGGCAAGTGCCTGAAGTTAAAAGCTACTGTTTAATTGCAAAAGCTTTTTCCTAGGAAAAGTGCTAAATTGGTGTTAGGAACAAGTTTTGATCCCCTAATGCAAAGGAAAATTGCTAGCTAGTGGGAGAGATTGGTTTAAAAGTTCATACATAAGAACAGAAACCAGAAAACTGTCAACATTTTATTTGCATAGTTTAAACTTCATCCAACAATACAAGTTGTTTATAAACCTCATTTCTACAGTTAGACTGGGAAAACAGTTTAAACAAGCAGGGCAGCAACATTGCTAGAGACTTTTGTAATTTACCATTGAACCAGAGACTAGAGACTCCTCCAGAGGAAGTCTGACATCCAAGTCAACATTGGTTAACAGCAAGCAAGAAACAAGTTCTTCATACCAAAAGTCATCATTTCAACCCCCCCATTGTTTAATTAGATACTGCAGTAGCTCCCACAAAAGACAATTCAACCAGTCATTGAGAATAAGGGGTTAATGACATGTAAATCTTACACTTCAGTAGTGAATTCTGAATATCACAAGCTCAAGACATGGGCATTTGTTTGCAATTCCAACAGACTACTAGTCCACAGATCAAGGCCAACACTAGTGATGTTATAGCTGCTGCGAGGAGAACACCATCAGTTGTTTTTGCTGCAAGAGAGGTTAAGTGTAATGAGACTATACTCAAAAACCAAATGGTCGTTTGTGATCTTGTGGTACTCACCCCAACACCCAAATAGACAAGCCAGCATGCAAGCTTTTTTACTTCATTGATTCATGCCTCAAACCCCCAGTTTAAGAATTTCTCCAATTCTGGGGAGTTCAAGACATCTAACATGGATCAACAGTTTCTGTTATGCCATTATGGACAAGTTTAGAAGCTTAAATTAATACCATGTTTCATAGAAAAATCCTTGGGGTGGAAACAAGCCTTTTGTCATCTCAACCTCTGACTAGACCTACTTTTAACCCTATCCTGTAACCTCTTGAATGCACCAGCCTGCACATCTGGGCTACTATTGATTTAGCCTGACTATTCAGTTAGCTGGCACTTGTGATGAAGGTCAGGTAGTAAGAGTGTATAAAGTTTGTGCAGACATCCAAACTAGACCTGGGTTCCTTGTGCTGTGAGGCTGCAGTGCTAACTGCTGAGCCACTGTAGCTTAAACTAGTAATGCTATGTGTGACAAAGCTGGCATGTGGTGTTATCTTTGGCCCACTGGTGATCAATTGTGGGAAGTGGAGGCCATTTACTATGTTGTGTAAAGTCAGTGTTTAGAGCCTAACAAACATTATGTGAAAACAGGGAGGTCCCAGATGGTTTTGCTAGTCATTGTGGCTTGCCTATAGTCAAGCCATTTTCCTGATCTAGAATGCAACGATCAAATTGAGAATGAACCCCTGGAGAGACAAGTTAGGAGAAGTGAAGAAACCCCCTAGTCCTAGAACAGGAGGCTTGTCCTTGTTTGATTTGGCTTGACCAAGTCTCCCTCAAGATGTTATCCTGCTTTGATCACTTCCAGCAATCCTGTTGTGCACTTGCAACAACCAGATCAGCTTTTGGCAGCCTATTAAGGTAGGCCCTTCAGATATATTTATGTAGTTAAATCCAGTCTGCACTGCATGGACTTTAAACAGGCCAGCCCAGCCACACCAAGAATTAAGCAAGTTCTTGACTGCCTGGAAGTCAAGCATTGCTAGTGCAATAACAGGGAGGGCTTAGCCATGTAAAAGGTGGCAGGAAGTAATGCTACTAGCAAGCCATTATTCCAAACCCTGCTCTTTAAGCCCACCAGCTAATCATAGTTACATTTGATTGAATCAATGTGCAATATATTTCATACCATTTGCCTGGGATAGGTCTGCAGTTTTCCCTTCAGCAAGAGCAAAAACTATGGGTCTCTTCAGTGTCACTAATCCATGGTAGGCAGCTTTATCTGAAGTGTTAAAGTCTGAATGTCTGGCCATTCCTGGCAGGGGAAGAAAGGAAGTTTGTGAAAAATGCTAGTGGAAATAAAGTTTACTTTTAAAATCATTAGTGTTTCTTACTTCTGTCAGCTCCACAGGTTGTGGTACACTCCTGCATGTCTGGTAGAGGGCACACAGTTACACTACAGTGAAAGTAGACCTACAAGAGAAAAATAGGTAAGCACCAGAAACCTAGAAAAGGAAGGTAATTCAACAAGATGCAAAACCAACCTCTCCACTTAGTGCTGTTTGAATCTCCTGGTTCCAGAATGCAAATGTCTTCACTTCAAACCGTTTGTGATGTGTTGGAAAAGACAGGTTGGAAGCTGCATCTACTGCATGTAGCTGAGACAAGTAGTTGTCCTTGTAGTATGGGCACCTGCAGAGATGAGAGGGCTTGTTAGAAGGCAAAAGCACAGATTGTATAGAGTAGTATGTTTTAGGTGTGAAATGCAATGAGTGACAATTACTGCATTGAGTGGGTAGGATGAAATAAAGGTAAGTTGGGTTTCATTTGTAATTCCTTGCACAAGCTTGTGTAAAAGCCAAAACAAGGTATAGAGCTAGATGAACACAACAGGCCAAGCAGCAGCAGAAAGGCTGCTGTTTACAGCCTTCTGGCAGCTGCTTGGCCTGTTGTGTTCATCCAGCTCTATGCCTTGTTATAGGATTCCCTAGCATCTGCAGTTTCTATTTTTAGAACTGTAAAGATATGCATCTGCCATCAAGACTTTGATCTGATTAGAGCCTAGGCTACATTAGCTGAAAGATGTTGTAGCCTTAGGGGGAAACAAAAGTGTAGAAGATTTTCCAGGATGTTGCCTGGAAAGGAGGGAATGTTGGGTGCACCAAGGCTTCTCTCTTTTTCTGGAGAAAGGAGTGATTTGAGGTGTATGAAAGTGATCAGAGGTATAGATAGTAGACAGCTAGAGACTCTTCCCTAGAGTGGAGTTAGCTTTTATGAGGGGACAGTTTTAAAGTGAGTGGAGATGGATAATTGGGGAGACAGGTAGGTTTGAGTGGTAGGGGTGTGAAATGCATTGCTGAGGGAGAGCACAGAGTGAGAGCACAACAGCATGAGAGCAAGTGCATGAGAGAGCAAGAGGAGTTGGCCTCATCAGGGGCATTTAAGCAACATTAGATAGGCATATGAATGCTAGTACAAGGTGGGGGTGAGATTCAGATAGAACTTAGGTTTGGGTTAAAAGTTCAGGCCACCATGTTGTGCTGAATGGCCTGTTCTATATTGCTAGCTTCAAATACTCTTCTGATCCAAACGGCCACTAGGTTAGAGTGCTGGTGGTGATATAACTGCATATTTAGACAGATATTCAAGCTTTCTAAGCAAGCAGCTGAATTGTTTATGGGTAATGAACACCAGAAAAAAGGACAGTGTTAAAACTGCACATTGAGAATTGTTACAGGCCTTCATTGAGTGGTGAAGTTAACCAATGGTCAAGAGTTTAAGTGCTGAGCACTTAACATAATGTTTTGCATCAGGAACAAAGTCAAAGGGCTAGCATGAAAACTGTTGGCAGAACTTGCCATTTGAGGTTGGACAGTATGCACTTATCTGCTAGTTCTGTAGCAGTCAAATACTTGCCCATGCAGGAGAATGCTCCACCTTGGGGCCTGATGAGGGTCAAGTGTTTGTGTAGCCCAGCAATCATTCAGCACTAGTTCAATATTGGGATCAGTTCGGTGGAGAAGGCGTACTTCCACATACACTGGCTCCCTGAGAAATTTCACTAGAGGGTAGTCTTCATCAGCAAACCAAGTACTATAGGACTTTTCTGTTGAAAATAAGTAGACAGTGAGCAACAAATACAAAGCTTATGCAGTTCTCTAGGTGCAACTGGACTTACCCTTTGCAATCCTCATTTCTATTTGGAGGACACCCTCCCTCAATATGGAAGGCAGGGGTGAAGCAGTATTCACTACTAGTGTCAAAGGGATATCTCTCTTGCCAGAGAAGTGGCATTTCACATGCAACCTAGGGAAAACAGTATATAGGTGCTTCATAAAAAAAGTGTCATACAAGGTATTTAAATACTACAGTTGACCAGAAAGACTGAACATGCTAGTCATGAGGTGCACATAGGAATTAGATCAAAGAAAAGTAGAGGAAAGATGCTTCAAATAGAGCTGACTGTTCATTTCACTGCCTTCAAGATTAATCTGGAGGAACCAAAGGATGTGGCAGAGTACACTATCTAGAAGGCACTTTAGAATTATACAATCCCACTGAGGACAGAAGCTTAATTTTTGGCATCAGGCTTAATGTGGGATGATTGCATGTTGCAGTTCACTCAGTCACTGTTCAGTGAATGGATTAGTAACTTCAGGGTCAGGTTGCTTACAGGAGTTAAAGATAATGGTCTAGGTTTGAGGATCATCCATGATCACATCAAAAGTATTTCATAGAGAAACTGAAGTTGGCAAAGGAATCAGCCATGTTATAGAGTATTTAAACCCCCTAATTCAAAGTTGAAAAGAAAGCCGAGTTTGATTTGTAATTTGCTGCTACACAAATGTTTATGGAGCTCACTTGAAAGTACTCTCCCTGGTTATAGAGCCACGAGGTCCACTTTGGATTTTCCTTTTGGCTATTATATCTACGCTGTAAGTGATGTTTAGTCCATCACCCTATGGAGAGGAAAAGTACATAAGAATATGATCAACAGTTTCCCCCCCCAGTTGTTCCCCCCCACAACAAGAGAGACTTACTATTTGTGTAGTCCCACATGAATCAAGGGGAAACCTGAAGAGAACAAACTCAGTTGTCCTGGTTATAGGGAGACACTGAGGGCTTGTATGATTCATCAAAGCTATGGAACTGAGATTGAGTGCTGGCACAGTTGCTACCCTTGGTACCACAATGGTAAACAGCCCATCATGGGAACAGTCAATATAAGCTGAAAGGGAAAAACTAATTAGTAAACATCACCAGTTAAGTGCTACACAAATAGGTTTACTATTGCATTCATCTGAATTAAATTCTCACTACAATTCAAGCTCCAAGTATAGAACTGGCATTTAAAACCAAGCTTCTTTCTGTACAAAGATCAGCCTTTGTTAAAGCTGACCAGAATCACTTAGTTTGGAACTGCAAGAACTAGTGAGATAACTGTCTGTACAGGAGACAGAAATTTAGTCTGCAAGATTGTAATCTAAAGTCTTTAGATGGAACAAAACCAACCAGTTTTTCCATAAAAGCATGGAGTTTGCTTGTTGATGGGATCATAACAGCAGCCTTTGGCATTGCATTCTTCAAGTGTGGCATTTCCACAGTCCACACGGTCCTTCACCTCGACACCACAAATATGGGTTGTGTCTGCAACAGGGACAAGTTCAGTGAACCACAAGCCTTTAACTAAAAAAAGATAAAGAGGGCTGTGTTCTAGTCTTACTTCAGATATCCTGGTCTAGAAGACCCATTGGTTAGTGATAGCTAACCAAGCTTTTTAGTTAGTTGTTAACTAGATCTGGTTATCTCCATTTTAGTTTAAGTCACATATGGAGTTACTTCAACCTGTTCAGGAGTTGAACACCTTCAGGTTAGGGGATATTTGAAACAGGATCTTCTGGTTTGCAAGTGCTACAGTTCATGCAAGAACCTAGTTAGTAGGTAGTAAGTTATGCTAAAACAATGTAATTCACACCCAAGAAAGTTAGACAACTCAGATGAGTTCAAGTTCAGAAGTTGGCTTCTCTAGTTGCACTAGAGTAAAGGCTACCAAACTAGGCTCATTGAATGCTTGACACAGGAATGGTGTCATGGTGATCAGGTCATTCAAGTGCCTGCCTATCTTATTCAGGCAGTGTTACTTGACACAAATGCTATCATGGGGGCAGCCATCATTTTAACAGTGCTTTGGATCTTATCTGGGGGTAGCAAGTTAGTGCTGGCTTAGTTTGCTTATCATACCTCCATTTGGTTTCAGGTCCGTGCCAACTGAGGTAGCTGTGAAACCAGTTGTCTGTCCCACAGGTGGGATTGTGGTAGCAGCACTACCTAGCTCCTTGGTGGAAAGGAGCACTGTAGTATTCACTGGCTCCTTGGTTACCAGGGCAGTTACTGAGGTATCCACTGGCTCCTTGGTGGGAAGGGTCACTGCTGTGGTATCCACTGGCTCCTTGGTCACAGTAATACCCATGGGCTCCTTGGTCAGTGGGGTGGTCACTGCTGTGGTATCCACTGGCTCCTTGGTGGGAAGGGGCACTGCTGTGGTATCCACTGGCTCCTTGGTGGGAAGGGGCACTGCTGTGGTATCCACTGGCTCCTTGGTGGGAAGGGGCACTGCTGTGGTATCCACTGGCTCCTTGGTCACAGTAATATCCATGGGCTCCTTGGTCAGTGGGGTGGTCACTGCTGTGGTATCCACTGGCTCCTTGGTGGGAAGGGGCACTGCTGTGGTATCCACTGGCTCCTTGGTCACAGTAATATCCATGGGCTCCTTGGTCAGTGGGGTGGTCACTGCTGTGGTATCCACTGGCTCCTTGGTCAGTGGGGTGGTCACTGCTGTGGTATCCACTGGCTCCTTGGTGGGAAGGGGCACTGCTGTGGTATCCACTGGCTCCTTGGTCACAGTAATATCCATGGGCTCCTTGGTCAGTGGGGTGGTCACTGCTGTGGCATCCACTGGCTCCTTGGTGGGAAGGGGCACTGCTGTGGTATCCACTGGCTCCTTGGTGGGAAGGGTCACTGCTGTGGTATCCACTGGCTCCTTGGTCAGTGGGGTGGTCACTGCTGTGGTATCCACTGGCTCCTTGGTGGGAAGGGTCATTGCTGTGGTATCCACTGGCTCCTTGGTGGGAAGGGTCACTGCTGTGGTATCCACTGGCTCCTTGGTCAGTGGGGTGGTCACTGCTGTGGTATCCACTGGCTCCTTGGTGGGAAGGGTCATTGCTGTGGTATCCACTGGCTCCTTGGTGGGAAGGGTCACTGCTGTGGTATCCACTGGCTCCTTGGTGGGAAGGGTCATTGCTGTGGTATCCACTGGCTTCTTGGTCACAGTAATATCCATGGGCTCCTTGGTCAGTGGAGTGGTCACTGCAGTAGTATCCACTGGCTCCTTGGTCACAGTAATATCCATGGGCTCCTTGGTCAGTGGGGTGGTCATTGCTGTGGTATTCACTGGCTCCTTGGTGGTCAGAAGGGTTCCATTTGTGGGTCCCACTGTTGGGAAAAAAGTTAGGATAAGACCAGACCATCTAATTGGTAGAGAGGAGATAATGTAGTTATAACATTTGACATGTAGGGTTATTACTGGATGTTCAGAAATTCTGGTTCCATAGGAAAGGATTCTCCTTGCAGTGCAAAGAGAAGAGATAGGCAGCTACTATAGACAAGAATGGAAGGAGGGAGCTTTTATTCTGGTATAGCCAATTTAGAGGGAGTCAGTTCAGTTACTGACCATTTATAAAGTCAAGTCAACAAGTGTGCAGGTGTTATAGATCTATCCATGCTCCATGGCAGAGCCAGTACTGCAGGCCTTAGACATGTCAAATCCAACTACAGCCAATTGAGATAGTATGGCAGCAGGACCTAAAGTTTGAATGCTTTTAAGACAGGAAAGAGTTACCATTTTAACAGGCAGGCTAAAGATGACCCATGTTAAAGACTGAACCACAGACATTTGTCCCAGAAACCCTTGCCCTAGATAGAGCAATATTTAAGAGTTGTCAATTTGACACAAGACAGCTAATGTTTTTGAAAATGTTAGTACTATTAAGAACCAAGACTAACCCTGGCAGTGAAATCACTTGATTAAGCACTGTGCTCTTGGGGTGTAAAGGCAAGATGAAGCAACAAGTGACTTAAAATCAGGTGCTGTCAACTAGGCACAATACAACTGTACCAGGGCAGTGGACAAGAGCAAGTGTTTCAAAGCATTCTGGCCTCTAGAAAGGGCCATTAGCTTCTAGTACAAGAAATTCCATTTGTGGCCAAAGCCTGTGCAAAACCTACTAGTTGTCACAGAAGGCAGTGATGGCAGGATACAGCTTAGTGGAATGCGTTCTATGACCATAATCCTCTTGGATTCATCAATTCCATCAATCCTCAGCTCCAGGCTCACTGTATTATTCTAGAGGGAAGAACATTTAGTTGCTATTAGATTAGAGCAAAACCCAAGTATTTAGGATCAGCACTAACATGGCCAAACCAGTCTCCAGCTTGGCCAGCAGTTGGTTTTCCATTCAAGTCAGAATAGAAATTTTTGTAATGCCCATCTTCCCATTCAAGGGAATGGCTGCTGCCCCTCCCACACCCAATGGAAGGAGGCAGCTCAACTGCCATTGCCTATTACACATTAATCTATCAGAATCTGCCACTGGAAGTATTGGTTAGCAATCTAACAGCTTTGATTAGAGCCCCCTCCAATTGGAGGGGTGGATTCTGTCACTCCATTCCCAAGAATGGGAAAGATCACTGAATGGTAAAAACAGTTCCAGAATCTTCATGCCCATATTTGCCAGCATGAACTTCAAGTCACACTGCCCCCTATCACAGGGAGGACTCAGTTCAACCATCTCATCTACCCTAGATCTAGAAACGACTAGTTCAATGCAGTCCTGGCCAATTGCTAGGAATTCCTTTTAACTGGGAAGAGGGCTATGCAACCACATGACTGGAGCACCATTACAATATTTCCACTATTGGAGAATGTGAATTTAATTGCAAGTTCAGGAATGCTCTCAGCCTCATCATCTTTCTGCAAGAGAAAGAAAACCAAGTTTGTTGTCTGATCTCTCCTGATGTGCTGCAATTTGTTACAGCAGTGGCATTAAGATATAGCCATCAAGATGATATTTCTTCTACTTCCAATCCATAATACCTATTAGTAGAATTAAAGTCTGTACTTACCATTAGATGAACATAACATCCTTTGTATGGAGTACTGAAAAGCAAGGACCCATCTTCTTGTGGTAGAGTTGTATATGGACAGCTGCTGGGCAGTGAATGCAGGTCTCTTGGTATACCATAGTTATCTATTTAAAGAACAACAACTTTTAATTCAGGTGCAAAGGCAGTTTGAGCCAAACATTTGTCTGAATTTGGACAGGAAGAATGGCAAAAGTGACCAAACCAGACAGTTGCCATCTTTGGCCACAATTCTGTGTGCAGGGCTAAGGCAGCCAGCAAGACTCTTGAAGTGAAAGACAGAGCACAAGAGCTCCCAGGCTCAGTGCCAGCACCTTGTGGTGCTGAATCAGCAAGCATGACAGTTTAACTGTGAATGAAGGGGATATTTTCATTCTTAATGATGGCTGCAACCAACATCAAGCCATGGATCAGAAGAAAGGCAGGGGGGAAAGAAAATCAGTTAGCCTTGTTTGTATGCAAAAGATCAGGCCCAAGTTAATTGGTGCATTAACTCAGCCTTTATTCAACAAGCATGAAGAGCAAACAATTGCTTGCCTGTCATTAAAGGCACTGTTTAGAATGCCAGATGGTGTTTTAACACCTAAGAGATCCAAAGCCTCACCATTTAGTGAATTGGTTTGAATATATGCCTAATGGAGCAGTCAAATAAATAGTCTTCCCAAATATCATTGCTACTAAGCATATCTCTTATTCATTGCAGGATGGAAGCCTACAGAACTAGCAAATCCACCCAAGTTGACAAGGCTGTTAAGAAGGCAGACAGTGTTTTAGCTTTTATTAATAGAGGAATTGCATTCCAGAACCAAGAGGTTATGGTGAAGCTGTACAAAACTCTGGCATGGCCACACTTGGAGTATTGTGTACAGTTCTGGTCACTGCATTTATAGTGACGATGTGGAAGCTTTGGAAAGGGTGCAGAGGAGATTTACTAGGATGTTGCCTGGTATGGTGGGAAGGTCTTATGAGGAAAGGCTGAGGGACTGGAGGCTGTTTTCATTAGAGAGAAGGTTAAGAGGTGACTTAATTGAAACATATAAAATCAGAGGGTTAGATAGGGAGAGCCTTTTTCCTAGGATGGAAATCATGAGGCAGCATAGCTTTAAGTTGAGGGGTGAACAATATAGGACAGGTGTCAGAGGTAGTTTTACTCAGTAGTAAGGGAATGGAACACTTTGCCTGCAACGGTAGTAGATTCACTAACTTTAGGTACATTTAAGTCATTGGATAAGCATATGGAATAGTGTAGGTTAGATGGGCTTGAGGTTGGTATGACTGGTCAGCATGACAGCAAGGGCCAAAGGGCCTGTAATGTTCTAGGTTCTAGAACTGGAACATTACATAAAATGCCCTTCATTCAAACAATGTGGAAGTAATTACAAATAGAAGCCATACAAGATTATGAAGACTCTTGTATTAGGCATCTGTTTCAAAAAAGTTAGATGCTTCAAAAAAAAAGGTTTACCGAGAGCCAAAGTAGTTTGGCTCTGGATAGTCCTTCTGAGAAGGAGTCAGAATTACAGCCAGTAAAACCCCAACTCATTGTTTGGGGACATCACTTCACGCTGTTGAAGCAAGTCAATTAAGGCTACACCATAAAAGAAACAAACTTTAAAAATAGCCTTACAAGTGAGCCTTGACGTACATCCAATCAAGAGGAGACTGGTAACTCGTCCCTCAACCCGGGGGACTATGTGACTGAAGATTTCATCTATTACATTGGGCGAGAAAGGCCGTAGTAGTTAGAGATAATAAAGTGGAGTGGATTAACAAGGCAGGCCAAGCAGCATCTTACGAGCACAAAAGCTGACTTGGCCTGCTGTGTTCATCCAGCTCCACACTTAAGTTATTTCGGATTCGCCAGCATCTGCAGTTCCCATTATCTTCGATGGGGGTAATTAGAGAAAGCTTTGTTTAGAGGAGAAACTACTAAACTCAGTATGTAACAGTTTGGGAGCGTTTTGCAATAGATCACAAGCATCTGAGGATATTTGTTATTGATTACACCAGGCAGAAATCAAACACCTCAACTGAGAAGAACAAAGCCCCCCCGAGAAGTGCACAGTTAGTATTATTCAGAGGATGGTAGAGGCAGACGTCTAGCGGAACGCTAACTGAAAGCGTTTTAAAGTAGTTGAGAGGGGAGGCACTTATTTCAAAGCATTCCCCAGAGCCTCATGACTTACCCACAATTGACAATCGAATGAACATCCCTTGAAATGAGTCATTGCGAATCCGCACCACAACGCCAGACGGCGCGCAAGTAATCTCCTCAGGATAGTCAAAGTATCGCACTGAGCCGTGGCTCGGGCGCCCCCGGGGAGAACCGAGCGTCCTGACCCTGAAAGGGTGCGTGCAAAGCAGCAGCAGCAATAGGAATAAGAGACCCATCTCGAACTGGCGATAGCTCTACCAGCAACGCCCCACTCCTTTTCAAGGCAGAGGCCTCAGCCCAGTTAATGATGCCTCGACTGCAAGTGAATTCGATTGGGCGACATCAAATGGCAGACCAACGACAACTGCTCTTCTTGGGGATATAGCTGCATTCAATGATTAGTTAATCAGCAGGAAAATGTCAGTGAGGAGGGCGTATCCCATGTCACTTATCCACACAGACCTCCTTACGCATGGTAAGACGGTATGAAACATTGTACCATTGACTCCAGTTTCTCCACCTTGTTATTTGGGGAATTTGCACTAAATCTCCCGCTGGTGGACAGAACCACAACCTCTCCTTTTGACTCTGACACCTCAGTCATAGTCAGAGAGGTTTGCAGCACAGAAACAGGCCCTTTGATCCATCTAGCCTGTGCCATCAAAAACAGGCTTTTGGCTATTCTAGTCCTATTTTTCAACACCTGGCCCATAGCCTTGTATGCTTTGGCATCTATTGTCAAATTATCTGAATCATGATCTTCCCATTTCTTCCTTCACATTTGAACAACATGTATCCAGAAGGCTTTCCGTGAATTATAACATAACAGCTGGAATTTAGAACCATGGAGACTTGTATCAGGAATACACCATTCAAGTTCTTCAATCCTCCTTCACCATTTGCTGTGATCGTGGCTGATCCTCTTTCCCAATGTTGTATTCCCACTTTCTCCCCCAATCCCCTTGCAGGCTTTAAAATCTAAGCATCAAACAATCTCTTTCTTGAACATAATTTATTGACCTGAATTCAATATGATTTCAAACAGGTTCCGTTATGGGATGATCCTGAAGAGTTTGCCACTGAAATTAGAAAAGTGGCCGAATTCTCACCATCGCTTCTGCCTCAGATGAGTATTCAGCATTTCTTCCAGGCCAGAGCGTTGGAAATGGAAGGGTATCGGTGGGCAGCGACTCCCAACATGATTGACTTCCACAGTCAACAGCAACTCCATGGACTGGGACATGTAAGCCAAATAGATGTGGCTGCATCCCCAAGGACAAATTTGCCACCAATAAGAGACCAGTAAGTTAGCCACTCCCACCACACAAGGATGTTGTAGGCAAGACCTTGGGGTGACAAGGATTGGGTTTGGTGTGCAGAAAGCCTTTGCTGCTGATGGTAGCATCTGCAGACAAGTGCTTAGGAAGGCCATGGAAAAAGCAGAGAGCAAAAGAAATTACCAGTTGGCAGAAATAAGTGCCCATCAGAAGGAAAGGTATTGCACAATTTAGCTATCAATCAGTGGTCGCTGCTGAGGGGATTCGCTCCAACAAATTGGTTTCTACAGCCACGACAGACAAAGTTCAATCCAGAAATGACAGTCATTTCAGCAGTGACCCATTGTCTTCTTCAATGGACCTTAATTAGGAGGCATCCAAAGAAAACTTGCCTTTTTCTATTGTATTTCACAATTTTTATCATTTTTCAAAGGAAGATAGTTTCAACGAGGTAAATTTGTCCTGTGGTTAATATTGTCATGCAGAGAACACGTGATGTCTTATAGTGATGTTGATTGAAGGATGCAAATTGATTAGGATATCTCAGATAATTCCGCTGCTTTCCAAAATATCATGAGAATTTTTCTGTCCACCTGTGAACAGATGATACCTAACCTTAAAACCTCACCTGAAGAATGGCACCACTGCAAGACCCCTCAGTTCTGAGATGGGAATATTATCACAGAATCCTACAGTGTAGAAACAGGCCATTCAGCCCAACAAGCCCAAACTGCCCCTCCAAGAAGCATCCCACCCAGACCCATCCCCCTACCCTCTCCCTGTAACCCGACATTTCTCAAGGCTAATCCACTTAGCCTACAAACCCCTGGAAACGATGGGTAATTTAGCATTGCCAATCTACTCGAAACTACACATCTTTGGACTGTGGGAGGAAACCCAAGCACTTAGTGGAAACCACGCAGACATGGGGAGAATGTGCAAAGTCCATAAGTCACCCAAGGCTGGAATCAAACCCAGGCCCCTGGCACTGTGAGGCAACAGTGCTAACTGCTGAGCCACCGTGTTGCCAGACTGTTGCGTTCATGTCTCTGAAGTGAGATTTGAGCCCACAAGGTCGATGTCAGAAACAAGCACAGTATCAAATTAACTATGGCTGAGGCACAGAAGAGCAGTCACCTCCTGTTTTAATTAGCTCAAGTCATCAGTCTAGATATTTGTAATGAGGCTATTCACATGTGTGATGGAGCAGGTAGGATTTGAGCCCACGTCTTGGAGCCCAGAGATGGGCGCACTACCATTGTATCACAAGAACCTGAAAGCCCCTTCCTAGAAAGTAGTTCCTGGTTTAGTGTCTTTGCTAATGGGAAAATAAAGTGCATTCATTTCAGGGAGCTAATCACATCGCTTGGAGAAGGAGAGAGGCATAGCATTGGATTATCTTTAAGGTGCAACTTGTTGTGCTCTGTGCTTTTGATTGTAATTATAATTGTTGCATTCTATGTGGTACGAGTTCCATTTTCTCAACCAATGCGACCAGAACAGATGAACCAGCCAGTTGTCTGATTGCTGTGTGAGGCTTTGATGTGTGGAAACTATTGTACAAGTGACTGCACTTCAAAAAGGTAACTAATTGGTTGGAAGGTGTTTCGGAATGTTCCGAAGCCATTTAAAGTGCCTTATAAATATCATCAAATATCTTCCTTGCAGAAGTATGCTCCACAAACAGTGGACTTGTTCTAAATCTCTCATTATCCAGGTGCTGAGATATGTTTACACACATCAGGACACTGTCTATCAGTGCCAATGTAGTAATCATTCTTTTTGGTGTCTATGTATATGTAGAACAACTATAAGAGCCATAACGGGCCATTCAAGCTTGCTATGCCTTTCCATAACATCATAGCTGATCATTTACGTCAATCCCAAAGTCCAGCATTTTCTTCACAGCCCTTGAAATTCTTTGTATTCAAAAATCTATTGATCCCTGTCTCAAATTCAGTGCCTGAGCATTCATATCCCTCTGGTATACAGGATCCAAGGGTATTTGAGTGGACAAATGTCTTTCATCTCAGTCATAAATATTTATTCTGCCACAAAACTTTTTAAGTTTAGGTTCCCAGTCGGGGAAAACCACGCTCTCAACATCCCTCTATGAATCTCTTTAAAAATGTATGTGTTTCCAGGGCATCATCTTTCAATCTTGCAAATTTCAAGGAATATACTCCCAATTGACTCAACTGTCCTCACAGGATGATGCCCTCAGCCCAGGAGTCAGTCCAATGAACATTTGCTGTACTCCTTCCATGGCTTGTGTCTCTGGAGACCCAACCCAACGAGTCTCCACCCGTTGCAGTCTGGCTGGGCTGAACTCGTACGCACATTGAACAACTTCTATTTTAACACAACTCACTCTTTAAAGTAAAAACCAAGAGAACTGTGGATGCTGTAAATCAGGAACAAAAACAAAGATGCTGGAAAAGCTCAGCAGGTCTGGCAGCATCTTTGAAGAAAAAGTCAGAGTTAATGTTTCAGGTCCAGTGTCCCTTCCTCAGAACAGTTCTTCAGAACATATTGTAGCTGTACCTGCTGGCTTCTCGTTCCACTCAACTTGGACTCCTCCTTAATCCCTTTATCCTGTATGCTGTATTGGTGCTTTCACCCTGAACAGGAAAAATTTCATCGATGTTGCTGCCAGTTCACACCTTGTCTCACTTTCATATGATTCATCTCTATCTTTGGCAGTCCATTTCCCACACGAGCCACCCTCTGTGTGAAGATGTTGCCTCGCAGGCCCCTTTTAAATCTTTCCCTTTTCACCTTAAATCTATGCCCTCTGGCTTTGAACTCCCTGCACTAGGGGAAAGACCTTTGCTATTCACCTTAGCTATGCCCCTCATGACTTTATAAACCTCTCATAAGGTCACCCTTGAACCTCCCATGCTCCAACCTATCCAACCTCTCCTTATAGCTCAGATCCTCCAGTCCTGGTAATAGCCTTGTAAATCATCTCTGCACACTCTCCAATTTAATAATATCCTTCCTATTGCAGGCTGACCAGAGGAACTGGTGGATACAGGTACAGTTACAACATATAAAAGACATTTGGATGGGTACATGAACAGGAAAGGTTTAGAGGGATATGGGCCAAAGCAGGCAAATGGGAATCATTTAATTTAGGAAACCCGGTCACAAATGTGTTGGACCAAAAGGTCTGTTTCTGTGCTGTATGACTCTATGACTCTACCTTCGTCCATTGATTTTCTGTCTCCATTTCTGGGGATAGGTTATCAACATGTATTTATGATAAACCCACTGACTCACACAATTACCCTGACTACGTTGCTTTCACACTGCTTTGTGTAAGAACTCCACTCTTCCAGTTTCTGCATCTCATCTGTTCTGATGATCCAACTATCCATACCAGTATTTCTGATGCGGGTTCTTTTTTACCTCAACTGAGAGAGATTCTCTCTGTGTACTGTTCACAGCTTACTTTCTGAATGAATTTTGTGTCATCAGCAAATTTGGATCTGGCATACTCAGTCTCTACAACTAGGTCATTGATATAGATTATAAGTGACTGAGGACTTGAGGGCAGACCACTATTTTAGCCCATTACATTTAGACTTGCAGCTCCAAAAATAAGCATTTATTCCCGCTGAGATAGTAGGAACTGCAGATGCTGGAGAATCCGAGATAGCAAGATATAGAGCTGGATGAACACAGCCAGCCAAGCAGCATCAGAGGACTAGGAAAGCTGACGTTTTTAGGCCTGAAATGTCAGCCTTCCTGCTCCTCTGATGCTGCTCGGCCTGCTGTGTTCATCCAGCTCCACACCTTGTTGTTTCTCATTTATTCCTGCTCCCCATTTATTTGGCTGTTAACAAAATCTCAATACAAAAGAACACTTTTCCCCTATTCCCAGGAGCCCTATTGTGTAATAACTCTTCTGTGATAACTTTTCAATTTTTTTTGAAAATCCAAATATACTATATCTGTTGGTTTACCCATGCTCACCCTGCTGGTTATGATCTCAAAAAATTCTAATGTGTTTGCAAGCTATGATTTCCCTTTCATAAGTTTGTGTTGACTCTGCTATTTACTTTCCTTCTCCCACCCCGGTTACACTCTTTTCTACCCTCCTCCATTAGGAAGAAGATGCAAATTTCTGAAAACAGGTACCAACAGATTCAAAGTAATAAAGTGTGAAGCTGGATGAACACAGCAGGCCAAGCAGCATCTCAGGAGCACAAAAGCCGATGTTTCAGGCCTGGACACTTCATCACATCACCAACAGATTCAAAAACAGTTTCATCCCCTGCTGTTATCAGACTTAAGAATGGACCTCTTATATGTGAGAGTTGATTGTTATCCGCACATTCTCTGTAGCTGTAACCCTATTTTCTGCATTCTGTTTTATTATCTGATGTATACTTATGTTCTGTGTGATTTGTCTAGTTAGCATGCAAAACAATACCTTTCACTATATCTTGGTACATGTGGCAATAATAAATCAAATCAAATGATGATGTTCGAAGTGCTCTGTAATTTGAAAACTGTAATTTTATGCTTGGATGGTTAAACCAGTCAATGACTTGAGGAGTAGAGGAATATGTAGGTGCTTTCTTTGTATTTGGGAATTAGGTGCAACATTAGAGACTTCTTCATCTCCTGGTTTGGTGTCAAGTATCTGCATTTTTCTGTGGATGAAGGTGACAATGAGCTTCACAGGATCAAAAGTCTGTAGCAAGACCAGACTATGTCAATAGTTTTTTTTTTGACATTCAGTACAAATAAAACTAATTAAAAAAAAGTCTAGAGTGCATGGAGCCAGCTGAAGAACTGTGACCTGTCTGCTGGCATCTACCTGCGGAATCTTGATTGTGAACAGGCTATAACTATCTAATTTTTTTATCAGTTAACCACCCCTTGAAGCATCCCACCCAGATCCATCCCCCTGTAACCCACAAATCCCTGAACTCTACAGGCAATTTAGCATGGCCGATCCACCTAACCTGCACATCTTTGGACTGTGGGAGGAAACCGGGGCACCTGGAGGAAACCCACGCGGACACGGGGAGAATGTGCAAACTCCACACAGAAAGGTCATTAATATGTCTGAGCCATTAAAGCAATAATAACAACACTTAAAAATACAACGGAAGCTCGTAAACATAATATAAAACATAATATTACACCTGGTGACCATTCAACAATTCAGTCCTAGCAGTGCCCAACTGAAAAATTGCAAGTATAGCTGTAGCAGTAACTCCTCAAGTTTGATGTTTTAAAATACTCTGAGGAAGGTATTGTTGAAGGGCATCATTGAACCCACTCAATGTCAACCTCCATCATGGGCATCTAAGTTCTTAATGGTTCTGCTACCCTCCTTAGCTGTCTCTCAATGGCCCTTTACTTCATTGGTACTCCTGCTGTATTTCAAATACCATTGACATAATAGGTCAGGCAGCATCAGCAGGAAAATCAACGTTGCAGAGTGCTGATGAAGGGTATAACTCGGAAATGTGAGTTTCCTGCTCCTCTGATGCTGCCTGACCTGATGCGTTCTTCCAGCGCCACTCTGTATTGACTCTGACTCCAACGTTTGCAGTTCTTGCTATCTCCAATGTTAACACAATATTTTTATCCTTCCGATGAGTATGTAATGTGCAGATCGCAGTCATTGCATTTAGCTGATGAATGCTTAGCTTACGGTAAGTAAGCCAGAGTAATGAGTTGCATAGAGATTCTGAAATGGGCAAAGTCAAGATACAACAAATTTACCAGCGAGGGTAACAATAACTCATGAGTGAAGCGATTGAGCGTGAGTTATAGTCCTGTCAAGAGTGGCACTATAACAGAGATTGGTGGAAAAGCTCAGCAGGTCTGGCAGCATTTGTAGACAGAAATCATAGATAATGTTTCAGGTGCAGTGACCCTTCCTCAGACCCTTGCTCAAAAGTGCAAATGTTTATCAGGTCTCACTGTTGCCAATGTCCCATCACATGATGTGGCCAAATTAAATCCTTCTAACAAACACAAATTGATTAGATTACCCACAGTGTGGAAACAGGCCCTTCGGCCCAACAAGTCCACACCGCCCCTTGAAGCATCCCATCCAGACCCATTCGCCTACAACCCTGAACACTACAGGCAATTTAGCATGGCCAATCCACCTAACCTGCACATCTTTGGACTGTGGGAGGAAACCAGAGCACCCGGAAGAAACCCACGCAGACATGGGGAGAATGTGCAAACTCCACACAGACAGTTGCCCGAGGCTGGAATCAAACCCGGGTCCCTGGTGCGGTGAGGCTGCAGTGCTAACCACTGAGCCATCGTGCCGCCCCAAATGGTAAGCATTAAGAGTGGGAAAGCTTCCTGGTTAGGCTTGTGATGGAAAGGCTTGTCTATCACCGTCGAAACCTGCAGGCTACAACATGTATGATAAGTGTATGTTGTCACAACAATCCAGAGCCCTCATAACAGGGGCCGGGACCTCGATGGCCAGTGTCAATTCAATTGTGGTTGACTGCATGAGGTTCGATCCCTGGTCTGGGTGAGGCAGATTTGGGACCTGACCTCCTGATGGAGGAAATTATGGTGCTGTGAGATGAACCTGTCTCCAGCCAGGACCAAGAAGAAACACCTACGCTCGGTTCACAATAAACAACTGCACGTCCCAGTCGCGAACCATTTCAACTCCCCCTCCCATTCCTCAGACGACATGTCCATCCTGGGCCTCCTGCAGTGCCACAAGGATGCCACCCGAAGGTTGCAGGAGCAGCAACTCATATTCCGCTTGGGAACCCTGCACCCAATGATATCAATGTGGATTTCACAAGCTTCAAAATCTCCCCTCCGCGCACCCCCCCCCCGCCACTGCATCTCAAAACCAGCCCAGCTCGTCCCCGCAACCCTAACCTGTTCTTCCTCTCATCTATCCCCTCCTCCTACCTCAACCCGCACCCCCATCTCCTACCTGCTAACCTCATCCCGCCCCCCCCTTGACTTGTCCATCCTCCCCGGACTGACCTATCCCCTCCCTACCTCCCCACCTATACTTCCTTTACTGGCTCCATCCCCGCCTCTTTAACCTGTCTGTCTCCTCTCCACCTATCTTCTCCTCTATCCATCTTCGATTCACCTCCCCCTCTCCCCCTATTTATTTCAGAACCCTCTCCCCCTCCCCCTTTTCTGATAAAGATGCTGCTTGGCCTGCTGTGTTCATCCAGCCCCACACTTTATTATCTTGGATTATCCAGCATCTGCAGTTCCCATTACCTCTGATACAAGAAAAACCATTACTGATTTTACATGCTGATCGTGGGTTGTTGTTCCCATAGAGTGGAAACACTGTTTGTCTGCATTCATGGAAGATCAGTGGGAATCTATTACATAAATGGTGAAGTATTAAGGGGTATATCAGCCCTAGGACATGTATGTGTGTACAAGCCTTTGAAAGTGCAGAGTACCAGTTGGGAAGGCTTTTATAAAGATCCATGGTTTTATAAATAGAGACATAGAGCACAAAAATAACATAGGTGTGCTAAAACTTTATGGTTTTAGGCCAGAGCTGAAGTATTGTGGATATCCATGATTTAAGGAGAATGGCAATACCATAGAGAGGGTGCAAGGAAAGATAAGTGGAGCGGTGCTGGGGTTCGGTTCGGTGGACAGTATTGAGAAATTTGGTTTGTTCCCCTTAGAGCAGGCAAACTTAAAAGGAGTTTTCATAGAGGCTATTTTCGGTCATGACAGGTTTGTGTCTCTATTCCACCCCTGGGTGACTGTCTGTGTCGAGTTTGCACATTCTCCCCGTGTCTGTGTGAGTTTCCTGAGGGTGCTCCAGTTTCCTCCCACAGTCCAAAGATGTGCAGGCTAGGGGGATTGGCCGTGCTAAATAGCCTGTAGTGTTCAGGGTTGTGTAACATAGGTGGATTATAGGGGAATGGGTCTATGTGGGATGCTCTGAGGGTTGGTGTGGACTTGTTGGGCTGAAGGGCCTCTTTCCACACTGTAGGGATTTTATGAAGAAATGATTCTATGAAAAAGTAGAAATTGTTTCCAGTGGAAGAAGGGCCAGAAACCAGACACAGATGTAAAGTTATTGACAAAAGACCCAGAAGTTGTTCTCTAATAGGGTTTTTATATTTAGGAATGCAGCAAGTTGGTTGTGATCTGGAATGCACGGCTTGAAAAGGTTTTTTGTAACAGGTTCAAAAACAACTTTCACTATGGGAATAAATAACCAAAGATGGGGAGGGGGATTTTTCAGAGCTACGGGGAAAGAACAAGGGAGACTGATTCGATAGACCTAAAAAAATGACATGATGGCCGATTGACCACATTCTGAGCTGCTCCACTCGATGATTCTCCATGAAACATTTTATTGAAATAGTTTTATATAAATTGAAGTTTTCCTTTCATGATCCGTCAACATGTGAATAATGCTGTTCAGCTCTCCTTTAACATATGGCAGTAAGATGCATTGCCATTGTCTCCTTTTGCCTAAAGTAAACGCAAAAAAAAATTTTCAATATGACATGCAGGTACAGCAAGCATCTCGGCAAGTAAATGGTCTCATAGCCGATGCCCTCCAGAGGCTTCAGCTCCAAGCTCCTGGCTGACACTCCAGTGCAGTGATGGAGGTTAGGTTTCTGTTCGAGGTGCCACCTTGTGGTGGAGATGTTAAACTGAAGCCTCCTCTGCTCGCTCGCTACATCAAAGACACCTGAAGAATGAGCGAGATTCCAAAAATGTGTTTTCAAATAAACCTGTTGGACTATAACCTAGTGTTGAGTGATTTTTGACCAACTTCAAAGAAAATGTGGGTTATTTTTGATGTCCCAGCAATACTTGTCTTCCCATCCATATTATCAAACCAGATTGTCTGATCATTACCACAAGAGCCATTCGTGCACTGTATTCCAACTATGACTATGCTTTAAATGTGTTTCATTGGCTGCAGAGTGATTTGGAACATCTTGATGTTGTGAAAGGATTTGCACACACCAAATCTTTCTCCTAACCAAGTCTTAGCTTTCTTTGAACCATTTAATGGTCTGACCTATCAGTTCTGCTTTCAGTTCTCTTGTTGGATATATCTACCTGTGTTTTTATTTTAAATAATGTATAAACCACATTTCGTCTTTTAAAAAATCCTTGCTGATTGATGAGAACTAATTGATGTTTAAATATCATATATTTCTCATATTAGTAATGTAAGACTCAAGGAATTTAATTTTCATTCGGCATTGCCATTCTATTGCAGATTATGAATGGCAGAATAATTTGCTATCCATTGTAGATTGAAACAGTGAATTTAAATCAGTAATTCAATAAAAGTGTTACTGTTCAAGCAACAAGCAGAAAGTGCTTTGGACTCACTCTCAATTCACCCTCCTTGTCATTCAGTACCTAATTCGTAGAATAATTATATTTGACAAATGTGGTATTTGTAAAGCGGCACTACTGTGTGTTGATAATGAAGAAGAATTTGATATCTAACTCGGTTGTATTATTAAGAATTCCATTTGTGCTAAGCAACAATTTGGAACTTTGATTGACATTTCTGTTGGCTAACAGAACATGGCCACTTGAGGGCACTCATAGCACAGTGTGTGTTTTCAACGAATGAACTATGTGTAAAGCTCACCGACTGGTTTTATTTAGTGTATCGTATCTGTTGTAATCGGAGTAATGTTTGGTGCTGTGATTTGTTTACCCGCCTTCCAACCCTCCAATTTTGTCTACAATGGCAGACACGTACTTGGGTATATTCCACAAGCAATGAAGCCTTTCGCAATCATGTCTAAGCGCTCAATTCTCAATGTGTGAGAGAGGTACTGGCGAATGGCCCCACATCTCCGTGGGCAATAAGGGTTAAGTAGAGCATAAAAGAGATTGCTCACACACTGCTGCTTATTTTCTTCTTTCATCACTGTTTAATACATTCATCAACTGAATGTCTTGCTAGGCCATTTGCAGGGCCCATTGGTGCATGGCCAAATCACATGGGCTACAGCACATGAGTACAGCATGTTTCCTGCTTGATAAGGTGTTAGGCTGAATGTTTATAACAACCTACCAACACTTTTTAATAGGAAAGGCTAGTTTTATTCCAATGTTCTCTTGACTGTCCTTTCACCCTTTAGCCTTCAAAAGCATCAAGTCATCCAACCCCTGGAGCCCATATCTTATTGTGTATCATGTCCCAATTACTGTTATTCTTGTCTTCCCTACATGTGACCTTAATCCCCAAAACTCTGAGCTGTTGTGTGTTTAGGCAATCTGTCCCTATAATGTGGAATTCTTCTAAACTGTCCTGTCTCTCCAAATCGCATTCCTTCCAGAACTCACTAGTACTCTCCAATTTAATCAAATCTTTGGTCCATCTTCAAACCATCACCTCCTGTGGCTAAACAGAGAGATTGCAATGTAATGATCAGAATGAAATAAAATGCAGAACGTACAAAAGGGACAGTAGATCCAATGGATCCAGCAATCATGTTTTGAAATAGTAAAACGTAGGTCTGCATTAATTGAATTCAGCTATGATCATGTTGGGCTGCACAGTGGTTCAGTGGTGAGCACTGCTGTCTCTCAGCCCTAGGGATTCAGGTTCAATTCCAGTCTTGGGAGACGGTGTAGAGTTTACACATTGTCTCTGTGGGCTTTCCTCCCACAGCCCAATGATGTGTGGGTTAGGTGGATTAGCCATGGGAAATGCAGGGTTACAGGGATAAGATGTCTGGGTTGGATGCTTGCCAGTGAGGGCTTGATGGGCCAAATGTTCTGCTTCTGCACTGGAGGGATTCTAACATATTGCTGGTGCTTGCATTTTATTTTGCCAATTCTGTTTATTTAAAGTATTAAACCCAATTTACGAGTTATATATGTTTTTAAAATATTCCCACTTCCCATATGCTGCCTACTGTATTGATGAATGATTTCACTTCCTTGATTGAGACAATAAGTCTTATCACCCTGGAATCATTTTATTGGTCCTCGACATTTTTTTCAAAATATTTTCCCTTCTGTGTTCCTTTCCCCAATCACTGTACATCTGCTTCTTCAGGTACTGTTCTGAAGAATACAAATGAGAAAATTTGATGGTGTATTCTGTCCATGTCTTTTGATTAGAAACACAGAAGATAGGAGCAGGAGGAGGCCATTCAGCCCTTCTAGCCTGCTCCACCATTCTTCGTGATCCTGGTTTATCATCCGACTCATCAGCTTAATCCTGCTTTCTCCACATAACCTTTGTCCCATTCACCCCAAGTGCTATATCTAATCGCTTCTTGAATACATTCAATGTTTTTGTATCAACCACTTCCTGCGATAATGAATTCCACAGGCTCAACACTCTTTGGGTGAAGAAATGCCTCCTCTTCTCCGTCCTAAATGGTCTATCCAGAATCCTCAGACTGTGACCCCTGGTTCTGGACACACCCACCATCAGGAACATCCTCCCTACATCTACCCTCTCCAGTCCTGTTAAAACTTTATAAGGCTGTACGAAATCCCCCCTCATTCATCTGAATTCCAGCAAAAACAATCCTAACATAGTCAAGATAAGAAAGTGTGAAGCTGGATGAATACAGCAGGCCAAGTAGCATCTTAGGAGGACAAAAGCTGACGTTTCAGGCCTAGACCCTTCATCAGCTCTCTGATGAAGGGTCCAGGCCTGAAACGTCAGCTTTTGTGCTCCTAAGATGCTGCTTGGCCTGCTGTGTTCATCCGGCTCCACACTTTGTTATCTTGGATTCTCCAGCATCTGCAGTTCCCATTATCTCTGATCACAACCCTAACACAGTCAATCTGTCTTCAAATGTCAGACCCATCCTCCCTGGAATCAGCCTGGTAAACCTTTGCTGTACACCCTTGAGAGCAAGAAAAGGAGTCCAAAACTGCACACAATATTCCAGGTGTGGTCTCACCAAGGCCCTGTATAACTGCAACAGCACATCCCTGCTCCTGTGCTCAAAACCTCTCGCAATGAAGGCCAATGTACCATTTGCCTTCTTTCCCACCTGCTGCACCTGCATGCTTACCTTCAGCAACTGGTGCACAAGGACACCCAGGTCCCACTCCACACTCCCCTCTCCCAATTTACAGCCATTCAGGTAGTAATCTGCCTTCTTGTTTTTGCTTCCGAAGTGAATAACCAAATTATACTGCATCTGCCATTGATTTGCCTACACACGTTGAGATCATGCTGTTCTGTTGTGTATTTCAACCCTTTTCAGTATTTTTATTTCCAACTATAATTTTTTTAAAAAATCATTCGTGGAGTGTAGGTGTTGCTGGCTGTTTCGGCATTTTTCTGCCCATTCTCTTGAATTGCTCTTGAAACAATGGTGATGAACTGCCTTAATAAAAACCGAAAGAACTGCAGACGCTGTGAATGAGAATCAAAAACAGAAGTTGCTGGAAAAGCTCAGCAGGTCTGGCAGCATCTGTGAAGAAAAAAATCAGAGTTAACGTTTCAGGTGCAGTGTCCGTTCCTCAGAACTGCTTTCTTTAATTGCTTCAGTCCATTTCACATAGTTTAGGCCTACGCTGCCATGAGGATGGGAATTCCAGGATTTTGATTGGGTGATACTGGAGGAACAATGATAGATTTCCAGGTCAGGGTAGTGAGTAGCTTTGAGGGGAACTTGCAGGTGATAGTCTTCCCTGTATTTGTTCTATTATGGGTTTGGAAAATGTGGTCTGAGGAGTCTTGGTGAGATTTTTCAGTGCTTACTTACCTCGTTAACTCTGATTTTTTAATTGTTTTTCCACAGCAGCAGTACGAGGAAGGTAGGGTTGCTTTTTTTCCCTCCAGTTTATATACTTGTGCGGTTGCCTTACCCGAAACATTACTTAGGTAGTGTCTCCCACCCATCCTCCTCCTCTAACCAAAAAAAAGTGTTCTGAGCGCCAATTTGGCGAGGTTACTAGTTTTTTTTTCTTTCAGTAGTCTGTTGGGGAATTCAGAACAGTGGGAATGGGTGTCAGGGCAGTTGCATGCTCCTCTTGTAGAATGTGTGAGGTCAGGGTCACCACTAGTATCCCCACTGACTTCATCTGCAGGAAGTGCACCCAACTCCAGCTCCTCAGAAACCTCGTTACGGAACTGGAGCTGGAGCTGGATGATTCGGGATGATTCGGGAGGCTGAAGGGGTGACAGAGAGGAGCTATAAGGAGGTGGTAACACCCGAGGTACAGGAGAAAGGTACCTGGGAGATTGTCAGGAAGGGGAAAGGGAACAGGCAGACAGTGCAAGGTATCCCCTGTGACCGTTCCCCTCAATAACAAGTATGTCATTTTGGATACTGTTGGGGTGTCGACTTACCAGGCGTAAGCCATGGGGTACAGGTCTCTGGCACAGAGTCTGTCCCTGTTGCTCAGAAGAGAAGAGGGGAGAGGAGGAGAGCATTAGTCATTGGGGACTGGATAATTGGGGCTCATTCTGGGATAGGTGGGACATCTACAAACAGGATGGTCTACACCTGAACCAGAGAGGGTACCAATATCCTGGGGGGGAGATTTGCTCATGTTCCTCGGGAGGGTTTAAACTAATTCATCAGGAGGATGGGAACCTGAATTGTAGCTCCAGCGTACAGGAGGTTGAGAGGAGTGAGGACATGAATAAGGTTTCAAGGTCGCAGGAGTGTACTGGCAGGCAGGAAGGTGGTTTGAAGCGTGTCTACTTCAACACCAGGAGCACCTGGAATAAGCTGGGTGAACTTGCAGCATGGATTGGTACCTGGGACTTTGATGTTGTGGCCATTTCGGAGACATGGATAGAGCAGGGACAGGAATGGTTGTTGCAGTCTACGGGGTTTAGATGTTTCAGTAAGAACAGGGAAGGTGATAAAAGAGTGGGAGGAGTGGCATTGATGGTCAAGGACAGTGTTACGGTGGCAGAAAGGACGTTTGATGAGGACTTGTGTACTGTGGTAGTATGGGCTGAGGTTAGAAACAGGAAGGGAGAGGTCACCCTATTGGGAGTTTTCTGTAGGCCTCTGAAAAGTTCCAGAGATGTAGAGGAAAGGATTGAAAAGATTATTCTGGATAGGAGAGAAAGTAACAGGGTACTTGTTATGGGGGACTTTAACTTTCTAAATATTGACTGGAAATGCTATAGGTTGAGTACGTTAGATGGGTCAGCTTTTGTCCACTGTGTGCAGGAGGATTTCCTGACACAGTACGAAGACAGGCCAACAAGAGGCGAGGCCACATTGGATTTGATTCTGGATAATGAACCAGGCCAGGTGTTAGACTTGGAGGTAGGTGAACACTTTGGTGATAGTGACCACAATTTGGTTACATTTACTTTAGCAATGGAAAGGGATAGGTATTTACCGCAGGGCAAGATTGGGGGAAATGCAATTGTGAGACAATTAGGCAAAATATGGATGCATAGGATGAGGAAAGAAATTGCAGGGGCTGAGCACAATTGAAATGTGGAGATTGTTCAAGGAACAGCTACTACATGTCTTTGATAAGTATGTACCTGTCAGGCAGGGAGGAAGTGGTTAAGTGAGGGAACCATGGTTTACTAAAGAAGTTGTATCTCTTGTCAAGAGGAAGAAGGAGGCTTATGTAAAAATGAGGCATGAAGGCTCAGTTAGGGCGCTTGAGAATTACAAGTTAGCCAGGAAGGACCTAAAGAGAGAGCTAAGAAGAGCCAAGAGGAGACATGAGAAGTCTTTGGCAGGTAGGATCAAGGAAAACCCTAAAGCTTTCTATGGGTATGTTAGGAACAAAAGAATGACTAGAGTAAGATTAGGGCCAATCAAGGACAGTAGTGGGCAGTTGTGCATGGAGTCCAAAGAGATAGGAGAGGCGTTAAATGAATATTTTTCATCAGTATTCACACAGGAAAAAGATAATGTCGCCGAGTAGAATACGGAGATACAGGCTATTAGACTAGACAGGATTGAAGTTCATAAGGAGGAGGTGTCAGCAATTCTGGAAGGTGTAAAAATAAATAAGTCCCCTGGGCCAGATGGGATTTATCCTAGGATTCTCTGGGAAGCTAGGGAGGAGATTGCAGAGCCTTTGGCTTTGATTTTTATGTCGTTATTGTCTACAGGAATAGTGCCAGAAGACTGGAGGATAGCAAACGTTGTCCTCTTGTTCAAGAAGGGGAGTAGAGATAGCCCTGGTAATTATAGACCAGTGAGCCTTACTTCGGTTGTGGCTAAAAGTGATTGAGATGATTATAAGAGATAGGATTTATAATCATTTAGAAAGGAATAATTTGATTATGGATTGTCAACATGGTTTTGTGAAAGGTAGGTTGTGCCTCACAAACCTTATTGAGTTCTTTGAGAAGGTGACCAGACAGGCGGATGAGGGTAAAACAGTTGATGTGGTGTATGTGAATTTCAGTAAAGCGTTTGATAAGGTTCCACATGGTAGGCTATTGCAGAAAATATGGAGGTGTGGGATTGAGAGTGATTTAATGGTTTGGATCAGAAATTGGCTAACTGTAAGAAGACAGAGGGTGGTGGTTGATGGGAAATGTTCATCCTGGAGTTCAGTTACTGGTGGTGTACCGCAAGGATCTGTTTTGGGGTCACTGCTGTTTGTCATTTTTATAAATGATCTGGATAAGGGTGTAGAAGGATGGTTTAGTAAATTTGCAGATGGCACTAAAGTCGGTGGAGTTGTGCATTGTGCGGAAGGATGTTGCAAGTTACAGAGGGACATAGATAAGGTGCAGAGCTGGGCTGAGAGGTGGCAAATGGAGTTTAATGTGTAAAAATGTGAGATGATTCACTTTGGAAGGTGTAACAGGAATACAGAGTACTGGGCTAATGGTAAGATTCTTGGTAGCGTGGATGAGCAGAGAGATCTTGGTGCCCATCTGCATTGATCCCTGAAAGTTGCCACTCGGGTTGATAGGGTTGTTAAGAGGGTGTATGGTGTGTTAGAGGAATTGAGTAATGGTAGATGGATTGAATTTCAGAGGCATGAGGTCATGTTGCAGCTGTACAAACCTCTGGTGCGGTCACAGTTGGAGTATTGCATGCAGTTCTGGTCGCCGCATTAGAGGAGGGATGTGGAAGCATTGGAAAGGGTGCAGAGGAGATTTACCGGGATGTTGCCTGGTAAGGAGGGAAGGTCTTATGAGAAAAAGCTGAGGGACTTGAGGCTGTTTTCGTTAGAGAGCAGAAGGTTAATAGAGACATACAAGATGATCAGAGGATTAGATAGGGTGGACAGCGAGGGCCTTTTTCCTCAGATGGTGATGGATAGCATGAGGGGACATAGCTTTAAATTGAGGGGTGATAGGACAGATGTCAGAGGTAAGTTCTTTACTCAGAGAGTAGTAAGGACGTGGAATGGCCTGCCTGCCACAGTAGTAGATTCGCTAAGTTTAAGGGCATTTAAATGGTCATTGGATAAACAGATGGATAGTAATGGAATAGTGTAGGTTAGATGGGCTTCAGATTGGTTTCACAGGTCGGCACAACATCGAGGGTTAAAGAGCCTGTACTGCACTGTAATGTTCTCTGTTCTACTTCACAGATAGCACACACAGCTGCTACTGAGCATTGGTGGAGAAGGGAGTGATTATTTGTGGGAAATGGTGCAAAGCAAATTGGCAAACCTACTTTGTCCTAAATGCCAATCTTCTTGAATGTTGTTAGGGGCTACACTTACCCAGGCAAGTGGGGAGTATTCCCTCACACTCTTGACTTTTGAGCCTTGTAAATGTGGACAGGCTTTGGGAGTAAAGATATGAATTGCTCACTGAGCAGCTCCTAGCCTCTAAATTTTCTTGCAGCTGGTGCACTTATATGGCCAATCCAGTTCAGTTTCTGGTCAATGGTAACCCCAGGAAGTTGATAGTGACAGATTCAGCAATGGTAATACCGTTTAATACCAAGGGGAAATGGTTAGATCCTGTTGTCAGAGATGGTCATTGCCTGGCACTTTTATATCGCAAGTCTAGATATTGTTCAGTTCTTGTTGCATTTGGACATGGACTGCTTCCGTATCCGAGGAGTCACGAACGGTGCTGAACATTGCACAATCAGCAGTGAACATCCCCACTTCTGATCTGGAGGATGAAGCAACTGAAGATGGTTGGGCCAAGCACACTACTCTGAGGAACGTATTCAGTCATGTCCTGGACTCAGAAGACTGACAACCACAACCATTTTTGCCAGGATGTCTACAACCAGCAGAGATTTCCTCCTGACTCCTATTAAGATTTGTATTGCTAGAACTCCTTGTTGCCATGCTTGGACAAATGTGGGCTTTCATGTTAAGGGCTGTCACTCTCACCTCACCTCTGGAATTGTGCTGTTTTGTCCATGGTTGGACATGGGCTGTAACGAGGTCAGGAGCTGAGTGTCCCTGGCAGAACCCAAACTGGGCATCAGTGAGCAGGTTATTACTAAGCAGGTGTTGCTTGATAGCACTGTTGATAACACCTTCCATCATTTTATTGATGATCGAGAGCATTCTGACGGGTGATAATTAATGGGGTGAGATTTGACTTGCATTTTGTACACAGCACATACTTGGCCAATTTCCAATGCTGCTGGGTAGATACCACTGTTGCAGCTCTACAGGAGCAGCTTGTGTCTAAGGGCACAAGTTCTTCAGTATTTTTGCTGGAATGTTGTCAGTGTCTGTAACATTTGCAACAACCAGTCTTTTCAAGCTGTTCTGTGGCAGCACACGGAGTGAACTGAATTGGCTAAAGCCTGGTATCTGTGATGGAGGAGCCCGAGGTAGATCAGCTAGAAGTGCTGTGTAAATGAAAATTGTTGCAAATGCTTCAGCCTTACCTTTTGCACCAATGCCCCTATGCTTGCCCATCTGTAAAGATGGAATCATTTGTGCCACCTCCAGTGAGTTGTTTAATTATCCATCAGCATTCCTGACTGATATAAAATATTGCTTTCATAACACTTTACAATTCTACATGTTTTGTTTTTGCAGCAAATTACCTTTTGTGTACAGCAACAATTAGTTGGGCAAACACATTACAGTACTGATTCTAATGATATAGGTGGATGATTACTCTAGTTGTTACGGCACTGTTAGCTGGATTGGTTAAGGCATACATTTTGTCTAAAGTTGTGAAAGAACTCCAACGCACGTCTTCGGGTAGCACCATGGAATCTTTAGCATTCAACTTCCCAAGAAAGGCTGCAGCGATGAGAAATATCAGTTGTGAGAACGCATTGACTAAGCTGGCACAGTTCTCCTTGGGAAAAAAAACATTTAAGAGGAGACATGATAGATGTTTTCAAAATCATGAGTGGGCTTGATAGAGTAGATAGGTTATAGTTCAACAGGATATTTAAAATGACAAGCATTCAGAGGCTCACTTCAGCTGACAAACAGACTCTGCTCCAAAAGCATGTGATTTCAAATAAACCCATTGGACAATGACCTGGTATCATGTGACTTCTGATTTTGTCCATCCCAGTCCAATACAGGCACCTCCATATCATGACTTGTGAAAGGATCAAGAATATTTAAAGCGATGTACAAAAGAATCAAGGATGATTGTGAGAAAAGAAACTATTTCCACACAGCAAGTAGTTTGGGTGTGGAATGCGCTGCCTTGAGTGTGGTAGAGGCAGGTTCAGCTGAGGGATTCAAGAGGGCATTGGATAAAAACATTGTTCGAGGGTAATGGGGAAAAACAAAGCACTTACGGTGATGATGCTCATTTGAAGAACGGTGCAGATATGATGGGCTGAATGGCCCCTTCTGCACAGTAAAACTTATGGGATTCTAAAGCAAGAACCTTGATAACAACTCTAACATCTCAATATCTGAAAGTGAGTACTTCTAACAAGACAGCACCGCCTCATAACAACATTTGAATGTCTATCTAGAATAGGCTCATGAGTGTTGAACAATGACACTAAGGCAATTTGTATCAACATTCATCAATCATTTTTTATTGCTGCTTTTGTTAAAAATTCTGTTTGAGGTATCAAAGGAAGGGAGACCAATGTGCTTATTTCTGATCTCAGCTGCTTGGATTGTTTTTCCCACATTAAATATAGTACATTATGAAGTTGTCTGCTTGTAGTGGTGCATCACTTTGCAATGCTGCTTTTTAATCTATAAAGCAGGCTCGAATGATTCATCTTTTAGCCACAACAGCTGTGGCTACTCTTGTGTTATTTATGGATCCCACAGCACTCTGTTACCTTGAAGATTATGCATTTGCGTGATAAAAGATGGGCAGATTCTTACCTTCTATTTGCGATAAAATCTTCATTCCCTTTTGGAGACAAAATCAAGTTAACTTACTACCACAGCATCCCAAACATGGACAATTATTTTGTCTCACTTCAATTTTTTTTTAAAATCAAGAATGTTGCCATCAGCAGATGTTCATTGTTTCATAATTCTCAAATGTTTCCATGCATTTTTTTCTGAGCACACACATGCCCCATGAGTAGGTTTCCCACAGTGATATCCCTCTTCAGAGCACACGGCTATTTATTTATTTATTTATTTCCCACAATCCAAAGGGAGTGTAGCCAATCCAGTTTCTGCAGAGACACAGAGGGCATTAGGAAACTTGCCGAAAACTCTGGGGACTGTTATCTTGGCTTTCAGGGAAAATACACAGACAAGCAGAGATCAACATATATATGCCAACATCATTGGTAGGATGAACTTACTCAAAGCATTATTGGAATGTATACAACACAGAAGAGTAGAGTAGTGCTCATTTAATAGCGAAACTAGTATAAGATCATTCAGAACGTGTTTCCAATAGGACTTTAGCAACAACTGGAAACTGTTCATTGGCTGGGGGGGTGAACAAAAGGTCATTAATGTAGCTAGAAAGAATGGTTTGTGAAGGAACAAGAACAAATACTGAATTCCCACAACACTGGAGACAAAAGCGTTGTGTGCCTCTTCTGTAACTTTCTGATCCTCCCACTCTCTAGATCTGTACGTCTCTGTCTTTGCTTTCATATGCTGACTTTTTCCACAGTTGCTTCACTCTGTAGTATTACTCCTGCTTCGTATGCATAATTGTTTATTAGGTTCTTACGAAAAGCACCAAGAGTCCAAGATTTACAATGTTGGGAGTCAATGAGATTTTGATTTCTAAGTTTAGATGAGTAATTTCCTCTGCATTTCACTCCCCCTTCCAGCATGGGAGAAAGGAAACAGCAAAGCAAAAATGCTGCAGCCTCATTAAATTTTTGGTTTAAAGTGGTTGAATATTTTATTCAATATTTGATTGGTAGTCAGTTTTTAAAAATTTCAGTTAGACCTGATTCATATATATAAATTAAACAGATTACAAAAAGTATCTAAGATCCTTTTTCAAGGCCACACTTGCCTTAATGGAATGTAATTGGTATTGATTAATTGTTAATCAATCTTCTACAAAGTTAAACCCAATTTACATGAGCAGAACTAAAAAGGCTGTAAAACTTATGCATTTGTCAGTGATTCTATCGAGAACAGGTGCTATGGTTAATGGGAAAGACTTCAAGATCTTTCCACAGTGATGAAATACAATGACCTATATAGTGCGTGTGTTGTTTACACTGCTAAAGGTACCACAGAGGGCTAATGAGTGATTTTCTTTCTCAACAAGCAGTGGAGGTTGGTTCATAGCTTGCAAGTCAAGGTTGAGTCAGCCAGATTTTAGATTGTCAAGGGAGTCAAGAGTGGGTGGGTGGGTCAGGCAAGAAAGTTAAGGCCAAAATCAAATCAGCCATGATTTTATTGAATGGCAAGCCTACTCCTGCTCCTGCTCCTATTTCTATCGCCCTGTAAAATTAACTGAAGGAATTGTAAAAGCAGCACTTCTGGAGTTTTAAAACCAAGGGAAAGTTTTAGAAAGATGGAGGAGTTTGACAATAGACTGTAGGTGCTGGCACTGATATTTGTTGATATTTGCACTGGAGAGGTAATCTTGATTTTCTTCCTTTAGCTAGGGAAGTGCAAGCTCGAGTAGGTTTGGCAGGAAAATATTGAGGGGTCAAATCTGACAGTAATTGCACAAATGATAATTTCAACAGAAAAGCGAAACGAGTGCAAAGCTGGATGGTGCTGTCGTCAAAATAAGTCTAGAACAATGAAACATGGGGTTTGAAGCTCAGTTCAAGATCTGACGAGATATTGAGTTTATGAACTGATTAATCCATTGGAATTTTGCTGCTACTGACCTATACTGTAACTTATTCAAGATGACAAAGGCAGATTACAACAATATCATTTAATTTAAGACTATGGGAGGACCAAAGAGACTGACTAAATGTGTAAACGGAGTGAGCATGACATGGAGGTGGACTTGTTTAAAGTAATCAAGTACAATTGAAAAGGTATAAAAGAAATGAAAAACATTAGCAATGGCCAATGGGCTTATTATAATTATTGATACAAATAAGATGATCTGGTATTTCACTGTACTCCTAGAAACTATTACAAGTCAGAGAGAATGCTACACAAGAGGTTCACCAACCGATCAACAATTCAAGTGAAAGTGTAGCGACCACAATGGTTAGGATTTCTTCCCTCCCATGTACTCAAAAATCAGAAAATACACTTCAAGCCGTTCTCAACAATATATGTATTTTAAATCAAACACAATTAAATAGGTATGATTTTAGATTAAGTACATGAATACTTATGCATCCAAAAACATAGAAATGGTACATAGTACCAAAAACCTACACACAGCCTTTGTTTGCCTGTTTCTGTGATAATACTCAATCTCAATACAATTAGGTAGCATCTGAGTAAATATCTCCATTTATCAGATATCAGCTAGAAACATGAGAGGATTTCAAAAATCTTTACAATACAAAAATCGGAGTTTGCTTTTTCTACTCTGCCGATTTTTTGAACGAAAATCCTGAAGGTATCTAAGGGCTTGACAATAAAACAGACTGCAACAAACCAATGGAGTGCCATTTAGAACACAGCAAAGCTCTATTATAATAGTCACTTCAAATTGTCTCAAAACTATACACCCAGAACCCAGAAAAGAAAATAGCGCTTTGTAATCCTTTGATTTGCAACTCATTGCAGCAACTTCATAAGAAAACCCTTCGTAGTACCCTGACTGGTATTAAAGTTGTTGAAACGTGTGGGGAACTAGAGGCTGGCGATCCTGGAATGCATAGTTTTCTTCATACAAACAACGGAGTAGTATCAGACTGTGTACGGTGTCATTTCATGACTGTGTTAACAGAAAGGAGATGGCTTCAGCTGGACGTGAAGTGAAGCTGTTTGATGAGGGGAGTACAGGAACCAATTCTTCTTTTAGTCATAGCTGTAATTAGGTCAAAGAAAACAATCAACTTGTAGCTTACAAAATGCATGCGTTGCCTTCAGGAAACAAAACAAAGATATTTAATAATTTTCATTGCAACTGTAATCTATCATATACAATATGTAGGAACAGCTATTCAATGCTGCATGTACTTTCATAACACACTACATTTAGTCCATTGGTCATAGTCCATTACCCTGCATACAGTCGAGGAAGTCAACTGAAGTGACTGCAACAAAACCAAAAAGTGCCCTTTGAACTTGCAATGCCCTTGTTTAATAGTCACTTCAAATATTCTCAAAGCATACAACTAGAATAAAAAAATTCTTACAACTTTCTAAAGCCATTACTGCTTTTTTCCCCCTCCTGTTCTTTGTCCACCATCCGAGTTTCACCCAACTGCTGCTCCGAACAGTAATATTACTGCAAAAACCCTTCCTCTACTTTCAGCCCTTCTTGTATCTCCAGGCCTTGCCAGCATGTAATATTTGTGCGATCAGATGGACCGTTAGACCGAAGAATGGCATTTGGAGTTTAATCTGTAAGGTGTTGCATTTTGATAGGGTAAATCAGGGCAGGGCTTATGACTTAATGATAGGGTCCTCGAGAGAGCTGCTGAACAGAGACACCTTGGGTTGCAGGGTCGTAGTTCCTTGAAAGTGAAGCCCCAGTTGACAGGTTAGTGAAGGCAGTGTTTGGTACACTTGCCTTTATTAGTCAGTGCATAGATTATAGGAGCTGGGATGTCATGTTGCAGCTGCACAGGACATTGGTGAGGCCACTTTTAGAAAACTGCTTTCAATTCTGGCCTCCCTGCTATCAGAAAGGTATTGTTAATCTTGAAAGGCTGCAGAAAAGATTTACAAGGATGTTGCCAGGACTGGAGGGTTTGAGCTTCAGGGAGAGGCTGAATAGGCTGGGGCTATTTACCCTGGAGTGTCAGAGGTTGAGGGGTGATCTTGTAGAGGTTTATAAAATCATGAGGGGCATTGGTGAATAACCCAGGTCTTTTTCCCAGGGTAGGAGAGTCCAAAGATAGAGGGGATAGGTTTAAGGTGAGAGGGAAAAGATTTAAAAGGAACCCAAGGGTCAATGCTTTCACACAGAGGGCAGTGCGTGGGTGGGGGGGGGGGGGGGGGGGTGGGGGGGAAGAAGAGAGAGAGAGGAGAGGCTGGTACAATTACAACAATTAAAAGGCATCTAGATAGTTGCAAAAATAGGAAAGATTTAGAGGGATATGGGCCAAGTGCTGGCAAATCAGACTGGATTAAGTTAGGATATTTGGTCAGCATGGATGAGTTGGACCGAAGGGTCTGTTTCCGTGCTGTACTGCTGTATGACTATGAGTCTATTCGTGGTCCTTCTGTTGTGCCCAATGATTCAGTCACAAGATATACCACACAATCTCAGCAGTTTTGAGTTAGTTACAGAACATAGAACAATACAGCGCAGAACAGGCCCTTTGGCCCTCGATTTTGCGCCGACCTGTGAACTAATCTAAGCCCATCCCCCTACACTATCCCATCATCATCCATTTGCTTATCCAAGGACTGTTTAAACACCCCTACAAATGTGTCTGAGTTAACTACATTGGCAGACAGGGCGTTCCACGCCCTTACCACTCTGAGTAAAGAACCTGCCTCTGACATCTGTCTTAAATCTTGCTGTAGATAACAGCACCGTTATACAACAGAAAAAAAAATTACACTTGCACCAGATTTTTGGGCTGCTTCTGTTCACTGCACCCTAGGGAACTCTTATGACTGCTCAAGATTCACTTTTGCAGTTTAAGAAGTCATGTGAAATCCTTGAGATCCACTGCAGGTGCTGAACTCATGCTATTCTTGTTTGCATAGCTGTTGTGAAAGCAGGTGTTGCATTTAATAGCTGAAGCATGGTATTAAAACCACAGCTGCATGAAGAATCTCAATTTGCCATGATCAGCAGCCACTGAAAACAAGATTAAAAATTGTCTGGCAGGATCTATTCCGATTGTTTTCTGCTTCTCTTATTTCACACAATGTATGAAATGAAGCTCTAAACAGACAATACATCCTTTGTTCGTCTGCTTCTTCATTTTTAAAACAGAAGTACAGACTGTATGATACAATTCTGTTGTAATATTACTTTCCAAATACATTTAGGAAAAAAATGCAGTATCAGTGATGAATTGTTCGGATGTACTTTGTATCTCACATGCAAAATTAACAAGTACAAAATTGTTGGTTGTGAGTTCATCCAATATAGACTGACTGGACACAAAAAAAAGGATAGATATTTAAAACCAAGTTTAAAACAACAAATTACATTTTCAACTTCTCTGATGAAGAAACTTTGTTAATAAAGCAGAGGAAAGTCAGTCAATTTCCTACAGCAACAGCGTCAGTCTGACATTGACAGTCAATTCCTAGGAACAAACTGATTAATCCATTAAATGTTGCCAAAGATTGAGTGGGGTAAAATGTTCCATTGAGATATTTTATACATATTCAACTAGTCATAAACTTGGAGCAAATATCTCAGCCTGCTTTGAGACAGTGAGATCATTGATCTTTCATATTAATAATTCATTTCTCTACGATGTAATGCTAACCAATAGTTCCATCAGTAGTTTGTGAGAAACAAAATTCTCTTGCAATAAATGCATTTAGATTCATTTCAGCAACTTGATTTGGCTGACTGAACTGCTACAAAATGCTTTTCTTAATCTGCACATCTCCTTACACAATATAGACAAAATGGAAATTGTATTTAGTCCTAATTCCCTCCCTCAACCCATTTTCAGAATAGGCCTTCCCTGTTTAATGCATGCTTCAACATCGCGGCTTCAATCGAGTGCAGTTTCAGATTAGGGAACGTTCTCCAAATAGCTTTGGTCTACACTTAGCACAGTTATGGAACACACTTATGTCTTTTTATAAAAAACAAACACTTGCCTCCCATTCACCGTCTCCCTTCCCAACCCTCCCATGCTGCCCTTCTTGCACTCCTCCTCACTGCAAGCAGGAAGGTTGGAAAAGCAGTGCTGCCGAGGAGTTGCCAAGGGGCAGCGTGGTGCTCAGTCGTTAGCATTGCTGCTTTACAGCGCCAGGGTCCTAGGTTTGATTCCAGGCTCGGGCGACTGACTGTGTGGAGTTTGCACGATCTTCTTGTGTCTGCATGGGTTTCCGTCAGCTGCTCCAGTTACCTCCCACAGTTTAAAGATATGCAAATTAGACAACTGGCCAGGCTAAATTGCCCATAGTATCTAGAGTTATGCAGGCTGGGTGGATTAGTCACAGGAAATGTGGTGTTACAATGATAGGATTGGGGCGGGGGGGGGGGGGTGCATCTGGGTCAGATGCTCTTCAGAGGGCTGGCGAGGACTTGAGCTAAATGGCATGCTTTCACACTGATTCTAAGTTTGAAGTTTGGGAGATTTTTAGAAACCAGTAAAGGGTGACTGAAAAATGAGTGAGGAAGAAATAGACAATAGTAAACAAAAAGGGAAACATAAGAGATTGAGATCTTGTACAAATAGCAAAACAATAGTGAAAGTAAACGTAGAACCTTTGAAAGTTGAGATAGAAGAAATTATAATGGGGAATAAGAATATGTCAAAGATGTTCAACAAATATGTTGTATCTTACACGGTAGAAGAGACAAAGAGTGGGAAGCCAATGATCTAATAGGAGGAATTCAAAGGCTTCAAACTCAAACATCTTGCAAATGTACTCCCAAAAGATACATATCAGGACCCGTTGCAAGTTCTGAAACACCGATTGACGCAATTATCTGTTAAGTTTAAAAACTTCCAGTAAGCACTTAACCCACACTAGTAGACCTTTGGAAAAATCTCCAACCTTTTATAGCACTTGGTGTTGTATTTCAACTCAGATTCAGAGATTTTACAAGATTCCATCTCATTTACACAGATAGATCCCCAGGAAGAGACAGACAGTTTAAAACCATGAATAACTTATATGGAACTCACCAACTAAAATCTCCCTCAGGGAACCTCAACTCTCCACCCCGACTCCTCTTTGATCCTCCACCAACTACCCTGCCCGTATCTCTTATACTCATTCACCCACCTGCTACCCTACCTGCTTAACTTCTCTCCTTGGCATCTCAAAAAGGTTTTGGATATTTAAACTGTTAATTTCCTTGGGAATGTAGCTGGTAGTGTCATAAGAGGAGGAAATGGCTTTTGCACATGTTTGCCACCTTCATTGTGAAGATTCTTGTGGTGGGCAAATTCTGCAGAATCCACTAATAGGAGTCAGCACAAAGAAATTGCAGATTAAAAAAAAAACTGAGTAACTTTCATCTAAAATCCTAGTATTGACCCAGATTGGAAAACTTGGGCCAAGCAAAAAATACTAATTTAATGAGTACTGGAGAAGTTATTGGTCTATAAGTCGAAAAGTCTCCTGCACCTAATGGCGTAGAACTAGATTTCTAAAAGATGTGGCTGCAGAGATAGTGTATGCACTTGGTTGTGATTTTTAAAAATTTCTTAGGATCTGCAATTATTCCAGTGGATTGCAATAAAGCAACACAACATTGCAACGCCAGAAAGGTGGGGAGACAGAAAACAGAACCACATCAGTTGTAGGAAAAATGTTGGAATCCATTAGTAAGTAGAATTAACAAGTACTTAGAAAATCATGATTAGACAATGTCAGCAGTTTCAGAAAAGGGCAATGATCAGTGACAAACTTATCAGAGCTCTTTTTTTTGAAAAGGATATACCTAACAAGATGGATAAAGGGAAACCAGTGGAAATAACATATTTGGATTATTAAAAAGGTATTAACTGCCACAGGAAGGATAAGGGCTCCTGGGTTTTGAGGTATTAGTATGGGCAGATGATTGATAAACGAACAAACAATAAGAATAAATGGGCCATTTTTAAATTAATGAGGTGGGTCTGGGTCAGATGCTCTTCAGAGGGCTGGTGAGGACATGAGCCAGATAAGGTCAGAAGTCACATGACACCAGATCACAATCCAAAATGTTTATTTGAAATCACAAGCTTTCAGAGTGCTGCTCCTTCATCAGGTGAGGTGGCTCCTCCTGACAACAGAGTAGCGCTCCAAAAGCTTGTGATTTCAAATAAACCTGTTGGATTATAACCTGGTATCGTGGAACTTCTGACATTTTAAAAATTTGTCAGCTGTTATTAGTGCAGTCACGCAAGCATTTAATTGGGACATCAGCTTACAATGATTAAGATGGAGGGATTGTGTGGAACATGTCTAACTGGAGACGACATGAAACTAGATAGGCAAGTTAGTGTTCAGAACTATGCAAAATATTTTTAAAACATATAGTCTAGTTTTTGGGCAAGAAGTTAGAACATAATGGAAGAAAATGTGACAAATTTTATTTTGGCAGGAAACATAAAACAATCTTTTTCTACATGGCGTAAAACTATTAAATGTGCGTGTACCCACAAGGCTGAGAGTGTGTATGAAGGCAGGAAAAAGGAAAATAGATGATAGAGAGACAGAAAGAAAAGGTACAATAAAAGGTTCCTGCCAACGATGAATATAGTGTTTTGTTTAAAAAAATGTCTACCAATGTAGCTTTATAGAGTCATAGTGTAATACAGCATCGAAACAGGCCCTTTGGCCCCAACTGGCCATGGTCCCCACTCAGCTCATTCCAATTGCCCGCATTTGGTCCATATCCCTCCAAACCCTTCCTATCCATGTACCTATCCAAATGATTTTTAAATGTTGCTATTGTACCTGCCTCAACCACTTCCTCTGACAGCCCACTCCATATAAGTGCCACTCTCTGCGTGAAAATAAGTTTACTGTATATGTCTGATGTTGGTTTGACTTTCCAAAGTGCAGCACCTCACATCTGTATTGAATTACATTTACCAATCCTCAGCCCACTTCCCCATCTGATCAAGACCCCTCTGTAATTTTAGTTGCACCAACTGCCTAAAATTCACAAACCATTGAATGTTGATTATTGGTTACCATTTTCAACACTCATACCTGGGATGTGAAAAATTAGCACTTACCTGAGACATACAAATGTTTTCTTTACATTCTGGTCCACTGTGAACAACACAACATGTTATTTCAGCAGTTCTTAACAGTAATATTGTTAAAGATGTAGTGTTTCAGCAGCACTAATTCATTACCTTTGTGGACTTTGCGACAGGTGGCTCACTTTGTGCTTGTTGTACAACGTCATTGACTATCATCTTGGCAATCCGCCATGCCATCTCTTCCTGTGCCTAAAACAGAAACAACTTCACAATCTTATACTGTTACATGACTGGTGAATGGATTAAAATAGAGTTTTATCCAATTAATTCCTTAGTTTCAAAAACAAAAGTTGCTGGAAAAGCTCTGTGGTAGCATCTGTGAAGTAAAATGTCAGAGTTTCTCTAGTTTCATCACTGTCGTTTTACCCTCCCTTTTGTGAATTTTTAAAAAATATATATATTCATTGGATATGGGCTTCTCCAGCTGGGCCAATGTTTATTGCCCTTCCCTTGTTCCCCTTGAGAAGGAACTGGTCAGCTATCTTCTTGAACCGCTATAGTCCATTTGGTGTAAATACATCTACATCTACAACACTACTCGGGAGGGAGTTCCTGGATTCTGTAACATAGCCATCACACCCATCTCGATGTGAAACATCGCACAATTGAGGGGAATTCGATGCAGTTTTCCAACAGCATTCAAGTTGGAGGGAAGGGAGGTTAGCCATTACTATTGCACATATAGCAGCTTCGGAATCTAACTGGAACTTGAGGTACACAATCTAAATTATGGATCATATATCTAGGAGGTGAAAGCCAATGATACAAGTTGTGCACACAACTGTGATACTTTTAAATATTAGAATCTGACCAACAAGATATGAGATCAGAAAGGTGATAAATAAATATTGACCAAGTATTCAAAATTCTTAAGGGAAAGATAAATTGAACCCTGAAAATGTGCAAACTTCTTATTAACTGGCACCTATGGTTTAGCTGGTAGCACTCAACCGAGTCAGAAGTTTAGGGGCTCCAGACACACACTAAATTTAAACTTCAATACAATACCAGTTCAAGTGATTTAGATAAAGATCCCTCAGCAATATCTGATGTGGAAGGGCTGCCCTCAGCCAACATCATAAAAACAGATTTCATAATCATTCACCTAATTGTTGCTTGTGGATTTTACTGTGCACATTATGGCCATTGTGTTTACCCAATAATAAACAGCATCTGCACAACGCAATTCATTGAATGCAAATGGCTTTGGGAAATACTACAAGTGCTAATTCCCACTTTTCATCACTGAGGAAACAACATTCATTCTATCTAAAGAAAGTTACCCACTAAGATTTCTACAGAAGCATCACCCACCGGCCTGATACCCTCCGTATGCGCACCCATTGTGCAGGGTACAGTTACCTTCCCAAGTTTAATTGAGTGGTTGTGGAGAAGGGTTAAATGTTGATTAATTCAATTCTACCATAATATTCAACAGTTACAATCAAATATGATCAAATCAAATTTGGGTATTTACAGAAAATATTTTTGACTAGTTCACTATTGAGAAGAGGAGAAAAATAAAAGACAGAGGCATAATTTACAAAAAGAGAATCAGAATCCAACACAAAATTAACACAAGTGGCAGATTCATACATAATGTTACAAAGCACCTCAGGGATAAGGATAGAAGGTTACGCCGAAAGAGAAATATTGACGGGTTGGATGCAAGTTCAAAACACAGAATGGAGATGAGGATTTTATGAAAAGGTGGAAATGACAATAGGCTGATATTAAATGTGAACGTTAAATGGAGACCAATGCCCATAGGCTGTTGTGTGTTAATCACGGCTATAAATAAATGTGGTACTAGTTAATTCTGATATGGATCATAAAAATACAGGAAATACCAATCATGTTTGAAAACAATCTGAATTTTCTGTAGCTAGAGACTGGAATTAATTAAATTCATGCAACATATGTGGTATAAATGAATAACAAAATCAACGTGTACTGATCCCTAGTGACCTCTTCAAAAACATTAGAAGTTGCAGGAGTGGGAAAGATCATTTCGTCTATATAGTCACACTAGTTTTCTGGCCATATCTGGCAGATGAATGGGTTGGCTTTTCTGACTGTGCTGTTAAAGTAGATGAGCTCTTTCCTGCAGCACTGCGTGGCCAAACAAGGTGTCTGTTCATTGCAGTGAATTGAGGGGAATGTAGGTTAGGTTATTTCATTTTTGGATTAGGATTATTCCACTGCACAACATTGTGGGCCGAAGGGCCTGTACTGTACTTCTCTATGTTCTATGTAATACAAATTATTTTTGATTTCCAATTTTGAACTCTCAGAATTAGGAGACTTTTTATATTTTTAATGGACAAGGTAATCAGAGGAAAGTGCAAAGGTCATGTTCATGTCAGTGTAGCAGTAAGACTACATCCATAATTGTTTGGGAGCATTGAACTTAAACATTGCTAAAAGGAAACACAAAGTCCATCAAGACTGGAAGGCAAGAAACTGAACATTGAAAAGGAACGCCAATGTATACAGCTTGAGGAGAGGGTTTGACTGGTTGGACCGTGGTTGGCATAGACCTGCAGCTGGACTCTGACATAGGGAATAAAACATCGACTGGAAGTCTGATACACTCCATCAATGAGAAAGGTACGTTTGCTCAAACTCCTGCCTATTTGGAGCAGAGTATTGTGTGTAACCATGTACCACTTCTGTCACACACAAAGCCGAAATGATTATCTTAAATTGTTTCCATTGTAATTCTTAGCACAATTAGAATTATTTAGTAAATGCTGTTCAACAGTAGAATCACATCTAGTGCCAGACATTATGTTCAGAGTTTTGAGAGAATGGTTGTGAGCACGCTGCCCATTTTGGACAGTTAAAGGCACATGTATTTGACAGTGAGACCTACATACTACATTACACATTTGTCTCGTAGTCAGAAAATTTTTGGTGTGATAGCAGTAGCCCATTAGTGGAGAGTAGTATTGAGATATTTAGCTAACCGGAGTCAACCTGCCTGGTTTGAAATTAATCAGCTTACTAAAATCAACAGTTCACAGATCCTGCCACATCTGCATGTCAACCATGATCCAACCAATCAGCGCCCTATTCTCATGTGTGAATTGGTGTTCTCTTCTAAAGTTTTGTTTCCTACATCCCAGTCCTGTTAAATGCAAGACTAAAAGCTTGTTTCTTTTTAGACATGTTATAATTACGTTACTGTCAATGAAAATTATTGTGCTTGTCACATTTTCTGATGCGAGGATGAACTGTTGACTTCTACTGGAACAGTGTACGATGATGCAAGGGATGTGGAAGAGTCTACCAACACTGTAGAAGGTGACATTCTTGTGACACTTTACCAACATCACCTTAAACATTCCAACCAAACCGAGAATTGCTTTGCAAGTTATAAATTACTGATGTTTCAGAGTAAAGGATGACCTAATTTTAAAAACTTTCAGTCAAAATAAAATATTTACCTCATCTGTGCTCCCTTGTACCCATTTTTTCATGGCCTGTGAAAACATGGAACCTGTTTGATATAATATAAAAATAGGTTTTAAAAAAAGTAATTTTGACTAGGAGTGTGTAGAATCCCTCCTGGTTATAGCTTCCAGGAAGATAACAAGCCTGTTTATAAGGTGGTAAGACGATGGTCGAGAGTTTAATATAGTAATGCTGTTGTTTTTTATGCTCCATTTAGCACAGTTGCTGATGTCAGTGACGATTACAGATTGTTAATTGGAATGATCCACTGGGTGAGCCTTTAATCTCCACCAGTTCTGTCAGGGGTAAGTAACAATTCATGGGAGGAGGAGGAGGAGGGAGGAGGAGGGAGGAGGAGGGAGGAGGAGGGAGGAGGAGGGAGGAGGAGGGAGGAGGAGGGAGGAGGAGGGAGGAGGAGGGAGGAGGAGGGAGGAGGAGGGAGGAGGAGGGAGGAGGAGGGAGGAGGAGGGAGGAGGAGGACAAGAAGTGAGCAAAAAGCAAATCGTGGCTGGTTCAGGGCCAGTACTCGTTAACAACATTCACTTTCTACATTTTTTTTGTTTCCATGTCTCCATTCCTTCCCTTCTGAAGTCACCTTGCATAATATATTGAACAAGTTATTTGTCAGCCAGTGTTTGTGAAGTACTACACAAACCATGTTGCTAGACTGTAAAATATTCACAAGGTTTCCTTATATCAGATCTGAAGAATTCCATAAGAACTTACATTTATATGGTGCCTTTAATGTAGTGATACGTCCCAAGGCATGTCACTGGAGTGTAATTCAGACAAAAACGGACACCGAGTCAATGACTGAAAAACAGCTCGAACATCTCTCAAATATAAACAATGTGGGTGAACACTTACCTTTTGACTTTTTTACATCAGGCTCCGGTTCAGACTCTCTTATAAACTGGCCAAGTTCATTTATCTTCCCAAATGTCATTTTCCTAACAAATAAATCAAGAATAATTTTGACACAATTGACAAAATTAAAACAATTTAGTGCTCCCTCACATTGTGTGTTATGTGCCATAGTCTGGACTGACACACCTCTCTATTAGAAATGGATGTCCCTGTAAGGTAACAAGTTAGTCTAAGTGCAAACCAAATTGAATAGACTTAAGAAACATGATCTATGGTATGGCTGGTAGGGAACGCTAAATGTAATCTAAGTTAATAAATGTACTGAGCTATAAGAGGAATAGATAAAATAGATGAAATTGCTCTTTTTTTTTAATAAGTGCCTCTAACTGTAGCGGGTTCCAAGCTTTTGTTAAATGTTTAATAATACAGAACTCAGTTATGTCTGAATGAGCCTAAGGATATTACCGTTTACAACGCCCAGTAACAAGAACTTTTAAAGGAGAACTTTCGAGTTGAATCACAAGCAACTGTAAATGATTAGAGTGGAATGGTTTTGCAGTTTACGACATTCCGCACTAAAAGAGTGAAAGCAATTGGCATTTTTGTCAAATTAAGTGCTACATATTTTTAAAAAGCACAATTTCAGTTAGTCTTGGTATCATAATGTAAATGTTTTAGTTTTTTTTAAAAATGATCTGGAAGTTTGTGCTTTTTGTCTCAAATCCTCTCTGGACATGTATTACAAAACAGCTGTTTTGCAGACAAGAAAAGACCAGCTGGCTCATTCAGCCTATTCCACATTAATGTGACGCCTTGAGCATAGCAATACATATATTCCCCCAATCCACCAAGTAACTTGCAATTTCCTGGGAGGTACAGAAAACAAAAACAAGACAATTAGGGAAATATAACTTCCTCTGAATGAAGCAGCTTAATGTACCTAATAGTGCAGCTAACAATTTTTTCATTTGCACGCTGATGTGAATTTAGCAAGTATTCAGTGACAAAACTAACAGAGAACATGAGCTTCCCAACTGAAGTATTTCCAAAATTGGTGTAACTCACCCTGCAAAAGTCCTGTGATACAAAGATTCTGGTTCTAGACTTGCAGCATCAACGACTATTGCTTCATCAAAGTTTTTCAGGATTTTTACTGTGGCCTTTCTGGTGCCGTGCTATTTAAAAGAGGTTAATATCAATGTTGATACAAAAACAAAGTTATACTGCTTATATTTATCCTGGTCAAGCTGCGGGCAGTGGTGAGTGCGCATGAAGTATCAAAGAAACACAGTTTGAGGCAGCACTCTGCAAGAACAATTTAACTAGTTCCATGCCACTGCCCTTCGACTGCAGCCCTTTCAATACCTGCTGGTAATTATTTAATTCTGTTTTGAAAGCCACAATGCAATTTTCCTTCAAAAGCTTTTCAGGCACCAAATTTTAGATATCATCCGCAACATCTGCTTCTATTGTCATTCACTGTAACTTAGTGGCCAACAGTATTCAACCCTTCCACTAATGGGAACAGTTTGTCTTCATCTATATGTATGAACGGTCATCATTTGAAGGACCACTTTCAACCTTTGCTTCTCTAAGATGACAGACAGCAATTCCAATCCAAGCATTTGAAGTCCTTCATCCTTGGAACCATTCTCCATTCTTCTTCCCACCTTCCTTAATATCATCATACCAGAATTAGACAACACTCCACAGTCTCTTTGGACTGTGGAAAGAAACCAGAGCTCCTGGAAGAAACCCACACAGAGGGAGAATGTATAAAATTCAGTCACCTGGGGGTGGAATTGAACCCAGAATCCTGGTGCTGTCAGGCAGCAAAGCCAAGAACTGAGCCACTGTGCCACTCTACTGTTGCTGAGCCAGCGTTTCATGAAAGGTTCACCATCATTTCTTTGCTTTTGTATTTATAAAGACCACAATCCTGTGTTCTTTTTTAAAAAATTTTCTCAACCTTTTTCAATAATTTGTGCACAAATACCTCAGGCCTCTCTGTTCCTATACTTCCTTTCGAATGGTAGCTTTTAGTTTATATTAGATCTTCTTGGTCTTCCATTAATATGCATCACCACAAACTTCTCTGCATTAAAATTCATGTCACAAATCTACCCATTCCACCAGATGATAGATGTCCTCTTCAAATTTAACTCTTCCATTCCCACAGTTTACATCTAACTTTTGTCATCCGAAATTAAACGTTACAATCGATAATAAATGCCTGAAGTTGCATGGGAGAATATAAATCCTGTTTGACCAAATCCAGTTAAAAAACAGCAATTAATGCTTTTGGCTACACACCCATCCATTCATATTTGGCTCTTAGGGAACAAAATTCCCAGCATGGACCTGTTAATAGTGAATTGCCTGTTTCTGTTCAGTAAATAGTATGTAATTCTGCCAGGAATCATAGGATAAGACAGTCCAGAATTTTGACAGGTCATCCAGGTGTTAAATCTGTCTCAGACAAAACATTGTCTCAGAATTACAGTTCCATTCTCAGAGCTATTATTTTATCTCTTCAAGGGGATATGACTTATTAACATTCATTTTTAGTGAATTCTGGAGCACTGCTCTTCCTTCAATCAATTCCATAAAAACAGACTGAATAATCTTGTGTGTTATTTGCTGTTTGTGCAACCTGCTGTATACAAATTGGCTGCTGTACTTGAGCTTGACTTCATAACATCAGTAAATTTCAAGAGTAAATTTGATGGGGACCAATTATTTTGCAATATTCTGAAGGCATGAAAAACCATGTGAATTAAAGCGTGTTTTCCTTCAATTCTATGATAACAAGGTGGCCTTTTTTAAAAAAAAGTATGCAAGTGACAAAATAAGGTGGATCTAACACTCCAGTACATTCTAAAATATAGGCTAAGAATATGAACTACAAAATCAGATGTATGTTAAAATATTCTGAAAACAAAGGCCTTCCATACCTGTGCTGCACAACCATCAGATAAGCCTGTGCTGGGCTCGTGTTCATGAGGGCTATTTGGTCCTTGGCCAAGAAAGGGAGTGTAGGCTCCAGTAAATTCATCATTCCGTACTGAATGGATGAGATCATTCAAGTACTTGTAATACAAGTTACTAGTCAAGAAACCAGGTAAGTAAACCTGAAAGGCAGAAAAGAACAGGTTATTTATAAATGAAGATGAAGAAAACAATCAGTATTTACCATCAAGCACTGCAGTCAACATTTACAGATTGTCCTTGTTCTAAAAGTCAGCCAAATTGGCTAATCATATTTGTGCTTCACCCCATTCTGTTCCACCACTAAATTTCTCTCGTCATAATTCATTTGCGTTGTACTTATGAATTTTCAGGTACCAAACTGAAGACAAAGTCTAATGCACTTAATAGCTCATAAGTCAATTATACCTTCTTTAATAACACATTCATACATTGTTGATTCATACATTGTTGATTGTCCATCACTAATTGTCCTTGAGAAGATGGCAGCAAATTACCTACGTAACAACGGAATAGCTTGACAGGGCATTTCACAGACAACCACACTGCCGAGTCTGGCGTCAGTCCAGGCCAGACTTACAAGGACAAAGACGTTTTTTTTTGGCCAGAAGTCACTGGTGAATCAGATGCTTTTCGTAAGTGTCCGGAAGGTTTACAGTCACCTCTAGTAGAAACAACCTTGTTTGCCAGACTCATAATCCTCAGCTGCCGTAGTGCAGCAACATAACCACTACACTACAGTAGCCAATGTGCAAAAACTCATTATCAACCCAATTCAGAAGCTCCATTTATACTATAAAAGCAAAATTAGACATTGAATAAAGAAAACAGAAGTATGCAACAAGCACAAAGTTTATGTCTGCAGTCTTCCTCAGAAAATATTTCCAGAAGTTTTCCAAACTAAGTCCACTGTGCACATTAAATAACAGGAATAAACCAGATTATCATTCAATTTAAAACATGGTTTACATAAGTAAACAGTTAAGGACTGTCCAATCTCACTTTTTCCATTGTTGTCCACGCTTGCCTTAATGGAGTGGTGAAACAGTCAGGGAGTGGTCCTCCTTCTCTGCAGATATTTGATTCTATTTCTAAGCGGACTGTATCATCAAATCCTAATGGGTGTGTAGCTTGCAAAGAAAAGTACCTGTAAACAAAAACACACCAATTAAATAAGTGGTATTACAGGTTTGTCTTGCAATTCTACATGATGTAAATTGATAAGCTGGCCCATGTAAAATACAAAAACATAAATGTTACAAAAAGACTACAGGATCAGGGTACCATGAAGCAATCATTCTGGTGAGGTTGCATTGACTGTAAAATGGCAAGTTTAGCTACCAATTACATGGTTCACTCAAGAGCAGGAGGGGAAGAAGAAAACTGGTGTCCTACACACTCACCATGTATTGAAATGAAGCTTGAAGACAAAAAGGGATATACAAACCTGTAAATTAGATTATGCTCAGAGATAATGGGAACTGCAGATGCTGGAGATTCCAAGATAATAAAATGTGAGGCTGGATGAACACAGCAGGCCAAGCAGCATCTCAGGAGCACAAAAGCTGACGTTTCGGGCCTAGACCCTTCATCAGAGAGGGGGATGGGGGGAGGGAACTGGAATAAATAGGGAGAGAGGGGGAGGCGGACCGAAGATGGAGAGTAAAGAAGATAGGTGGAGAGGGTGTAGGTGGGGAGGTAGGGAGGGGATAGGTCAGTCCAGGGAAGACGGACAGGTCAAGGAGGTGGGATGAGGTTAGTAGGTAGCTGGGGGTGCGGCTTGGGGTGGGAGGAAGGGATGGGTGAGAGGAAGAACAGGTTAGGGAGGCAGAGACAGGTTGGACTGGTTTTGGGATGCAGTGGGTGGGGGGGAAGAGCTGGGCTGGTTGTGTGGTGCAGTGGGGGGAGGGGATGAACTGGGCTGGTTTAGGGATGCAGTGGGGGAAGGGGAGATTTTGAAACTGCTATTCGGTGACTTTTTTTTCCTGACAGTATAATCTAACGGCATTAACTCAGTGCCCCCGCTTCAACTAAATTAGACGTCACATTTCCCGCATACCTCATCCTCTCTTAACATTATCTTTGATGTTTTGTTTTACTTTAGGCTTCTTCTACAAAGCTGAACTATAAAATACAATTCTCAACCTGTCATGGTTTCCACACTAAATATGGTTATTTGTTCTTTCACACTTACTTATCATATAAGATCATGGCATCATTCTGTGCTTCTTGACCATCATATTGCCCACTTTTAGCAGCCAGTTGAGCTTGGAAGTTGTCTGCAGCCAACCAAAACTGCAGTATATTTACAGCTTCTTCTTTCTCCATGTACTAGAAAGAAAGGAAGGATAAAGAGTTAAACCAACCTCACAACCAAATGATAGTATGTGTTAGTCTTACTGAGTGAAGGAAAGCAACCACTTCTGTCAAAACCACAATAGCAAATGAATAACCATAATGTGCTTTCATTGGTGTTGACTGAAGATGTGAAGTTAGTAGGAAAATGTTGAAACCGTCTTCATTTTAAATTGCACTACGGGATCTTTTATTATCCTTTCCATAGGTGGTTACTTCAACAATGCAGCACTGCTTGGTTACTACAACAGTATTTTCCTAGATGTGATCTCACCTCCTGCACAGAGTCCAAAAACCATAAGATGTGGTAGCCAAAATAGGCCATTTGACCCATCAAGTCTGCTCTGATTCAATGAGATCATGGTTTATCTGATAAGCCTCAACTCCACTTTCCCACCTTTTCCCCCATAAACTGATTCCCTTACTGATTAAAAATCTTTCAACTTTAAATATACTTAATGATCCAGCCTCTCCAGTCTCCTGCAGTAAATGAATTCCACAGATCCACTACCCTCTGACCGAAATAAATCATCCTCATGTCTGTCTTAAATGGGTGGCCCCAATTCAGAGGATTATTCCTGCTGATCCTAGACTCATCCATGACGGGAAACAACTTCCCCTCTAATATTTTGCTTGTACCTACAGTCTTTGAACTTGTGAGAATGCTAAGACAACACAAACAAACTGGCACAAAAAAGGTTCAACTTATTTTCAAGGCTTCACACAGAGTAAGGGCAATGTTGACTGGTTCAGCTTGACCTCCTTGACTAGAAACAGTCATGGTAGATATGAGATTGTTGGGGGAAATCAACAGAAAATTGTAAAACTACAGCAGCCTACCCTCCACATGCCACAGGAAGTACACACAAATTACTGTTTAAATGTACCAATTTAATGTATGCAGCAAATCCTATTGGACTTGTCTATAAATTTGACATTGTACGGTAGAGAAAGTGACACAAAACTCTGTTGGAAGTACACCATTCAGGTAGTACTTTGTTCAAAATTATGAAACCAATCGAGATATCACTACAAGATAATAAAATGTGAGGCTGGATGAACACAGCAGGCCAAGCAGCATCTCAGGAGCACAAAAGCTGACGTTTCGGGCTAGGCCCGAAACGTCAGCTTTTGTGCTCCTGAGATGCTGCTTGGCCTGCTGTGTTCATCCAGCCCCACATTTTATTATCTTGGAATTCTCCAGTATCTGCAGTTCCCATTATCCCCGAGATATCACTACATTTGGTCCAAATAAATTCACTATCATGATACATTTCAAGAGTAATCATGATGAATAGAGTTATATCCTGTCTTCCTTTAAAAAAAAGGCATTGACAAACTCCTCTTGGAACACTTAGCGGTGTGAATTCACAACTGTCACATCTCAGATCTTGTCCCCATTCTTCAAACAGTAACACTTCCTCAGACCCGATGTTCAGCTACTCCTAATATCCAACCTAAATCAATTTAACTAACAATCCACTCCCTCCACCATCACCCAAAGCCCATGACCCTTCCTATCAGCATCTGCACAATTTCCTTTCATAACAGTCAAAAGTTAGTTTGTTCTTTCGTTTTGAGGAGGCAGACAATTGAGAACACCATTTGAAACTGCCGCAGGACTGATCAAGTCTGTAGCCAAGCTGCTTGCTTGTCCTCTTTCAAGCTGTTACTAAAAGAATTCCACAACTTTATATGGGTTTTCAGTCTGGAAATGAGAGGCCAATCAAGAGTTTCAATGCTCTCTTTGAAATTGTGATTGTTTACAAACAATCTGGTTATGAAATACCAAAGCCATTTTCTTTATGGCCCCTTACGATCAATAAACAAACATTCAACAATCTTAATAGGAGCATGAATCTCATGTTTTTAACAACTAAGGATCTACAACAATTCATGAATTATTGATTTAAGAAAATTATTCATTACGTAAATTGTTGAAGTCGACTCAAATGTTAAGTTGTGACCTACATCACACCAAGATAACACCAGAAGGCGGCTGCTGACCCTTCGTATTGGCCTGGAACCTCCAGAAATTGAGATTAATTTCCAGGACACTGCTGCAGACAAATCAGGAGAAAAGTATGTGGCAAAAATGTATGTACTTTTTTTCATTTTCTTTGATCGCTTTTGTTGATTAGTCATTTTAGAAGTGCAAATGGTTGAGGCAAAGGAAGGTAAATGTTATCTGACCAAGCACAGTAGTTGGGGCAGGTTGAACAATTGAAATTCCCAGAAATATGCTCAGACTTGGCATTCCTACACCTGGGAACAAATAAAATCCACATTTAGGTAGCCACTACTTCCACAATATGGAAGATGCACAATAAAGAATGTACTTTTAAAAAACTCTAAAAAAGGCAGAATTATAAAAACAGTTCGAAATAAAATTTTATGGAAGTCAAAATGAATGAGAAAGAATGGTGGCAAATAGATTGTACACTTTCTCAAATAAATCTGAACACTTAAGAAGAATTTGCATTATGCAAAAGCATCAAGCAGTTCAGTCCCATACCAATGAAGGATTGAATCACCGTAGTTTTCTAAACCAATGTCTAGCAAGGAAATTTTCTTCGAAATGGAAAATCTGAAGCTATTATTTAGAAACCTTGCTCAAGACTGAATTTCCTAGATCCTCTCCCGAGCAACTGAAACTAAACCAATCCATTCATAACCTTGGTTTTGCATTCAATTTGCACGTCTCCAGTTACTAAGGCTGCCTATTTTTACCTCTGTAATGGCACCAGACTTCACCAGTGCTTCACCTCATCCATCTATTTAAGTTTCTTCTAACTTTAAATTTGACTATGCCAATACACCCTGCATCATTTTCACATATTCTATTCACAGAAAACCTCAGGCCATTCAAAACAAGATAACAAAGTGTGGAGCTGGATGAACACAACAGGGCAAGCAGCATCTTAGGGGCACAAAAGTTGATGTTTCGGGCCTAGACCCTTCATCAGAAAAAGGGGACGAGAGAGGGTTCTGAAATAAATAGGGAGAGGGGGAGGTGGATCAAAGATGGATAGAGAAGATAGGTGGAGAGGAGACAGACAAGTTAAAGGGCAGGAATGGAGCCTGTAGAGGTGAGTATAGGTGGGGAGGTGGGGAGGGGATAGGTCAGTCCGGGGTCGTGGGACAGGTCAAGGGGGCAGGATGAGGTTAGTAGGTAGGAAATGGAGGTACAGCTTGAGGTGGGAGGAGGGGGTAGGTGAGAGGAAGAACAGGTTAGGGAAGCGGGGATGAGTTGGGCTGGTTTTGAGATGCAGTGGGTGGGGGGGGGGGGGGGGGGGGGGGGGGCGGTGGTGCAGATTTTGAAGCTTGTGAAGTCCACATTGATACTATTGGGCTGCACGGTTCCCAAGTGGAATATGAGTTGCTGTTCCTGCAACTTTCAGGTGGCATCATTGTGGCACTGCAGGAGACCCAGGATGGACATGTCGTCTGAGGAATGCGAGGGGGAGTTGAACTGGTTCGCGACTGGGAGGTGCAGTTGTTTACTGCGAACCGAGCGTAGTTGTTCTGCAAAGCGGTCCCCAAGCCTCCACTTGGTTTCCTCCTTGGTCCTTACTCACACCAGGCCCTGCAACCACACCCCCTTCCCTTGTCACCTTTGTGCTTGCTGATCTAAATGAGCTCCTGATCTTGTATAAAGTTATAAAGTTTTTAATTTTTATGTTCAAATCTCCATCCCACCCTTGTCTCACTCCTGGCGATCCCTGTAATCTTGTCCAGGCCCACAACCCTCATATCTGTGCTGGTATCTTGATTTTAATCACTGGTCACGGTGCCTTCAGTTGCTCAGGTCAGAAGCTCTGTAATTCACTTCCTACACACTTCAGTCCTTCCACCTCGCTTTTCTTCCTTAAGGCATTCTTAAAACCTGCCTCCTTTGCCAAAGTTACTGTTGGGCTATGCCTCTGTATGTGGATTGGCATATTTTGTTTTATTATTCTCCTGGCTCTAAATTGTTATAGAATCACTTTTAAGGACAGACAACAGGCTAAGTTTTACAAGTGTTCATGTCAATCTAAAGCAATTTCAAGTTTTCAATACAAAAGTCTGCTTACCATAGAACCATATAATTTCTATAGTGTGGAAGCAGGCCATTCGACCTATTGAGTCCACACCAATCCTCTCAGGAGCATCCCACCCAGATCCAAACTCCAACAGTGGCATTCTAAATAACTGAAGCACGGTCATTACAAATCCCGAAAGAATGATAGTTCAATTTGCCACAAACAAATTCTGTAGGCTCGCATGACCAGCCGGGGTACTTACCAACATGTTAAAAACTTTGCACATTTGAGCTGCATCTTACCTCTGAGAAATAGAAGAGTGCTGACTCATTGAAAAGAATATCAGCCAGGTAAACAACACCACTAGTCAACACTTCAATTTGGTATTTACAAAAATGATGACTCCGTAAAAATTCTGTAAAGTGCCTGCAAAGGAATGAAAAAAATGAGAAAGGTCTGCTTTCATTTTATATACTGGGCATCAAATAGCAGCTGGTCCTTAAAAAACCCTTCTGTGTATAAAATCATACTACAATTAGAAACAGGAGCAGGAAAAAGCCATTCAGCCCAGTAACCTGCTCCAACATTCAATCAGTTCATTGGCTGATCTGATTGTGGCTTTCATCCCTTTCTTGACTGATTCCATAATCCTTGAAAATTGCATTCTGCCCCTAATAAAGGAAAACGACAGTTTTAAAATGCTGCTATCTAAAATATTAAAAGATATTCATGTTATCGTCATAAAGTCAAGAGTCAGACAGATTTTTAATTTTATCATCTTCAGCTCACTAACAGTAGCTTATCTTGCAAAATTATCCCTTTGATAATGCAATTTCCTTGGAGACTGAAAGGTACAATGACTATATAAAATAAATTGCTAGGGCCTAACAATAGATGGCCCATTATTGTCTACAATGTTCCCATCATGACCTTATCATAAATCTATTGGCAGTGTTGGACCCTACAAAATATCTTGCATTATAAAACAGCCAAAAGTTGGCACAGCAGTTACAATAATGAAATGTATCAGTACAGGCCATCTCTATTACTGACGATGAGTTAAGTTTCAATGATTTAATGTTAGAATGAATGTCATTAGGTAGCTATTGCTCCAACCTGAACACTGCTTCCGTTGGAAAAGCTACAATGGGCACTACACTTCCAACATTAGCAAATACTGGGCTAGAAGAATAAAAAATTGAAAGTGCTGAAAATAAAGGGATGCTGAATTTTCACGATAAGAAAATGCAGAAAGCACATTTAATTAGGTTATGCAATTTGCAAACCCAAGAAATTTCATATAAACTGAACTCACAAATGGCAATGAAATGGCCAAATTGCTCACTCCCATTGTAGACAGAGTTAAGGACGTGGAAGTTCAAGTGACATTTCAAATCATTAAAATGGTTCGCACATTCTAAATCCTATACTAGCTCTTACAATGCTTGTAGAGAACAATAACTTGCAACAGGATATTTGAATTCCCAGTGATAAATTTAAAGAAACTGCGCAAGATTTCAAGTTAAGACTTTTACTGTAACAACTTAAAGAGAACACTGGTTATTAAGCAACTAACACCCTAAATTACAGAAATGCCTTCTGATGAGCCCACAATATAATGTACTTCAGAGCACATTTTCCACTGATTCACAGTCTTTTCAGGATGAGTTTAAAGTCAATCATAGATTCTAACGAGATAGCAGGAACTGCTGATGCTGCTGGAGAATCTGAGATAAATTTCTGAAGAAGAGTCCTGACCCAAAGCATCAAGCTTTCCTGCTCCTCTGATGCTGCTTGGCCTACTATGTTAATCCAGCTTAACTCAGTGTTATCCTAGTTTCTAATGAGTTTGTTTCGTCTCATTTCACTGACTAACAATTCTCTCCCTCAGTCTAATAATTTCCAGACTGATTTCCTGTTGTAAAGGCCACCCTGATAATCTTTTACTTTGCTTTGCCAGATTTATCTCAGATTCTCCAGCATCTGCAGTTCCTACTATCTCTTTCCCCAGCATTAGTTGATACCTAACTTGGTAACAAGCATGCCTCTCTCCTGGCTGCTGTTCTCTGATTGAAAAGTGGCTGAAATAGACAGTCTACGTTAACAAAACATCTGTTTTTGCCTTAGTTTCTGCATGTTAAACTTGCCACACGCATTTCAGCAACATCAGACTTAGGCCCCCAGCCACCATGGGACCCAAGCCACAGGTGAATTGTAGGAGAGAATTGGTAGCAAATTATAGGATTTTCTTCAGTAATTGAAGGAGACAATACAAAACATAATCATCCTTGTATTTGAAACAGATAAGCGAATATTGCTATTTCAGGTGTTTAGATCATCTTCTGAATTTCACAATTATCTAAATGCAGAATTTCTGCATGCATTCTCACCCATTTAACGTTTTGAAGCATTAAATAGAAAAACATTATGATAACTGAATGTGAACTGGATCAGATGACCTTATGAGGAACAATACAAAATTGAGATATAATGGATACACTAGCACATACAATGGACGGATTTTTCAGAATTTCTCAGCAATTGTGGTGCTAATGTGTACAACAGAGTGATTGTTGCACTTCTGAAAAATAAACTATGAAAGAAAAGGTAACGTGCTATTGAATCTGCTGCTTTCTGATAGAGCATGAGGGGGAAAGCAAAGTAGACATAGAAAATAACAAGTGTGCAAAGAGTTGTTGAAACAGCAACCCAATTTTATTTATTTTGACCCTGCAACAGCACATGGTAATTTTTTTGCTAATGTTATGCAATCTTTAACAAAAATGATGCACTATTATGAATGGAACTTATTTTGCCCTGAAATTTTGGAATAGCTTAAAGAATAGATTTTAGTTATGGCTCAGCAGCAGTCAGCATGCATAACTTCAGAGCCCAAATTTTCCTTTTATGTTTAACCACAAGATGGCAATAAATCATCAGTCACAATTTCATCAAGATATTCTTTTCAGTTTATATCTGTCCCCTAAAGAGTCAACAGAATGCAACACTCCAGCTGAAATCACACTGTCGTCTTAGTGACACGCACAGTCAGCAATTCTATTTGCAGGCAATATCACAGGTAAAAATATGCCCCACACGCTTGGGGTAGCGCACTGTTCATGGTAGCAAAGGCAGACTGAAAAGAATCAACTATTTTGGCTTGAGCAAGAATATAAAAGAAAAGAGTTTTGAAAATAATTGCCTTCCCTAATGCCCTTGTATTTCAGGAAATACATTCTCATTCTTCCGAACATATGACAGCATGCAGGTTAGTGACAAGCTCAATAAGGTGCATTGACAAAGTGTTTTGACTTTACATTGAATTGAATTTATTTAATATGCAAACTCTACAAGACACTGCAGCAGAATTACATTAAGTTATTCGCCACAGGAATTTCTTTTACACTCAGCTTGGCCTGAGATTCAGATTTCCATTATGCAAGCTATACATCCTTTGCATCAACACTAATAAAGTCGCACTGACAGTTGCAATTTCTTAGTTTCTAAGCTAGTGTCAGCAGTTATCTACTGATGTGACAGTGGTCAGTCAGAGTCACAGATTTCTGCGATGGGTCCTCAAGTAACTGAAAAGGTTACCACTTGACCAATATATGTTTGGGCAGGTGGGATGTAACATCCCCAGCTGGGATGTAACATCCTACTAGCTTGTTTTATCTAAAGTGCAGAATTTTCTCCCTTCCTTTTCCTGCCACTCCCCTGACTTATAGCATTAAGACACAGACTCAAAGTATTATGTAGCTCGATGGACCGGTTGTGGATGTTCTGAATGATTGGTAACATGGTCTTTCAATCACTAATGTCAACATTTTCATGCTCCATGGAGAGTTTCAAATGGTCTTCGATCCATTTTCTTTGTCTTGCCTGCGAACATTGGCAATGTGACAGCTGAGAAAACAGGGCTGACAGGAAAGACATTTTCAGCCATCCAGATGCAATGCTCAGTCCATTGAATGTTTAAGAAGTCAGTTAAGAGCATTTATGGAGTTTCAGGGCCATCTACAGACCAAGATGGAGTGGATAAAATGCTCTAAATTCTCAGGAACATGTTTCTTTTAAAATGATAAGGCCATTGTTAACACTGAAAAGAACGTTTTGAACAACACCTTGACTGAAAATTCACAGTGGCAGCTGATATTCTCCAGACTTTGAGTATTGAGGGAGAAGCCAGGAACCATCATTGTAGAAAAATGGCGATAGTGAAGCAAATGGACAAGAAGCAACAAAGCCTATGCTCCTGATGGCATCCCAACTGAGATTCCCTCATATCAAGACAAAGGTAGTATTGTGTATCTTTGTCTTGCACTTATATTTATGATCCAATCCACAATAATCTGCAGTGTTGGTTATAGAACAAATGCAACCAGGAAACTCACTAGTGAGGAATTATGAAATATTGGTACAACATATTTTACTTTAACTTCACTGTCATCTGATGACATTGAAAGCTATAAAAACTATCATTTAATTTTTTGTATTTTTGATTGTGGATCAGAATGAGAAAGGAACTGTTTTAAAAACTCAAGGATTGTGAAAATAACTTCACATTGTGTTGTTCAAAGTGGGGAACGCTGAGCTGCAGATGAGCTGGAATCAGTGTATACTAGTGAGATTTGGCAGGCAACAAGGAGCTGATTGACAATTGGTCACCATTCCACAGAACAATGACAAAGGCCTTTTGCCTGCCAATAATCTGGTTGGTTCTGTCTGTCAACAGGGTCTAAAAGGCAGGTAAACTGGGGAATTATGCATATTTTTATAAAATCCTTAACTTATCTGATGACATGAGGAATGGCAGGATTTCCAGTGCATTTCACCAGTGTGGCACAATATAGTACTAGTTTAAGCCAGTGGGCCATTCCAGAGACTTATGCATGAAACATAGACTGATACATCACACAGTACTGAGGGAGTGTTGCATGGTCTGCTGACATGCCATTTTATGAATAACATGCTAAACCAAGAATTCCCCACACCTGCCCTACTTGATCTGAGCTTTCAGGAGACACAAAAGATCCCTTGGTACTATGTTAAAAGAAGAACAGGGCATCAGAAAATTACTATGATAGTACTGGATTGTCATAGTACTCCAAGCAGCTCCTGGTACATCAGGGAAGAGGGGTGGCAGGGATTGTCTTTCACATGCTTAAATTTGAAGTTTCATCCATCCATAACAATGAAGTTATTATTAGAAGTAGTGCCATAATATTGTTGGTGGGCGGGTGAGGTAATTGGGATTACAGGCTTTACTGCAAAACTGCAGTGAAAATTCCTCTTCCTTCTCGCCCCAGTCTCAACATTTGGTGAAAGAATGACTTGCTGTCATACATGACAGTCTGTCAATCACTTCTAATAATAAACTAGGCTTCACAGCATAATGGGAATAAAGGGAACAGAAGAACCTGGATTTGAGAATGCATTGCATCACAAGTTTTAAAAAGTGTGCTTATGTTTAAAATTGAAAAGCCATGGCAATTTGAGATATGTACTTGCTTCAGTTTCAAAGTTAAGTTTAAGCTTCAACAACAGGAATAAAGATGGCCATAACAGCAGTTCTCTCTCTTCACAGTGACTTTATGATAACTCTTGCATCCCAGTCAGGTGTTTTAGGTAAATGACTGATATCTGAGCTGCCCAAGTCAACAGGCAGTTTACAAATGACTGAGAAATGACATTTGCCTAACAATCTCAGTTAAACTCGTACGTTCTGTACTATTCATACTATACCGCAATGTGCTTGGGTACCACTGAGCCTGCAGAAATCTTCAGTTCAGGTTCGTTTTTATTAGACTAGAATGCTGCAATACATGCACCATTACTAAACATGTAACATTGCCTCCATAGGTTACCAAAAATAGTAGTTTTACAGGTTTCCCTATAGTAACACTACTGTTGTACCCACTTACTGGGTATCTGGTTGAGAAAAATCCACCCATTCTGGTTGCATATCTATGTCTCAAACTGTACAAAACTTCTTGTTAGGCCTAACACTTCCTCTTCTCCAATGTTTGACATGTCTCCAACAGGATAAGCTATTAGTATTTTGAGATAATCATTTCCATCATATTTACTCACTCGTTTTCCATCATAACATATACTACAGCTTGTGCAGAGACAAAACAGTTGGGATCTGCTTGTCCATCTTCTCCACATATCTTAGCTGTTAAGAGAGAAGCACATTTGTTTATACCAAAGAAGGGATTTCAGTACTGCAGAATGATACACAACCAGGATACATTTTCTTAATTCTGAAGCTAGTGAAATAGTAGTTTTCTTTTTAAGATTTTTTTGGGGCGTAAAACCAAACACGAACTACAAGACAGCATTGTGTGAAAGTGAAACGAAAAGTAAAACAGGCATGCTGTTTTTGTCACCGTTAGCTTCCAAGACTTTTGTACACAGTCTTCAGTTAATACCCAACCACCCAGGATTTCTTGAAAACCAATGTATGAAAATTTGGACGGACATCTCAAAAGCAAAACACCACCTCTCTAAATCATCAAACAGCTCAATCAACAGGTAGGCAAGTTCAAAATGCAGTTGTAACAAAAGGGAATGTTCTACCTTTGCATCAGACAAATACTCAACAGGAGGTCATCAATAAAGGGAGAGGCATAGACACTCAATCTCTGTCATTATTTACTCCTATTCTCCACTTCACATTGCTGATCTTGGTCATAGGCTTTTTTTCTTTGATATTTTCTCCTAGCTGTTGGCTGCTTTGTCACTCACCCAAGCCCTACCAAAAACTGTTTTCATAAACCTCCTAAAAACTTGTCTTCAAACCACAGAGTCTCACAGCATGGAAACAGACCCTTTGGTTCAATGAGTCCATGCCAAACATAATCCCAAACTAAACTAGTCCCACCTGCCTGCTTCTGGCCCATATCCCTTCAAACTTTTCCCATTGATGTATCTATCCATATGACTTTTAAACCTTGTAATTGTACACACATCCACCACTTCCTCAGACGTTCATCCACATGTGGACCGTCCTGTGTAAAAAATTTGCCTCATGTCTTTAATCTCACTCTTCTCACCTTAAAAAATGTACCCTCTAGTCTCAAAATCCCCCATTCTAGGGAGAAGACAACTACCATTAACCCTATCAATACATCTCATTACTTTATAAACTTCTATTATGTTGCCTTCTCAACATCCTATGCTCCAGTGAAAGAAGTCCCAGCCATTCCAGCCTTTCCGTAGAACTCCAACATCTGTCAGAAACCTAAAAAAATGCGATAGTGGGATTCCCAGTCACCCTACACAACTCCAATTCAGAGATAGTAGTTACAAGTTGCTTGAAGATAAGCATTTTCAGTGGACTCATCCTAATGGATCATGAAAAACATCCTCTTTGAGGGCATTGTGACTGGAAACTGACTGAAGGTGTTTTTCCCAGTTGTGATGTCAATAAACTTTGTGATATCACACAAAGTGTTTATTCTCACTAACATACCAATAACAGTGAAGTTCCATAACAAACAACATGCAAGATGGGAAAACTGAATGATTCTGGCCCTGTATTTGTTTTTTTTTAAAAAGGTGACAGAGCAGTTGGACTATACTTGGCCTTCAAAGACAGGCTGCTACCAAAATGACACTCAGCAGTTCAGTGACAGCGGTCCAATTCTATCTGGCACATCTCCAGGAAGTACATCTGGATAAAATTCACTTCATTTGTAAAGGTGTCCACAGATGGAACACCCAACATTGAATAGTTATGCAAGTCATGGTGACAATAGCAAGATACTGAAAGACTGTCAACACACACGGAAAAGCAGCCCAGCAACAATCTTGAGTGCCGTTTAAAAAATGGTAACAGGAGGAAGACTAATGGAAGGAGTGGGGGGGGGGGGGGGGGGGGGAAGAGTTTGCCAGACTGCGTTATTTAACTTGCAAAATAAATTGAATGCCCTTTGTATTTGAAGGCCAGCTAGTCCCACACCATCTCCCACTTAAAAGAGCAATTCTGAGAGTTACTTACCGACTATATCATTTCTCATTGCTTCTATAATTGGAATTGGTCTAGAAGCATCTGGTGAAATGTATTTAGTAAATATATTAACTGCATCACGCTCTATACCTGCAGAAAGGAAAACAACTATGAACTTAACTGTTCAAAGTAAAACCCTAGGGTGCACTAACAAATGCATTACAATGTGTTTTCCACAAGCCTGTTAGTTATGGTGATTGAAATTTTATTGTAAATTGAAGAACACAGGAAACAGAAAACCTACCTGATCAGCAAGTTTCAAATATGCCACACTACAACAAATTAATTTTGCACGGTGGGTTACAGGAGCACATCATCTTTTGTGAACTGAATCTCATTAGCAAGGCTATGAAATCACAGCAGAAACAGCAATGTACTTCACCAGGCACAAAGGAAATTGCTGCCTGACTTTTAGAGGTACCTCCCACAATGACCTGCTGCACCAAAGCAATTAGCACTAAATCGATCACTGAAATTTATTGCCAAGTATGGGATTTTCTCTTTTGGAGTTATTTTTCTCTAACTGTCAAAATAATTTTGGATTACTTTAATTTGGCTGTCTTTTGTAAAATTACTATTGCATCTTACATTCCTGTGGCGTGCCATGTTTAAAAATCCCTGAAAGTTCCTCAACTCAATGGGATTAAAATGGCCTTTTCCTGTAAGTTACTGTAAACCAGCAAACTCCGAACTAGGAATGAAGGTAATGTATTCATTGTAGGAATTAGAGATTGAAAACTGTGTTACGAGAGATGGAGGTTTGCAAATGAATGCACATAGCATACCTCACAAATAGAGACGATTTACAATGCTTCATGTGTCAGGGTATAAAGCATTCCCTACCCCGACCCGCCACCTGCAAATCTGTCTCTGACAAGTTAATGGCAGACGGTATCAAAATCTGTGAAGGAAATGGAAGACTTCTTTTCTGATCCTATTTTGGTGTTTGAAGAATTTTCAAACAGTAAAATTAGTCTGAAATAATATGCTTCATTACTGATGTCTGCCTTGAAATACCTCTGTAAATCAGTCTGTCACATGGATTCCCAACTTCAAATTAAAGCTACATTGTACACAGTCTTTGATATGAATTTTTTTTTCCAAAAGACGTGGCTGGGGATCTGGGTTTGAAGAAGGGTGTAAAGGAGATAGTTGTGTATGAATCATCCCACAGTTTGCATAACTCTAAGAATTTAAAATCCTGAAATAGGAAATAACAAGATCTGTGGCCTTTCATTAAACTTGCAGAAAGTATAAATATGAATTAATTTTGCTTATTTTTAAAAATTACATCAAATTCTGTATACAAAAATCTCAGCATCCATTTAAATCAGGAGCTTAAATGAAGGATTAAAGTTAAAAATAATTATATTTACAATAATGAAACATTTAGAAGAATAATAGACCCTTTATTTACCAAGCGCAGAAACAGATTAAGATAGACTCAGTATTCAACTTATCAAATTCTGTGCACTCTGAATGGCTTTGTTGTTAATGTTGCTTCTTGGACCTTTACCATGCTTCCTACAGATGCAGACACTGAATTCAAGTAAACAACTGGCTGGTTGCCAGAATGTAAAAACTTGTACAATGGAATCAATTTATTCAATAAGTTGAAGAATAGAATGCAAAGTTTTATGGCACATGACTTATAGCTTTCTGAATGAAATTTTGTCTTGTAGAATAGTGACAAAAATGGCTTTAAGAGGTGCATTTTGTCCATTTTTTTTAAAAAAGTTTGAATTCAGAGGTGTGCACTGTCTATTCCAATCCAATTAAGTAAAAAGCTTGAGGGGCCTTGGGCTTTTTTTTGCAAAAGGTTGGGATAATAGAAGCGGTCTGAATGGATGGGGTATGAATGGAATGATGCTCCCCCAGAGCCAGGAGTTTTAAGTGTCAGTTTTTCAGTAGTAGCTGCTGCTGTGACTTGAAGTTGGGTTTGGAAGTACATCTCTTGTCCCCTCTCCCTCGTGCTCTCTCTCTCTCTCCTGCCACTTTCTTCCTCCTGGACTGGAGAATTGACTAAGACAATCTATTTTATTAAATTTTGCCTTTGGCCAAGGGTGTGTATATTACTACATTGGAACAGTTGCTCTTTAGTAATTAAAATATTATTTGGTTAATTTTTCCAACAGAGTTAATTATTCCAATATTTTTCTTTCTTTTGTGGTATTTTAATTATAGTGTATGAATAAAGTATGTTTTGCTTCAAATCTAGCAGCTTGAATTGCATCTGGAATGCAACACCTGGTACTTGCCTTTACAATAAGGCAAAGCTAGTGTCTAGACTATCTTCTTAATATATTTGGAGGGGGTTTGGTCTGGTCCATATTAACATTTAATTGTCACCTTACCAAATTCTCATTTTGAGGACCAGGAATGTGGGGAGGTGGGTGAAGTTTCAGCACTTGTACATTTGACTCTCAAAGAGAAAGGAACAAAAACTTGTAGTTCTTCTGATAGTCTTCATAGAGTGAGGAACACTGGCAAGATACTCAAGTGACTTTTCTGCTTTTTTTCAAATTGTGTCTTTGGCTTAAATAAACAGGCATGTTGGACGATGGTTTAAAATCTTATTCAAAGTGCAGTATTAGCAGCAGTGCAGCACTTTCCCACTACAGTACTGTAATGATAAATGCTCCCAACTTGTTCATGCAGCAATAAACCAGAATTACACATCGTTCTTTATAAAGTAATCTAGCTGGTTTGAACTGAACCATGCCATTACACAAGACTGTTACATTTACCACTTCCTATTTGTAAAAGAGTTCTCCAAAAGGAAGGTCAAACCATGGAGGCCTCAAACTGGAACTTGTTTTAAAAGCTGCGCATTCAAAGTTCACAGACTTACAACTTACTTTGCTACAAAATGGTAGGCAATATCAAATTTTGCATTTTACTTTAAAAAAAACACAGGCAACATGCTAAGATGTATACCACTGACACTAAATCGGTAGTGCCTTTCATATCCAAAATACATATCCTGCCCTTGCTGCATTACCAAAAAAGGACTATCCTTAAAAGACAGAATTTCCTTCCTCGTGATGAATTAAGCACAGATCAGGGATGGAAACTAGGGCATCCTGTTTTTGTTTTGCTTAGCTACTTATCTATCAACCCACTAACCATTTTGGGAGCACATTATATTTTGAAAGTTAATTACTGCTTGGCCATTCTAGTTAATTATAATCAGTCAGCAATGATTTAGGGAGGCTCTCAAAGTTTCATTGTTGGCATTGATTTATTCTTCAATATCACAAATAACATTACCCAGAAGAGAAAACTGAACCAAGTGATCATTTTTGGAAGAAAGTAATAGAAGCAGGCTTACTTTTCATCAATTTGTCTGATAGGCTTTTCAATCCTGTTTGAAGAGCATGTCCTTTCGATGCAGGTTTTTGGGATTCTTGACTTGCCAGCCCTGTTTGAATGGTCATTGCTCTTGATGCTCCAACATGCAATGGATTCAAATCACTGTCACCCTGATTTAATGAGTGATTTGGAGAGTTTTTGTTTTGTCCAATGCAGCCCAGGCTTGTGGAGTCTGAAACATTAAGTTTATCACCACTAGAAACTGGATTACCCTTTGCCTCCAGCTCAGGAGACACAGAGGAGTCAAGTGATGCCGGTACATCAACATCGCACCGTCTATTTGCAGGGGATGCAGGTTCTGCTAAAGAGCTATGCTTTACTGTGTTCAGGCTGTGGGCTCTGATGCGAGACCAGCTTGTGGAACGGAAACTTTCTGCTTCCAACCAGAATTTAACCAAATGTTCAACTCCTTGCATCTCCATGAACTGGATGATATACGGGAGAGCAGTGCTGTCCTGCAGGACTTGTTCAAGAGTCTTTGAGAGTCTGGAGTTAGTCTCTTCAGCTTTATAATTCAAGCAAGAATGACCTATTTAAAAACAAAAACACGAAGAGAGAGTAGCATGGACTCTTTATTTAGTAAGAAGGTATATCTGAACTGAAAGATTCTGTAGCAAACCAGGGTAGACCACAGGAGGCAAGAATATTTCTTCAATACCATATGTTGGTTACAATCCAATGAATATTCAATATTGTAACATAGCCCACTCCCTGTTGAAAAATAACAATCCTGTGTAACTGTGAAATGATTCCCATCAATTATTGGTGGGTACAGTACAGCCACCATTATCCAGGATTTTAAAAACATTTCTTAAAGTACAAGGCCTACTTTTGCCTGTGAAATGGAGCAATTGTTGGAAGCTCCTCTTACCTTTGAGATAATGCATGATGAACTGGTAAGATGAGAAATGCTGCACACCATTCACACTGTAGATTACCAAACCCAACCCTTGGGAAAAATGCCAAAGTGGAGGTGGCACACTGCCCAGTGCAACAAATGTGACAAATTCATGTTGCCATTTTTTACTATAGATCCAGCCCACAACTTGCATCCGGTAATTCTTCAATGTCTGACCTTCTAAGGACCTCTCTGCATACTTCACTGCAGACAGCTGGATACTTTCATCTCTCATTGTAAAAGGTACACATACAACAGTTATACAAACAGCTGGTTGCAATGAGGCATGAAGTGAGTTTTTCAAAAATTCAGAGAACATAACACAAATGGCTAGAGAGATTACAAAGTTAAATCTCGATTTACTGTACACTTCCAAGGTATTGAGCATATGAAATTATACCTTTATATGTTCTTATCTAACATTATGATATAGCAATTCTTTGGCTTATCATGAAATTCCTTCCAAATAAATATGCAAAACTTGAAATGCCATGAATTTATACCAAATTGTTGCATCTCCTCATGAAGTCAGACATACACAACAAAAATATCTAAAATTATTCAGGAATTCCCAAGGGCAATAAAAAAAAAGTTCAGGATATAAATATAACATTACAATATCCATTATTCAGGGTGGCCTCTCATTATCATTTCCACGATCCCCATAAAGTTGGGCCTATCACCATCTGTTGTATCATTCAAAATATACAGAGGATAGTCATAAAAATATTTGAGATCATGCTTTCTAGACATTATTAAATTTAGCCATCAAGAAATCCATATTTTGAAGTTTGTTGAGAGTTAGCTTCTTTATAAGTAACTCATTAGTTACTTTGGATTGGGCTTCATTCACTTTCTAAGCTTAGCCTGGTATGGGGTGTAACCAATGAAAAAGAAAAAAATGCTACATAAACAGCGATTGCTTCCTCTTCTGCTCCACTATCCAATAACATACTGCTCATCACCAGAGCATTTCTATCATATGTGCTGCTGCACATTAGGCTTCTGGATTTACAGTCACAAATGGCATTTTCTCAATGTTTAATCTAGAATTAATATTTCTCACTTAGAATCTCAGAATCCCTACAGTGTGGAAGCAGGCTATTCCGCCCGTCATATCCACACCAATCCTCCAAACAGCATCCCATCCAGACCCACATCTTTAACCCTATCCAACGTATTTCAAGTACCTCAGAGAAGGGTTACAAGATTAATACCTGGAATAGGCAGGTTATCTAAAGAGGACAGGCTAGGCATGCATTCACTGGAGTTCAGAAGTGTAAGGGGTGACCTGATTGAAAGGTAAGATCCTCAGAGGGTTTATGGATATGGAGAGGACGGTTACTCCTATGGGAGAATCTGGAACTAAGATTCCATAAAAATATATAAAAATATGGAATCATACATTTAAGACAGATGAGGTTTTTTCTCCCCCTCACAGAAGATCATGAGCCTTTGAAATTTCTTCATTAAAAGATGTTGGAAGAAGAATCCTTGAATATCCTTAAGGCAGAGGCGAATAGATTCTTGCTAAGTGAGGAATGCAAGGTTATTGGGGGTAGGCAAGAGCACACAGTTGGGGTTACAATCAAATTAGTCATGAATTTATTAAATCAGGCTTGAAGGGTCAAATGGCCAGTTCCTTCTCCAAACTCAGACATTTGTATATTTATCTTGAAATGTCCCAGTTAGAGAGAAATTTGTCATTCCTGCCTTCTTGCAGATTCTCACACGTACCTTTTTTCTCAGCAGGTATAAGGTGAGTGATACCTAGAGACAGGAAGTGAGCCAGACATTCACCCAGACAGTGGTTATTTGGTGTGGAAAAACATGCAGCCACCTCCTCACATGTCAAAGGAGAGAGAACACACCCAGGCCGAAAAGCAACCTGCCTCCAAAACCCACTTTTGTATGAATTCTACTGAGGTCAGATCAAAAATGTGCTCCAAAGGCAAATGCAAGGTCAGCAGTTAAATTCTAATCCTTCGCTTTATCTCAGCTCCGTCCTCAGGGGCCTAATCTGTCACTCTGCAATTCTGCTTCTTAACTAATAACATTTTTTTTCCATTTTTTCCTTATTTCTGCCGCTTGGTACTTGTAAATTTATTAATTACTCAGTTTACAAACAAACAATCACTTCATTGCTTTCACAGTGATTTTTCTTGGTTGGTTAGTGTCTGTTTAATGTTATGTCAAAACTTATTTTAAAAATTTGCTCATTGACCCCATTAGTGAGAATAAAAAAAAGTGTAGCACCTTGGAGGAAAAATGTTTGGCCAAGCCAGAGTTAGAATGATGCAAGAAAAAATATAGTTCTGAACTGCAAGTTACTATGTATGAAGAACTAATTAATGAAAATTGCTAAAAAGGACAAAGCTATTATGTCGTTAAAGTTGTAATACTGAGATCATTCAGAGATACCAAGAACTGCAGATGCTGGAGTCAGAGACAACACAGTTGGAGCTGGGGAAACACAGGTCAGGCAGCATCGGAGGAGCAGGAAAATGCTGATAGAGATAATGGGAGCTGCTGGAGAATCCGAGATAACAAAGTGCGGAGCTGGATGAACACAGCAGGCCAAGCAGCATCTCAGGAGCACAAAAGCTGACGTTTCAGGCCTAGACCCTTCATCAGAAAAGGGGGATGGGGAGAGGGTTCTGAAATAAATAGGGAGAGAGCGGGAGGCGGATGGAAGATGGATAGAGGAGAAGATAGGTGGAGAGGACAGTATAGGTGGGGAGGTAGGGAGGGGATAGGTCAGTCCGGGGAGGGCATACACGTCAGGGGGGCAGGATGAGGTTAGTAGATAGGAAATGGAGGTGTGGCTTGAGGTGGGGGGGGGGGGGTAGGTGAGAGGAAGAACAGGTTAGGGAGGCGGGAATGAGCTGGGCTGATTTTGGGATGCAGTGGAGGAAGGGGAGATTTTGAAGCTTGTGAAATCCACATTGATGCCTTTGGGCTGCAGGGTTCCCAAGCAAAATACAAGTTGCTGTTCTTGCAACCTTCGAGTGGCATCATTGTGGCACTGCAGGAGGCCCAGGAAGGATATGTTGTCTAAGTAATGCGAGGGGGAGTTGAAAGTTTTGAGACTGGGAGGTGCAGTTGTTTATTGTGAACTGAGCGTAAGTGTTCTGCAAAGCAGTCCCCAAGCCTCCTCTTGGTTTCCCCAATGTAGAGGAGCCACACCGGGTACAGCGGATGCAGTATACCACATTGGCAGATGTGCAGGTGAACATCTGCTTGATGTGGAAAGTCATCTTGGGGCCTGGGATGTGGGTGAGGGAGGTGGTGTGGGGTTGAGTGTAGCACTTTCTGTCGTTGCTATATCATTCTGTTTACGGAAAAGAAAGTACAAGACTGCAGTGTACGGGTTAACAATGACTTTATTAAGGGAGAGGGACAGGTGATGATTTGGGGAATACAAAGAATATGGAGATTGTGACTTAACGCCTGCGAATAATAACAAATTGTATTTATATAGCACCTTTAAAATTTGCTATCGTGCTTCACAAAAACATTTTCAACTAAAAAAAAATAAATAAAAATTGATATTAGACCATGAAATAGAATTGGAAGAGTCGACCAGAAGCTTGGCTGGCAAAGACAGCAGGATTATCTTAGGAGGTGACGAGAGCAAGAGCGCAAGATTACATTTTAAAAATTCAGAATTTTGGCCGTAGGTAGCTCTAGGCTCAGCAGCCAGATATAACTTGCTTTGCACATAACAGAGAAGGTAGCAATGCAAATTAATCCAATGACCACTGCAAAAGCAGAAGTGTTCAAGATTTCATCAAAGCAGGGGTAAAAGGTAGCATTAGCTGCATACATTCATACTGCCATGTGCGCCAAACTGGATGTGAACATGAAACAGACATTTACTGTAAGCATTCAGCAGTCAGAATATAATTGATATAATAGAAATTCTATTAGATTTGCAGACAAGTACACACCAGAGTTTTCACATTGATAAAGTCAAACTGGCAACTTGTGAATGTATTTACTAACATTACAATTGGATAGTTAGTGACGCAATCACTCCACTCAGATGCAGAGCCATGAAGTTAAAAATTACATTAACAATGACTTCCGAAAAGGGTTCCAAATGCTTTCAAAGGCTGAAGGTATTTTCCTCACTCTACACTGGCTCTTCAACATTTAATCTCGATTATGCACTGAAAAGCATGCCTAGTTTTGCAAATATAAAAATTACAATTGAAAATTTGCCTCTGAGCCACTAAATTATCCATTTTTCAACTACAAACTACAAATTGCCAAACTGCTTTCTGAAATAATTGAAGACTAGTATAATGTTGATACCAATTATAACACCCAATGTACAATAATAAAACAAAATCATCAAAAGGTCACACACTGCCTCTCTAGACTTATCCAAGAGTGTCCATAATTATTTTACTAAATATCATGAGCTAAAGTAGTAAATTACAACTTTACCTAAGTCTCCAAAATGGGCAGCTTCCATATGAATTGGTTGTTGATTGAGAACTGCTGTTCTGCCACGTGCAAAAGAGTCCATGTTGGCAGAGATGGCATTGATTGCCACATAGCTTGGTCCTGCAGCTTCCAGAAGTGCATTGCTCCTGCTTGGTGATGGGGTTGCAACAGGACTGGTGGCTGGGACTGCAAAGTAAAAACATTCAGAGAATAAACAGCCAATTCAAACATGAATGACAACTGCAGTTCGTTTCTGGCCAAAATGACTTTCAGACAAATTTAAAAGACAACTCATGATGAAGTGAAGTGACAGCACATTACCAGGTCTTGAAATTTTCCAGAAGAGCTGAGAGGAGAGGGTGGGGGGGTGGGACAGAGACAGTGTAGGGGAGGGGCACTAACAAATTAAAAAGGTATTAGATTATGTCATACTTCTACGAGGAAAAAAGCACTCAGCAAAACACCACATGAGGCTTTCTGTAACATTTATTCTAATTTAATTGCGTAATTACATAATTAGTCCCCAACTATATGTGAGAGACATCCAAACTTAAGTCAGCAAAATGTGTTTTCCCAACAGGAGACAACAATTCAGTGTAGTTCAGCCAAAGAGATTATAAGTTCACCAACACTTAATTATTCTGAAACCTTATAATTGATTTTAAAATGACAGAAGCCTATAAGCAATATTAATGAAATTCCCATTGCACACTTCAGAGAGCTATCCAAAATCATTATTTAATGTATATTTACTTAGTTTTAGTCCAAAAACTTGAATGTTTTGAAAAAAGCACAAGGTTCCACCTCACATTTATCAGGGCAAATGCAACAATGCCAAATTCCAAAGGGAGAAAATTTTACACCTTGAAAAAACAGCACAGACTGACTGCAAGTGGACTCCCATTGGTACAATCTACTTGGCAACTCCTTGACCAGAGTGTTAGTGTTCTTTAGTTAATTCAAAAGATGATGGCTGGACAAATTTCTTTACCTGCATATGAATATAAGCACCATCTAGCAAATAAACTTTAGTTGGTTAACAATGTACTACTTTGAACTTAGGACTGCTCAGCAAGTGCTTCCCAATCTTGGAATCACAAAATAATGATGGCATTATGACTTTTTTAAAAAAAAAGCACAAGTCACTCAGTACGGTCAGTAGTCAGCCTGGTACAAACAAAGGGAAACGTGGTTTAATAAGACCCACCATGTATGGCATCAAACTAGCAGTGAAATTTGTATACCACATTACTGATTTGAGATAGGAAGAACATACTTTTGGATTGACAGCTGCATCCTATTAGTGGAAAATACCACAAATCTGGCTGCTCCAATGTAGCAGCGTGAAACAGGTTAGCTTCACATCTCAGTTTAAACCTTTGAAATACCCTTCCGGAGTGAAGTAGTGGACTGGGCACTTCTCATGGCCAATAGTGGCGGTCTTGGGCCCTTAACTGCAATTCACAGCACTTAAAAGGGAAAATAAACAAATTGGGAAAGTTAATTTTATCTGGCATTATAAAAACTTTGCGCTTATAAATGCTGTATTTTGCAACCTTAAGGCTTACTTTCACTATTAAGTTGCTGAAAATATTGTACCTAGCAAACAGTGATGAACCCTATTGATTTCTAGGTCATCCACCTCAAAATAATTCTGCTACTGAATTAAATGGAAATCATAACTACAAATTATAAATCACAAAAATTACAACAGTTGAAATATGAGCAAACTAAAAATAAATGAGGATGCTTTGGGATAACTGGACAAAACGTGACTAATGCAAGCATTTAGAAGTAGGAAGCAGCCATGGTCACAATACAGTTCATAGAACATAACAGCACAGTACAGGCCCTTCAGCCCTCGATGTTGTGCCGATCTGTCATACCTAACTCAAGCCCATCTAACCTACACTATTCCATGTACGTCCATATGCTTGTCCAACGACGACTTAAGTGTACCTAAGGTCGGCGAATCTACTACCTTTGCAGGCAAAGCGTTCCATTCCCTTACTACTGAGTAAAGAAACTACCTCTGACATCTGTCCTATATCTTTCACCCCTCGTGCTCACCGTCACCATCCTAAGAAAAAGGATCTCCCTATCCACCCTATCTAACCCTCTGATTATTTTATATCTTTCAATTAAGTCACCTCTCAACCTTCTTCTCTCTAATGAAAACAGCCTCAAGTCCCTCAGCCTTTCCTCGTAAGACCTTCCCTCCATACCAGGCAACATCCCAGTAAATCTCCTCTGCACCCTTTCCAAAGCTTCCACATCCTTCTTATAATGCGGTGACCAGCACCAGAGTTTTGTACAGCTTCACCATAACCTCTTGGTTCCGGAACTCGATCCCTCTATTAATAAAAGGTGAAACACTGTATGCCTTCTTAACAGCCCTGTCAACCTGGGTGGCAACTTTCAAGGATCTGTGTACATGGACACAGAGATCTCTCTGCTCATCTATACTGCTAAGAATCTTACCATTAGCCCTGTAAAGTTCAGTCTTCATCTTTAGTATGCAGGGACTGGTCATTGCCAACATCCACATGTGAAGCCTAGCTACATGCCAAGATCTGTGTCATTCAGTAGAACAAGTGCTTCACGTCTTTTTTAATGTTATCAGTGTTCCAGTGAACAATGCCTTCACTTTTACAATGTTCGCTATTACCGTTATAACCCCACAACAAAACAAATTGCTAAAACAAGGTACATTTATTCCATTTAAGTAGTATTGATGCTATTTATATAATTGTGGATCTGCCACCTCAGACTAATAGTTGAAAGAAAGACGTACTAATATTGTATTATTTAAATCACTAAGGATGTGCTTTTCAAGTTCTTTTTATTCAAAAAAAGACAGCCAATATAAGAGATATTTAAGATTTGTGTGGTACAAATATACAATGCAGAAGTAGTGAAATGGAGTGCAGTAGTAAAGGTTTCATGCACCTGACTCCTGCAGCAAACTCAGACTTCAATATGACCATTTTTGAAACCTTCCTAAGGCTCCAAGTGTGAACACTGATAACAGATCCCACTTAAGCCTAAAAAAGTCACATTTACAAGAGCACAGCTGGCTTTAACGGATCCTCACTGCAAGCCCCTGCTATCTCTAGCTCCCCAAGGTCTATTGTGATTTTTTCAAATCACTTGAGATAATGTCGGAGAAAAAGGGTGAGTGGCAGTTCATGAATTTCTTTGAAGGTCTGGCGTAGACATGATGGATCAAATGGCCCTTTATGTTGCAACAATTCTGATTCTACCCTGTCAGTTTTATTAACATCCTTTTTATATGCTTTTAGTGTAGAAAGGAGTGGTCCTGTGGCTCAGTGGGTAGTGTCCCAGCCTCTGATACAGAAGCCATGAGTTTGGGAGTCCTATTTCAAGGTATGATAGCCACAGAAGGCACAATCATAATTTATTCAGACAGGCCAGTTTTCAACCTGTCAATCTTTCAAAGAAATTCCTGATTGGCCACATGCTCGATGTACAGTGGGACCACTCATTCTCACATCAGGGGAAAACCCGCCACAGAATCAGACAAAAACACTTGCTTTTTACTACCTCAAGTCACCAGATGTGGGAAAGCCTCCCTATTAGTGTAGAAATGTATTTCAATACTCTTCAGGGATATACAAGGAAATAAATATTGAAGCTAACTGGAAGAACAAGCAATACTTTGGTACAGAATTATCAGATGAAATTCTAAAAAGCCTTCAGAGGGAAGGAATGAGACAAAGGGATTTAGAACAAATTTGAAATGTGGAGTCATGCAGCTGAAATTCTTGCTGTTCTGATATAGACTTATCCAACAATATCTAATTATCCAAATACCCAAGCCCACAAAATTTAAAAAGGATGAATGTAAAAATAGTTAAGTACAAACAATAATAAGTTTGTACTTATATAGTAGCTTAAATGCAGTAAAACATCTAAAGACACTCAACTCTTACTTACCAGCAGGATTGAGAAGCTCCACATCAGTTGCCAGAACTAGCCTGAAGTGGGGAGACACAGATTTTAAGTCCCTGACAGTCTCCTTTCTTCCCATCTCCAACTTCTCCCAGCCTTTCAATCCTTATATTTTGTTCTCTCCAAATTACCACACATCTGACTTTATTTGCTACATCATTGTTAGCCATGCCTTTTGAGGTCAAGATTCCAATTTTGGGAATTCCATTTCTAAACCGTAGTGCCTCTCTCCTTGTTTAAGATGCTCCTTAATGCATATCACTTTGGCCAAGCTTTTGGGAAGTTGCTCCAGAATTTCACTTAATGTGGTATTGTGGAGCACCCAAGGATGTATTATTATGTCAAATGCACTGTATAAATGTGATGGGATACAGACTGAAAACCAATGGAGTAAAACAATAAAATTCTTTGCCACGTGTACCAATTTTAAGTGTTTTGTTAATTTTTGGTGCTTTAACTTGTTAGTGAAAAATGATGATAGAATAACAGAATCCCTACCCTACCCTTTCCCCTATAACATGGCATTGCCCATGTCCAATCCATCTAACTTACACACCCCTGAACTCTACGGGCAATTTAGCATGGCCAATTCACCTAACCTACACATCTTTGGACTGTGGGAGGAAGCCGGAGCTCCTGGAAGGAGCCACGGGAGAACATGCGAACACCAGACAGTCGCCCGAGGGTGGAATCAAACCCGGGTCCTTGACACAGAGACAGCAGTGCTAACTACTGAGCCACCATGCTGCCCTCACCTGGTTTCTAAGATAACAAAATGTGAGGCTGGATGAACACAGCAGGCCAAGCAGCATCTCAGGAGCACAAAAGCTGACGTTTCGGGCCTAGACCCTTCAGAGAGGGGGATGGGGAGAGGGAACTGGAATAAATAGGGAGAGAGGGGGAGGCGGACCGAAGATGGAGAGTAAAGAAGATAGGTGGAGAGAGTATAGGTGGGGAGGTAGGGAGGGGATAGGTCAGTCCAGGGAAGACGGACAGGTCAAGGAGGTGGGATGAGGTTAGTAGGTAGCTGGGGGTGCGGCTTGGGGTGGGAGGAAGGGATGGGTGAGAGGAAGAACCGGTTAGGGAGGCAGAGACAGGTTGGACTGGTTTTGGGATGCAGTGGGTGGGGGGGGGGGGGGGGGGGGGGGGGAGAAAGAGCTGGGCTGGTTGTGTGGTGCAGTGGGGGGAGGGGACGAACTGGGCTGGTTTAGGGATGCAGTAGGGGAAGGGGAGATTTTGAAACTGGTGAAGTCCACATTGATACCATATGGCTGCAGGGTTCCCAGGCGGAATATGAGTTGCTGTTCCTGCAACCTTCGGGTGGCATCATTGTGGCAGTGCAGGAGGCCCATGATGGGCATGTCATCTAGAGAATGGGAGGGGGAGTGGAAATGGAAATCTGCCACAACGATGCCACCCGAAGGTTGCACGAACAGCAACTCATATTCCACCTGGGAACCCTGCAGCCATATGGTATCAATGTGGACTTCACCAGTTTCAAAATCTCCCCTTCCCCTACTGCATCCCTAAACCAGCCCAGTTCGACCCCTCCCCCCACTGCACCACACAACCAGCCCAGCTCTTCCCCCCCACCCACTGCATCCCAAAACCAGTCCAACCTGTCTCTGCCTCCCTAACCGGTTCTTCCTCTCACCCATCCCTTCCTCCCACCCCAAGCCGCACCCCCCGCTACCTACTAACCTCATCCCACCTCCTTGACCTGTCCGTCTTCCCTGGACTGACCTATCCCCTCCCTACCTCCCCACCTATACTCTCTCCACCTATCTTCTTTACTCTCCATCTTCGGTCCGCCTCCCCCTCTCTCCCTATTTATTCCAGTTCCCTCTCCCCATCCCCCTCTCTGATGAAGGGTCTAGGCCCGAAACGTCAGCTTTTGTGCTCCTGAGATGCTGCTTGGCCTGCTGTGTTCATCCAGCCTCACATTTTGTTATCTTGGAATTCTCCAGCATCTGCAGTTCCCATTATCTCTCACCTGGTTTCTGTCTGTTTCCCTGCCATCACTACTATTCTGCACCCTCACCATTCACTACACCATGACATACGAGATCCAGGATTGAGTTTCCAATCACATATCTGTGCCATAATCAAAATGGCCTACTTCCACCTGCATACTGGCTTGACCTCACTCCATCTCATCCCCCTATGAAACCCTCATCCATATCATTGCTACATATAAATGGTGATTCCATTGCACTGCTGGCCAGCCTACCAAGCTCTCTGGTCCATAAAACTAAAAGTTCAACTAATGTCCGCAGGCAATACCTTAACTCACATCAAGTCCCACTTTCTCATCATCTCAGATTTTGCTAAAAAAAGTCAGTCACTCCCAGTTTAACAACGTGTCAATTTTAAAATTCACCCACTGTTTTCAAATCTCTCCACCAGCCTTGCATGTCCTGTATTTGTCATCTCAACTTGGAAATATCTATGCTCCTTTATATCTAGCCTTCAGCAATCCTATTGTTCACAACTTCACCATCACCAGTGTATCTTCAACAGCCAGTTCTCTTATCCCCAAAATTCCCTACATAAAATCTGTCTCTCTCACCTTTTATCCTTCCTATGTCATATTACAACACTGAAGGAGGTCATTTGCTTCTTATTCAAGTGTACTGGCACACATGTATGTTCATTGGGAGTTGATTAGCTCAGTTGGCCACATAACTGGATCGCAAAGCAAAGTGATGCCAATCTGGGTTCAATTCCCACATAGGCTGAGGTTGCCACAAAGCACACTAATTCTCAGCCTCTCCCCTCATTTGAGGCATGACGACACTCAAGTTAAATCACCAATCATTTCTCTGTAATAAAATAACAGCCCTATGCTCCACTTGTACAATAGTGAATTTTTCTTTGTAATTGGTAATGTCAATGTTAGCGCCTGAAGACCAGTTCATTTGGTGCCATTCACCTACCTTTTCCCCATAGCCCAGCAAATTTTTCTTTTTTTTTCCTGAAAAAATACTCTAGGCTGTTTTACTATGGGTTTGGTGTAATGTAGAAATGTAACTTGTTGCTGTATCAGTTGTTGAATCACAGCTCAAAATCTCTGTCTTTAAAATGAGGAACCTCAATTAAGAATCTAATGCTCAAAATGGAAGTATCACATTGATGCAATTGTCTGTGAATAATTGGGATGAGAAATGCTCTCATTCTGCACGTAAATTACAACATTTAAAAAAAACATTTGGCAGGTACATGAATAGGAAAGGTTTAAAGTAACATGCACCAAAAAGTTGAGGGATATGGAACTAGTTCAGTTTAGGACACCTGATCACCATGAGTTGGACCAAAGGCTCTGTTTCCATGGTGTATGACTCTGACTATAACTCCAACTGGGATGGGTACATTCACCATTTATTAAGCATACCAGTTGAAAGCATCACATCTTCTATTTTAGCTCATGCACCGTCACGACAAGTTTATTTTGTTTCATGGTGAAAGGAGGAAGTGAAAGAACCAAATTCATTCCAAAAGCAAAATACCAAATATGCTTGAATTTGAACTAAAAACAAAATGCTGGAAATACAGTGAGCAAGACAGGCAGTATGCGTGGAGACAGAAACAAACTTAACATTTCAGGTCTGTGATCTTAATTTCACCTTGTTACCTCTGGGAGGGTCGGGGGGGTGCGGTGGGCACGGGGAAGGTGGGGCACAGGTCACAATTAATGACGTTTTGGACCTACTGAGAAAATTTGAGTGGTACAGGTAAATTTTCATCCCTCTCCTCAAATCTAGAACAATCACCTTTATTCAGTAGAATCCTAGAGAACTCTCAAAATCATGTTCAGAACCTAGCACACTGCAAATTTAACAAAAAGTACATACAGGGTAACAGGAACAACAGGGAATTAGCTTTATTTCACAAAGAAATGACCAGGAAAACTGCTTCGGTACTATAGTAACACAATCAAGTAAAGGCTCATGACTGTTGATCCTTGGTAATATATTCAAAAGTGTTTCAAACCCCCAACAGCAACAAATAGCTACAGTCCCTTCAACTACCTTACAAATGAGGATCCATTTAACTACATTATAAAAACACTGTTACCAGCATATTTAGCCATTGTTCCAGGTAAAACGTTTAACTCTAGTTTTAATTCAACACAGTTGGAAAGGCTGTAATTTAGAGAGATGCCTGCTGTTTAAACAGCCATTGCAATTACTTAATTAAAGACAGCAGATATTTCACAATGAACACAGTACTTACGGATCACACCTGCAAATGCTAACAGGAAACATGGATAATGTTTGACTGCAGTTGACAGGTACAAATTTATCCCACACAGCCAGGTTAGTAGAAATGAATGGGCCTAGTACCGCATCATGTTGAATGGTTTTAATGTATCGATAAAAACAAACTGAAAAGTTACATGGAAAAAAAGACATATTCCTGAATTTTACAGAGGTAATGCTTTAAATGTGTTCAAATCAAGGGTTTGGGAAAAAAGTGCCATTTTACCAATTTGCACAAAGTGGATAAAACTGTCTTCTCAAAAAAACAAAATGCAATCATTGTCACAGTTTCAAAGTTCAACTCAAGCCACTCCAATGCCACAGGTTTCAATAATAACAAATTGTAAAGATCACAAAATTATTACATTATAATTCTCAAAATGGGCAGAAATCCTAAAATTGACAATTTTGTCAATTCTTTCTTGCCCAATTGCAGTGAATCACCATTATTTTCCTTCAAGTTATTTTACTTACCAACATGACTAATCTTAACTGCATTAGCATCTAAGCTTTTAAATCACTTGAGCTGTAAACCCACTTCATTTGAAACATTAAGCTGAAAAGTTTGCATATACACTCTAGAACAATTTATTTTCATAATGTACCAATTCCAGCCTGTCGAAAGTCAGAATTATGGCTGATTTTTTAAAAATCTATTGCAGCATCAAGGTGCCCCAAAGCACATTTCAGCCGAAATATCTTTAAAATGTAGTCGGTTATAATTCTGTAAATATGAAAACCAATTTACACGCGGCAAGGTTTCATGAACAGCTATTAAATAAAGTAATCCGATAATTTACCCTATGTACTTATTGCTCCAGCGATAATTGTGGATCAGGACATATTCTACTCTGAATGGTGTGGCAGGATATTTTACATTGATCTCAGAAGACAGATCATCTTTTTAACATCCCATCTAAAGGACGGTGTCGTATCTTGAACATGTAGCATCTCCACAGAACTGCACTGAAGTGCTAGATTAAATTACACATTCACATTTTTGGAGCAGGACTCTAACCCCACAATTTTTTGACTGAGAAACAGGAGTGCTATGCTGAATCAGGCTGACACAAAAGAAATGGTAGTCATCATTCTGGCTTCAGACAAAAAATAAGCATGGAAATGCATTTTCTTCATCTAAAATACTTTGCGACCTTTTTCTTAAAATTGACGCTCAATTGTAAGTAACATATAATACGGCTATGAAGTCCTCACAACTAAACACAGCAGCTTTTCAAGCTCTCCTGGCATCTTGAACATTACTTCTTCATCTCACAACGTAATCAACAGTTTAAATTTCACATCAATACAAATGGCGCTGCATTACCAAAACACTTGAAAGCAAGGCAAGACAGTCAACCCCTAAAGCTTGTCTGATCATTACAACTTTGTACTGCAATACATTGCACTACAATTTAGGCTGGCTGTAGAATAATGAAGCTCTATAAAACTGAGTGGACGAAAGAGACACATTTCCATTAGCAGAAACATTAATAATTAGGGGACATTGATTTAAGGTAACCTTTGGAAGGATAAGAGGGGAGTTGAGGAGCATCTTTTCAATCCTAAAGATTATAGGGGTCTAGAACTCACCGTCTGAAAGGATGGTAGAGACAGAAGCCCTCAAATGCTCAGGATTTGTTTTAATACTGGAGAAATGCTATCTTTAAATTAAGGTAAATATAGGCCCATCTGTTCTGATGACAACGACCAGGCTGTTATGTACCACTTTGCTGCTGTGTGAACATGTTCATCAAAATTTGATCCTGTTTAAATGTTGCAATCAAATGAGAATTCTATTGGATTGTTAATGCAATGGAACTGGTGCAAATTCACATGAGTGTTAACTGAAGTGTTGTTTTTGCTTGGGTCAGAAGGTTGTAAACTAGAGAACAGAGATTGTAGACTGAAAGGCATTTTGAGAAAACATCATTGACCTCAGTCATTAACTCGGTTTCCCTGTTCACAGATGTTGCCTGATTAGTTGATCTCCTAGCATTTTGTTTTCAATATTCTCATTTGCTGCATGATTTTCCTCAGTGCAAATTGTTTGCCTTCAGCAGTGAATTCTCTTAAAAACTAGTGTATTCACTGTGAGTGGTTAAAAATGTCCTGAAAACATGATAGATGGTCTAGAAATGAAAGATCTTTCTTCAAACCTAATTTATCACCTCAAACTCTTCATCATTATCACCAGTGATAGAATCATATTCACTAACACATCACTCCCATATTACAGAACTCAAAATATAATCTCCAGGTATAACTCAAGCTCTGTCAGACAAAGTTTTACATTTTGTATGGAATCCAATTGACTCTCATTGTTCAAGTAGGCAAGTCTGATAGTTCTGCATACCCTTAGCACATTGAAAGGAAATGAAGTGAAAGTGAGTGTCACTATAATCCCAGAGCACTACAGGCTCCTCTCTCATTAAAGAGACCTGACTGGCTGCAAGTTTAACCCAAGGGTCACTATACATCAGGAAAGGGGTGAAGCTGAGAAGGCCGAGTCATGGTAACCTCAGCCTGTACGAAAATTGAACTAGTGTTGTATGCATCACTCTGCATCACAAACCAACTGTCCAACTAACTGAATCCCTGGAAGGGAAAGGCTACCACGCAACTGCATTAAAAAAGGCACATTGTCCTGCATTTCACTGAAATTATAGTGATAATTGGGGAGGAATAATATCGCTCAGTGACTGACATTCATACCGCAGTAGAACTTGAACAAATTTATCAGGCAGCTCGCAAGAATCTAGTACAAACAGTCTGTCTTCTATTTTAAGATCTCTAATGTGAGCGAAAATGTTATTGACCTATTTTCAAGTCACTATTTAAAAAAAAAACTTTGTTAAAATAAAATCTTTGCTGTCAGTGAGTCATCAGTTCTGAAGAGAAAAATAAGTAACACCAGTTAGGAACAGCAAGGGAGTAGTCACCTCGTTAGGGGTTTACTACAGGCCCCCCCAATAGCAGCAGGGAGATTGAAGAAAGCATAGGTCGACAGATTTTGGAAAACTGTGGACGTAGTAGGGTTGTTGTAATGGGTGACTTTAACTTTCCTAATATGGATTGGAACCTCCTTCGAGCAGAAGATTTGAATGGAGCTGTTTTTGTAAGGTGTGTTCAGGAGGGTTTCCTAACACAGTACGTTGACAGGCTGACGAGGGGAGAGGCCATTCTAGACTTGGTGCTTGGAAATGAGCCGGGGCAGGTATCAGATCTTGTGGTGGGAGAGCATTTTGGTGATATTGACCATAACTGCCTCACATTCTACATAGCTATGGAGAAGGAGAGGATTAGGCAAAATGGGAGGATATTTAATTGGAGACGAGGAAACTATGACGCGATTAGACATAAGTTAGGCAGCATGGACTGGGAGCAATTGTTCCATGGTAAGGGCACTATAGACATGTGGAGACTGTTTAAGGAACAGTTGTTGTGAGTGATGAATAAATATGTCCCTCTGAGACAGGCAAGGGGTAAGATAAAAGGAACCTTGGATGACGAGAGTGGTGGAGCTTCTTGTGAAAAGGAAGAAGGCAGCTTACGTAAGGTGGAGGAAGCTAGGGTCAAGTTCAGCTAGAGAGGATTACACGCGGGCAAGGAAGGAGCTCAAAAATGGTCTGAGGAGAGCCAGGTGGGGGCACAAGAAAGGCTTGGCAGAACGAATTAGGGAAAACACAAAGGCATTTTACACTTATGTGAGGAATAAGAGAATGGTCAAAGAAAGAGTAGGGCCGATCAGGGATAGCATAGGGAATTTGTGTGTGGAGTCTGAGGATGTAGGGGAAGCCCTAAATGAGTTTTTTGCTTCTGTCTTTACGAAAGAAACGAACTTTGTAGTGAATGAAACCTTTGAAGGTGTGCATGCTGGAACGGATAGAGATAGAGGAAGCTGATGTGCTGAAACTTTTGTCAAACATTAAGATTGACAAGTTGCCAGGCCCGGACCAGATTTGTCCTCGGCTGCTTTGGGAAGCGAGAAATGCAATTGCTTCGCCACTTGCGAGGATCTTTGCATCCTCGCTCTCCACTGGAGTCGTACCTAAGGACTGGAGAGAGGCAAATGTAATTCCTCTCTTCAAGAAAGGAAATAGGGAAATCCCCGGCAATTACAGACCAGTAAGTCTCACGTCTGTCGTCTGCAAGGTGTTAGAAAGGATTCTGAGGGATAGGATTTATGACCATTTGGAAGAGCATGGCTTGATCAAATGCAGTCAACATGGCTTTGAGGGGGGCAGGTCATGCCTCACAAGAGTTCTTAGAGTTCTTTGAGGATGTGACTAGAAAAGTTGATGAGGGTCGAGCTGTGCATGTGGTATATATGGACTTCAGTAAGGCATTTGATAAAGTTCCCCATGGTAGGCTCATTCAGAAGGTCAGGAGGAATGGGATACAGGGGAACTTAGCTGCCTGGATACTGAATTGGCTGGCCAACAGAAGACAGCGAGTGGTAGTAGAAGGAAAATATTCTGCCTGGAAGTCAGTGGTGAGTGGTGTTCCACAGGGCTCTGTCCTTGGGCCTCTACTGTTTGTAATTTTTATCAATGACTTGGATGAGGGGATTGAAGGATGGGTCAGCAAGTTTGCAGACGACACAAAGGTTGGAGGTGTCGTTGACAGTATAGAGGGCTGTTGTAGGCTGCAGCGGGACATTGACAGGATGCAGAGATGGGCTGAGAGGTGGCAGATGGAGTTCAACCTGGATAAATGCGAGGGGATGCATTTTGGAAGGTTGAATTTGAAAGCTGAGTACAGGATTAAGGATAGGATTCTTGGCAGTGTGGAGGAACAGAGGGATCTTGGTGTGCAGATACATAGATCCCTTAAAATGGCCACCCAAGTGGACAGGGTTGTTAAGAAAGCATATGGTGTTTTGGCTTTCAATAACAGGGGGATTGAGTTTAAGAGTCGTGAGATCTTGTTGCAGCTCTATAAAACTTTGGTTAGACCGCACTTGGAATACTGCATCCAGTTCTGGTCGCCCTATTATAGGAAAGATGTGGATGCTTTGGAGAGGGTTCAGAGGAGGTTTACCAGGATGTGGCCTGGACTGGAGGGCTTATCTTATGAAGAGAGGTTGACTGAGCTCGGACCTTTTTCATTGGAGAAAAGGAGACCTAATTGAGGTATACAAGATAATGAGAGGCATAGATACAGTTGATAGCCAGAGACTATTTCCCAGGGCAGAAATGGCTAACACGAGGGGTCATAGTTTTAAGCTGGTTGGAGGAAAGTATAGAGGGGATGTCAGAGGCGGGTTCTTTACACAGAGAGTTGAGAGCATGGAACGCGTTGCCAGCAGCAGTTGTGGAAGCAAGGTCATTGGGGTCACTTAAGAGACTGTTGGACATGCATATGGTCACAGAAATTTGAGGGTGCATACATGAGGATCAATGGTCGGCACAACATTGTGGGCTGAAGGGCCTGTTCTGTGCTGTACTGTTCTATGTTCTATGTTCTAAATACAGAATGAATCAGTAGAAGTACCATAATCTCCTTTTCAATAGTTTTCGTTCAGCTGGATTGAAAATTTTGAAGACACTGAATGATCTGTCAAACACTAGAATGGACAAGAAACAAAATGAACATTTATAATGACTCGATTTCAAGTGGAAGGCACACAGGTAATTTTTTGTCAAGATTTTAAACCAGTCTTTTTTTTAATTTATTCATTCACAGGATGAGGGCATAATTGGTTAGACTGGCATTTATTGCTTATCCCCAATTACCCAGAGAGTAGTTAAGAGACAACCACATTGCTGAGGGTCTGGAATCACATGTGGGACAGACCAGGATAGGATGCAAGCTTCCTTTCCTAATGGAAAATGGTGAACCTGATGGATTTTTCCAACAATCGACAATAGATTCATGGTCATTCCAGATTTTTATTGAATTCAAATTCCACCATCCTGAAATCAGGTCCCAGAACATTTCCTCAGTCTCTGGATTAACAGTCCAGTGATAATACCACTAGGCTGATGGCTTCTCTTTTTGTAGTGTAGTAAGCATTAAATATTTACACTTTAATAACCAGAGCAAAATTGACTAACAAGACCTACCTACAAAACACTGAAAAGAGTTGGTTGGAGAAATCATTGCAATATACTGCAAGTAGCCTAATACTAGGAGAACACAAGCAAACACTAGTGACTTGCACTGCAAATAGGTGTTTATTTGTTGACTGAAGGCTATAGCTTTTCAAACATTAGTCTCAGTTTCAAGACCAAAACAAGTGAATATAAATTTCAGAACTGCGTCCAGAAACAAAGCTGAACGAGGTCATCGATATAGGTTGAAGCGAGGTCATATGGGAGTGCATGAGGGATAAATTGGACAGATTTATGGAGGTACAGGGAACTAGTGGAGGCTAGCCTGGACCATGTTAATGAAAGTGCAGGGACAGGGTAGGCAAGCAATGCTACTCCAAATGGCTTAGATCAAATGAAGGCTAAAAGTAGTGATCCTGGCAGCTAAAAGTTATTATCCTTGGATAAGAATACAGATGATCATGGAATAGTGTAGGGGGTTGGGCTTAGATTAGTTCACAGGTCGGCGCAACATCGAGGACCAAAGGGCCAGTTCTGCACTATGTTGTTCCATGTTCTAGTGAAGCCAGTTAGAAAAATATTGTTAAAAATAAACCTATTACAAAAAATTGAAATGGAATCTGCAGGACAGCAATGTCTGAAAAAGGTTAGTATTGCAATGATAAATGAGAAGAATCTCAGAGATGGGAAGAGATGTGCAGGAATAAAGTCAGCTCAAAATTAAGTAAGATGCAGAGATATTATACTATCAAAAGGATTCAGAAACGGCAGTTGAGGAGGCTAATGCTTAGAAGTTTGTAGGAACTAAGTTAATGACTACAGTTTTTGTCTTCCCAATATTGAGCTGGGAAAAATTTTGTACATATATGGTAGTTTAGATAAGCATCTGACTTTGAATCAGTTATTGTTGAGAAGATAAAGACAAGCATGAATACGGCTCCTGATCCCATGCTTCTAGAAACTGTCACCATAGTGAAAAGGGTGAGGAGAAGAGGATGGACGAAGGACACTGTGGAGATTGTTCTGCTTGCATGAAGAATACATGGATGTGTTATTAGAACAGATACAGTTGGAACTGGGATAAAAAGCAGCACTGTAAAGGTGGATTTGAGGCATTTTCCAGTGTGATACAAATGACCAATTGCTTTCAAGGTCAAGTTCAAGAAGGATGGCCTAACTAGTTAAACAGAAAAAGACATTTATGACTTTAATTCAAAGAAAATGGTAGAACAGTTAGAACACAGAACATAGAACATAACAGCACAGTACAGGCCCTTCAGCCCTCGACGTTGTGCCGACCTGTCATACCTATCTGAAGCCCATGATCACATCTCTTGTTCAAACAAAGGTATCAAAAATGTGTTATTAAAAGATACAAGAATAGCTGAAATTTAGAAACTGAAAAGGCCAAGTAAATCATAGAATACTCATTAGATTACACCACTTTAAAAATCTTGGAATCAGACAAGGTTTTTGACAAGTTGATACTTTTTGTGTCATTTAAACAAAATTGCTGTCATAAACATTCTTGACTTGCTTTATGCCAATATAAAAATAACCTAAAATATTGAATTGTAATGCTCAGATATTTCAGGAACTTGAGAAGTTAGAAGATTAATTTTTTCTTTGTTATTGGTTTGACCTTAAACAAGCCTTGAACAATCTAACATATCTAGGTTTGACAATCCTAAATTACAATTCAAATAATATTAGAGAACATACACCTGGGCTAATTATGTTTTATCAAGTCCTTCAGAACCACAAGCAGTAAATTAGTTGATCTCTTTTGTAGCCCATGTTGAGCAATCAATTAATGTAAATGGCAGACAGTCTTTTTAAATAAAAAGCAACATTTAGTAGGCAAAACTATCATTTTCATTTAAAACTGCTCAAATTTGCAAGGTTGTCGTTGAATGTCTCTTCTGCTTCCTTCCAGTCCTCCAACCCCCATACCAATTAACCCTACCAATACAAAAAATCCATTTTTCTTGACATTAGACAGAACTAACATCCAATGGGCCCAGGGTTCATGACAAGCAGGCCAAGGCTCAGCAATCCAAATGGCTGAGAGCAAGCATTGCTGAGAACAGAAAAGGTTCAAAGAATTGAACAGCCACCTTGGTTCACTGCATCCCCACAAAGCAGAAGGTGTCACAGCAAAATTTTAAACTACAGAATTTAAAGCAATATTAGTGGACAACTTACATTAATGAATTCCCAAGACTGAATTATTTCTATCCTCAACAGATGGACTATAATGAAACTACTTGAAAGTTGAAAATAACACTGGCTTATATTCTCAGCTACCTGCAGTTCCAATATAGCAACAGGGGTTAGGGCATTCCTTTTCAGGTTGATGACTCATGACCAGTGGAGCTCCAAAGGGATCAGTGTTGGGGCCACAACTGTTTATGATATCTATTAACGAGTAAACAAGTGAATGTTCTGTAGTCAAGTTTGCAGACAACACTAAAATAGATGGAAAGGCAGGTTGAGAGGGAGATATAAACAGTTTCCAGAGAGATATTGAGATAACAAGGTGCAGACCCTAGGCCCGAAACATCAGCCTTCCTGCTCCTCTGATGCTGCTTGGCCTGCTGTGTTCATCCAGCTCTACACCTTGTTATCTCAGATTCTCCAGCAGCTGCAGTTTCAGCTATCTCCAGAGAGATATTGATAGGTTAAGTGGGCAAAAATGTGGCAAATGGGAAAATGTACAGTTCATCATTTTGGAAGGGAAAACAAAAGAACAGAATATTATTTAAATAGAGAAAAACTGCAGAAAGCTTGGGTATGTGGGGGGTACTTGTACACAAAACACATGGAGCTAGCACACTGAGGCAGCAAGTAGAACATAGAAAAGTACAGCACAGTACTTTGGCCCTTCGGCCCACGATGTTGTGCCGTGGATTAATCCTAATTCAAAAATAAAATAACCTAACCTACATTCCCCTCAATTCACTGCTGTCCATGTGCATGTCCATCAGTCGCTTAAATGTCACTAAAGACTCTGCTTCCATGACTACCACTGGCAAAGTATTCCATGCGCTCACAACTCTCTGGGTGAAGAACCTCCCTCTGACATCAACTCTATAGCTTCCTCCTAACACCTTAAAACTATGACCCCCCCGTGGCACTCAATCCTGCCCTGGGGGAAAGTTTCTGGCTATCGACTCTATCCATGCCTTGTACACCTCGATCAGGTCACCTCTCTTCCTCCTTCTCTTCAGTGAGAAAAGTCCGAGCTCAGTCAACCTCTCCTCCTAAGACAAGCCCTCCAGTCCAGGCAGCATCCTGGTAAACCTCCTTTGCACCCTCTCCAAAGCCTCCACATCTTTCCTATAATAGGGCGACCAGAACTGGACACAATATTCCAAGTGTGGTCTCACCAGGGTTTTGTAGAGCTGCAGCAAAACCTCACCGCTCTTAAACTCAATCCCCCTGTTAATGAAAGCCAAAACACCATATGCTTTCTCAAAACCTTATCCACTTGGGTGGCAACTTTGAGGGAGCTACGCACTTGAAGACCAAGATCCTGCTGTTCCTCCACAATGCCGAGAATCCTGCCTTTAATCCTATATTCAGCATTTAAGTTTGACCTTCCAAAATGCATCACTTCGCATTTATCCAGGTTGAACTCTATCTGCCATTTCTCAGCCCAGCTCTGCATCCTGTCAATGTCTCGCTGAAGCCTGCAATAGCCCTCGATACTACCAACGGCACCTCCAACCTTTGTGTCATCAGCAAACATACTAACCCACCCCTCAATCTCCTCATCCAAGTCATTTATAAAAACTACAAAGAGCAGAGGCCCAAGAACAGAGCCCTGCGGGACACCACTCAGCACTGACCTCCAGGCAGAATACTTACCATCTACAACCACACTCTGACTCCTGTCAGCCAACCAATTCTGAATCCAGACAGCCAAATCTCCCTGTATCCCATACCTCCTGACTTTATGAACGAGCCTGCCGTGGGGAACCTTATCAAATGCCTTGCTGAAGTCCACGTACACCACATCCACTGCTCGAACCTCGTCAGCCTGTCTCATGACCTCCTCAAAGAACTCAACAAGATTTGAGGCATGACCTGCACCTCACAAAGCCATGTTGACTCCCTTTAATCACGCTATGCTTTTCCAAATAGTCATAAATCCTATCCCTCAGAATTATTTCCAAAACCTTGCTGACCACAGACGTAAGACTGACTGGTCTCTAATTTCCAGGGATTTCCCCATTCCCTTTCTTGAAAAGAGGAACAACATTTGCCTCCCTCCAATCTTCTGGCAAGACTCCCGTGGAGAGTGAGGAAGCAAAGATCTTCGCCAGTGGCTTAGCAACTTCCTTTCTCACTTCCCGGAGCAACCTAGGATAAATCTGGTCTGGCCCTGGGGACTTATCAATCTTAATGTTTGCCAAAATTTCCAGCACATCAACTTCCTCAGTCTCAATCTGTTCAAGCCTGTTTCCCTGCTCCTCAAAGTTCTCATTTACAACAAGGTCCCTTTCCTTAGTGAAAGCCGAAGCAATCAACTCATTTAGGGCTTCCCCTATCTGTTCAGACTCCACGCACAAGTTCCCTACGCTATTCCTGATCGGCCCTACCTTCTCCCTGATCATTCTCTTATTCCTCACGTATGAGTAAAATGCCTTCGGGTTCTCCCCAATCCTTCCTGCCAAGCCTTTCTCGTGCCCCCTTCTGGCCCTCCTCAGTCCACTTTTGAGCTCCTTCCGAGCAAGCCTGTAATCCTCTAAAGCTATGCTAGACCTTGCTTCCTCCACCTTACGTACGCTGCCTTTTTCTTTTTGACGAGAATCACCTCTGTTCCCATCATCGAAGGCTCCTTAATCTTACCCCTTCTTACCTGTCTCAGAGGAACAAATTTATGCATCACTCGCAACAACTGGTAATCAGGAAGACCATTGGATATGCTGGGTCTTATTTCAAGGGAGTAGGAATACAAAAGTAAGAAAGCCTACTGCAACTGTACAAGGTGCTGGTGAGATGACTTTTGAAGTATGTGAAGAGTTTTAGTCTCCTTAAGGAAATATACTATTTCATTGGAGGCAGATCAGAGAAGGTTCATGAGGATGATGCATGGTATGGAGGGATTGTCCTATAAGCACAGGTTGGGACTCTACTCATGATTATTTAAAAGAATGAGAGATGATCTCATTGAAATTCTAGGTGGCTTGACAGGGTAAATGCTGAGAGGATTGTTTCTCCTCATGCAAGAGTGTAGGACCAGAGGCCATAGTCTCAGAATGAGAATGAGGTGGCATTTCTTTTCTCAGAGGATTGCAAGTCTTTGGAACTCCTTGCCAGAGAGAGCAGTGGGGGCAGAGTCCTTGTGTATATTTAAGGCTGAGACAGGTTCTTGACCAACTGGGGAATTAAAGGTCACTGAGAAAATTCAGGAAAGTGGAGATGAGGAATGTCAGATCTACTAATATCACAAAACTTTAGAATGCAAACACAGCAAGTAATTAGGAAGGCAAATGGAATGTTGTTACATATTAGAAAGGGATCCGAATACGAAAATAAGGTTCTTTTGCTCAGTTGTACAGAACACAGCTAAGACCATATCTGGCGTTAAATCTAGAGAAACTCAGCACGTTTAGCAGCATTGTGGAGATAGAGTGGACTTCATAGGGTAGGTGCTGAAACATCTCAGTCTTAAATTGGCACCCCTTTATTATGAGATTTTGCCCTCTGGTCCTGCACTCTTGCATGAGGGGAAACAATCCTCTTAGCATTTACCCTGTCAAGACACTTAAGAATTTCAATGAGATCATAAAACAGATTAGAACCAGGGCGTGGAATTTTTTTTTTTAAATTGGGTCTCCCATTTGAGACTGAAATGAAGATTTTTCTCCCCCAATCTTGGAAGGCTCTGAGCCTGTGGAAGTCTCTTTCCCAGATAGTGATGGAGGAAAGGGCATGACGTTTATGTTTTAAAAGTAGAATTAGATAAAATCTTATCAAATGGCAAAGGAGGTTCAAGGGGCTAAATGCCCTACTCCTGGACGTAACTTTAAGTACTGTCTTAAAAAGGTGCGAAGATTCACTGGATTGGTTTCTGGAATGCATTGGCTAACCCAGGAGACCTGAGAAAAATGAGATATGGTCTCATTGAAATATTCTGAATTACTAGTGGGCTTGACCAGGCAGGATAAATGTCAACAGGCTACCTCCTCTTGCTGGAAAGTCTAGAACTAAGCCCTATAGTCTCAGAATAAGATATAGCTGCTATGAGGATGGATTTTGTCACTTAATGGGTTGTAAATCTTGGAGATTCTCTACTCCAGAGAGCTGTAGATGGTAAATCAATAATTATAGTGAAGTTTGAGATGAACTGATTTCTGGAAACTGAGGCAATCAGGAGATAGAAGGATAGTTCAGACCATGGGGCTGATGTGGAAGGTTTGCCATTATCTTACTGGTGGAGTAGGTTCAATTGGTCTTTGTCTACTCCTGTTCCAATTTAACGTAATATAAATGCTATTATAGTTTCATTATTGCAAATAAGTCTCCATATTGAGATCTTCTCTCCTTTCCAGTACTACTGTATCTGAACTTACTAATGCATATTGCCAGCACAAAGTTAAAGAGAATTAGAATATAAGCATAAATGAAAAATGAAAAAAATCCTCTACTTTGAGTAGAAAAGTACTTTTTATTAAAATTATAGTTTTTCCCGAAAGTGTACGGAAGCTATTTCTTCACCTGAAGATGCATATGTCCCTCATAGCAATTATAGACTTCTAATCACCTCAATAAAACCTCTAGTACATTTACTTCTAGAATATATTCAAAATAAGTACAAATCAGAGCTGTAGAATTTAAACTTCTATCAGCAAAAATCAGACTCTGGCTGACATTTGGATATGCCAATTAGTACTTCAGCACACTTGATGGTCTTCGAAGCAAAAGCCAAGTTAAAAAAATTCACTACCTACCCTCAGAATGTAATGAAAAGATTTGTCACGATAATCGGATTACTACAATGTGTCATTACAATCTTAGATTGAGGAATATTTGGCAGAAATCATCTGTTTTGCTTTTATATGCAGAAGTAGAATGAACACTGAATATATATTTCAAGTGTTTTTTTTAAACTAGTGTGTCACATATCTTTACATTCAATAATGTTAAATTCTAATTAAGACACGAGAGTTATCATTCAACACCGTGGATTTGTACATGCAGAATGTGAAGCAAGACATGACATGGTAGAAGACAAGGTGATCAAGAAACTAACAGATGAAAAATTTCAGTATTATCAAACATTAATACCCCGATGAAACCTCAATGTTTTCCTCCAATTATAGCAGACATTTACAATGAAATTCAAGCAACTTTTGTGATGCTAAGTTATTGTAATAGCCTCATTACTGGTAAACTTAGTACTGCTCCAGGTCATACCAAAAGTGTGCGCGCGCAGACACACAGCCCACTCTACAGATTTTTTTTAAAAATTTACCTTTGTTGATTTGTGACTCTGGGAGTTTTTCTTTTTCCCCTTTGGCTTTACCTGCACAAAACACAAACATACACATTAATTCAATACTCCAGCTGGCAGATATAGTGCCTCTATAGTCATTGTCATCCAACTTCATCTTTATACATGCATACGTTCCTCAATAACTTTCACAACAGGGGATGTAGCTTCTTTTCCTCAGATACTTACATACATAGCACAATGGCTAAGAATTTTACGAGAATCTACAATGATGGAAGAGATCTAAAATTTGATAACTCAATCCAAAATTAATTTATTTATACAGGGCACAAAAGTTAGCTGTTGTCTTAAGACAGCGTAAGAAAAAAAATCAATACTTTCCAATCTGACTGACGCCATCTCCACCTCTTCACTCCCTCCGCCATGCCGTACAAATGCAAATGGCGAAACACTTACTCAAATTTGCCAATGTGACTGAAAATGGCCCAATGGTATAGACAAAAGTTATTGACATTAAAAACAAATTGCTTGGAACATCCAATCCAAGACTTCCTTGCAGTGTGTTTCTGACATCTGTGAATAAATTTTCTTTTGCTTTCGATTCTCTTTATATGATGTCACAGCCGGGCATAAAATTGTAAAATGGTTTGAATTACCTTCTGTTGGGCTGTAACCTTTCTAAAATTCTCTAAGTTCTGGAAGGCTGACATTACAGAATGATTTCAAGGGACTGAATACAAGGTAAATAAAGTTAAAGGAATGGTAACAGGGAAAAAAAATCTTAAATTGATTTAAGCATAATGCAGGCAGAAAAGTGGATAAACTGTCAGTTGTTGAGAACGACAGTATCCATTTTCAATAGATCATAATTGGAAAAGGTACTTCATCAACTTAACGGATGAAAGCGAGCAATTGTTCTATAGCTGAGCAACAGCAGGAATGCATTATGCTAACTTTTTGATCTCAGCCATGAGGCTTTGCGTTTTGGCTACACATTAACAATAGATTTGTATTAATTACTCAACAAACCAATCTACATGCACGTAGAGTACGCATTTCAGGAGATTGAAGAATAGCAACTCTACACAACAGCAGTTTGCAAACTGAAACGACAAACAGGACAGTGGAGTGTTTGAAGATGATCGCTAGGTGTGATTCTTTAATGTGCATCATGCCTCAAATGTTTCAATGAGATACATTCTTACTGGCAAAGACTTTTCTGCAAAGATTATAAGCAATGTATCCAGTCATCACTAAAGTGTAAAATATTAAGCAGTTTCCTATGACCAAAATACAGGATTAAGTTGCGCATGACAACCACATAATTCATTTTTTCACTCCTTTACAGAAATTCACAAGCTTCCTCAATGGCACAATCCTAAACGAATGCCAACAGTACCACCAGACCTGCGCCAACAATATTGGTTTACCTAATGTGATACACCATAGTATTGCTTACAATACTTGCTCACAGAACTACAACAATGCTTAATTTAGAAAAAACAAAAATGGAAAATACCGTAACTATGCAGGAAGTCTGCTACCAACTGTGGAGACAGAAACAGAATTAATATCTTGACTCTTCAGACATATCAATTTGATTTGAAATGGTAACTCAATTTCTCTCTCACCAGATTTTGCAAGGCACAAGCACTCCCTGCAAGGTGTTTTTATTTCACACTTCCAGTTTCCGCAATATCATGCTTTCATTTTGTTTCAAAGAAGTTTATTTTACGAGACCACTGCATTTAAAAGCTGAGCTGAAGCACTTGTAAACTTTAATACTCTATATCTAGCTGCACACAAGTTCAAACTCTGCCAATGTGAGAAATGAAGGAAACAATTACCCTGTAAAAATCATGGTTTTAACATAATTGCCATATTCTGTACATGATCATCTCATCTAGCACTGGTGGTAATTACATAATTCCACATTTGTAACAAACATAATATATTTGTAATGATGTGTTATACCTTGTGGTAAATGTCAAAACAAAAAAAACAGTATAGTGGGGCTGGGAATACCTCTAGAGTTTAAAACCATGAGCTGTCAGCCCAGTTCCACAGCTCAGGCAAATTTAGTGGTCATTTTGTGGATTGTACAAGATGTCAGCAACATAACGTGTACCTAGTCTTTCAAGTCAACATAAAACTTAAAAGGTGCCACAGTTGTTTTGGACAAGGCATGAACATTTCTTTCGCCAACATTCCCTTCCTTTCACACTAGAACAAAAACATTCCACTCCTCAGGCCGACAAAACAAAATGCTAATAGTACATTATTGTCCAAAATGAAAATCAAGGGATTTACTTTCTGGTAAAACAACTTTTAGCTCCAGGGCTCATTGATGTCCTCCTCACAATTCATCACCCATGGTCAAAGTGCAATATCACCACAGGAATAAAAGAAATTCAAGAACCCAAAGGCTTCAAGGACATAACTCTCTTTAACCAGCATTTCAAGTATAATAGTGCTTAATATTCAAAGCACTTTTTTGTAACACAGCACTCCCAAGATTATGGAAGAGTTTGACAGGATAGACATTGAAAAGATGCTTACTTTGTTTTCTTAAACTCTAGGACCAACAGTACAAAACTAAAACTGAAGAAGAAAATAAGTGCGCAAGAGGACAGGCAGCATATGTGGAAAAAGTCAGTAGAACTAAAGTTTAGAAACATATTAGTCGCATAAGTGAAAGGAGGTGGGGTTGTAGAGAAAGGGTGGGAACTACAGAAGGGAACTACAGATAAAGTGCAGGCCAAAAGAGGATAAATGATCAGAGGATTCATGGTAAATTGGTAAAACGGAGTAGTAATACAATGAGCAAAGACACAAATGTCATGCCAAAAATTTGCTTTTTTGTCCCTTATCCAGTGTAGTTTAGATCCATGAAATCTCTTGTAATTTAATCTCTCCTGCCCTCCCTCTATCACAGACCTTCCCTTTTGGTTTTCCCACCTTTCATTTGCTCAAACCTATCACATTTTGAACTTTACAGATAACAAGGTGTTGAGCTGAAAGAACACAATAGGCCAAGCAGCATCAGAGGAGCAGGAAAGCTGACATTTTGGGCCTAAATTACAAGAGATTTCATGGATCTAAACTACATTGGTTAAGGGGCAAAAAAGCAAATTTTTTGGCATGACATTTGTGTCTTTGCTTGTTGTATTACTACTCCTTTTTAATCATTGTACCATGAAACCTCTAATCATTTACTGTCTCTTGGCCTGCACTTTATCTGTAGTCTCCACCCTTTCTCTACAACCCACCCCCTTTCACTTATGCAACCATTATGTTTCTAAACTTTAGTTCTGCTGACTTTTTAATCCTACAATGCTGCTTGGCCTGTTGTGTTCATCCAGCTCTACAGCTTGTTATCTCAGATTCTCCAGCATCTGCAGCTCCTACTATCTCTGAAATATTCTGAACTTTTTAAGAGTTCTGGTGACAGTTCACAGACTTGTTTCTCTCTCCACAGGTGCTGCCAAACCCGCCGCCATGTTTTCAGCATTTCTGTTTTTATTTTGGATTTCCAGTACCCTCAGTGTTGCGTTTTTGGACACGAACATACGCTAGCAACAACAAATCCATTATGGAATTCAGGAGAAATTTCTTTCCCAAGAATTTAAGATTCACCACCAAAAGAAGTTGAGACAAACATTTAAGGGAAAACTAGGTGAGCATGAAGAAGGGGTGCAACCAGCAGCGAGTGAAGTGTGCCAGTTTAATAAATGTGGGACTAGGTGAAATATGGAAAGGACATTTTTCTTTTTTCTGCTGCTGTTTTCCTAACTACTTTCATAGGTCAGTGTGGTAAGGAGCAAACCAAGGACCAAGAGCTGGGAGAATATCAAGGGATTAACAGAGAAGCACCAGGGATAAGTAAAAATCAGAGAATAAAAGAAGGTAACTAAAGTTAAAGTAAAGGAAGGGTCTTAAAGGTTAAGTAATTAGAAAAGTTAGCAGGTAAGACTAATCAAGCTAAAGTTTGAATCATGATAGGCATGGGGAGGGGAGTGGAATGTATGACTGTCATATGTGGGAAGTCACAGACCCTACCAATGTCCTAGATGAGAATGCGTGGAGGAAATGCTCCCAACTGTCGAAACTTGAGCTCCACATTTCAGAGTTCAAGCCGCTGAAGAAACTTGGGTCTGTTTTCACTTCCTTGAAGAATCAGCATCTCATCAGTTTCCAGAAGTGGAAAACAAATTTGTCAGCGGGGTCCCAGGGAACTTGGAGTTACACGGAGAGCTCATTTAGAGAGGTGGTCACACTGCAGCTGAAAGGTCCAGAGGAAGAGAGGCAATGGGTGACCACCAGGCAAAGAGAATCAGCAGTTGGTACAGAAGTTCCCTGGGCCCCCGCTCACAAGTTTGTTTTCCACTTCTTGAAACTGATGAGATGTTGATTCTTCAAGGGAGTGAAAACAGACCCAAGTTTTCCACACCTAAAGCAGCCCAACTGCACGGGGGGGGGGGGGGGGGGGGGGGGGGGGGGGGGGGGGGGGGAGAGGAGAAGGACAATAGTGACAGGGGACTTGTTGGTTAGGTGAACAGATAGGCATTTTTGCAGCTGCAGATGTGACTCCAAGATGGTATGTTACCTCATACCAGAAATATCCCTTGGTGCCTGTAGGGCATCCTGAACAGGGAGGATAGGACAGAGGCCATGGCACATACTTACCAATGACATAGGGAGAATGAGGAATGAGGTATGAGGTCTGGCATTAAGAATTTAAGAAGCTAAACAATAGACTAAAGTGCAGGACTTCAAAGGCTGTAGTCTCTGGATTACTCCCAGTGCCACGTGCTACCGAGTACAGAAATAGGAAAATATGGTAGATGAATGCATGCCTGAAGAGTTGGGGGCAGGGATGGTGGTGGTGGTGTTGGTGTCATCGATTCCTGGATCACAGGGCCTGTTTCTGGAGAAGATGAAACATGCACAATCAGGGCAGACTGCACGTGAACCAGACTGGGACAGCAACTTCGCAGGGTGGGTTTGCTAGTGCTGTTGGGAGGAATTTGAACAAGTTCAGCAGGGGGATGGGACAACATGTTGGTATGATATGACACAGCATGCTTTGGTAAAGGAACCGAGGCAGTAGTTTAGACATGTTGAATTTATAGGTAATAAATCAAGGCTGAATGGCCTCTACTTTGCACTATTTCCAGAGCTGTAACATCCCTCAAGAAGGTGCCTAGACTGAACACAATACTCCAAATGTAGTCTGACTTGTGATCTGTGCAGGTGTGGCATCACTTCCTTGCTTTTACTCTATACCTCTAATTATAAACCCAAGAAACCTCCAAGCCTTCTTAACAACCGTTTCAGTTTGTCTGATCATCTTCAAAGAATTATGCACGTCAGTCCCGGAAGTCCCTCTGTTCCTGTACCCCCCTCTGAGTTTTAGCACCGGGCCTGTATTATCTATTCATGTTTCTTCTACCAAAATGCATCACCTCATATTCCTCAGCATTGAGATTCATCTGCCAGGTGTCTGTCTATTTGGCCAACTTGTCAATGTCCCTCTGAAGTTGCTCAACTTCATCCTCACAATCCACCACCTATTCTCCCTAGCATAGCATCATTTGCATGTTCAGAGATTTTTCCCTTGACATCCGTCTCCAAGTTGTGTTATGCAAAATCAGAAAAAGCAAGGATCCCAATACTGATTGCTGGGGAGCACTACTTTCAATCAATTCATTTCCATTCTGAGAAATGTTCATCTATACCTACCCTGTCTCCTACCTTTTAGCCAACTTCTAATCCAAGAACACAACAATTTCAAACACTTCTAATTTGCTAATCAACCTGCCACATGGCAAATGTATCAAAGGTTTTCTGAAAGTTTAAACATGACATCCATAGCACCACCCTTATCCACTGCCTGTGCCACCTTGTCGAAGAACTTAATTTAAAGAACTGAATAATTTATTTTAAGTATGTATTTATCTTATTCTGTATTATGGCCTCCATCAGCTTTCCTAATATCAATGGCCAGCTGATGGGTCAGTAGTTTCCTGGGTTATCCTTTGACCATTTCTTAAAAATGGTGTCAAAATATCAATCCTCCAGTCCCCGTAACTAATTTTGCATTCAGAAGAGTCTGGAAAATTTCTATCACTGGCTCTGCAATTTTGTCCCTTACCTCTCTCATCACCTATGGTAAAGCCCATCGAGGGCTGGCAATTTTGGCTCCCTGCCAGTCTTTTTAGCACCTCTTCTTTATCTATCACTATACTGCTTGGTGGCGCAATGCCCACATTTTCAAATGGGCCGTTGTCACCATTTTCTAATTTGGTAACTACAGATGCAAAGTACTCATTTAGTACCTCTACCATACCCTTTCCTTCAGTGAACAAGCTGGATAGAAAGCAGGTTTTTCCCTCAGTTGAAGGGTCAGTAACAAGACAGCAGGATTCTAAGGTTAAAAGGCAGGAGATTTAGAGGAGATCTGAGGAAAGGTTTGAACCCAGATGTCAAGAAACTGAAATGCACTGCCTGGGAGGGTAGCTGAGATCAGTAACCTCACAAACCTTTGAATGAGCATCGAAAAATCACAACATTCACGACTGGAAAGTAGGACTCGTGTAGATTTAGAGTAACATTTTGTTGCTGCAGATTTGATGGGTCAAAGGGCATCTTCTGTATGCATGACTCTATGATTCTAAGAAAGGACCAGAAGGATTGTTGACAAAGTTAGATACACAAGAAAGGAAAGAATCTTAAGTGGAGTATAAAAATCAGCACAGACCAGTTGGACCAAACAGCTTCTCTATGCTGCAGAAAACATGCAATTGGGTGCAAAAGATTTCAGTGTCTAATGCAAAACACCTTTAACTTAACCCTGTTAATCACAGGCATATTAACAACTGAGAAACATCATGCTTTTTGTTTTGGTTCCTCAATGTGTTATCCGGAAATTGACAGGGGAGCAAGATACCTCAGCGGCTGTGAATACTGCTTTTCTCAAATTGTCAGTGTATGAGAAACCAGCACGCTTATTAAAACTCAATTTACTCACTGTCTAATACAAATGGCCCCCCCGATTTTGGTGGCAGTACAACAAATGTATTTCAATCAAAAACGCCTTAAAGAAATGGCTTCCAGTTTTATCCAAGTCAAAAGCATTAATCCCAAAAGGTATGACACAATCAAGCAGTTGTACATAATTGGTTCAGTACCTCCCTCCTCTGATTCATTAATCAACCAGCCAACCGGGGGAAAAACATCAGATAAACAAATATCTGGGCTGCAATTCCATAGAACATAACAGCACAGTTCAGGCCCTTCAGCCCTCGATGTTGTGCCGACCTGTCATACCAATCTGAAGCCAAAAGATTTATGATCATACATCATCAACAGAAACTAAATGGCAAAGATACTATGCACCTGTTGTCAATGCACTCCTTAAAAGTTGAAAACATCTATCCACTTATACTAGGAGCATAGCTGGAAACAATTAACTCCATATCAACATCCATTGTTACACAGCTTAAAAGAAAAACCTTTCCAATTTTTGTTTTAAGTAGTATAATGTCACCACACGAATAGGTCCTGGTTGGCAATGTTCCTGGAACAAGAAATATTGCTGGCCTCTACTGAATTGAGAATGGGAGTCAATAGTAGATAAGTAGGGAATAGTGGGTGAAATGAAAATATACTGCTGTCTTCGCTATGGAGGATTCAAAAATCATTTCAGTAATGCCATAAATCAGGAGGTGGAGCGGGGAACTTGGTGAAATTACAATCACTTGAGAATTGGTACAGAGCATAATGACAGAGCTATAGGCAGGCAAGTCCATGGTCCCTGATGGACTAAGTACCTAATGAAGTATTATATGCTCTGGTGTTAATTTTCAAAATGGTTTTAAATTTGGAAAGGCTCCATTAGGCTGGAAAAGTAGCAAATGTAACTCCTCTAGTCAAGAAGATAGGGATGCAGAAAACAAGGCAAGCCAATTAACTTGACATCTGCTGTAAGGGGAAGAGTTCAAGTTGATCACCAAGGAGGTTATATCTGGAACTTAGAAAAACTCAAGGTAATCAGAATTAGTCAGCAGGGTTTTGAGAAAGGGAAGTCATGTTCTAACAATTTATTGGAGTTCTTCATAGGAAAAAAAATGGATTATGGTTAGAGGGGATCCTGCACGTGCAGGATATTTGAATTTTCAGAAGCTATTTGACAAGGTGCCACTTTAAAGAATATTAAATAGAAACTCAGTGCCGAGACTAGTATTTTAACACGGATAGGAGATTGGCTAGCTGGTAGAAAACAAATTGTGATAGCGCACTAGAAATTTATCCCACTATTTCCAAAGTCGTCACAAAAGTTAAAGATTTTATAAAAAGGTACATAAAAGTAACAAATTTATCTTTCGAGCCAGATTGACAGACACTACTGGTTAAACCACAGCATCAAAATGGTATGGGGTGACTGTGGGAATAGGGTATTGAGTTGGATGACCAACAAGATCACATTGAACAGCAGAACAGGTTCAAAAACAAACAATGGCCTACCCCGATCCTACATTTTATGGTTATATGTTTCTATGTTATCCTTTATTATGGAAAGATCTGATCATAAAAGTTAGGCTGTTAGGTCAAGTTATACAGGGCATTGATAAGATAACACCACAACTATTTTTGCGCAGTTTTAACTTCATTAAATAATGAAGTGTGTTTTATTTTAATTGATTCATTAGATCTGGATGATGCTGGCTAAGCCAGCATTTATTGCTCATTGAAAAGGTTACTCTTGAGAAGGTGGTAGCAGACAGCCTATACAAATGGCCTGCATAGGTTCAAGGCAGAAGCTCACTGTCACCTTCTCAAATGAAACTAGATAGGGCAATAAACATTGCCCTAGTCAGCAATGTCCACTTCCCATGTACAATTTTGTTTAAAAAAAACTTATTTCCTTTTTAAAATAAAAGTGCCTTGGCAGTCATTCAGAGGAAGTGTATTCGATTGATACTTTAATTGCTGTCTTACGGTATGTTGAACAGATTGGACTCATTTGCATTGAAGTTTGAAGTGTAAGGGGTGACTAGATTAAAGCATTTAGGATCCTGAAAGGCCATGAGGAGACACAGTCACCTTTACATGTTCCTGTTCCACAGTGTTATTGTGAAACTGTGACTTATCCAGTGGTCCAGAACCTCAAAATCTACACCGTATTAAGACTGTACTTTTTCCATGAATTGCCTTGCCATTCCTTGATGTGTCACCCTAGATAGTCCTGTTAAAACTGCAAACTAATTAGATGAGAAAATCATAAGGCAAAGCAAATCCTCAATACTCTTGGTACAATATACCCACCATTCTAACTCAGTAGCACTTTCCACGGCTAAATTTTCTTTTGACTTCCTGCTATTGTCTTGCTTTCTTTCTAAAAAGAACTTGCAATAGGTTTGCAATAGCTACATTTGCACATTATCTATCCAGATTACCAATATAAATTCTACAATCTTACAATAATTGCACTCAATTGTGCATGAAGTTTACAACATGTATATTCACAATCATTTGAACATGCACTAACTTAAACACATCAAAATCATAATTCAGCGAACTATGTAGGCGTAAATCTAAGATACTCATCTGTGGTATTTCTATTTGCTTGTAAACATCACCTCACAAACTGGTGTACTGATTAGAACATAGAACATAGAACATAAAACAATACAGCGCAGAACAGGCCCTTCAGCCCTCGATGTTGCGCCGACCTGTGAACTAATCTAAGCTCCTCCCCCTACACTATCCCATCATTATCCATATGCTTATCCAATGCCCCTAATGTGGCTGAGTTAACTACATTGGCAGGCAGGGCATTCCACGCCTTTACCACTCTCCGAGTAAAGAACCTGCCTCTGACATCTGTCTTAAATAAATCACCCCTCAATTTGTAGCTATGCCCCCTTTTACAAGCTGAAGTCATCATCCTCGGAAAAAGACTCTCACTGTCCACCCTATCTAATCCTCTGATCATCTTGTATGTCTCTATTAAATCCCCTCTTAGCCTCCTTCTCTCCAATGAGAACAGACCCAAATCCCTCAGCCTTTCTCCATAGGGCCTGCGCTCCAGACCAGGCAACATCCTAGTAAATCTTCTCTGCACCTTTTCCAATGCTTCCACATCCTTCCTGTAATGGGGCGACCAGAACTACACACAATGATTCAACAAGGGATTACCACAGCCTTTTATATGCAAATATTGTTTTGTTTTTAAACTTGACCGGACTGAAAAAAAAATTGAAAAAAGGTCACCACAATAAATTTGAAGTAATTTTGTTTTTAAGGAAACTTTATATCGTACTCTTAAACATGTCATACATAACTCATTTTTAATTCACTTATTGTTCAACTCTAATTGTACTTGAAAAAGATGATGCAATATCACCTTATTCAACCGCCGCAGCCTGTGAAGTTACCCTAATGCTGTCAGGTAAAGAATTCATGGCATTACGCACAGCCATTGACTACTTGGCCCATTGTATCAATTTGGGTCTCTGCAGGAACACCTCATGAAGCACCTGCAAACATATCCTCTTCAGATAATTATTCAATTCTCTTCTGAAGGCCTTGATAGGATCTGGAACGTGATGCTGGCAAATTCAAACTGTTGATACATAAAAATACTTGCATCACTTCTTTTCCGATCACCACCTCTCAAAAGAGAACAGCCCCCAGCTTCTCCAACCTACCCATAGTTACAGGTTTTTGGTTCCATGCAACGATGCAAAACAGCAATTTATTTCCAAGTCAGAACGATGGGCAACTTGGAAGGGAACTTATTCACAGCTGCACTTTTATGCACCTTCTGCCCTTGTCCTTTTGGGTAGTAAGAGTTGCAGAGGTGGCATTAACAACGTATTGAAGAATTACTGCCCCTCCAACACATCACATTAGCTCTGAAGAACAGTCAGCCAGATTCAAAACGTTAGCTTGCTGTCTCTTCCTCCATGCTACCTGACCTACTGATTTCCAGCATTTTTTGTTTTCAGTTGCTGAAATGTACCTTGTAGATGGTACACATTTTAGGTTTGTCGTGGTGGAGGAAACAAACATTTGAGGTGGTGTTTGTGGTTTTGGTGGGAGGGGCGGGGTGTTGTCATCTCAGTGATCTGCTGCATTAAGGATGATGTTAAGTTTTGGGGGTTTTGTTGAAGCTGCAGTCATTCAGCTAAGTGGACAGCTTTCCATCAATGCCTGACTTGTACCTTGTATGGTCAGAGAATTTATCAGGAATCAGGATTGAGTTTCTTGCTGCAGAATCCTCAGTCTCTGACTGGCTTTGGTAGCCAGTATATGTGTACCTTGTGTGGCTAAGTCTCTAGTTTCTTATAACTTGCAAAAATTAAAAATTTGGGCTGCCACATGCCAGCTTCAAGTATTCTCGGGGTAGCTCTGGGTTCGATTTCATGCTTGGGTGACCATGCATGAAATTTGCACATTCACCCCACGTCTGAGTGGGTTTCCCCCAGGTGCTCCAGTTTCCTCCCACAGTCCAAAGATGTGCAGGTTAGGTGGACTGGCCATGCTAAAATTGCCCATAGTGTCCAGGAGTGTGTAAATTAAGTGGATCAGCCACAGGAATTACAGGGAGAGGGTAGGGGGTGCATCTTGGTGGGATGCTCTTCAGAGGGGCAGTGTAGACTTGTTGGGACAAATGGCCTGTTTCCGCACAGTAGGGATTCGATGACGATTTGACGATGATGATCCTCACCCACCAACAACTCATCCCCCATCCTTCAAATGCAGTTTATCCTGCCTTTCACAACTTGTTTCCATGAGCATTTAATTTCCTGTTTGAGATTAAGTATTTCCAGAGTTCTTTCAGATGCTGATCTCTCCAACTACATTTTCCTGGGAACATTTGTTTGAGAAAGTAGTCTCTCGACTGTCCTCAGCTTCAAGTTGATGCTTTGTGTTTTTGGTGTAAATTCAAGCCATAAATGTAATTGCCTTCTGGCATGAATTATTGCATTCGTCCCCCCCATCATAGTAATCTGCATAATTTGAGGTGACCTGTATGCGTCCTTCAGGTTTATTTATTGTTAAATCTCCCTGACAAGTTTTGATTGCTAAGGGAGATCAGAAATAAATTTTCCAGAGTTTTTCTTCCATTTCTCTGGTTTCTTGTACTTTCAGGCGATTACATGGCTATGGAGAAAGGAGGGGAGGTGAAAGGTAGAGCAGGAAATGTTTAATTATGATCCGCCAGGATCAGAAGTCAGAGACAAGTTTATGAGGCAGCTCGTCTTTTCCTTTTTTTTGTATATTAACATTGATTAAAGAACACCACATAAAGCTCCTCTGGGTATTATCCAGTTTATCCATACATTCGCTATTTCCTTACTTTTATTCTCATCCACATTACGGCTGCTTTCCTTCAAGCATCCACACACAACAGTTAACAATTTATGTCATCCACGTTATTTAACTGCTCAATCATCAGGGAGTACATTGAATGAAATACAATGAATAAGCTTCGAATGCTTTTCAGGAACAATACAATATAATAACAATCTGCAGCAGCAAAATGCAACTGGATATATCCATCTAATTCCAGTTGTACTGTACAGTAGTTTGAAATTTCAGTTGCAAATGCTGCAATACACAATCTTGGTTTCCCATGAAAGGTCTAACTTACAACTGTACAGCAACCTTGTTTTATTAGGCCATCAACTTCACTTATCAAACTTCAGCACAAGTCTAGAGCCTGGACTCTCTGGCATTCCGATGAGATTACAAGGGACCCTTATTAAGGGAATGAATTAATAATTGGCAGAGGAAAAGTTACTTGAGAGCACTACTATAATAATTAAATAATGACAACAGGACAAAAGAAGAGAGGCATAAACTGGTAAGCAGGACAATCAGGGTTTTTAAAAAAATTTAACCTATTTTTCTAATCATCTGTTCAGAGATGTTATTACACATCTCTCTGGAGCAGGTGGGTCTTGAACCTGACCTCCTGGTCCAGGGACAGGGACAATACCACTGCACCACAAGAAGGCCCAAGGACGATCAAGGTTATGTTAGGACGAAGAGTGAAAAAAGCTGGAATGGCTATTTGATAAACTGGAAGAAGTTATGGACTTACTCATGGGATTGCAATATGATTGGATGGAGAAATGGAGGAAGTGAGGGAAATCTTGAGTTCCTTTGGAAGACTGAGCTACATGGGTCCAAAGAGAGATCAATAACAAACCAAACTTAAATTCACTTGAGATAACAAGGTGTAGAGCTGGATGAACACACATCTTCAGAAAGATGGGTCTTGGCCCAAAACATCAGCTTTCCTGCTCCTCTGATGCTGCTTGGCCTGCTGTGTTCATCCAGCTCTACACCTTGTTATGTCAGATTCTCCAGCATCTGCAGTTCCCACTATCTCAAATTTAATTGATTTGTCCTTTTGTGTCAACAATAGTGGATGTAAAAATATTTATAAATAGTCATGTGATTGTACTCAAGAACATGATATTTAATGTTACAAACAAAGGTTTTCTGTTAATTTTCATTGCAACCTATCATAACATTAGGAACTTTTAGTCTAGAGATAATAGGAACTGCAGATGCTGGAGAATCCGAGATAACAAAGTGTGGAGCTGGATGAACACAGCAGGCCAAGCAGCATCTCAGGAGCACAATAGCTTTTTATTGTTTATGCTAATCTGAGTAGGTGTTGTTTAGCTCTTCACCACTCATCACAGCTCCCCTAGAAAACAACTTTTCCCTCCAAGCAGCAGAACTCTAACTAGGTCAATCAGATTTTCCATGTAAACAATCTAATCCCCACGCAGTGTTGCAATACATCAAACCCAGTGTATTATGACAATACAGGAATACAGCTTTGTGCCCATTACTGCACACAAAGCAAATTCCATTTATGTCTTCAGATATAAAGAGATCAATCACATTGCCCTAAATCATGAAGTGGAGGAGATGAAAGGAAGAAAAAGCAAATAAAAAGACCGTATGCCATGACAAGGCACATTCCAAAAACCTCAGCAAGGTGGTTGACAACTCACTTGAGGAGACAAGTGTGGGGGATACATGAACCTCTCTCGTATACTGTAAAGGAGAAAATTGGAAATGAGAAAACAGAAAATAGCTCAATAAATTAACCCCTCCAAAATCCAGGATCACTTAACATAAGTACACAGGTTACAGACTTTGCTCCAAAGTCATTCAGTATGACAGTGTGAAGCAAATGCCTTGAGCAGTACAGCTTTATACTTTCACCATGCATCAGGTGTACAAACACATTCTGTAGTGTGACACAATATAATCAATTTACTGGGTTCTAGAAGCATAAGGAAAAGTCAAGGACACAAAAAGGCCTTCTGCAGCAATGGATTTCCCAGAAGTATGTTCCTAAACTGGCTGAATTTTTCAAAAATTTCTCCCAAGAAGTTCTATTAACAGGGGTGGGTGGATTGCAGAAGGAGGCTGTACCATAACTGAATGGAACAGACCATTTGGTCTCTCTCCTCTCCATAAATGTTCGATATAATTGAGCTCTACAAATGTTCACAGCATGGTGGTTGGGTGAAATGTGAGGAAGATGTTATGAGAATACAGGGTGACTTGGACAGGCTAGGTGAGTGGACGGATGCATGACAGATGCAGTTTAACGTGGGTAAATGTGTGGTTATCCACTTTGGTGGCAAGAACAGGAAGGCAGATTACTATCTGAATGGAGTCAATTAGGTAAAGGGGAAGTTCAACGAGATCTGGGTGTTCTTGTACATCAGTCAATGAAAGCAAGCATGCAGGTACAGCAGGCAGTGAAGAAAGCTAATAGCATGCTGGCCTTCATAACAAGAGGAATTGAGTACAGGAGCAAAAAGGTCCTCCTGCAGCTGTACAGGGGCCTGGTGAGAACGCACCTGGAGTATTGTTGCAGTTCTGGTCTCCCAATTTGAGGAAGGACATTCAGGCTATTGAGGCAGTGCAGCGAGGGTTCACGAGGTCAATTCCCAGAATGGCAGGACTATCATATGTTGAAATATTGGAGCGACTGGGCTTGCATACACTTGAGTTTAGGAGGATGAGAGGGGATCTGATTGATACGTATAAGATTATTAAGGGATTGGACAATCTGGAAGCAGGAAGTATATTTCCGTTCATGGGGGAGTCCAGAACCAGAGGACACAGTTTAAAAATAAGAGGTAGGCCATTTAGAACAGAGTTGAGGAGAAACTTCTTCATCCAGAGAGTGGTGGACATATGGAATGCTCTGCCACAGAAGGCAGTGGAGGCCAACTCTCTGGATGCTTTCAAGAAAGAGATAGATAGAGCTCTTAAAGATAGTGGAATCAAGGGTTATGGGGATAAGGCAGGAACAGGATACTGATTGTGGATGATCAGCCATGATCATAATGAATGGTGGTCCTGGCTCGAAGGGCCGAATGGCCTACTCCTGCACCTATTGTCTATAAAAAGAAATCTATTTAATGTACCTGCTGTACTGCAATGCGTTTAATCCCATTCTTCACTCCTCTGACTGGTACACAGTTAAAATATTCATCGACTATTTTCAATGCTTCCAAGAATCCTACTTTCACCACTATTTCTGGCAGAGCACTGCAACTCCTGAAACCTTCAAAGAGATTAATTATATGCCCTTTAAGTTACTAACTCTTTGACCAACAGAAATAGGCCAATTTAACTGAGCAAACCAGCTCTATCAGATCATGATTTAACAAATCGTAAGGGAAAAGTTTCTCTAGTCTTTCCTCAAAACTAAAACCATCTTTGGGATTCTCCATTTCACCCAATTTGATTCCACAAGTATTCATTTTCCAATTCTATTTTAAAACAAACTATTTTTATTTTCTCACTCTTGCCCTGGCCTTTTGTAGCACTGTATTACATTTACAGTCTTTCATGGGGAATCTAATCAAAGCATTTCCAAGCCTCTCAAAATAAAAACTACAATCTACAGAATCCTATTAGGCTCTTGTGACATAGTGGTTGCATCCCTACCTGAGTGCTTACCTGTTTCAAAGGCGTGTCCATAAGCACATCTGAATAGGATGATTACAAGTATCTACCATCACTACACAACATGGGCCTTTAGCCGACCAACAGAATATGGGTTCTTGTGGCACAGTGATAGCATTCCTACCTTTGGGCCAAAAGGCCCAGATTCAAGTTCTATCTGCCCCAGATATGTGACGTACCACGTCTGATCAGGTTGATTAAACTCTGGCAACATAAGAGTCTTACGGCACATGGCAGTGCCCCTACCTCGAAATTAAAATGTTGCATTTGACTCCTGCTCCAGAGGCATACCATAATATGTAAGAATAGTTTGATTAAAGTTATCTACAGATTTGTTTGTTAAAGTTTTCAATGAAAAAAAAACCTTCTCCAGCAGGAATGCTCTCTTCTAAGATTATTCCAGCAGATTAGGTTATTGCTGTACAAGCACTATTTCACAGTAACCCTTAGGATATTCCTCAATCTCTACAACGGACAATCCCCTCAGCCCAAGAATCAAACTGGGAATGAAAGCAAAAACTGTGTGTACTGATTATTTACATTTTGACAATTACTGATAAGGAAGCATGTTACCTCTATTTGCACAGAAAATTGTAAAAAAGACCTGCAAGTAATAACGAAGTGTCTTTTCCCCTGACTAGTTTCTGAAGAAATAGCATGTTCCTTACACATTGCTAGTCCACAATTTTGTTCACTTGTATCACCATACAGAAGTATTCATAGATTGATCAGTAATGAGATTTCAGCTCTTCACCATTTATGACTTTTATACTGCAGGTCAAAAATGTCTACAGAATGTATTATTTCAAAAATAGTTGGTGTTAATGAAAGATTCTGCTCAAATATTTATGACACTATAGATATCACCAGAACTACCTTTTGAACTTGAATCGTGATATAACACTTCCTAAAGACTACCACTCTTCATCTTCACTTTTGCTGACCATTTTGGAATTCTGAATGGTTAGGAAATGCAACTAGTGAAACCATTTAGAACATATCACAAACTGTTCACTAGTTTGGTTTGTTTCCTTTCTGTTATCTACAGAAACTTTAAAATAAATAATGTGAATTGCCCAATGAAGAACCCTGGATGAATACTGTGCTGGAAGAACACTTCCACCTCAACAACTTCAATTCTCAAGTATTTCAGTAATTCTGAGGCTTCTTCCAAATTTCTCACTGTTGCTTTGCAATCCTTGCACTACTGCTTTATCTTTTATTATTAGTTGTCTCTGCTTCCATGTTGACGGCAGCTTAATTAGTACATTTGTGGTTATTTTAAAGGATTGACACTGCTTTCCTTGTGTCAAATATAGTAGAAACTAAAGTAAAACTAAAAGATACACAAACATTCACATTAAATGTGAAACAACCTCAGAATTTTATGAACAATACTCTCTCATCAGAAATATATTTTGCCACAAAAGTAATTTTTTAAAAAAAAATCAATCTCTAGGTTTAGTAAAGCAATGTTTGATGACGAGGATATTACTAGTGGTCACAAATGAACACTTTGTTCTCCTCCACCACACACCATAAAAACTTGTTATAATTTAATCAACTGTACAGAAGTTAGTACTTTTCTGGAAACCTGTAAAGCACATTTGCAGCTGCGAGGGTGGATGAATAAGCAACAGATTTCAACAACCCTTAGCATTTAGCTGACAGGAGGTGCGACTTGTGTGGGGTGAGAGGCTTACTATTTTCACATATATTAACAATGCTGATGTTACTGTGAAGCTAACCTGTCGTCTATAGCAATTCAAACATTCACAAACCTTTACTTCTGGCAATACCAAGTTGCTTGCTGAAAGAGGCCTTCAAAATTATTAAATGAGCATAGACACTGAAGTAAAAATCAAAAGAACTGTGGATGCTATAAATCAGGAACAAAAACAGAAGTTGCTGGAAGAGCTCAGCAGATCTGACAACATCTGTGAAGAAACAAAAATCAGAGTTAATGTTTCGGGTCCAGTGACCCTTCCTCAGAACAGTTCTGCGGAAGGGTCACCAGACCTGAACATTAACTCTGATTCTTCTTCACTGATGCTGAGAGACCTACTGAGCTTTTCCATAGACAGTGAAGTGTCCACTAATATTCCAATACTAGAGTTGTAAAAAGCAACTGATGCTTTACAGAGTACATAGGGTCTGCACATTTTTAAGAACTTGTAAAGGTTCAGTGCTAAGTTATCTTATAGATTAAAACTATATATAGTTACATAAATCTTTACGGACAAGTGTGTATATTCAATGAAGATGATTGCAGTTGACAATACATTTGTATCTGAAGGATTAGGTCCCAGTTTGGAAAGACCTTATGAGAAAGCTTAGATGACAGGCAAGGACTACTTGCATTTATACTGCAATACATGTAGTAGAAAATCTTCACAGGGCTGTTAGCAAATAGGTCTGTGGGCCACTAAGAAAATCTGGAAACAGATGATTCAATGCTTGGTCAAACAGCTAGGATATCAGGAGGATCTTAATGAAGCAAAGAGAAAAGTTTGTGTGTCTGTATACATGTGTTCCAGAGCCTATGAACTAGGCAGCTGAAGAAACAAACATCAATACAGGAGCGGTTAAAACCAGGAATGCACAAGAGCCAAAAGTGGAGAAGTGCAAAGATAGCAGAGAATTGTGCACCTGCAGCTTAAAGCGATATGGAGAGGCAAGACAATAGAGGGATTTGAAAACATGGACAACACTTTTATACGGAGATACTGCCCTATCAGAAGGCAACATGGCACAATGGTGCTGAGTGAATGGGACTTAGCATAAGACAGGATACTGTTAGTAAAGCTTAGGATGAGCTCAAATTTTCAGGGATGGAAGCTGGCAAGGAGAATGGTGGAACATACAAGTCTTCAACAAGAAAGGCATAGATAAGGCACAGAAATGGGCAATATTAAAAAAGGAAGCATGCAGCAGAGCTGAAGGAATGGATGTGTGATCAGAATTTCAGTGTTAAGTACAATGCCAAAACTATGAACAAGAAACCAATACCAATTTATCGTTCCTAGCTTGAAGTACTTCTGGTGTGCTGAATTTGGAAACTTGCTGTGTGTAGTAAGGTCTCATAACTGGAATCAGATAAATGACTAGATGCACTTTGAATGGAATCAGTTTAAATGATAACTGCTAACAAGAAACTGGAAGAAATTTCCTGTTTTTCAAGTAGTGTATAGGATCTTTTGGAAATGCCTAATTTAATTTTAAGGATTTTAATTAACTATCTTATACAAAAGATGGCACCTCTAGCAGTGGAGTATCTGTTTACAATTACACTGATTGGTTAGCTTAGATTGAAGACTGGAGTGGCTTGAACCATGGCCTATTGACACGCAAGTGAGAATGTTACCAGCAAGCCAAGTTAGGAGGAATATACACAAGATATGATAAATGCCAAATTCACACACCCTTTTATAAATAGTCCAAAGCGCCTCTCATTCTCAATTCTAAAGCACATCAATTGTCATGTTTGCAGACTAATCTGAATGGAAGATTGGCAACAGACAAGAGTGCTACTGGAATTGACAGAGAGGACACAACTACAATCAGGGTGTCTTGAGCATCTATTGCCTTCCTAAGTAACTACTCATGATAGCATGTTTCAACATTTAATGTTTTTCTAGGAACAATGTTGTAATTTATTTTAAAGGTCTAATATTGAATGAAATAGTTATCCTCTCCATTAGTTTGATCAAATTCTAACAAGCAATGCCAGGAAGAGGAAACAAATACATCATTAACTGAAATTTACAGCTAATTGACTTCCACATCATAACTTGTTCTTTACTGTAAACATTCAAAAAACAAAGAAGCCACAAATCATATATCTCATTTTTATCCTATAAAATTCAGGTAGTTACTGAAACAAGTAACCTGCATTAAAAATTTCAATTTATATTTATACAATTGAACATTACAGTTGGATGTGAAAGGCCTACAGAGTTCGTAAAAGATTCACAAGAATGACTTCAGTGATGCAGAACTTTGGTGATGTAGGCAAATTGGGGAAGTTGAGACTGTATTCTTTGAAAAAAAGAGTTGATACAGGTGCTCAGATCACAAGGGGTCTTGACAATAGGTAGGGAAAAAATTGTTCCCAAAGGTTAAAGTGACAGAGTTAGACACAGTTTTAAGGCATTTGGTAAAACTTGTAATCATGAGGTAAAAACATTTTCACCCAAAGGTGTCTGGAATGCACTACAATAGGGTGTGACGGAGGCAGATTCAATTGACCCATTTAAGAGGAAATTGAATAATTATCCAAAAAATAAGAGCGTGCAAGGCCACGAAGAGAAAAAGAGTGAAGTGGCACAAGACAAATTTCTCCTTTGAAGGGATAGCACAGAGACGAAGTATCGAATGACCTTGTGTCACTTCCATCCTGTGACTGAGTTGACTTCACAAGAGTTCGAAACCTCTATATCGTCAATCCCGCTGCACTCACTTAGTAATCTTCCCCACCCCAAATCGCCATTAGTTCTTTTTAAACGCAACACAACGCCAAGGTGACACAAGACCACCACGCTATGCAGCTGTGATTGAACGCAGTCGCCTAAATTGCATAACACTCCCCCGTTTCAAAATACAGTAGAGACGTGAAAGTTTGTGGTTTCTCTCCATACTCTCGGGTTGAATTTAAGATTCTTCTGCTTGAACTGTTGAATTCACTGCGTTAAAATTAGAGCAAGGGCATTCGTTGGTGTCTTTTTGCACTCGAATGTACAGAACATTAATAAGAAGCAGACCAAAAGAGAATGAAGCCTGCTCAGGCTAGAGACTGTATGGGAAGGAGAGAGGGTGTTGCCGATAAAGCAGGAGCCGGTTGCGGGAGGCCTGTCCCCAGTAGCAGGGCCTGGTGTCTCCGCCTCCCTCTCACCAAACCCTCCTTACCTTTTCGCCTAAAAAATGACATGTTCGGGGACTATGCGGGAATTGTGGCGCCGCTCGTTCAGTGCATGGCCGGCGGCTCAAACCTCGTTTCATTCATTATACGAGAGGGAAAGAGGGAGCTGTCAAACCGGCACTTCCTCCTCCTCTAAGTCTCCTGTCGGCGGCCATCGAGCCAAACGGAAGGCGGTGGAGCCGAGTGCTGCCGAAGGAAAGGGAGCCGAGAGGAGTCGAGCGCTGCCGATGGAAAGTGTACGGAGCCGAGCACTGCCGAAGGGACGTGGGTGGAGCCGAGCGCTGCCGAAGGAACGTGGGTGGAGCCGAGCGCTGCCGAAGGAAAGTGTACGGAGCCGAGCGCTGCCGAAGGGACGTGGGTGGAGCCGAGCGCTGCCGAAGGAACGTGGGTGGAGCCGAGCGCTGCCGAAGGAACGTGTACGGAGCCGAGCGCTGCCGAAGGAATGTGGGTGGAGCCGAGCGCTGCCGAAGGAACGTGGGTGGAGCCGAGCGCTGCCGAAGGAAAGTATACGGAGCCCGAGCGCTGCCGAAGGAACGTGAGTGGAGCCGAGCGCTGCGAACAGAGCCGCCCGCATTCCAGGCTTGGACTCAGCGGGAGGGATCTTAAAAGGACAAGGAACCCTCGATGCTGCATAACTGCATTCGCACTCTGCAGCCACAAGCAGAAACCTCTCACGAGTCAACTATATTTAGCACCAAACCAACATTTCCCAACAGCAACAACACAAAATTTCCCAAGTTCTTTTTTCTCGGTTAAAACGGCTGAGAAAAAAACACATTGGTTGTTAAAAGTGGTAGGACTTGCAGGTGGTTACGAATACATATTATTCACGTACAGAGGTGCCTATTCGCAAACTTGAGCAGCATCCATGTATTTTACTCCCTCCACCCACACAGCAACAAGTACCAGCAACGTTTGGACATTGAGCAGTTTTTCCAACACCTTCGCCTCCACGCTTACTTCTCTAACCGTGACCCCAACCGTCCCTCTACTGACCCCTTCTCCTGCGTCCAACACAAGTCCTCCTCCTGGACACCACCCCAAGGCCTCCTACCCTCCCTTGACCTCTTCATCTCCAACTGCCATTGAGACATCAATTGCCTCAACTTCTCCACCCCTCTCACCCACTCCAACCTCTCCTCCGCAGAACGTGCAGCCCTCCACTCCGCCCCACCAAACCCAACATCACCATAAAACCCGCGGACAAGGGAGGCGCAGTCGTAGTATGGCGCTCTGACATCTACATCACTGAGGCCAGACACCAACTCTCCGACACCTCCTACAAACGCCCCCTGGATCAGGACCCCACCCCAGAGCACCAAACCTTCATCTCCCAAACCATCCACAATCTCATCATAGATAAGAGATAATGGGAACCTCATCATCTCAGGTGACCTCCCACCCACGGCCTCCAACCTCATTGTTCCCCAGCCCCACACTGCCCGTTTCTATCTCCTACCCAAATCCACAACCCCACCTGCCCTGGTTGACCCATTGTCTCCACCTGCTCCTGCCCCACCAAATTCATCTCCACCTATCTCGACTTCATTTTCTCCCCCTTGGTCCAGGAACTCCCTACCTACATCTGCGACACTACACATGCCCTCCACCTCCTCCAGAACTTCCAATTCCCCGGTCCCCAACACCTCATTTTCACCATGGACGTCCAGTTCCTATACACCTGTATTCCTCATGCAGATGGCCTCAAGGCCCTCCGCTTCTTCCTGTCCCACAGGCCTGACAAGTCCCCCTCCACTGATACCCTCATCCGCCTAGCCGAACTCGTCCTCACCCTCAACAACTTCTCTTTCGATTCCTCCCACTTCCTACAGGCAAAGGGGGTGGCCATGGGTACCCGCATGGGCCCAAGCTATGCCTGCCTCTTTGTAGGTTACGTGGAACACTCCCTCTTCTGTACCTCCACTGGCCCTAAACCCCACCTCTTCCTCCATTACATTGATGCTCGCTGCTTCATGCTTCCACAAGGAGCTCGAACAGTTCATCCACTTCACCAACACCTTCCATCCCAACCTCAAGTTCACCTGGACTATCTCTAACACATCCCTTACATTCCTGGACCTTTCTGTCTCCGTCTCAGGCAACCACCCAGAAACTGATGTCCATTTCAAGCCAACAAACTCCCACAGCTACCTAGAGTACACCTCCTCCCACCCACCTTCCTGCAAAAATGCCATCCCCTATTCCCAATTCCCTTGCCTCTGCCACATCTGCTCCCTGGATGAGGCATTCCACTCCCATACATCTCAGATGTCCTCATTTTTCAAGGACCGCAACTTCCCCCTAGCAGTGGTCGAGAATGCCCTCAAACGTGTCTCCCACATTTCCTACAACTCATCCGTCACACCCCGTCCCTGCAACAACAACCAAAAGAGAATCCCCCTCGTCCTCACATACCACCCCACCAACCTCTGGATCCAACACATCATCCTTGGAATTTTCCGCCATCTGCAATCCAACCCCACCACCAAAGACATTTCCCCCCACCCCCCAACCCTTGCCTGCTTTCTGGAGGGACCACGCTCTCTGTGACTCCCTTGTCTGCTCCACACTCCCCTCCAACCCCACCACGCCCAGCACTTTCCCCTGCAACCACAGGAAGTGCTTCACCTGCCCCCACACCTCCTCCCTCACCCCCACTGCAGGCCTCAAGAAGACTTTCCACATCAAGCAGATGTTCACCTGCACATCTGCCAATGTGGTATACTGCATCCGCTGTATCCGTTGTGACCTCCTCTACATTGAAGCCAAGCAGAGGCTTGGGGGCCGCTTTACAGAACACCTGCACTTGGTTTGCAATAAACAACTGCACCTCCCAGTCGTGAACCATTTCAACTCCCCCTCCCATTCCTTAGACAACATGCCCATCCTGGGACTCCTGCAGTGCCACAATGATGCCACCCGAAGGTTGCAGGAACAGCAACTCATATTCTGCTTGGGAACCCTGCGGCCCAACGGTATCAATGTGGATTTCACAAGTTTCAAAATCTCCCCTCCCCCCACTGCATCCCAAAGCCAGCCCAGCTCGTTCCCGCCTTCCTAACCTGTTCTTCCTCTCACCTATCCCCTCCTCCCACCTCAAGCCGCACCCCTATATCCTTCCCACTAACCTCATCCCGCCCCCTTGACCTGTCCGTCCTCCCTGGACTGACCTATCCCCTCCCTACCTCCTCACCTACACTCACCTCAACTGGCTCCGTCCCCACCCCTTTACCTTGTCTGTCTCCTCTCCACCTATCTTCTCCTCTATCCATCTTTGATCCACCTCCCCCTCTCTGCCTATTTATTTCAGAACCCGCTCCCCCTCCCCCATTTCTGCTGAAGGGTCTCGGCGGAAACGTCAACGTATGTGCTCCTAAGATGCTCTTTGGCCTGCTGCGTTCATCCAACTCTACACTTTGTTATCTCAGTGTATTTTATGCCGGCTTTATGTTGTTGAATATTTTTAATATACAGGGTCATAAGTAGAAATATTTGGACTTTTCTTAAAGAGACAGACTGAAATCATTAAGTTCAGTAAAATAATGTGTTTACTTAAGGATGATTACTTCAGGACTGAATAAGATTGTATTCTCCATCTTTTTCATTGTAATTAAAATACAGGATTCCTGGTGAGGAATCTTAGCATATTATTAAGGAGTCAGGATTTGGTGTTTCACCACAAGTAGTGGCAATGTGATTTAAACACCTGCTTATTAGTTGCACAAGTTATAGTTACTTGGGAAAATTACAGTTTGAGGTGAAATTTAAGAAGTTTTAAACAAATCTTGGGGGACCCTGTATAGTGACTGTTACAGCTGGTCTGCCTAAGTGTCAACAATATTTGTATAAAACATTGTATTTCACATTGGACAAGTGTGTAGAACATAGAAGAACATAGAACAGCACAGAGATAGTAGGAACTGATGATGCTGGAGAATCTGAGATAACAAGGTGTAGAACTGGATGAACACAGCTGGCCAAGCAGCATCAGAGGGGCAGGAAAGCCGACGTTTTGAGCCTAAACCCTCCCCCCATTTCTGAAGAAGGGTCTCGGGTCGAAATGTCAGCTTTCCTGCTGCTTTGATGCTGCTTGGCCTGCTGTGTTCATCCAATTCTACACCTTGTTATCACAGAACAGCCCGTGATGTTGTGCCGACCAATTATCTAACTAAGATCAATTCTGCCTGCATACCTTACATTCTACTGTCCTCCATGTACCTGTCCAAAAGTCGCTTAAAAGTCTCTGGACTTTAAATTGAGCTAAATGACTTCAATACCAATAGAAAATACTGCTGATGCTAGAAATCTCAAGCAGACAGTTCTGGCAACATTCAATATACTCGTAATCTCTTCCAACATCTTCCTTTGGGCAGAAGATACAAAAGCTTAAACACCCATGCCAATAAATTCAAGGACAGCTCCTTACCTGCTATCAATAGACTTCTGAATGGACCTCTCAAATGTAAATTTAATCTTCATCTCGGTCTTTGTGCACCTTCTTTGCAGGGTCAGATATCACACGACAACAGGTTATAGTCCATTTCAAACCACAACCTTTTTGTCTTGCTTCATCTTCAGGTGTTTGTGAGAGAGATAGTATCAGACACAGAATTTATAAGTAATAGATCAAAGGGTCACACTACTGATGAGGATGTATTAAACAAACCTAAGATGCTGTTAAATCTTTAATCAGTTAGAAGGTATTGAATTGATTAATATGTATATATAAATCCCCAAATTCATTTGAATTCACTGTCCTGAGAGAACTTTATCAGTGTAAAGAAGAGGTGACATTTTATGTCAAACAATGCATGCTGGAGTCAGAGATAACATGGTGTGGAGCTGGAGGAACACAGAAGGCCAGGCAGTATCAGAGGAGCAGGAAAGCTGACCTTTCGGGTCAGGACCCTTCTTCACTGTGTTATCATATTAGGGGTGAGGCCTTGTTCAGAATCTGTTTGTGTTTTGGTTTGGAGTCACTCTGTTGTATCTCTAATGTAGGAATTTATAAGATGCTATTTTGACTAATCTATAAATTGTGTGCTTTTTGAACAAAATAGAATGTATTAGCGAATACAAATACAAATTCACCCCATAGATTCACGTGTGTGTGTGTGTGTGTGTGTGTGTGTGTGTGTGTGTGTGTGTGTGTGTGTGTGTGTGTGCGCAAGTGTGAGAGAGAGACACACACACCATTGACTCCTCCAACTGCTGGCTCAAAGTGGAGAGGATCTCCAAAAGGATTGCACATATTGACACAGACATCAAGTTTCTACAGAATTGCAAGGAAGCACAAAACATCCTGAAATGGTTACAGATCACAAACCCACTCAAGTCGACCTACAATGATTACGCTGAGAGACTTTGCCATCGTACCTCTCGCAAACTCCTCAATCATCTCGTACAACAACTCTATAGCAAGCACC